>NC_133966.1:1279389-1919084 GCF_031877795.1 Strix aluco
CTTAAAGAAGAGTGGGGGTTTGGCTCAATGAAGTTGGGCTGGTTTTCATGTTTGTGTTTCGATGGCCTGTCGGACGGCAGTTACACTCGAGTGCATCTGACATCCGCAAAAATGACAGAGTGTTTGCTCCAATAGACTTTCTGGGTGCAGACGGCAAACATGCAAAACTAAAACAAGACAAATGTCATCCTAAAACTTTCCCTAAGACTTGTAGGAATTCTAAACTGGTTTTGCTTAAATAGCATGTCCACCTTTGCATCTGCAAGCAGTCTGCATTTTCTCATACTGGCCATGTTTTGTTTCTCGGTGTCTTTTTGTGATAAAGGTCAAGCTGTAATTGTAATAAAGGTCAAACTTATCTTAACAGGGAAAAGAAAAAGTCCAGACTCGATGAGTTTACACACGGTTCAGGAGCGGATGGAATCTAAAAAGACTCCAAAGGAGCGCAGGCGTTCCTTTTCCAGGTAACTGCTTTACATGTCCTTAATGGAGGAGCAGGCTGGCTAGAGGAATCAGGAGGATCTCCACTGCCCTCTCCAGGTGGATGGGATGATTCCAGGGATTAGCAGGGAGAGGAGTTCTCTATGTAGGGTACTAGCTCAGCTACGGCAGAGATTACAGTTGACTGAGAGTTACAATTTGGCAGCAGTAGCTGAGGAGCAGGTGTCTCTTTCACTGAAGCTTCTCTGCAGTGACACCCTTCACCTCCTGACAGCCGTGAGGAGGCCAGAACCTGAAGAGGTCTAGTGCCTGGGTTTTCTGTGTCTCCCTGTTCTGAGTGTAACCGTTCCCTCAAAGCTCTTGGGAGGAGATATGGGAGAGAAATTGTATTCACCTCCTCTTTTGTTTATCTCCTGTGGGTACACGGGGAGACGTTAACCTGGACTGCAAACTGGTGGCTTTCCTAGGAATTTCATTGGAGCAGATGGAGCAGAGGAGCCAGGAGTCACGCGGCCTCACTTCGGAAGGCGTGCGCCTTGCTGTCTGCCAGCACTGGTGGTTTTGGGCCTCTGCCGAAACCCTGCTCCTGCTCCTTGAGCTCTACTGGCTGCGCAGGCGGAGGAGCGCTGACTGTGACAGCGGCAGCCAGCGGGGAAGCTCCAGCGATGCTGAGGAGGAGGGAGAGGACGATGACTGGGAGGGCAAAGCAGACCCCAATGGCACCTTGGGTCAAGCCAACCCTCGAGTGGGGACCCCCGCTGCATCTGCCAAGCCCTTCCCAAGAAGTCCTTTCTGACAGGGATGCATCCAGCCTAGGGATGGGGCAGCACCTACGAACACCTGAGCACCCCCAAGAACAACATCACCAACCGCCTGCTGCTGGTGCCCCTGAGACCACCCCTCGGGCACGTCTTCCACCAGAGCTGGGCACTGTGGGGGATCCGCCAGCGAGGCACTCCTGCATCCCCGGGGAGCACCTGCCGGAGTACGTGCTGTGCTTCCTCCTCTGCCCCGTGACGAGCCGAACAGAAGCCAGGTCCCCGCTTCCCACGCAGCCTCTGCATCTCCGTATAGCCTCTGCATCTCAAAATCCAATAAATGGGCTTGTTTTAAGAAATCCTGTGTCCGTGAGAGTAGGGTATTCTCCGCCTGGCTTTCCTGAGCGCTTTGCAGCCTCTCCAGCCCAACAGCAAACCTGGGGCTCTGCGCGCGCTTTGGCCCTGAACAAGCATTCTTGCCACATCCAGCAAAACAATCCAAACACTTGTCCTTTGCAGGCACACAGAAGGTGGTGGAAGGGAATCCTCTTGCTGGCTTTCCCGAGTGCCTTGCAGCCTGTCCAGGCCACCAGCAAATCTGGGTCTGTGCGCTTGCTTTGGCCCTGAACTGGTGTTACCGGCAGGGCTTTGGATTTTTCAATCATGGCTTAATATTCCAGTGATTATATTTAAAGAAGTCAATTCAACTAAAATAAGTGTGTGTTTTATTCAGAAACCCTATTTTAAAAATATATTTCAGTTTTATAAAAACCCTGAATTACACATTTCTTATAGAAATACATCACTGGAAATCAGCTAGACAATAACCAATGTTTCTGGAATGTCAGTACACTCAAATTGATGGTCAGTCTGTAAAGAAAAAAATTCTTGAGGATTGTCCTGTGCTTGTTCTTCTGGGATACTACCCTTTTGGATCATTCTAGAGGCATTCCAAGAGACACCTGCACTGGGCCAAGGAAATGTAAGGAATAATCTGATTGCCTAATTACTCAATATGGTTGGATATCCTGTGTTCACAAAGTTCCCTTGTTTCTCACTGCCTCCCAACTTCAGCTTCAGCGACAGAGAAATAAAACCCACCTCTGCTCTGAGGGTTGAATTTCTACTTCATAACTGCTGTAATATACAAATGATTTTGATTTATATTAAGAATTAAGTTTGGGACTGAGTTTATGCACCTCTGATACGTTGGCAGCTATCCAGCAAATACCTCGAGTTGTGTTCACTCTTTTAGATGTCAGAGTAGACACTGAGGAGGAAACACAGTTCTCAGATGTTTCTCTTTGACAACGGACAAGTGTTGGAAACACTGAAAGTTAAATCTTGATGCCTGGAACACTACAGTAGACTTCAGTGGAAAGAGAATGTGCCCCTGAAAGCAGTTAGCGGAGTGGCCAGGACAAGCAAATTTGTTTTGCTAACACAGTTCAGCAATGTTAGAAAACACTTTTCAAAAAGATTTAAACCTTCCTCTGGACAGGACCAATGAACCTTCCTTCAGAGCCCATCAGCACCATTTGTTTACAATCAGCCAGAGGGACTGCTGTCTAGTGACAGGAGACACTGTCCAATCAGTTCAGAACAGTTCTTTGAAGGGAAAGCCAGAGTTGATAGGCATCCCCGCTGGAAGGCTCTTACAGAGGAGAGTGTTAAATAGAGTCAACTGGCAGGTTTAAGCATTGTCTGGGAAATGTCAAACACTGTCAAGACACCACAGAGCTCTCTGCAGCCAAGCCCCAGCGAGGGACTCCTGTGGGCTCATCTCTGAGAACACAGACTGATGGGCCACCAGCCCTGCCCACAGAAAACACCTTATCAGCAGCTGGCGCAGAGAGTACAGCGCCCTCAAAACCACCAAACCAGCCAGGTCAGCCCACCCAGACACCCAGCATCTCCCCGCAGTACCTGCAGCCACATCTGCAGCCCAGCCGTGCTGTCAGGATCCTCTCGGACTGGTCGGGTCAGCGCTGTCCCACCTGCTTCACACGGCATCCCTGCAGCCACAGGCACCTCCTGAAAGGGGGGAACCTGCGAGAGCAGTTTTTAAATGTGTTTCCACAAAGACCAGGCAGTTACAGAAAAGAGATTTCACAGGGACAAAACCAGGGAAAAGGAGGAGGAGGAAGTCGGTCTGCCTGGCTACATGAAATGGGGATGAGAACGAGCAGAGATGCAGGGCACAGCAGAACTGAACAGGAGCTTGAAGGTGACAGGAAGAAAAAACAGGCAAGATGAACTACACAGGTGTTCTGGACAGATTATTTTGTTTAAATCTTGATGAATTCATCCTTATCAATTATTCTGATGATTAATTCTATTTCCACACGGGCATTTTGTCAACATTTAAGAAGATGCACAGGAGACCCCAGGAGAAGCCCCAACACTGACCTAGGAACGAGGTGACGATCTGCAGACTGACAGCACATCAGGCGGGACAAGCTTGCAAAGAAACAAAGTGGCAACGGGTTACATCACATTTACAGCAATCCACAGCCACAGGCAGTGAAAAGCGACTATTTTCTGCAGAGCTGGTGCAGAGCAGAGAGGTGGAGGTGAAGCAGCAGCTGACGGGGGAGGCTGAAGCAGTGCCACCCACGGCAGGAGCTCTGCCGGCTGTTTGCAGGCTCAGAGCAAGTGGTGCTGCCGGATTTCCCAACCAGAAGCACTCCCAGGATCCCAGCACACAGAAACTTGTCCTTTAATTGCTTTTCAGTCACTTCTTGTACCTTCATTGTGTGAGACTTCTGCTCTGCCTGCAGATGTCAAGAGATACTTTTCTGAAAGCGGAGCAGGTCGTTGCAGCTTGAAACAAACAGGATTTGTCTTTTGGCAAAGGTGCAAATTAGAAGCTCAGCACGGAAACTGAACTTTGTCCAGAAAGCCAGAGGAGCAGCAGGGCTCTGCAAAGGGGCTGGGCTCCAGCACACCCCCCTGCTCACCCCCCACATCTCTCCCAGCACCTCCGAGCTGGGAAAAACTGTCCCAGAGCCCGAAGGCAAGAGCCCGCCTGGGCCAGCTCTCGCCCTCGGGCTTAATGCCGGTTTCTGATCAGCACCTCTTGGCTCTGGTGACTGGCACCCTCTGAAGCACCACTCTGAGGGGTTTCATCAGACTGAACCCACCCAGCCCAAATCACCACAGAGAGCAGAAAATATTAAATGCATCACTGCTTTCACACTTGAAGTAAAAATAAAGGGCTAAAATTCACTTTCCCTGGGGTAACCTGACAGATAAACCCCGCAGACACAACAGACCCTTACAGACAGCAAAACCCACCAAGTTCAAGGTAAAAGGACAAGCACAGTCACACATCAGAACGTCTGAACAGCCCCAACTGTGACAACAAATCCACAATTCAGAACCATGAAACAGTTTGGGTTTTTAGACCAAAGCTTTCCCTTCCCCGGCGATCCAACCACCCCCTCCAGGGAAATCGGCCCCAGCCCCT
Source organism: Strix aluco (assembly GCF_031877795.1). Taxonomy (NCBI): domain Eukaryota; kingdom Metazoa; phylum Chordata; class Aves; order Strigiformes; family Strigidae; genus Strix; species Strix aluco. The sequence continues at coordinate 1,284,058 of NC_133966.1, forward strand.
GCGCTCACCCACTGCTAGGCCGGGGACACCACCACTGGTGCTGGTGCTGGGGCTGGTGCTGGTGCTGGTGCCACCTTTGCAGGAGAGAAATTCCTTCAGCCATCCAGAACAAAGCGAGTGTTTTAAAAGGAGGAATTCCCACTTGCTGGGTGAACCAAATCTCTGCGTGGATCATCCCTCAGTGCAGACCACAGAGAGCTGGAGGACCTCCTGCCTAGGCCACCTCACTGCAGACCATGGAGCCCTGGCAGACTGTCGGCAGGAAGTAGGCCCTGTGGGGGCCAGGGGGACCCCCGGGGGGGCTCCAGCACGTTGTCCCGCCCAGCACCTGCCCACACTCCTGCCTGTGCCGTGAGGGGGGATTGGGGACCCGGGGGGATTATTGGGGGGGTGTTATTGGGGTTCTGTGGGAGTTGTGGGGGTTATTGGGGTCCTGGGGGGTGTATTTGGTTCCTAGAGGGAATGTAATGGAGTCGGGGTGGGGGGTGTCCTGGAGGGGTTTGGGAGGGTTATTGGGGTCCTCGGGGGGGGGGGGGGTCTTGAGGGAGATATTGGTGTCTGAGGTGGGGGGATTGGGGACATCCTGGAGGGGGTTCTGGGGGAGGTATTGGGGTCCTGGGGGTGTCTTGGGGGAGGCATTGGGGTCTGGGGGAGGGTCTTGGTTGTTGGGGAGTGTTATTGGGGTACTGGGCGTCTCCTGGGGGGGGCTAATGGGGCTTAGGGGAGTCCTGGGGGTGGGCTGGTAGGGTCCTGGGGAGATATTTGGGGTCTTGGGGGGTAAAGGGCAAGCAGGATTATCAAGCAATATTCAGAAATCATTATAAGTTGCTATAAGTTGCTATAAGTAAATAAGGTGCAAAGCAGGTGATCATTTCCTTGTATCAGTACACTTCTCCCCTGCCCGTGGTTTCAGAATGTGTCAGCTGTATCAGAAAACAAGGTTGTCCCTAGGAGCCTTGCCTTAATCTTAGGTCTAGTAAGGGGCAGGAAGAGGAAGGGGCAGCCTGAAAGCTAAGGCAGTTGAAGGTGATGTGGAAAGGCTTCTGTCAGCGCCTTTGCCGTGGTGTCCCTCTGGATGCACTTTAGAACCTCTAGTTCATTCTGCCCTGGTCCTGTTCCTCTCTGGCCACTCAGCCCCAGACGTTGCGGAAGGGACGCACGCTGTCAGCTTGACATCAAGTGAGTAGGGGCTGCGCTGTGAACGTGCAAACTGCTTTGTAAAATCACCCCCGGGTGATGTATTGCGCACCTCGCCTGTGACACTGAGCTCCTGAGAAGTGTTGCTCTTAGCCTGGTCTTCCTCGTGCAGACATTTGGACAGACTTCATGTGCCCAGCGAATGAGCCTTTGCTGGGATGACTGTCCCCTGAGAACAGACTCTCAGTGGGCTGCGGCACAGTTCTGACAAGGGGTCTGCAGCACTGAAAACTGTCCCATAAGGTATCTGACAGCCCCTCAGGCACGGTAGAAAATCAAAATAAGGGAGGCTAGTGCATGCTGTCGGATGTGGACAGAACTTTTTCGATTTCTCTGGATGTTAACCAGTGGTAAGATAGCTACCGAAATCTCTGACTTTTCTTCCTCACGGCCAAGGGAAGTGCCTTACCAGCACTGACACTGACGGCTCGTTGTGCACGGCTGGTTCATTACAGCACAGGATCAGCCTCTGAATCTCTTGGCTAAGGAACTTTCTAAAGCCGGTATTAGACCGTACTAGTGCCATACTGCTTGTAACTTACTAACATTTATTTTTGGTTTGGAAGCAACTCGGTCATTATACTAAGTAGTTTAGCAGTGTAAATTCTGTAGTTTATCACAGTTTAAGAAGAACATGAAAGTAGCAAAAAATATTTTCTTACACAGTTATCTGCTCCTTTACAGGCAGCGGAAGATGCGTCTGTACCAGTTGTCAAGTTTGAGTTTGATGGCTTTGAGGTAAGCGTTTTGCTTTTTTTCTTGCTTTGGAACAGGAGAACTTCTCCAGGGAGCTGTGACCATGCTGTTTTACAAGGTTATTGGTACCTCAGAGTGTATTTAGGAAACTGTAATTAAATGGCCTGACCGCAGCCGATCCCAGGAGAAGAGGCTGCAGTCAAATGGGAGCTGATAGGAAAATAAGCCCCCAGGAAGCTTGGCAGGTGGGGGGGCATCAGAGACAACCCTTTCTGCCCTGTGCTTAGAGCGGGGGAGCCTGCTGGAACGGCACTTATCTGCCAGGGACTGTGCAGAGTGGGAGCAGAGGCAGTGCCCTTGCTGACTCCTCCCAGCTCTGACAAGCTGGCTTTCTACAGAGGGATGCGTATGGGGTAGTTGACGGTGTGAATCGTGTCAGCAGACTAAATGCTTTGTTGCAAATCAAAAATGAAGTGATCGTGAGACAAGCAATCTGGAAAATGGCAAGTAAAAGTACTCACGAGACTCCTGCCTGGGTTTGTCAGCTGCAGGAATCCTTGTATCTTGACTGCGTCTTATACGGTGACTGGAGACCTGCGTGCTGTAGTACCTAAGCAAGTCACTGCTTGGTACCACTCTCATGAAGTCACTTGTTCCGTGACCTTCTTGTGGCCTTTGTCTGGTGCAGACATTCACAGAATAACTTTCTTGCCTCAGACTGTGCTATGAACCAGACGCTTCAGGATCAAAAGGGCTTACTGCATAGAGAAGATGCTCTCTCCCTTGCTGAAGTACAGCTGAGGTGACTGAACTTACGTCTTAATTCTATAATTAATTTTAACTTCCCTTTTAATGGAAATTCTAAGTTTAGAGTAATCTTTTTCAACTTAAAACCCCCTTCCTTTCCCTAGCTTAAAAGGAAAGGGGGTTTTGTAAAGTTCTCTTAAAAAGAAAGGGGGTAAATGAAGGGTTTTATAAATAAAATATGGAACTTCTAGCAATTTTCTTGAGTTTTTTGGCAAATAAATCTCTTGGGAGATGTATCTATAGTCACATAGTTCTAAATACAAATGTTAACCACTCTTTTTAGACTTGACTAACTGTCCCCCACCGGTGTGCTGTTCACAAACAGTGCAGCATTCTAACTCACGGTTGGCACTTTTTTTCCTCTTAAGATTGATCTGGTGTTTGCAAGACCGTCTGTGCAAACTGTTTCTGAATAGCTTGATCTCGGAGATGACTGGCAGCTGAGAAGCCTGGATAGGAGGTGTGTATGAAGCTTAAATGGTGAGCGTATTTACACATCTTTAAGAAGAAAGTGTTACTGAAGTTGGTCTAGAATGCACGTGACACAACTCCAGTTTCTGTACGAGATGCATAAGCTGATCTCCTGTGTACTTGAGATCCGAGGAGGTGGCAAGTGGGTGTAAATTTAGATGTTTCAAGGAGCTGTGTGTTTAGATAGACCTGTATTTCATGTTTCTTGGATCAGGGTGTGTGCACTGTTCCACGTTGCCACAGAGACTGCTTCAGATGAATAGGTGGAGCACTTGATAGAGGAGAATGTGTGGTAGTTCATTAAAAAAAGGAAGATATTTAAAATACCCAAAGCCTAACTTGCTCGCTGTTTAACAGTGACTGGTTTAATTGTTCCTGGCTGTTGAAGAAACCTGGCTGTCGGAATCCTCTAGAAAGGCCTTATTAAAAATGGTTGGCGGTAGTCTATAAACTATGACAAAGCTGTTGAGGGCACCAGTTACCTGTAGGGATACGGAATGTTATGTGTAATCTGTAATTTTTAACGCACTACAAAGCGAGTAATCCAAACTTGTTTTCATAGATTTGAACGATAAACTGTAAGCTATTCATCCAGCGTAGCATAAACCAGACCTGTACCTGTTACTAGGAACTTCTGTCCTTCAACTTTTCTCTTAGAGTTACCGATGAAATGCTACATCTAGTGCCAAGTGAGGAGAACTTCTGGCTCACGCTCCGTGCGCTTAAACTGTGGGCAAAACGTGAGTAAGGTGGTTGTTTGTAATCTTTAAGCTTTTCAGAGGCACCTCATGCTGAAAAGATAAGACCATTAGAAGTACTTCAGCCATGGAGAGCCATTTAAATGACAGTTTTCAAGCAAAAGCCAGTTTTTTAGTTTAGATTCAAGGTGTGTCCATGGGGTAGAGTGGGTGTGTTTTTTAATGGGGGTAGAGTGGGGAGAAGAGGGGAGTGCCTGCAAGACAAGGTGCTTTATTGCTTATCAGGAACCTGACTACAGATGGTAAAAAAGCCAAGTGAAGTATAAAAGCTTGATCCATAAGGAATAAGAAAGTATTGTTTGTGCATGTGGCTAGAGCAGGTACTAGAAGAATGGCAGAAATTTTGTCTTAAGGGAAGTTGGAGTGAAGCAGTAGCTGTAGCAGTGTAGGCAAATTTCAGAGTAGCAGTATTTTGGGGAGTGGTGTGGTAATGATTCTTCTTCTCATCACTGTTAAGGACCAACAGTTTTGGCCTCATCGCACTGCAATAACAACTGCCTTGGAGGCTGAAGTGTACTGAGTATTCTATAGATTGTGAAGTTGGTGCTGCAAATTTGAAGGGATATCCTTGGGTGTTGGAAGACTGCAGGCTAACTCCAGTGTGTCCGCTCTAGGTCATGGCATTTACTGCAACCTGCTGGGATTTCATGGTGGGGTTTCCTGGGCAATGCTGGTAGCAAGAACATGTCCGCTCTATCCAAATGCTTTGGCTTCTGCTCTTGTGAACAAGTTCTTCTTGGGTTTTTTTGTTTTTTGTTTGTTTGGTTGGGGGTTTTTTTTTCAAAATGGTAAGAGCTATTCTTTATTTTAATTTGCAGAAGGAAGTAACACTTCTAGAGGTAGTTCTTCCTATAAGATTTACATTGACAGCATTCAGTCCTACCCTGAATTACATGGCAGAGTTTTAGATGGACAGTTACTGGGTTTTCTTATAGAGGAAATGGCCAAATCCTGCACTGCTGAAACAACCCAAAGACAGCAATCTTAGTTTGCCACTGTAGGACCCTAGGGTGTGTAAACATTGAATTCAGAAGCCTTTAAACTTTTTTCTAACCCAAACTGATGCTAAGCGCAATTGTTTTAACATCCGAGATGAACCCCTCAGACCGGTACCGTGTAACGGGGATCCTCACCCCAGGCTCTCCACAGCAGAACTCTGCACACAAGGGATCTGCATCAACGCCAGCGGTAACGGGAGAGGAGTTCAAACATGCTAAAGTCCTTCCCGTGCTCGTTAACTGGTTAAAAAGTGTAATTCTTGCTATATGAAACCACATTATGTGAATTGGTACCTAAGCACAACTCACAAGTGAAACGATCCTGTCAGCATAGCGCTTCTTGCCATCAAAATACTTGATCAGCAACAGTTCAGTGTTTCAAACAAGAAGACGTCAGAGCAATTAAAAAGTGAAGAGGGAACACGTATCTTGAAAGGCAATGCCCGCAGAGGCAGTTAATTTGGAGGAAGGAGAGACTGGAAGAGATCTCCAGGCCCATCAAAAGGTGACTGAGCTCCATAGTGAGCAGTCAGGGGTTGTCTGGTTGCTTCCTCCTTTCTTTATTTCCCTTGGAAGGCTCTTGCAGAACCCAAATCTTCTAAGCATTAAAGAGTTTTCTTCCAGTTTGCAGCTTAAAGTTACTCAGGGCCAGGCATTACACATTTTTTCTGGTGCCCACACCCTTCAGTCTTAGTAACTGTTCTCCCTAAGTGTTATTTCCCTCTTCTGCATTTACAGCAGTCACCCCACTCTTCTCCCACTTGCTTTTCTGGCCCAAGCAAATCCCGCACTCCTGACGTCATCACGCGTGTCCATCTCCCACGTCCCAGCGATCCCCGCAGCTCTCCTCGCCAGTTCTTCCAGGGACAGTTCATCTTTCCGGTACGTGAAGGACCAGCAGGGCCACCACGTCAGACGAGCTGTGCTCTCGTCAGTGGCATTAACTCTCCTCTGCCCTTGCTGAAAACACTGTGCCTGACACACGGCAGGGCAGCGCTGGCTCACGCCCCCATCACGCTGCTGGCTCCCAGATGCTCTCTTGTGCTTCCCTTGAGCTCCCTGTAGGGCTTCTTCCCCCTCCTCAGTTTTGGCCAGCCAAAGAACATCCAACTTCTGACTCTCAAATTCTTCCCACTCTTCTAAATATCTTCGTGGGGGTCTCAGCCTTCTGCCCTTCAGATCAGTAGCTTATCATAACAGGAGAAGGATAGCACTTTTTTTCCCCAGGTAAGCAAATACTTAAACTCTTTGTTTAAATAGAAAAATTAAGAGGAAGGAAAAAATAACAGCCAAGTGGAAAGTGAAAGTTTAATTTGGTGCTGAAACAGCTTGAATACTTCTGCTGCAGCTGTAGCAGGGGGCTGACGCTTAAATGTCTGATCAGGAGAAAAGCAAAAATCCTTCCGCTAAGGTTTCAAATTACAAAATAACTTCATCGAAGGGAAGACAGACTGTCTATATGTAAATATTGCTGTATGTTCATAGTGCCTTCTCAGCACAGTGTTTCTCTTACGGCACGAAGAACTTACTGGTATGAAAAGTTAGGAATTTTAAGTGTTATTTTGAAGCAATTTACACTTAAATCAGCAGTGGTGAGGAAACAGTCAAGAATTTGGCTTGCAGAATGGGAGATGATTCGTGACTGTCCCCACAGCTTTTGCTGTGAATGACGTTTACAGCTCTCTCACTGTGTGGCAGTGCCAGGCTTTGTCAGGGTCGGTCTGGTCAGGACCTCAGCAGGCTCCTTGTCCATCACAGCGATTCTTCAGTCAGCAAAGACAGAAAGAAGGCCGGGCAGCACTGCCGCCATTGGCCGAGCGTAGCCCCGCCCCCATCCGGCTGCTAGCAACCTGGGCAGCAGCACTGCTGCTATTGGCTGAGCGAAGCCCCGCCCCTGCCCGGTTTCCTGGCAACCAGGGCAGCACTGCCGCTATTGGCTGAGTGAAACGCCGCCCCCATTTGGCTCCTAGCAACCTGGGCAGTAGCACTGCTGCTATTGGCCGAGCGAAGCCCCTCCCCTGCCTGGTTTCCTGGCAACCAGGGCAGCACTGCCGCCATTGGCTGAGCATAGCCCCGCCCCCATTTGGCTCCTAGCAACCTGGGCAGTAGCACTGCTGCTATTGGCCGAGCAAAGCCCCGCCCCCATTGTGTCCTAATAATGCCCGGGATGCGACCAGCACTGCCAGGGCAGCGGCGATCATTTGAGGAGGAGGAGGCGAGTAGTGAGGAGGTGGCGAGTAGTGAGGAGGAGGAGGAGGCGAGTAGTGAGGAGGAGGCAATTACTGAGGAGGAGGAGGCGAGTAGTGAGGAGGAGGCAATTACTGAGGAGGAGGAGGAGGAGGTGATCAGTGAGGAGGAGGCAATCAGGGAGGAGGAGGCGATCAGGGAGGAGGAGGAGACGGCGAGCAGCATCACGACCATGGCGAGCAGCATCAGGACACGGCGACCTGTGCCACCAGCAGCTCCCAGGTGAGGACAGAGCCAGAGCCAGACCCGACAGGCTCCTCGGCAGGGCAGCCCCTCGCCACGCGCAGAGCACCGGCCCTTTGACCTGAGCTGCCAGCTGCCATCGTGAGCGGGGCCGGGGGGTCTCTGGGTGGCCCAGGGATGGGCTTGGGGGGCTCCAGGTGGGGGGCTCAGGGGGGCTCCGGAGGGCCCAGGATCACTCTGGGAGGACTCCGGAGGGCCCAGGGCCGGTCTGGGTGGGCTCTGGGGCCCGGGAGGGGCTCAAGGGGGTCTCCGGAGGGCCCAGGGCCGGTCCACGCAGGCTCCGGGGAGGGGGGGTGGGTCCAGGGGCCGGGCCGGTCGCTGTCCCTCCCATGCGGTCCCAGGAGTTGGCAGCAGGGGGGCCACGGGGGCCATGGTGCAGTCGGGGTCACCCCTTGTGCGTGAACTGGGTGAACTGGGTGGCTGCGCTCGTTTCACGGCCCTTGGCCTTTCAATTCTGTAAGAATAACGATGTGGAATTGAGCACTGCAAACAGCTGGAAGCCCTGAAGGTGTTTCCCGGCGCTCGACGCGGGCAGAGCGGTGGTTCTGGGTGAGGGGTTTGGCTGGAGGGAGCCGTTGGGCGCAGGTCGGCACCTTGAACCCGGCTCCTCTGCACAGCCCGGGCCCCTGCGCCGTGGTGACGGCGTGTGGTGGGAGCGGGGCCGCTGGCCTCAGGCCTTCCCCTTGTTGTTGTCTGGCTTCAGAGCTGCAGGTTGTGAGTTTCAGAGCAGCCAAACAGTGAGGGTAGACAAAGGTTCAACAGTCAGGTGAGACAGAGTAAAGGAAGTAGTGTGAAGCTTTTGAAACAAAACCCAGGTGAATGTGAGCGGTGTGTCCGTGGGGCAAGGTGAGCGGTGGTCTCACTGAGGTCAGATGGCCAGGGCTGAAGGGGTCCTGCAGATTTTTCAGCAAAGATACGAGGTGATTTGGAGAGACTGTGGCCTCTCCCTCCCGTGGTTATCACCTGAGTAAAACGATACGTGTGCTTAAGGGTTTGGTGGTCTTGGAAGAGAACAATTAATTATTGTTGGGCTCCAAAGCCCCATCCAAATGTCGCCTGCTGACTCGGGTCAGTTTTGTTCAGTAGTTGTGTGCCGGCATGGTTTCTGACAAGCACGGCAGTAGTAGCTGAGGTTAATAACTGTGGAAGCCAGAGCAGTTCCTCGAGGTGAAGTCCCTGAGGCGCAGCGCGGGGCAGCGGGTGGCCCAGCCGTGGGCAGCGGCTCCCCCTCGGAGCAGGAGGGTCAATGTACACGTGTCAGAGCCCTGGCTCCTCACACAGCACCAGCCTCCTTTTGCGGAGACGGGGGATTGTTTTCCTGGCTTTTCATCTTCTGAATAGATGGCCCTCAGAGAGAGAGGAACCCACTGGCCGTATTCGCTTGGCGTAAGCTTGGAAGCACCAAACAAAATAAACATTTTTGCTGAATAGTGTCATAAAGGCAGCAGTTACCTTCTGGATGCCTGTACTGGCACGGAGATGGCAAAATCCCATTCTCTGTGATGGACTTGCACCATCTTTTGAGTCCTAGGCCCACATGGGCCTGTTAGGCCATTCCCAGCTGGGACTCACAAAGTCCTTACCGTCAGAACATAATGAACATATCAGAACGTAATGTTTTGATGTTTAGGTTTTATAATCTGTTTTCACTGCTTTTGGTTGGGTACAAGTGCTTTGTTCTAAGTTCTCATCACCTTTATTTCTTCTTCTAGAACTCGAACCGAGCCAGTGAGTGGAACATCAGCCACGCCGTGCGTGCATTACAAGTTCTTCTCCCTGCTGCAGTACGACACGGTCACCTTCAGCGGCCTCAACATCTCCCTGGGCGACCTGAAGCGCCAGATCATGGGCCGCCACAAGCTGAAGGTGACCAACTGCGAGCTGCAGATATCCAACGCCCAGACCGGAGAAGGTGCGTGGGGGCGGCGGGCACGGGGCCTCGGGCACTGCCCGGCTGGCGGCGGCCACGGCCTGCGGGAGCCACACTCTGCTCTCTGTGGCTTGTCCCCACGTGGCGTGAGTCAGCCTGGGGCCCGTCCCGCCGGCGTGCGGGGAACCGGGAGGGCAAGTGGCGCCAGCGATTCAGTGGGGTGCGAAGGGACGGTGCGATTCGGCCACCATCGGTAGCTGTGGCTTGTGTGGGGACCTCACAGAGCCGTTCCGATCTGTTGTTGGACACGGAGCTGGGCGTAGGAGACTACGTGGTCCATGTGCAACGTCTAGTGCTTGCAAAAGCCCAGTAGCCACTTACCGGCCATCACTGGCAGTAAAACAAGTTTTGTGCTAGAAGGGAGTGGGAATCAACAATGGTGTTGGCTCCAGCTTTGTTGAACATTTCTGTTGGAGCTCTGCTTGGACAAGTGTGAAAAGTAGCCCTGTTGAGCGTGATGTCGCTGCTCAATCTGCAGATGTGGAGTCGTGGCGAGGCAGAGTGACACTGGTAGTTGCCAAGGCCCCGCAGCTACACGGGATGTTGCTGCCTGCGGGGAACAGGCTCCTGCTGGCAGATGCCAGTTTTGTCTGAGAGCTGTTAGACTAAGCTGGCAGCTGTTAAATTCAAAGGGAGCAAACAGAAATTTCCAGGGACTTCAGGACTAATGCTCCAGCTTTAGTCCTTTCCTATTTAAAACCAAAAAAGTTAACTTTTAAGTCTACATTGTTTGACTTCACCAGATTTCATCATTGACACAGATTTCATCACCAAAATGAACTCAATTGATTGACGTGAAGGAAAAATAAATGTATGAAAGCCAACAGGTGTCAGGTCCCTTCACAGAACTACCTCGGCAGCGCACTCCGCTGTTTGTGAACCCTCTTCCACAAATTCTCTGCCTCAGTGACCCAGCTGGTGGGATGCTTCAAGTCCCACATACAAATATGTGCCCTGATAAGTGTCCTGTGCAAATAAAGCCTTTACTTCACCAGGTTATTGTCACTCTTCAGTTTTCAGTTGATCCATTTCAATGTGTACTGATTGACTTTTAAGGGGAATCCATTTTTCTATCAGTCTGGTATTAGATGGCTGGAGGTCTCCTCCCTGTGCACTTCACAAGTGGATTGAAAACAAGCATCCCTCTCTCTGTCTGTATATATCTCATGCAAGGACAGTCTATCCAGAAGGCAGATGTCAATGCTTCTAATGGTCAACGAATTGTCATAAAATACAAAAAGAGGACCCATTCCTCTTTTTGCATCATACACCTCTTGTGCCTGTTCCACCTGACCTCTGCAGGCTTGCAGAATTGGCGAATAAGTGCACTGGTTGCTGTCCTCATATACACAGCCTCCCTCGAGGAGAGGTGCTGCCACCTGCAATCCTCTGCAGACCTACCACAACCCTCAGCTGGGCACAGGCGTAGCAAACTCCTGCCTTTTTGTGGAGCCACTGTTGCTTATCCTGTGCCTCTGAAATCTCAGTCCAGTGGTTTGTGATCTGGACCAGAAAGAACACTCTGTATGACTCCGTTCAGCAGGTGGAAACAGCTGCTTTGGGCTTCCAGAGCTGCAGCTGCCATCATCTCCCCGTTGCTTGTCAGCCTCAGTGCTCTTTGAGCTCCTCCGACATCAAAAAGTCCCATCTCAGGCCTTTCCTGACAGGTGGCTGTGTAATGGTGAGATTCCCCATTTGAGCAGAGCTCTAGGCGTTGGTTTCAGGGTATGACTTCTGTAAAAGCTTTGGGTTTTGTCATTAGTAGTACTTTCACAGCAACTTTGGCTTTCGGGCCATTGTTCTGATTCGGCCTCCATAGGTAACGGCTTTTAATAGTTAAAACTGTAGGCAGATTACAGGGCATGGCTGCTGATGGTGCTTTAAAACATTTAGTCGTATCCAGCTTGTGCAAGTACAATATATAAACCATTCTCATGGAGACATCTTTACATGTGAGACTCACTCATGGGAGATCTTCACATTTGAGGCTCACTCAGTCAAAGTGTCTCAGGTAGCTCCTCCTCTTCAAAAGACGAACACGGTGAAGCCAAGGCAAAGCATGGAGACCTTCAGGCACACTCTGGTTTCAAAAGGCTTTTCAGAAGACTTGTCTTCGTAATTAATTTCATTTGAGTCTCTCTGCTCTGCAAAAAGTGAATTGAAAGAATTCACATCCCTTTGGCTTATTCAAACTAGATGATTAGCTTAAGAGAGGAGACACCACTTTAGTTGGAGCCAGTTCTGCCCTACGTGTGAAAGCAAGCTCAAAAAACCCCTCAGGTTCCTGTGATCCAAACTCCAGCACTGCCAGTTCCGTTTGCATTCGCATGTACAGCCCTGAGCAGCTGACAGTGTGGCTGTCGATGGATGAAGCCCCGAGAAGCAGAGAGCTGGCAGCTCTCTTCTGTGTTCTGTCAGTCCCCAGCACTCGCAGCACAGGGGAATCGTTTTGAGGGAACAGCTCGGAAAGCAGCGGCGCAGAGTTTGCATGCTTTAGCCGAGCGCCTGCTTTGTTGCAGGGTAAGCTGGTCAGACTTTAGAATCTGGTTTACGCAGGTGAGACTTTGCTGTGGTTTGTTCCTCTCCAAAGATCTCTCGGGTTTGTAGCCTAACAGAAGCAAAAGCAACTTGAGCTAGGTCAGGAAAGAACCTCAGGCATGAGCAGACTCTCCTTTAGTGACCTCTGAGACCATTTTGCTGCTGGCATCCAAACTGTTTGAAAAGAATGGAAAAGGTTTTGCTGCTGGTGTTTGATTCTCAAACCTGAAGACTTCTTGAAAGGTTCTGTTAGTGTGTTGAGACGACAGGAGTGCCATGTCACATACAAAATTTTGCTTTTATGCCTGTGAAGGGGTTCTCTCAAGTGCTATGTAATGACATATTAATATACATTCTTACGAACTGACTAATGTTTTCTTCTGTATTGGTGTTGTTTTCAGAATACACAGATGAGAACACCCTGATTCCTAAGAACTCCTCGGTGATTGTTAGAAGAGTCCCTGTTAGAGTCAAAACTACCAGCAAAACACGATTTATGTAAGTACCCATAAAGCATTGTAGTCTGTGAGGGGTTCCAGTGTGTTAACTTTTTGTATGGAGATTAGTTTACAGAGGCATTCGGAGTGTATCTTTCTTCTTTTTATTGCTTTTACAGTAAAGAGAGATACGCATGTTCCCCTCTCAGAAGAGTCTGTCAGTGTTTGACTGTGTCTTGCATTTGGGGGAGGCGGGGTGGGATATGGCAGGTATTCTTATGCCTCAGATCTGGCTTTCTGGCATACTGGCTACAGAGGAAAGACTGAAAGACAAAGGTCGCTGTTTGGGTGGTTGATTATGTAAGAGCACAAAGCTGTAGCACAGACTTCATCGTTTTGATACTTACACAGCAGAGACAAAATATCTGAGGACTTCCTCTGGCACTGTTGTGTTCTAGAGCTGTAAGTCGGACAGTAATTGCTGACAAACTAGAAATGGGATTTTTTTTTTTTTTAGTTGCACTGAATGTGCCAAGAGAGAACAGTTTATGTATACAAATACATTTCCACGTTCACTAGACTATCAGAATATAATGTCTTGATGTTCAGGTTTTATAATCTGTTTTCACTGCTTTTGGTTGGGTACAAGTGCTTTGTTCTAAGTTCTCATCACCTTTATTTCTTCCTCTAGAACTCGAACCGAGCCAGTGAGTGGAACACCAAAAGCGGTATGTAAAAACACAATCTCACACTTTGTTTCTACACATTGCACTTAATTCTAAACAACGTAGCCTTGTATTAATCTCCCAAACATGAACTTAATCTGTTCTGCAGCAAGACACAGTATATGTTGTAGAGACCATGTATTTGATTCCCAGCACAGTGAAAACTGAGTAATGCCACCATTTGCACAGTTCTAATGTGAATATTGGTATTTGTGCCTAGTGATGCATTGTGTTTCATATTGAATATGCTGGAATATTTCCTGAATGACTTTGTGCTGTACAGATAACGTAGGATTGGTTTTAGATCAGGTAGGTTCAAGGTTTGCACAATTCAATTGGTGCTGTGTTCTACATCTGTCTGTCTAGAGCTAGTATGTTTGTATAGGCTGTCGTGTGCTCTTTGTTTCTTGCAATTAAAATTGTTTGGAGTGCATTTTTTCCATTTTCACATTGTATCACTTAGCTTTTGTTTTGAAATACTTTCTTTGCCTAACAGTTTGGGAAGATGTTATCAAAACCCACTGAGAAACCATTGTTGTTCTACTTGGTACTCTTTCTTACTTTTGACTTGGCGGTTCAAACAAATCCCAAAATCAACGTATCCCATACGTTTTGAGGACAGTTCTGTGCAGCTAAAAGATTCCTTTTCGTGTCCTGAAATACTTGGGTATTTGTTCCTAAAGCTGTATAACTGAAGTGCTATTGTTTGGCCTCCTCTGAGTACTTAAAGGTCTCTACCGGATTGCTGTGAGTTTAAATGTTGTTGCTACCTGAAGTGGCCTTCCTAAGTTCTGCATTTGATCTTCCCGTTTTATCCGATGAAACGGTTTAGTTTCATAGTTTGTCTGCAAATGCAAATATCTAAAGCCCAGCGCACCGAGTTTAGCTGCTTCTCATGAACCACGTTGGCCCTCTGAAGCTGTCATAGGTTTGGACTTTGTTTTGAACCAATACACTTACATTAGGTTGGACATGTCTCTGTCCGTGACACTCGGAGGATAGAGTGCAGACTTTCAGACTACAGTAGAGGTTAACTTTTGCTATGTTTTGATTGTACAACTTGAATATGTGTTTAATTTTTTGTGAACAGATTGAGGACTCTTCTGCACCCACTCCTCTGGCCCAGCTCATTAAGGTATGTGTATATTCTTGTCAAAGACTTAAAAAAACCCCACCACCACCAACAAAAAACCCCACTGGCTTCATATTTTTAAGTCTTGTACGGTGATGTATAACTGGATAACTGCTGTAATGTGAACAAAACTTAATTTTTAATAATTTACAGTATTGGTTTTAACTTTAGAATGTGTGTATATTTCCGTAGCACCCTGTAAAGAGTAGTTCCCAGTTTGGGAGGACAGAAGGGGAGTCCCTCAACACAATGTTGCACTATTGCTCATCTTCAAGACATAAAGAAGCAGCACTTCAGGACCTGTTTACTGTTTCTCAGACCTTTTGTTAATTTTGTGTTGGAGACCGACACAATTTTCACAGAAGAATTTAACTGGCTGCAAGTTATGGACATGTTGGGGGGGGGGGGGGGGGGGGGCGTGCAACAGCCAAAATAGAAGCGTTTGTGTAACACGGAGAATTGCGTGGCTACTGTTGAGTTTCTAGTCACTGCAGTTATAGAGCCACTCTCTGAATGCTGCACAGTTTCATAACTTGTAGTCTATGGAGAGTGGACAACACACCCTAATTGGTTTGAACGCAGACTGTAAATTGTGTAAATGTGCCTAATTGTTTGCAGGAATATACCAATGTGTTAGTGCAGCGTATTAGCAGAGGTGGCCTTCTGAAGCTGCTGTAATGCCATGGTTTGCTATGGAACTGCTTGCATTTTTTGCTCAACAATGTGTCACTTTGTCTGGGAAAGCACTAGTGGTTGCACTTTGTGAAAAGGCGTAGTGTGAGCCTGTCAAATTACTGGTCTTAGAGAATAGAGAAGGCAGGGCCTCGTGCAGAGGGGCTAGTTCTTTCTTCTGAAAATAAAGGCTGGAGTTGGAGAAATCTCTTCCCACTCTCCTCTTCCCTCTCTGACTGCAGAATTAAATTGTGTACATTTGGGGAAAAAACCCCAACAGTTACTTTGGAAGGTAGTCACCAGAAGAAATTGTTGGTTCTGTAAAAACTCATGTGAAGTTTGACTCTAAAATGTGAAAAACTGTCCAAGTGCTGTACACATTCAAGCTTTTGAGAAAATGTAGGTATTTCAGAAAAATGCAGGAATGTAACGTAAAGCAGCTCCAAACTGTTATACTCCAACCTCCTCAGTGCAGACGGGCTTGGCTTGGAGGCAATGTGTTGACAAGTTTTCTGCTTTGTTATTACCTTGTAGGAAATTCCGTATTTGAATTATGGTCTGTGCCTAGTAATGGTTTGTGGGGTTTGGATGTGTCTTGTAAACTGTCTGGGTTTAAACAAATTGGTCAAGTATCTGTAAAGTTTTCTGTAAATGGTAACGGAAGGGGTTTCATAGATGTCGGTCTGGATTATGTTACTGTTGTGTCTATAAAACAACCGTTTCATAAACTGTTGAAACTAGTGGGTAGCTTTTGCATATAAAATCAAACCCATGAGTGGTTGCTCTGAATGATGGGTGCTTGGAGGTCCGTATCCTTTACATCCCTCCCTTAGACCCTGCTGGGATCTGGACTAGTGTGTAATGAGAACATTTGAACAAATGCTACTTACAAAAAATCAGCTGGCTTTGATAATTTGAAGGTCTAGTTCTGCGTAAGGTTTCTATCACAATTTGTGTGTTAGAAGGGCACAGCAAACAGGAAAAAATCTGCAGGTTGTGCTGACCGTAGTTAAATCACTTACCGTGAAGAAGTGAGTAGGCAGGGGACATGCAGTTTGGGCTGCCTACAGCACACCATGGTCCAATTTCTGCTGGAAAGAATCTTTTGTCTTGCTGAGGAATTATAAAAAGCTTGATTCCTCTTAATGCTTCTGTGTCTGAAGCTGAATTTCGGTGAGCAAAAGCAACTTCCCTGACTCTTAAGTTGTGTGTCCTTTTAATGCTGCAAAGTGTAAACACTGATACTTGCATACGTCTCCATTAAATGTACAGCGGAGATTTTCTCCTTCAAATAATCTGGAGCTCAGGAATCCATTTAAAAATACTGGATAATGTAATTTTTTCTACGCAGAGCTTCAGTCTGCTTGGAAGACATTTGGATTGGTTACACAAGTCTTTAAGTAAGGTACAAACAGAGCCTCGGGTTTTGAGTGCCCAAGAATGCTCCTTCCAAGCAGGTTAACGGGCACAGAGACACCATGTGATGGCGTAAGGGCTCCCCAGAACATCTCTGGGACAACTCTGGCTCATAGAAGCAGCTGCTTTCCTGCAACCTCAGCTACTGCTGGGCTGCTTTTTACAGGGTTGGGTGAGTCTTTGGCTGGGGGAGCTTAAATGTGTTTCTAATGTGCGTGTCCAATAATTACCTGTTAAACAGACCGGCAATCTGGCTGAAGCCAACGCTTCCGAGGAAGATAAAATACGAGCTATGATGATCCAGTCTTGCCGTCAGTACGATCCAATCAAGTAAGTGTTGGCAAAGTCCTACCTGTTCTTTGAAGACTATGGAAACATTGTAGAGATGGTTGTTGGAACAAGAGAGACGCATACATACCATTTTCTTTTTTTCCCAAAAACCTTTTAGTTACGTGAAGAAACCCTTGGGTCCACCTCCACCATCCTATACTTGCTTTCGCTGTGGAAAACCTGGGCACTATAGAAAGAACTGCCCGACAAATGGGGTAAGATTGTGGGGGGCTTCTGGTGTCACTTGGTTTTTCACTTGTTTTACCTTGGCAGTTACGCAGCAGTTACATGAATACCCCTGTTAGGAATTGTTTCTCTTGGGCTGAAATACAGAGGTTCTATGGCAGTGGTGCAAAGCCCTTCAAAATTCCAGGGAAAGCTGGAATTTTCAATGGGAAATTTTCTTTCTTCGAGGTCATAGTCCTTGTATATGTCCATAGATCTTTCTCTATGAGCTTTAATGTATATTTTTATATATTTCAATGTTACTGCAAATTTTTCTCATCTTAACTCTTTTTAATGACAGTTTGCAGTTTTTAGTATTTTGTAGAAAAAGATGCCGTTTCTCTTGACCCCATCTATTGAATATTTGCGTGTTATAATTACACAAGTCTCTGGTTGAGTATTCAGGCCATTTAACGTTACTCACTGAACGTACGTGCATCAGCTCTGAATTCAACCTTCACCTGTAGGTGGTGAATATCAGTGTCCCCAGTGGCCGATCCAGAGCCCTGCATTAAGCTCTCCCTCTGAACTGCGCTTTGGAGGAGGAGGGGGTTTGTGCCTCTCCTCTGAGGGGATGGGGAGCTGAGGGATATTTCACCCTTAAGGACCCTGAAGCTGAGCCAAAGAATGTCGACGGCGTTCAGAACACTGCTCGAGCCTTTGGAGCATCCTGGCTATATTCATTTAGGAAAAAGAGTATTTCAGTCGAGCAACGCTTAGGCTAGGTAAAAGGAGAGGATTAAAGGCCTTTCCTGCTTAAAATCGTGGTTGAAATGTCATTTTAAGTGTGGGTCTTAAGATGAGCTATGTCTGCATTTCTTTTCTTAACAGGACAGTAATTTTCAGTCTGTTCCCAGACTTAAAAAGTGCACAGGAATTCCCAGGAGTTTCATGGTGGAGGTGGAAGATCCCAATACCAAGGGCGCTATGCTGACGAAGACTGGAAGATATGCAATACCAATTATTAATGCGTGAGTATGGAATTAGCTGGTCTGACCAAAAAGTGAAGGAGAGAAGCCACGTGTCAGTGTCTGAGTGGCAATGCCACCAAGCTGGCCAGCATCTGTAATTACGGGGCAAGAAGCACTGTCGTTGTATCTTAACCTTAAAACCTGTGATGATTTCTAATATTAAAATAGGGCAGTCCTGCTGCTCAGGGCCCTGAACGCTGGTTAAGCTTGTGGTATGCTAAGAATCCGTATTTCTGCAAAACATTTCAGTCGTGTTTACAGTGGCGTCATTCTTTTTGAAAGCTCCTTTTGCTTCTGTTTTATCTTGCTAAGGCTTCTTGCAGAATTTAACAAACAGCTGTTGGACTGAGATTCCCTCTGCCTCTGACATTTATCAGATCCCATGTGTGAAGCAAAGGGATGTTTACCTGTTGCTGTAAACTAAGAAAATCCTGCTGTGTGCTGACAAGAGTGGCTGTTTTAAAATGCACTCGGTAGCAGCTCTGTTCTTCCGTCATGGCTCTCCTTTTGCAGAAGCTGTAACATAGACTTCTTCCATTTATAAAACACAATTACACAGAGACTGACTTTATCCTGAGCCTGCGATTGACATTTACCCTCTGGCAAAGGAGAGGTGGGGTTCATTTCACCTGGTGTCTAGCTGTCAGAAAATGATTTCTCTAGTCTGAGCTAATTTCTTAGTTGATCCAATGAATGGAAGAGTTCTGCAGAAGGAAAATTGTTCCCCCCTCCCTTTTCTAGCACTCTGGCTATAGAAAAGTAGTTTAAACTAAATGTCTGTATTTTTGAAGGCTAATGTGGAGTGAGAATGACACCTACTGTCTTCATTGGATAAAATCCAAAGCTTGGGGAAGTTCTCCTTTATCCATCTTTGACTTTTTTTCTTTTTCCTTCCCCATCCCCCCTCCAGGGAAGCTTATGCCAGAGGAAAGAAGGAAAAGCCTCCCTTTTTACCAGAGGAGCCATCCTCTTCCTCCCTTTCCTCAGACGATCCTATTCCGGAGGAGCTGTTATGTTCCATTTGTAAAGAAATCATGGCTGATGCAGTCATTATTCCCTGCTGTAGAAACAGTTACTGTGACGAATGTAAGTGTTACTGCCATGTTTGCTAATTCAAAACATCACACCTGATCTTCTGACAGCAGAAAGATCATAAGATTCCTTTGTTACCAGCTCTGTTTAATACTTAAGTGTACCCCGAGTAGGAAAGGACTCTTCTTGTAGAAAGGAAAAAACAAAGGCAGAAGGCTTTTTTCCCTTTTTATGCACCTAGTTAAATCCTCTTTCCATGCAGAAGGATGAGTACGAGAAGAGTGCGTAATGCTGCAGCTGATTACAGTGTTAGTTATCAAATGCATTGAGTTTGTGCACAGTCCTTTCTCTCATACAAAACTACAGAGCCAACGCTGGTGACTTACTGTGGTCTGCAGCAAATGGCTCGTTAGGCATTTAATCCACATTCTTCTCCACGGGAGAGTTGGTTAAAACCGTCAGAACTTGAACCTACTAATGGTTTTTGGAGATGTGTCTTATTCATGAGCCTTGAGGTTGGTGACTTCTCACTGTGCTGGACAGTGGAGAACAGACTAGTCAGAACATCAAGGCACGGCCTGCTCTACATCTTCAAACGTTACAATAGTGAAATAGCAAAACTGGGCAGCTATTTCCTGCATACTAGAAATTTTTTACACTGCTGAACATTTATAGCTTCATGCTCTCAGTTCGGAACCATATTCACCCATTAACCATCTACAGGCCTTTATAATTGATTAGAACCCAGACAATGTCCTTAGTTTAGCTAAAACCTATTTTGATGATTCTGATTATACCCAGGTATTAGAACGGCATTACTGGACTCTGAGGAACATACATGCCCAACATGTCATCAGGCAGGTGTTTCTCCCGACACTTTAGTTGCCAACAAGTGCCTACGCCAGGTAATGCAGTGACTTTTAGATAAACTGTTTGTAAGAAAAGTCTAGTCAGTCAGTTAGCTGAAAGGGAAGAAAATATTAATGTACACCTCCTTAAACAAGGCTAAATGGAATAAGGCTAAATTTACTTTGCAAATACATTCCCTGTTGTTACAGAAGCTGACAACTCTTGAGCGACAATCTGGCAAATTCAGGTCACACTTGTGTTCAACAGGATTGCCTCAGTTTCAAATTCAGTGTTACCACCGGAGTGCTTTACGTACAGATAGTCTGAGTTACCAGTCATTAACACCAGTGTTTAATGGGATGCGTTCATGTATCACCGAAGGGTTTGGCTTGGAAGGGACCTTAAAGCCCATCCAGTCCAACCCCCCTGCCACAGGCAGGGACACCTTCCACTAGCCCAGGTGGCCCAAAGCCCCGTCCAACCTGGCCTTGAACCCTTCCAGGGAGGGGGCAGCCTCAGCTTCTCTGGGCAACCTGTGCCAGGGCCTCACCACCCTCACAGGGAAGAATTTCTTCCTTAGATCTAATCTGAATATATCCGTATGTTGGTTTATTTTAGGATGGAGAGTATCTACGGGAATACACAAGTAATTCTACTCTGTGGAGGCTTTTGTTCATTGAGCTGCTGAAGGTTCATGTCACCTCTTTGTAAATATTTTTCTGCCTCTAGGCTGTGAACAACTTCAAAAATGGAACTGGGTATGCACAGGTGATCCGTAAGCAGAGGCGGCAGCAGCAGCAGCCACCAGCACATCCACCAGCTCTGACCCCTCCTGCTGCGCTGGTG
The DNA here is from genome assembly GCF_031877795.1 of Strix aluco. Lineage (NCBI taxonomy): Eukaryota > Metazoa > Chordata > Aves > Strigiformes > Strigidae > Strix > Strix aluco. The sequence continues at coordinate 1,304,578 of NC_133966.1, forward strand.
GCTGCCAGGGGACGTCCTCAATCTTCCCCCCTCTCAATCCGTGGTTTGCGGGAGGAGAAGGTAGGTGTTCTTCCACCATATGCAGTGATTTTCGTATTTTAGTCGAGCTTATTTTCCAACTGTTTGCACTGATTCACTAGGGCTATCTGGTTCCTGGACTGAGACAGCCAGCATTGCCGAGTCTTCTGGGCTACCGAGGACGATCAATACCCACAACCGGTAAGTAACTGTACCTTACAAATTTCGCTTAAAAAAATTATCTTCAGGTAAACTGAAAGGGATTTTTTTTCTCTCCCCATGCCAAAAGGTCATCCAGTGAGAGCCGGCAAAATTCGCTCGGCAAGTGGCAGACCAGACTGGGAAGTGTAAGTATGCTACAGAAATTCAATATATTGCTGCTTGTAACCTGTTAAACGAGGCCGTAACACATAACGGACACAACAGCTGATTTATAAGGGAATAAGTATGCACAGATCGTTGTGGAGAATACATGTGGTAACTAATTTTTAAATGGCTTAATTTGAATTGGCCTTCACAAAGGGGATCTGTGCTCTCAGGAAGATTATTTAAAATAAAACTCCAGTACATGATTGAAAAGAGGACTCTGAAGAATGAAGTCTTTCTGAGGCAATCATAATTACAACCACCTCCTTGGGCAGCCTGTTCCAATGCTGACAACCCTTTCAGTGGAGAAGTGTTCCCCAATAGCTGATCTAAACCTCCCCTGGTGCAACTGGAGGCCGCTGCTTCTCCTCCTATCGCTTGTTACTGGGGAAAAGAGACCAACACCCACCTTGCTACAACGTCCTTTTGGGTAGTTGTAGAGGGTGATGAGGTCTCCCCGCAGCCTCCTTCTCTCCAGGCTAAACACCCCCAGTTCCCTCAGCCGCTCCTCACAGGACTTGCTCTCTAGACCCTTCACCACCTCCGTTGCCCTTCTCTGGACGCGCTCCAGCCCCTCAGTGTCTGACTTGTAGTGAGGGGCCCAAAACTGAACACGGTATTCGAGGAGCGGCCTCACCAGAGCCGAGGGCAGGGGGACCGTCGCTCCCCTGGTCCTGCTGTGATTTCTGACACAAGCAGGATGCCTTTGGCCTCCCTTGTCTAGGGAGGAGTTTGACAGAGCACAACGAGACTTAAAGAAGAGTGGGGGTTTGGCTCAATGAAGTTGGGCTGGTTTTCATGTTTGTGTTTCGATGGCCTGTCGGACGGCAGTTACACTCGAGTGCATCTGACATCCGCAAAAATGACAGAGTGTTTGCTCCAATAGACTTTCTGGGTGCAGACGGCAAACATGCAAAACTAAAACAAGACAAATGTCATCCTAAAACTTTCCCTAAGACTTGTAGGAATTCTAAACTGGTTTTGCTTAAATAGCATGTCCACCTTTGCATCTGCAAGCAGTCTGCATTTTCTCATACTGGCCATGTTTTGTTTCTTGGTGTCTTTTTGTGATAAAGGTCAAGCTGTAATTGTAATAAAGGTCAAACTTATCTTAACAGGGAAAAGAAAAAGTCCAGACTCGATGAGTTTACACACGGTTCAGGAGCGGATGGAATCTAAAAAGACTCCAAAGGAGCGCAGGCGTTCCTTTTCCAGGTAACTGCTTTACATGTCCTTAATGGAGGAGCAGGCTGGCTAGAGGAATCAGGAGGATCTCCACTGCCCTCTCCAGGTGGATGGGATGATTCCAGGGATTAGCAGGGAGAGGAGTTCTCTATGTAGGGTACTAGCTCAGCTACGGCAGAGATTACAGTTGACTGAGAGTTACAATTTGGCAGCAGTAGCTGAGGAGCAGGTGTCTCTTTCACTGAAGCTTCTCTGCAGTGACACCCTTCACCTCCTGACAGCCGTGAGGAGGCCAGAACCTGAAGAGGTCTAGTGCCTGGGTTTTCTGTGTCTCCCTGTTCTGAGTGTAACCGTTCCCTCAAAGCTCTTGGGAGGAGATATGGGAGAGAAATTGTATTCACCTCCTCTTTTGTTTATCTCCTGTGGGTACACGGGGAGACGTTAACCTGGACTGCAAACTGGTGGCTTTCCTAGGAATTTCATTGGAGCAGATGGAGCAGAGGAGCCAGGAGTCACGCGGCCTCACTTCGGAAGGCGTGCGCCTTGCTGTCTGCCAGCACTGGTGGTTTTGGGCCTCTGCCGAAACCCTGCTCCTGCTCCTTGAGCTCTACTGGCTGCGCAGGCGGAGGAGCGCTGACTGTGACAGCGGCAGCCAGCGGGGAAGCTCCAGCGATGCTGAGGAGGAGGGAGAGGACGATGACTGGGAGGGCAAAGCAGACCCCAATGACACCTTGGGTCAAGCCAACCCTCGAGTGGGGACCCCCGCTGCATCTGCCAAGCCCTTCCCAAGAAGTCCTTTCTGACAGGGATGCATCCAGCCTAGGGATGGGGCAGCACCTACGAACACCTGAGCACCCCCAAGAACAACATCACCAACCGCCTGCTGCTGGTGCCCCTGAGACCACCCCTCGGGCACGTCTTCCACCAGAGCTGGGCACTGTGGGGGATCCGCCAGCGAGGCACTCCTGCATCCCCGGGGAGCACCTGCCGGAGTACGTGCTGTGCTTCCTCCTCTGCCCCGTGACGAGCCGAACAGAAGCCAGGTCCCCGCTTCCCACGCAGCCTCTGCATCTCCGTATAGCCTCTGCATCTCAAAATCCAATAAATGGGCTTGTTTTAAGAAATCCTGTGTCCGTGAGAGTAGGGTATTCTCCGCCTGGCTTTCCTGAGCGCTTTGCAGCCTCTCCAGCCCAACAGCAAACCTGGGGCTCTGCGCGCGCTTTGGCCCTGAACAAGCATTCTTGCCACATCCAGCAAAACAATCCAAACACTTGTCCTTTGCAGGCACACAGAAGGTGGTGGAAGGGAATCCTCTTGCTGGCTTTCCCGAGTGCCTTGCAGCCTGTCCAGGCCACCAGCAAATCTGGGTCTGTGCGCTTGCTTTGGCCCTGAACTGGTGTTACCGGCAGGGCTTTGGATTTTTCAATCATGGCTTAATATTCCAGTGATTATATTTAAAGAAGTCAATTATATAATTCAACTAAAATAAGTGTGTGTTTTATTAAGAAACCCTATTTTTAAAATATATTTCAGTTTTATAAAAACCCTGAATTACACATTTCTTATAGAAATACATCACTGGAAATCAGCTAGACAATAACCAATGTTTCTGGAATGTCAGTACACTCAAATTGATGGTCAGTCTGTAAAGAAAAAAATTCTTGAGGATTGTCCTGTGCTTGTTCTTCTGGGATACTACCCTTTTGGATCATTCTAGAGGCATTCCAAGAGACACCTGCACTGGGCCAAGGAAATGTAAGGAATAATCTGATTGCCTAATTACTCAATATGGTTGGATATCCTGTGTTCACAAAGTTCCCTTGTTTCTCACTGCCTCCCAACTTCAGCTTCAGCGACAGAGAAATAAAACCCACCTCTGCTCTGAGGGTTGAATTTCTACTTCATAACTGCTGTAATATACAAATGATTTTGATTTATATTAAGAATTAAGTTTGGGACTGAGTTTATGCACCTCTGATACGTTGGCAGCTATCCAGCAAATACCTCGAGTTGTGTTCACTCTTTTAGATGTCAGAGTAGACACTGAGGAGGAAACACAGTTCTCAGATGTTTCTCTTTGACAACGGACAAGTGTTGGAAACACTGAAAGTTAAATCTTGATGCCTGGAACACTACAGTAGACTTCAGTGGAAAGAGAATGTGCCCCTGAAAGCAGTTAGCGGAGTGGCCAGGACAAGCAAATTTGTTTTGCTAACACAGTTCAGCAATGTTAGAAAACACTTTTCAAAAAGATTTAAACCTTCCTCTGGACAGGACCAATGAACCTTCCTTCAGAGCCCATCAGCACCATTTGTTTACAATCAGCCAGAGGGACTGCTGTCTAGTGACAGGAGACACTGTCCAATCAGTTCAGAACAGTTCTTTGAAGGGAAAGCCAGAGTTGATAGGCATCCCCGCTGGAAGGCTCTTACAGAGGAGAGTGTTAAATAGAGTCAACTGGCAGGTTTAAGCATTGTCTGGGAAATGTCAAACACTGTCAAGACACCACAGAGCTCTCTGCAGCCAAGCCCCAGCGAGGGACTCCTGTGGGCTCATCTCTGAGAACACAGACTGATGGGCCACCAGCCCTGCCCACAGAAAACACCTTATCAGCAGCTGGCGCAGAGAGTACAGCGCCCTCAAAACCACCAAACCAGCCAGGTCAGCCCACCCAGACACCCAGCATCTCCCCGCAGTACCTGCAGCCACATCTGCAGCCCAGCCGTGCTGTCAGGATCCTCTCGGACTGGTCGGGTCAGCGCTGTCCCACCTGCTTCACACGGCATCCCTGCAGCCACAGGCACCTCCTGAAAGGGGGGAACCTGCGAGAGCAGTTTTTAAATGTGTTTCCACAAAGACCAGGCAGTTACAGAAAAGAGATTTCACAGGGACAAAACCAGGGAAAAGGAGGAGGAGGAAGTCGGTCTGCCTGGCTACATGAAATGGGGATGAGAACGAGCAGAGATGCAGGGCACAGCAGAACTGAACAGGAGCTTGAAGGTGACAGGAAGAAAAAACAGGCAAGATGAACTACACAGGTGTTCTGGACAGATTATTTTGTTTAAATCTTGATGAATTCATCCTTATCAATTATTCTGATGATTAATTCTATTTCCACACGGGCATTTTGTCAACATTTAAGAAGATGCACAGGAGACCCCAGGAGAAGCCCCAACACTGACCTAGGAACGAGGTGACGATCTGCAGACTGACAGCACATCAGGCGGGACAAGCTTGCAAAGAAACAAAGTGGCAACGGGTTACATCACATTTACAGCAATCCACAGCCACAGGCAGTGAAAAGCGACTATTTTCTGCAGAGCTGGTGCAGAGCAGAGAGGTGGAGGTGAAGCAGCAGCTGACGGGGGAGGCTGAAGCAGTGCCACCCACGGCAGGAGCTCTGCCGGCTGTTTGCAGGCTCAGAGCAAGTGGTGCTGCCGGATTTCCCAACCAGAAGCACTCCCAGGATCCCAGCACACAGAAACTTGTCCTTTAATTGCTTTTCAGTCACTTCTTGTACCTTCATTGTGTGAGACTTCTGCTCTGCCTGCAGATGTCAAGAGATACTTTTCTGAAAGCGGAGCAGGTCGTTGCAGCTTGAAACAAACAGGATTTGTCTTTTGGCAAAGGTGCAAATTAGAAGCTCAGCACAGAAACTGAACTTTGTCCAGAAAGCCAGAGGAGCAGCAGGGCTCTGCAAAGGGGCTGGGCTCCAGCACACCCCCCTGCTCACCCCCCACATCTCTCCCAGCACCTCCGAGCTGGGAAAAACTGTCCCAGAGCCCGAAGGCAAGAGCCCGCCTGGGCCAGCTCTCGCCCTCGGGCTTAATGCCGGTTTCTGATCAGCACCTCTTGGCTCTGGTGACTGGCACCCTCTGAAGCACCACTCTGAGGGGTTTCATCAGACTGAACCCACCCAGCCCAAATCACCACAGAGAGCAGAAAATATTAAATGCATCACTGCTTTCACACTTGAAGTAAAAATAAAGGGCTAAAATTCACTTTCCCTGGGGTAACCTGACAGATAAACCCCGCAGACACAACAGACCCTTACAGACAGCAAAACCCACCAAGTTCAAGGTAAAAGGACAAGCACAGTCACACATCAGAACGTCTGAACAGCCCCAACTGTGACAACAAATCCACAATTCAGAACCATGAAACACTTTGGGTTTTTAGACCAAAGCTTTCCCTTCCCCGGCGATCCCACCACCCCCTCCAGGGAAATCGGCCCCAGCCCCTGCGCTCACCCACTGCTAGGCCGGGGACACCACCACTGGTGCTGGTGCTGGTGCCACCTTTGCAGGAGAAAAATTCCTTCAGCCATCCAGAACAAAGCGAGTGTTTTAAAAGGAGGAATTCCCACTTGCTGGGTGAACCAAATCTCTGCGTGGATCATCCCTCAGTGCAGACCACAGAGAGCTGGAGGACCTCCTGCCTAGGCCACCTCACTGCAGACCATGGAGCCCTGGCAGACTGTCGGCAGGAAGTAGGCCCTGTGGGGGCCAGAGGGACCCCCGGGGGGGCTCCAGCACGTTGTCCCGCCCAGCACCTGCCCACACTCCTGCCTGTGCTGTGAGGGGGGATTGGGGACCCGGGGGGATTATTGGGGGGGTGTTATTGGGGTTCTGTGGGAGTTGTGGGGGTTATTGGGGTCCTGGGGGGTGTATTTGTTTCCTAGAGGGAATGTAATGGAGTCGGGGTGGGGGGTGTCCTGGAGGGGTTTGGGAGGGTTATTGGGGTCCTCGGGGGGGGGGGGGGTCTTGAGGGAGATATTGGTGTCTGAGGTGGGGGGATTGGGGACATCCTGGAGGGGGTTCTGGGGGAGGTATTGGGGTCCTGGGGGTGTCTTGGGGGAGGCATTGGGGTCTGGGGGAGGGTCTTGGTTGTTGGGGAGTGTTATTGGGGTACTGGGCGTCTCCTGGGGGGGGCTAATGGGGCTTAGGGGAGTCCTGGGGGTGGGCTGGTAGGGTCCTGGGGAGATATTTGGGGTCTTGGGGGGTAAAGGGCAAGCAGGATTATCAAGCAATATTCAGAAATCATTATAAGTTGCTATAAGTTGCTATAAGTAAATAAGGTGCAAAGCAGGTGATCATTTCCTTGTATCAGTACACTTCTCCCCTGCCCGTGGTTTCAGAATGTGTCAGCTGTATCAGAAAACAAGGTTGTCCCTAGGAGCCTTGCCTTAATCTTAGGTCTAGTAAGGGGCAGGAAGAGGAAGGGGCAGCCTGAAAGCTAAGGCAGTTGAAGGTGATGTGGAAAGGCTTCTGTCAGCGCCTTTGCCGTGGTGTCCCTCTGGATGCACTTTAGAACCTCTAGTTCATTCTGCCCTGGTCCTGTTCCTCTCTGGCCACTCAGCCCCAGACGTTGCGGAAGGGACGCACGCTGTCAGCTTGACATCAAGTGAGTAGGGGCTGCGCTGTGAACGTGCAAACTGCTTTGTAAAATCACCCCCGGGTGATGTATTGCGCACCTCGCCTGTGACACTGAGCTCCTGAGAAGTGTTGCTCTTAGCCTGGTCTTCCTCGTGCAGACATTTGGACAGACTTCATGTGCCCAGCGAATGAGCCTTTGCTGGGATGACTGTCCCCTGAGAACAGACTCTCAGTGGGCTGCGGCACAGTTCTGACAAGGGGTCTGCAGCACTGAAAACTGTCCCATAAGGTATCTGACAGCCCCTCAGGCACGGTAGAAAATCAAAATAAGGGAGGCTAGTGCATGCTGTCGGATGTGGACAGAACTTTTTCGATTTCTCTGGATGTTAACCAGTGGTAAGATAGCTACCGAAATCTCTGACTTTTCTTCCTCACGGCCAAGGGAAGTGCCTTACCAGCACTGACACTGACGGCTCGTTGTGCACGGCTGGTTCATTACAGCACAGGATCAGCCTCTGAATCTCTTGGCTAAGGAACTTTCTAAAGCCGGTATTAGACCGTACTAGTGCCATACTGCTTGTAACTTACTAACATTTATTTTTGGTTTGGAAGCAACTCGGTCATTATACTAAGTAGTTTAGCAGTGTAAATTCTGTAGTTTATCACAGTTTAAGAAGAACATGAAAGTAGCAAAAAATATTTTCTTACACAGTTATCTGCTCCTTTACAGGCAGCGGAAGATGCGTCTGTACCAGTTGTCAAGTTTGAGTTTGATGGCTTTGAGGTAAGCGTTTTGCTTTTTTTCTTGCTTTGGAACAGGAGAACTTCTCCAGGGAGCTGTGACCATGCTGTTTTACAAGGTTATTGGTACCTCAGAGTGTATTTAGGAAACTGTAATTAAATGGCCTGACCGCAGCCGATCCCAGGAGAAGAGGCTGCAGTCAAATGGGAGCTGATAGGAAAATAAGCCCCCAGGAAGCTTGGCAGGTGGGGGGGCATCAGAGACAACCCTTTCTGCCCTGTGCTTAGAGCGGGGGAGCCTGCTGGAACGGCACTTATCTGCCAGGGACTGTGCAGAGTGGGAGCAGAGGCAGTGCCCTTGCTGACTCCTCCCAGCTCTGACAAGCTGGCTTTCTACAGAGGGATGCGTATGGGGTAGTTGACGGTGTGAATCGTGTCAGCAGACTAAATGCTTTGTTGCAAATCAAAAATGAAGTGATCGTGAGACAAGCAATCTGGAAAATGGCAAGTAAAAGTACTCACGAGACTCCTGCCTGGGTTTGTCAGCTGCAGGAATCCTTGTATCTTGACTGCGTCTTATACGGTGACTGGAGACCTGCGTGCTGTAGTACCTAAGCAAGTCACTGCTTGGTACCACTCTCATGAAGTCACTTGTTCCGTGACCTTCTTGTGGCCTTTGTCTGGTGCAGACATTCACAGAATAACTTTCTTGCCTCAGACTGTGCTATGAACCAGACGCTTCAGGATCAAAAGGGCTTACTGCATAGAGAAGATGCTCTCTCCCTTGCTGAAGTACAGCTGAGGTGACTGAACTTACGTCTTAATTCTATAATTAATTTTAACTTCCCTTTTAATGGAAATTCTAAGTTTAGAGTAATCTTTTTCAACTTAAAACCCCCTTCCTTTCCCTAGCTTAAAAGGAAAGGGGGTTTTGTAAAGTTCTCTTAAAAAGAAAGGGGGTAAATGAAGGGTTTTATAAATAAAATATGGAACTTCTAGCAATTTTCTTGAGTTTTTTGGCAAATAAATCTCTTGGGAGATGTATCTATAGTCACATAGTTCTAAATACAAATGTTAACCACTCTTTTTAGACTTGACTAACTGTCCCCCACCGGTGTGCTGTTCACAAACAGTGCAGCATTCTAACTCACGGTTGGCACTTTTTTTCCTCTTAAGATTGATCTGGTGTTTGCAAGACCGTCTGTGCAAACTGTTTCTGAATAGCTTGATCTCGGAGATGACTGGCAGCTGAGAAGCCTGGATAGGAGGTGTGTATGAAGCTTAAATGGTGAGCGTATTTACACATCTTTAAGAAGAAAGTGTTACTGAAGTTGGTCTAGAATGCACGTGACACAACTCCAGTTTCTGTACGAGATGCATAAGCTGATCTCCTGTGTACTTGAGATCCGAGGAGGTGGCAAGTGGGTGTAAATTTAGATGTTTCAAGGAGCTGTGTGTTTAGATAGACCTGTATTTCATGTTTCTTGGATCAGGGTGTGTGCACTGTTCCACGTTGCCACAGAGACTGCTTCAGATGAATAGGTGGAGCACTTGATAGAGGAGAATGTGTGGTAGTTCATTAAAAAAAGGAAGATATTTAAAATACCCAAAGCCTAACTTGCTCGCTGTTTAACAGTGACTGGTTTAATTGTTCCTGGCTGTTGAAGAAACCTGGCTGTCGGAATCCTCTAGAAAGGCCTTATTAAAAATGGTTGGCGGTAGTCTATAAACTATGACAAAGCTGTTGAGGGCACCAGTTACCTGTAGGGATACGGAATGTTATGTGTAATCTGTAATTTTTAACGCACTACAAAGCGAGTAATCCAAACTTGTTTTCATAGATTTGAACGATAAACTGTAAGCTATTCATCCAGCGTAGCATAAACCAGACCTGTACCTGTTACTAGGAACTTCTGTCCTTCAACTTTTCTCTTAGAGTTACCGATGAAATGCTACATCTAGTGCCAAGTGAGGAGAACTTCTGGCTCACGCTCCGTGCGCTTAAACTGTGGGCAAAACGTGAGTAAGGTGGTTGTTTGTAATCTTTAAGCTTTTCAGAGGCACCTCATGCTGAAAAGATAAGACCATTAGAAGTACTTCAGCCATGGAGAGCCATTTAAATGACAGTTTTCAAGCAAAAGCCAGTTTTTTAGTTTAGATTCAAGGTGTGTCCATGGGGTAGAGTGGGTGTGTTTTTTAATGGGGGTAGAGTGGGGAGAAGAGGGGAGTGCCTGCAAGACAAGGTGCTTTATTGCTTATCAGGAACCTGACTACAGATGGTAAAAAAGCCAAGTGAAGTATAAAAGCTTGATCCATAAGGAATAAGAAAGTATTGTTTGTGCATGTGGCTAGAGCAGGTACTAGAAGAATGGCAGAAATTTTGTCTTAAGGGAAGTTGGAGTGAAGCAGTAGCTGTAGCAGTGTAGGCAAATTTCAGAGTAGCAGTATTTTGGGGAGTGGTGTGGTAATGATTCTTCTTCTCATCACTGTTAAGGACCAACAGTTTTGGCCTCATCGCACTGCAATAACAACTGCCTTGGAGGCTGAAGTGTACTGAGTATTCTATAGATTGTGAAGTTGGTGCTGCAAATTTGAAGGGATATCCTTGGGTGTTGGAAGACTGCAGGCTAACTCCAGTGTGTCCGCTCTAGGTCATGGCATTTACTGCAACCTGCTGGGATTTCATGGTGGGGTTTCCTGGGCAATGCTGGTAGCAAGAACATGTCCGCTCTATCCAAATGCTTTGGCTTCTGCTCTTGTGAACAAGTTCTTCTTGGGTTTTTTTGTTTTTTGTTTGTTTGGTTGGGGTTTTTTTTTTCAAAATGGTAAGAGCTATTCTTTATTTTAATTTGCAGAAGGAAGTAACACTTCTAGAGGTAGTTCTTCCTATAAGATTTACATTGACAGCATTCAGTCCTACCCTGAATTACATGGCAGAGTTTTAGATGGACAGTTACTGGGTTTTCTTATAGAGGAAATGGCCAAATCCTGCACTGCTGAAACAACCCAAAGACAGCAATCTTAGTTTGCCACTGTAGGACCCTAGGGTGTGTAAACATTGAATTCAGAAGCCTTTAAACTTTTTTCTAACCCAAACTGATGCTAAGCGCAATTGTTTTAACATCCGAGATGAACCCCTCAGACCGGTACCGTGTAACGGGGATCCTCACCCCAGGCTCTCCACAGCAGAACTCTGCACACAAGGGATCTGCATCAACGCCAGCGGTAACGGGAGAGGAGTTCAAACATGCTAAAGTCCTTCCCGTGCTCGTTAACTGGTTAAAAAGTGTAATTCTTGCTATATGAAACCACATTATGTGAATTGGTACCTAAGCACAACTCACAAGTGAAACGATCCTGTCAGCATAGCGCTTCTTGCCATCAAAATACTTGATCAGCAACAGTTCAGTGTTTCAAACAAGAAGACGTCAGAGCAATTAAAAAGTGAAGAGGGAACACGTATCTTGAAAGGCAATGCCCGCAGAGGCAGTTAATTTGGAGGAAGGAGAGACTGGAAGAGATCTCCAGGCCCATCAAAAGGTGACTGAGCTCCATAGTGAGCAGTCAGGGGTTGTCTGGTTGCTTCCTCCTTTCTTTATTTCCCTTGGAAGGCTCTTGCAGAACCCAAATCTTCTAAGCATTAAAGAGTTTTCTTCCAGTTTGCAGCTTAAAGTTACTCAGGGCCAGGCATTACACATTTTTTCTGGTGCCCACACCCTTCAGTCTTAGTAACTGTTCTCCCTAAGTGTTATTTCCCTCTTCTGCATTTACAGCAGTCACCCCACTCTTCTCCCACTTGCTTTTCTGGCCCAAGCAAATCCCGCACTCCTGACGTCAGCACGCGTGTCCATCTCCCACGTCCCAGCGATCCCCGCAGCTCTCCTCGCCAGTTCTTCCAGGGACAGTTCATCTTTCCGGTACGTGAAGGACCAGCAGGGCCACCACGTCAGACGAGCTGTGCTCTCGTCAGTGGCATTAACTCTCCTCTGCCCTTGCTGAAAACACTGTGCCTGACACACGGCAGGGCAGCGCTGGCTCACGCCCCCATCACGCTGCTGGCTCCCAGATGCTCTCTTGTGCTTCCCTTGAGCTCCCTGTAGGGCTTCTTCCCCCTCCTCAGTTTTGGCCAGCCAAAGAACATCCAACTTATGACTCTCAAATTCTTCCCACTCTTCTAAATATCTTCGTGGGGGTCTCAGCCTTCTGCCCTTCAGATCAGTAGCTTATCATAACAGGAGAAGGATAGCACTTTTTTTCCCCAGGTAAGCAAATACTTAAACTCTTTGTTTAAATAGAAAAATTAAGAGGAAGGAAAAAATAACAGCCAAGTGGAAAGTGAAAGTTTAATTTGGTGCTGAAACAGCTTGAATACTTCTGCTGCAGCTGTAGCAGGGGGCTGACGCTTAAATGTCTGATCAGGAGAAAAGCAAAAATCCTTCCGCTAAGGTTTCAAATTACAAAATAACTTCATCGAAGGGAAGACAGACTGTCTATATGTAAATATTGCTGTATGTTCATAGTGCCTTCTCAGCACAGTGTTTCTCTTACGGCACGAAGAACTTACTGGTATGAAAAGTTAGGAATTTTAAGTGTTATTTTGAAGCAATTTACACTTAAATCAGCAGTGGTGAGGAAACAGTCAAGAATTTGGCTTGCAGAATGGGAGATGATTCGTGACTGTCCCCACAGCTTTTGCTGTGAATGACGTTTACAGCTCTCTCACTGTGTGGCAGTGCCAGGCTTTGTCAGGGTCGGTCTGGTCAGGACCTCAGCAGGCTCCTTGTCCATCACAGCGATTCTTCAGTCAGCAAAGACAGAAAGAAGGCCGGGCAGCACTGCCGCCATTGGCCGAGCGTAGCCCCGCCCCCATCCGGCTGCTAGCAACCTGGGCAGCAGCACTGTTGCTATTGGCTGAGCGAAGCCCCGCCCCTGCCCGGTTTCCTGGCAACCAGGGCAGCACTGCCGCTATTGGCTGAGTGAAACGCCGCCCCCATTTGGCTCCTAGCAACCTGGGCAGTAGCACTGCTGCTATTGGCCGAGCGAAGCCCCTCCCCTGCCTGGTTTCCTGGCAACCAGGGCAGCACTGCCGCCATTGGCCGAGCATAGCCCCGCCCCCATTTGGCTCCTAGCAACCTGGGCAGTAGCACTGCTGCTATTGGCCGAGCAAAGCCCCGCCCCCATTGTGTCCTAATAATGCCCGGGATGCGACCAGCACTGCCAGGGCAGCGGCGATCATTTGAGGAGGAGGAGGCGAGTAGTGAGGAGGTGGCGAGTAGTGAGGAGGAGGAGGAGGCGAGTAGTGAGGAGGAGGCAATTACTGAGGAGGAGGAGGCGAGTAGTGAGGAGGAGGCAATTACTGAGGAGGAGGAGGAGGAGGTGATCAGTGAGGAGGAGGCAATCAGGGAGGAGGAGGAGACGGCAAGCAGCATCACGACCATGGCGAGCAGCATCAGGACACGGCGACCAGTGCCACCAGCAGCTCCCAGGTGAGGACAGAATCAGAGCCAGACCCGACAGGCTCCTCGGCAGGGCAGCCCCTCGCCGCGCGCAGAGCGCCAGCCCTTTGACCTGAGCTGCCAGCCGCCGTTGTGAGCGGGGCCGGGGGGGTCTCTGGGGGGCCCGGGGATGGGCTTGGGGGGCTCCAGATGGGCTCAGGGGGGCTCCGGAGGGCCCAGGATCACTCTGGGAGGACTCCGGAGGGCCCAGGGCTGGTCTGGGTGGGCTCTGGGGCCCGGGAGGGGCTCAAGGGGGTCTCCGGAGGGCCCAGGGCCGGTCCGCGCAGGCTCCGGGGAGAGTGGGGAGGGTCCAGAGGCCGGGCCGGTCGCTGTCCCTCCCACGCGGTCCCAAGAGTTGGCAGCAGGGGGGGCACGGGGGCCATGGTGCAGTCGGGGTCACCCCTTGTGCGTGAACTGGGTGAACTGGGTGGCTGCGCTCGTTTCACGGCCCCTGGCCTTTCAATTCTGTAAGAATAACGATGTGGAATTGAGCACTGCAAACAGCTGGAAGCCCTGAAGGTGTTTCCCGGCGCTCGACGCGGGCAGAGCGGTGGTTCTGGGTGAGGGGTTTGGCTGGAGGGAGCCGTTGGGCGCAGGTCGGCACCTTGAACCCGGCTCCTCTGCACAGCCCGGGCCCCTGCGCCGTGGTGACGGCGTGTGGTGGGAGCGGGGCCGCTGGCTTCAGGCCTTCCCCTTGTTGTTGTCTGGCTTCAGAGCTGCAGGTTGTGAGTTTCAGAGCAGCCAAACAGTGAGGGTAGACAAAGGTTCAACAGTCAGGTGAGACAAAGAGTAAAGGAAGTAGTGTGAAGCTTTTGAAACAAAACCCAGGTGAATGTGAGCGGTGTGTCCGTGGGGCAAGGTGAGCGGTGGTCTCACTGAGGTCAGATGGCCAGGGCTGAAGGGGTCCTGCAGATTTTTCAGCAAAGATACGAGGTGATTTGGAGAGACTGTGGTCTCTCCCTCCCGTGGTTATCACCTGAGTAAAACGGTACGTGTGCTTAAGGGTTTGGTGGTCTTGGAAGAGAACAATTAATTATTGTTGGGCTCCAAAGCCCCATCCAAATGTCGCCTGCTGACTCGGGTCAGTTTTGTTCAGTAGTTGTGTGCCGGCATGGTTTCTGACAAGCACGGCAGTAGTAGCTGAGGTTAATAACTGTGGAAGCCAGAGCAGTTCCTCGAGGTGAAGTCCCTGAGGCGCAGCGCGGGGCAGCGGGTGGCCCAGCCGTGGGCAGCGGCTCCCCCTCGGAGCAGGAGGGTCAATGTACACGTGTCAGAGCCCTGGCTCCTCACACAGCACCAGCCTCCTTTTGCGGAGACGGGGGATTGTTTTCCTGGCTTTTCATCTTCTGAATAGATGGCCCTCAGAGAGAGAGGAACCCACTGGCCGTATTCGCTTGGCGTAAGCTTGGAAGCACCAAACAAAATAAACATTTTTGCTGAATAGTGTCATAAAGGCAGCAGTTACCTTCTGGATGCCTGTACTGGCACGGAGATGGCAAAATCCCATTCTCTGTGATGGACTTGCACCATCTTTTGAGTCCTAGGCCCACATGGGCCTGTTAGGCCATTCCCAGCTGGGACTCACAAAGTCCTTACCGTCAGAACATAATGAACATATCAGAACGTAATGTTTTGATGTTTAGGTTTTATAATCTGTTTTCACTGCTTTTGGTTGGGTACAAGTGCTTTGTTCTAAGTTCTCATCACCTTTATTTCTTCTTCTAGAACTCGAACCGAGCCAGTGAGTGGAACATCAGCCACGCCGTGCGTGCATTACAAGTTCTTCTCCCTGCTGCAGTACGACACGGTCACCTTCAGCGGCCTCAACATCTCCCTGGGCGACCTGAAGCGCCAGATCATGGGCCGCCACAAGCTGAAGGTGACCAACTGCGAGCTGCAGATATCCAACGCCCAGACCGGAGAAGGTGCGTGGGGGCGGCGGGCACGGGGCCTCGGGCACTGCCCGGCTGGCGGCGGCCACGGCCTGCGGGAGCCACACTCTGCTCTCTGTGGCTTGTCCCCACGTGGCGTGAGTCAGCCTGGGGCCCGTCCCGCCGGCGTGCGGGGAACCGGGAGGACAAGTGGCGCCAGCGATTCAGTGGGGTGCGAAGGGACGGTGCGATTCGGCCACCATCGGTAGCTGTGGCTTGTGTGGGGACCTCACAGAGCCGTTCCGATCTGTTGTTGGACACGGAGCTGGGCGTAGGAGACTACGTGGTCCATGTGCAACGTCTAGTGCTTGCAAAAGCCCAGTAGCCACTTACCGGCCATCACTGGCAGTAAAACAAGTTTTGTGCTAGAAGGGAGTGGGAATCAACAATGGTGTTGGCTCCAGCTTTGTTGAACATTTCTGTTGGAGCTCTGCTTGGACAAGTGTGAAAAGTAGCCCTGTTGAGCGTGATGTCACTGCTCAATCTGCAGATGTGGAGTCGTGGCGAGGCAGAGTGACACTGGTAGTTGCCAAGGCCCCGCAGCTACACGGGATGTTGCTGCCTGCGGGGAACAGGCTCCTGCTGGCAGATGCCAGTTTTGTCTGAGAGCTGTTAGACTAAGCTGGCAGCTGTTAAATTCAAAGGGAGCAAACAGAAATTTCCAGGGACTTCAGGACTAATGCTCCAGCTTTAGTCCTTTCCTATTTAAAACCAAAAAAGTTAACTTTTAAGTCTACATTGTTTGACTTCACCAGATTTCATCATTGACACAGATTTCATCACCAAAATGAACTCAATTGATTGACGTGAAGGAAAAATAAATGTATGAAAGCCAACAGGTGTCAGGTCCCTTCACAGAACTACCTCGGCAGCGCACTCCGCTGTTTGTGAACCCTCTTCCACAAATTCTCTGCCTCAGTGACCCAGCTGGTGGGATGCTTCAAGTCCCACATACAAATATGTGCCCTGATAAGTGTTCTGTGCAAATAAAGCCTTTACTTCACCAGGTTATTGTCACTCTTCAGTTTTCAGTTGATCCATTTCAATGTGTACTGATTGACTTTTAAGGGGAATCCATTTTTCTATCAGTCTGGTATTAGATGACTGGAGGTCTCCTCCCTGTGCACTTCACAAGTGGATTGAAAACAAGCATCCCTCTCTCTGTCTGTATATATCTCATGCAAGGACAGTCTATCCAGAAGGCAGATGTCAATGCTTCTAATGGTCAACGAATTGTCATAAAATACAAAAAGAGGACCCATTCCTCTTTTTGCATCATACACCTCTTGTGCCTGTTCCACCTGACCTCTGCAGGCTTGCAGAATTGGCGAATAAGTGCACTGGTTGCTGTCCTCATATACACAGCCTCCCTCGAGGAGAGGTGCTGCCACCTGCAATCCTCTGCAGACCTACCACAACCCTCAGCTGGGCACAGGCGTAGCAAACTCCTGCCTTTTTGTGGAGCCACTGTTGCTTATCCTGTGCCTCTGAAATCTCAGTCCAGTGGTTTGTGATCTGGACCAGAAAGAACACTCTGTATGACTCCGTTCAGCAGGTGGAAACAGCTGCTTTGGGCTTCCAGAGCTGCAGCTGCCATCATCTCCCCGTTGCTTGTCAGCCTCAGTGCTCTTTGAGCTCCTCCGACATCAAAAAGTCCCATCTCAGGCCTTTCCTGACAGGTGGCTGTGTAATGGTGAGATTCCCCATTTGAGCAGAGCTCTAGGCGTTGGTTTCAGGGTATGACTTCTGTAAAAGCTTTGGGTTTTGTCATTAGTAGTACTTTCACAGCAACTTTGGCTTTCGGGCCATTGTTCTGATTCGGCCTCCATAGGTAACGGCTTTTAATAGTTAAAACTGTAGGCAGATTACAGGGCATGGCTGCTGATGGTGCTTTAAAACATTTAGTCGTATCCAGCTTGTGCAAGTACAATATATAAACCATTCTCATGGAGACATCTTTACATGTGAGACTCACTCATGGGAGATCTTCACATTTGAGGCTCACTCAGTCAAAGTGTCTCAGGTAGCTCCTCCTCTTCAAAAGACGAACACGGTGAAGCCAAGGCAAAGCATGGAGACCTTCAGGCACACTCTGGTTTCAAAAGGCTTTTCAGAAGACTTGTCTTCGTAATTAATTTCATTTGAGTCTCTCTGCTCTGCAAAAAGTGAATTGAAAGAATTCACGTCCCTTTGGCTTATTCAAACTAGATAATTAGCTTAAGAGAGGAGACACCACTTTAGTTGGAGCCAGTTCTGCCCTACGTGTGAAAGCAAGCTCAAAAAACCCCTCAGGTTCCTGTGATCCAAACTCCAGCACTGCCAGTTCCGTTTGCATTCGCATGTACAGCCCTGAGCAGCTGACAGTGTGGCTGTCGATGGATGAAGCCCCGAGAAGCAGAGAGCTGGCGGCTCTCTTCTGTGTTCTGTCAGTCCCCAGCACTCGCAGCACAGGGGAATCGTTTTGAGGGAACAGCTCGGAAAGCAGCGGCGCAGAGTTTGCATGCTTTAGCCGAGCGCCTGCTTTGTTGCAGGGTAAGCTGGTCAGACTTTAGAATCTGGTTTACGCAGGTGAGACTTTGCTGTGGTTTGTTCCTCTCCAAAGATCTCTCGGGTTTGTAGCCTAACAGAAGCAAAAGCAACTTGAGCTAGGTCAGGAAAGAACCTCAGGCATGAGCAGACTCTCCTTTAGTGACCTCTGAGACCATTTTGCTGCTGGCATCCAAACTGTTTGAAAAGAATGGAAAAGGTTTTGCTGCTGGTGTTTGATTCTCAAACCTGAAGACTTCTTGAAAGGTTCTGTTAGTGTGTTGAGACGACAGGAGTGCCATGTCACATACAAAATTTTGCTTTTATGCCTGTGAAGGGGTTCTCTCAAGTGCTATGTAATGACATATTAATATACATTCTTACGAACTGACTAATGTTTTCTTCTGTATTGGTGTTGTTTTCAGAATACACAGATGAGAACACCCTGATTCCTAAGAACTCCTCGGTGATTGTTAGAAGAGTCCCTGTTAGAGTCAAAACTACCAGCAAAACACGATTTATGTAAGTACCCATAAAGCATTGTAGTCTGTGAGGGGTTGCAGTGTGTTAACTTTTTGTATGGAGATTAGTTTACAGAGGCATTCGGAGTGTATCTTTCTTCTTTTTATTGCTTTTACAGTAAAGAGAGATACGCATGTTCCCCTCTCAGAAGAGTCTGTCAGTGTTTGACTGTGTCTTGCATTTGGGGGAGGCGGGGTGGGATATGGCAGGTATTCTTATGCCTCAGATCTGGCTTTCTGGCATACTGGCTACAGAGGAAAGACTGAAAGACAAAGGTCGCTGTTTGGGTGGTTGATTATGTAAGAGCACAAAGCTGTAGCACAGACTTCATCGTTTTGATACTTACACAGCAGAGACAAAATATCTGAGGACTTCCTCTGGCACTGTTGTGTTCTAGAGCTGTAAGTCGGACAGTAATTGCTGACAAACTAGAAATGGGATTTTTTTTTTTTTTAGTTGCACTGAATGTGCCAAGAGAGAACAGTTTATGTATACAAATACATTTCCACGTTCACTAGACTATCAGAATATAATGTCTTGATGTTCAGGTTTTATAATCTGTTTTCACTGCTTTTGGTTGGGTACAAGTGCTTTGTTCTAAGTTCTCATCACCTTTATTTCTTCCTCTAGAACTCGAACCGAGCCAGTGAGTGGAACACCAAAAGCGGTATGTAAAAACACAATCTCACACTTTGTTTCTACACATTGCACTTAATTCTAAACAACGTAGCCTTGTATTAATCTCCCAAACATGAACTTAATCTGTTCTGCAGCAAGACACAGTATATGTTGTAGAGACCATGTATTTGATTCCCAGCACAGTGAAAACTGAGTAATGCCACCATTTGCACAGTTCTAATGTGAATATTGGTATTTGTGCCTAGTGATGCATTGTGTTTCATATTGAATATGCTGGAATATTTCCTGAATGACTTTGTGCTGTACAGATAACGTAGGATTGGTTTTAGATCAGGTAGGTTCAAGGTTTGCACAATTCAATTGGTGCTGTGTTCTACATCTGTCTGTCTAGAGCTAGTATGTTTGTATAGGCTGTCGTGTGCTCTTTGTTTCTTGCAATTAAAATTGTTTGGAGTGCATTTTTTCCATTTTCACATTGTATCACTTAGCTTTTGTTTTGAAATACTTTCTTTGCCTAACAGTTTGGGAAGATGTTATCAAAACCCACTGAGAAACCATTGTTGTTCTACTTGGTACTCTTTCTTACTTTTGACTTGGCGGTTCAAACAAATCCCAAAATCAACGTATCCCATACGTTTTGAGGACAGTTCTGTGCAGCTAAAAGATTCCTTTTCGTGTCCTGAAATACTTGGGTATTTGTTCCTAAAGCTGTATAACTGAAGTGCTATTGTTTGGCCTCCTCTGAGTACTTAAAGGTCTCTAACGGATTGCTGTGAGTTTAAATGTTGTTGCTACCTGAAGTGGCCTTCCTAAGTTCTGCATTTGATCTTCCCGTTTTATCCGATGAAACGGTTTAGTTTCATAGTTTGTCTGCAAATGCAAATATCTAAAGCCCAGCGCACCGAGTTTAGCTGCTTCTCATGAACCACGTTGGCCCTCTGAAGCTGTCATAGGTTTGGACTTTGTTTTGAACCAATACACTTACATTAGGTTGGACATGTCTCTGTCCGTGACACTCGGAGGATAGAGTGCAGACTTTCAGACTACAGTAGAGGTTAACTTTTGCTATGTTTTGATTGTACAACTTGAATATGTGTTTAATTTTTTGTGAACAGATTGAGGACTCTTCTGCACCCACTCCTCTGGCCCAGCTCATTAAGGTATGTGTATATTCTTGTCAAAGACTTAAAAAAACCCCACCACCACCAACAAAAAACCCCACTGGCTTCATATTTTTAAGTCTTGTACGGTGATGTATAACTGGATAACTGCTGTAATGTGAACAAAACTTAATTTTTAATAATTTACAGTATTGGTTTTAACTTTAGAATGTGTGTATATTTCCGTAGCACCCTGTAAAGAGTAGTTCCCAGTTTGGGAGGACAGAAGGGGAGTCCCTCAACACAATGTTGCACTATTGCTCATCTTCAAGACATAAAGAAGCAGCACTTCAGGACCTGTTTACTGTTTCTCAGACCTTTTGTTAATTTTGTGTTGGAGACCGACACAATTTTCACAGAAGAATTTAACTGGCTGCAAGTTATGGACATGTTGGGGGGGGGGGGGGGGGGGGGGCGTGCAACAGCCAAAATAGAAGCGTTTGTGTAACACGGAGAATTGTGTGGCTACTGTTGAGTTTCTAGTCACTGCAGTTATAGAGCCACTCTCTGAATGCTGCACAGTTTCATAACTTGTAGTCTATGGAGAGTGGACAACACACCCTAATTGGTTTGAACGCAGACTGTAAATTGTGTAAATGTGCCTAATTGTTTGCAGGAATATACCAATGTGTTAGTGCAGCGTATTAGCAGAGGTGGCCTTCTGAAGCTGCTGTAATGCCATGGTTTGCTATGGAACTGCTTGCATTTTTTGCTCAACAATGTGTCACTTCGTCTGGGAAAGCACTAGTGGTTGCACTTTGTGAAAAGGCGTAGTGTGAGCCTGTCAAATGACTGGTCTTAGAGAATAGAGAAGGCAGGGCCTCGTGCAGAGGGGCTAGTTCTTTCTTCTGAAAATAAAGGCTGGAGTTGGAGAAATCTCTTCCCACTCTCCTCTTCCCTCTCTGACTGCAGAATTAAATTGTGTACATTTGGGGAAAAAACCCCAACAGTTACTTTGGAAGGTAGTCACCAGAAGAAATTGTTGGTTCTGTAAAAACTCATGTGAAGTTTGACTCTAAAATGTGAAAAACTGTCCAAGTGCTGTACACATTCAAGCTTTTGAGAAAATGTAGGTATTTCAGAAAAATGCAGGAATGTAACGTAAAGCAGCTCCAAACTGTTATACTCCAACCTCCTCAGTGCAGACGGGCTTGGCTTGGAGGCAATGTGTTGACAAGTTTTCTGCTTTGTTATTACCTTGTAGGAAATTCCGTATTTGAATTATGGTCTGTGCCTAGTAATGGTTTGTGGGGTTTGGATGTGTCTTGTAAACTGTCTGGGTTTAAACAAATTGGTCAAGTATCTGTAAAGTTTTCTGTAAATGGTAACGGAAGGGGTTTCATAGATGTCGGTCTGGATTATGTTACTGTGGTGTCTATAAAACAACCGTTTCATAAACTGTTGAAACTCGTGGGTTGCTTTTGCATATAAAATCAAACCCATGAGTGGTTGCTCTGAATGATGGGTGCTTGGAGGTCCGTATCCTTTACATCCCTCCCTTAGACCCTGCTGGGATCTGGACTAGTGTGTAATGAGAACATTTGAACAAATGCTACTTACAAAAAATCAGCTGGCTTTGATAATTTGAAGGTCTAGTTCTGCGTAAGGTTTCTATCACAATTTGTGTGTTAGAAGGGCACAGCAAACAGGAAAAAATCTGCAGGTTGTGCTGACCGTAGTTAAATCACTTACCGTGAAGAAGTGAGTAGGCAGGGGACATGCAGTTTGGGCTGCCTACAGCACACCATGGTCCAATTTCTGCTGGAAAGAATCTTTTGTCTTGCTGAGGAATTATAAAAAGCTTGATTCCTCTTAATGCTTCTGTGTCTGAAGCTGAATTTCGGTGAGCAAAAGCAACTTCCCTGACTCTTAAGTTGTGTGTCCTTTTAATGCTGCAAAGTGTAAACACTGATACTTGCATACGTCTCCATTAAATGTACAGCGGAGATTTTCTCCTTCAAATAATCTGGAGCTCAGGAATCCATTTAAAAATACTGGATAATGTAATTTTTTCTACGCAGAGCTTCAGTCTGCTTGGAAGACATTTGGATTGGTTACACAAGTCTTTAAGTAAGGTACAAACAGAGCCTCGGGTTTTGAGTGCCCAAGAATGCTCCTTCCAAGCAGGTTAACGGGCACAGAGACACCATGTGATGGCGTAAGGGCTCCCCAGAACATCTCTGGGACAACTCTGGCTCATAGAAGCAGCTGCTTTCCTGCAACCTCAGCTACTGCTGGGCTGCTTTTTACAGGGTTGGGTGAGTCTTTGGCTGGGGGAGCTTAAATGTGTTTCTAATGTGCGTGTCCAATAATTACCTGTTAAACAGACCGGCAATCTGGCTGAAGCCAACGCTTCCGAGGAAGATAAAATACGAGCTATGATGATCCAGTCTTGCCGTCAGTACGATCCAATCAAGTAAGTGTTGGCAAAGTCCTACCTGTTCTTTGAAGACTATGGAAACGTTGTAGAGATGGTTGTTGGAACAAGAGAGACGCATACATACCATTTTCTTTTTTTCCCAAAAACCTTTTAGTTACGTGAAGAAACCCTTGGGTCCACCTCCACCATCCTATACTTGCTTTCGCTGTGGAAAACCTGGGCACTATAGAAAGAACTGCCCGACAAATGGGGTAAGATTGTGGGGGGCTTCTGGTGTCACTTGGTTTTTCACTTGTTTTACCTTGGCAGTTACGCAGCAGTTACATGAATACCCCTGTTAGGAATTGTTTCTCTTGGGCTGAAATACAGAGGTTCTATGGCAGTGGTGCAAAGCCCTTCAAAATTCCAGGGAAAGCTGGAATTTTCAATGGGAAATTTTCTTTCTTCGAGGTCATAGTCCTTGTATATGTCCATAGATCTTTCTCTATGAGCTTTAATGTATATTTTTATATATTTCAATGTTACTGCAAATTTTTCTCATCTTAACTCTTTTTAATGACAGTTTGCAGTTTTTAGTATTTTGTAGAAAAAGATGCCGTTTCTCTTGACCCCATCTATTGAATATTTGCGTGTTATAATTACACAAGTCTCTGGTTGAGTATTCAGGCCATTTAACGTTACTCACTGAACGTACGTGCATCAGCTCTGAATTCAACCTTCACCTGTAGGTGGTGAATATCAGTGTCCCCAGTGGCCGATCCAGAGCCCTGCATTAAGCTCTCCCTCTGAACTGCGCTTTGGAGGAGGAGGGGGTTTGTGCCTCTCCTCTGAGGGGATGGGGAGCTGAGGGATATTTCACCCTTAAGGACCCTGAAGCTGAGCCAAAGAATGTCGACGGCGTTCAGAACACTGCTCGAGCCTTTGGAGCATCCTGGCTATATTCATTTAGGAAAAAGAGTATTTCGGTCGAGCAACGCTTAGGCTAGGTAAAAGGAGAGGATTAAAGGCCTTTCCTGCTTAAAATCGTGGTTGAAATGTCGTTTTAAGTGTGGGTCTTAAGATGAGCTATGTCTGCATTTCTTTTCTTAACAGGACAGTAATTTTCAGTCTGTTCCCAGACTTAAAAAGTGCACAGGAATTCCCAGGAGTTTCATGGTGGAGGTGGAAGATCCCAATACCAAGGGCGCTATGCTGACGAAGACTGGAAGATATGCAATACCAATTATTAATGCGTGAGTATGGAATTAGCTGGTCTGACCAAAAAGTGAAGGAGAGAAGCCACGTGTCAGTGTCTGAGTGGCAATGCCACCAAGCTGGCCAGCATCTGTAATTACGGGGCAAGAAGCACTGTCATTGTATCTTAACCTTAAAACCTGTGATGATTTCTAATATTAAAATAGGGCAGTCCTGCTGCTCAGGGCCCTGAACGCTGGTTAAGCTTGTGGTATGCTAAGAATCCGTATTTCTGCAAAACATTTCAGTCGTGTTTACAGTGGCGTCATTCTTTTTGAAAGCTCCTTTTGCTTCTGTTTTATCTTGCTAAGGCTTCTTGCCGAATTTAACAAACAGCTGTTGGACTGAGATTCCCTCTGCCTCTGACATTTATCAGATCCCATGTGTGAAGCAGAGGGATGTTTACCTGTTGCTGTAAACTAAGAAAATCCTGCTGTGTGCTGACAAGAGTGGCTGTTTTAAAATGCACTCGGTAGCAGCTCTGTTCTTCCGTCATGGCTCTCCTTTTGCAGAAGCTGTAACATAGACTTCTTCCATTTATAAAACACAATTACACAGAGACTGACTTTATCCTGAGCCTGCGATTGACATTTACCCTCTGGCAAAGGAGAGGTGGGGTTCATTTCACCTGGTGTCTAGCTGTCAGAAAATGATTTCTCTAGTCTGAGCTAATTTCTTAGTTGATCCAATGAATGGAAGAGTTCTGCAGAAGGAAAATTGTTCCCCCCTCCCTTTTCTAGCACTCTGGCTATAGAAAAGTAGTTTAAACTAAATGTCTGTATTTTTGAAGGCTAATGTGGAGTGAGAATGACACCTACTGTCTTCATTGGATAAAATCCAAAGCTTGGGGAAGTTCTCCTTTATCCATCTTTGACTTTTTTTCTTTTTCCTTCCCCATCCCCCCTCCAGGGAAGCTTATGCCAGAGGAAAGAAGGAAAAGCCTCCCTTTTTACCAGAGGAGCCATCCTCTTCCTCCCTTTCCTCAGACGATCCTATTCCGGAGGAGCTGTTATGTTCCATTTGTAAAGAAATCATGGCTGATGCAGTCATTATTCCCTGCTGTAGAAACAGTTACTGTGACGAATGTAAGTGTTACTGCCATGTTTGCTAATTCAAAACATCACACCTGATCTTCTGACAGCAGAAAGATCATAAGATTCCTTTGTTACCAGCTCTGTTTAATACTTAAGTGTACCCCGAGTAGGAAAGGACTCTTCTTGTAGAAAGGAAAAAACAAAGGCAGAAGGCTTTTTTCCCTTTTTATGCACCTAGTTAAATCCTCTTTCCATGCAGAAGGATGAGTACGAGAAGAGTGCGTAATGCTGCAGCTGATTACAGTGTTAGTTATCAAATGCATTGAGTTTGTGCACAGTCCTTTCTCTCATACAAAACTACAGAGCCAACGCTGGTGACTTACTGTGGTCTGCAGCAAATGGCTCGTTAGGCATTTAATCCACATTCTTCTCCACGGGAGAGTTGGTTAAAACCGTCAGAACTTGAACCTACTAATGGTTTTTGGAGATGTGTCTTATTCATGAGCCTTGAGGTTGGTGACTTCTCACTGTGCTGGACAGTGGAGAACAGACTAGTCAGAACATCAAGGCACGGCCTGCTCTACATCTTCAAACGTTACAATAGTGAAATAGCAAAACTGGGCAGCTATTTCCTGCATACTAGAAATTTTTTACACTGCTGAACATTTATAGCTTCATGCTCTCAGTTCGGAACCATATTCACCCATTAACCATCTACAGGCCTTTATAATTGATTAGAACCCAGACAATGTCCTTAGTTTAGCTAAAACCTATTTTGATGATTCTGATTATACCCAGGTATTAGAACGGCATTACTGGACTCTGAGGAACATACATGCCCAACATGTCATCAGGCAGGTGTTTCTCCCGACACTTTAGTTGCCAACAAGTGCCTACGCCAGGTAATGCAGTGACTTTTAGATAAACTGTTTGTAAGAAAAGTCTAGTCAGTCAGTTAGCTGAAAGGGAAGAAAATATTAATGTACACCTCCTTAAACAAGGCTAAATGGAATAAGGCTAAATTTACTTTGCAAATACATTCCCTGTTGTTACAGAAGCTGACAACTCTTGAGCGACAATCTGGCAAATTCAGGTCACACTTGTGTTCAACAGGATTGCCTCAGTTTCAAATTCAGTGTTAACACCGGAGTGCTTTACATACAGATAGTCTGAGTTACCAGTCATTAACACCAGTGTTTAATGGGATGCGTTCATGTATCACCGAAGGGTTTGGCTTGGAAGGGACCTTAAAGCCCATCCAGTCCAACCCCCCTGCCACAGGCAGGGACACCTTCCACTAGCCCAGGTGGCCCAAAGCCCCGTCCAACCTGGCCTTGAACCCTTCCAGGGAGGGGGCAGCCTCAGCTTCTCTGGGCAACCTGTGCCAGGGCCTCACCACCCTCACAGGGAAGAATTTCTTCCTTAGATCTAATCTGAATATATCCGTATGTTGGTTTATTTTAGGATGGAGAGTATCTACGGGAATACACAAGTAATTCCACTCTGTGGAGGCTTTTGTTCATTGAGCTGCTGAAGGTTCATGTCACCTCTTTGTAAATATTTTTCTGCCTCTAGGCTGTGAACAACTTCAAAAATGGAACTGGGTATGCACAGGTGATCCATAAGCAGAGGCGGCAGCAGCAGCAGCCACCAGCACATCCACCAGCTCTGACCCCTCCTGCTGCGCTGGTGGCTGCCAGGGGACGTCCTCAATCTTCCCCCCTCTCAATCCGTGGTTTGCGGGAGGAGAAGGTAGGTGTTCTTCCACCATATGCAGTGATTTTCGTATTTTAGTCGAGCTTATTTTCCAACTGTTTGCACTGATTCACTAGGGCTATCTGGTTCCTGGACTGAGACAGCCAGCATTGCCGAGTCTTCTGGGCTACCGAGGACGATCAATACCCACAACCGGTAAGTAACTGTACCTTACAAATTTCGCTTAAAAAAATTATCTTCAGGTAAACTGAAAGGGATTTTTTTTCTCTCCCCATGCCAAAAGGTCATCCAGTGAGAGCCGGCAAAATTCGCTCGGCAAGTGGCAGACCAGACTGGGAAGTGTAAGTATGCTACAGAAATTCAATATATTGCTGCTTGTAACCTGTTAAACGAGGCCGTAACACATAACGGACACAACAGCTGATTTATAAGGGAATAAGTATGCACAGATCGTTGTGGAGAATACATGTGGTAACTAATTTTTAAATGGCTTAATTTGAATTGGCCTTCACAAAGGGGATCTGTGCTCTCAGGAAGATTATTTAAAATAAAACTCCAGTACATGATTGAAAAGAGGACTCTGAAGAATGAAGTCTTTCTGAGGCAATCATAATTACAATCACCTCCTTGGGCAGCCTGTTCCAATGCTGACAACCCTTTCAGTGGAGAAGTGTTCCCCAATAGCTGATCTAAACCTCCCCTGGTGCAACTGGAGGCCGCTGCTTCTCCTCCTATCGCTTGTTACTGGGGAAAAGAGACCAACACCCACCTTGCTACAACGTCCTTTTGGGTAGTTGTAGAGGGTGATGAGGTCTCCCCGCAGCCTCCTTCTCTCCAGGCTAAACACCCCCAGTTCCCTCAGCCGCTCCTCACAGGACTTGCTCTCTAGACCCTTCACCACCTCCGTTGCCCTTCTCTGGACGCGCTCCAGCCCCTCAGTGTCTGACTTGTAGTGAGGGGCCCAAAACTGAACACGGTATTCGAGGAGCGGCCTCACCAGAGCCGAGGGCAGGGGGACCGTCGCTCCCCTGGTCCTGCTGTGATTTCTGACACAAGCAGGATGCCTTTGGCCTCCCTTGTCTAGGGAGGAGTTTGACAGAGCACAACGAGACTTAAAGAAGAGTGGGGGTTTGGCTCAATGAAGTTGGGCTGGTTTTCATGTTTGTGTTTCGATGGCCTGTCGGACGGCAGTTACACTCGAGTGCATCTGACATCCGCAAAAATGACAGAGTGTTTGCTCCAATAGACTTTCTGGGTGCAGACGGCAAACATGCAAAACTAAAACAAGACAAATGTCATCCTAAAACTTTCCCTAAGACTTGTAGGAATTCTAAACTGGTTTTGCTTAAATAGCATGTCCACCTTTGCATCTGCAAGCAGTCTGCATTTTCTCATACTGGCCATGTTTTGTTTCTTGGTGTCTTTTTGTGATAAAGGTCAAGCTGTAATTGTAATAAAGGTCAAACTTATCTTAACAGGGAAAAGAAAAAGTCCAGACTCGATGAGTTTACACACGGTTCAGGAGCGGATGGAATCTAAAAAGACTCCAAAGGAGCGCAGGCGTTCCTTTTCCAGGTAACTGCTTTACATGTCCTTAATGGAGGAGCAGGCTGGCTAGAGGAATCAGGAGGATCTCCACTGCCCTCTCCAGGTGGATGGGATGATTCCAGGGATTAGCAGGGAGAGGAGTTCTCTATGTAGGGTACTAGCTCAGCTACGGCAGAGATTACAGTTGACTGAGAGTTACAATTTGGCAGCAGTAGCTGAGGAGCAGGTGTCTCTTTCACTGAAGCTTCTCTGCAGTGACACCCTTCACCTCCTGACAGCCGTGAGGAGGCCAGAACCTGAAGAGGTCTAGTGCCTGGGTTTTCTGTGTCTCCCTGTTCTGAGTGTAACCGTTCCCTCAAAGCTCTTGGGAGGAGATATGGGAGAGAAATTGTATTCACCTCCTCTTTTGTTTATCTCCTGTGGGTACACGGGGAGACGTTAACCTGGACTGCAAACTGGTGGCTTTCCTAGGAATTTCATTGGAGCAGATGGAGCAGAGGAGCCAGGAGTCACGCGGCCTCACTTCGGAAGGCGTGCGCCTTGCTGTCTGCCAGCACTGGTGGTTTTGGGCCTCTGCCGAAACCCTGCTCCTGCTCCTTGAGCTCTACTGGCTGCGCAGGCGGAGGAGCGCTGACTGTGACAGCGGCAGCCAGCGGGGAAGCTCCAGCGATGCTGAGGAGGAGGGAGAGGACGATGACTGGGAGGGCAAAGCAGACCCCAATGACACCTTGGGTCAAGCCAACCCTCGAGTGGGGACCCCCGCTGCATCTGCCAAGCCCTTCCCAAGAAGTCCTTTCTGACAGGGATGCATCCAGCCTAGGGATGGGGCAGCACCTACGAACACCTGAGCACCCCCAAGAACAACATCACCAACCGCCTGCTGCTGGTGCCCCTGAGACCACCCCTCGGGCACGTCTTCCACCAGAGCTGGGCACTGTGGGGGATCCGCCAGCGAGGCACTCCTGCATCCCCGGGGAGCACCTGCCGGAGTACGTGCTGTGCTTCCTCCTCTGCCCCGTGACGAGCCGAACAGAAGCCAGGTCCCCGCTTCCCACGCAGCCTCTGCATCTCCGTATAGCCTCTGCATCTCAAAATCCAATAAATGGGCTTGTTTTAAGAAATCCTGTGTCCGTGAGAGTAGGGTATTCTCCGCCTGGCTTTCCTGAGCGCTTTGCAGCCTCTCCAGCCCAACAGCAAACCTGGGGCTCTGCGCGCGCTTTGGCCCTGAACAAGCATTCTTGCCACATCCAGCAAAACAATCCAAACACTTGTCCTTTGCAGGCACACAGAAGGTGGTGGAAGGGAATCCTCTTGCTGGCTTTCCCGAGTGCCTTGCAGCCTGTCCAGGCCACCAGCAAATCTGGGTCTGTGCGCTTGCTTTGGCCCTGAACTGGTGTTACCGGCAGGGCTTTGGATTTTTCAATCATGGCTTAATATTCCAGTGATTATATTTAAAGAAGTCAATTATATAATTCAACTAAAATAAGTGTGTGTTTTATTAAGAAACCCTATTTTTAAAATATATTTCAGTTTTATAAAAACCCTGAATTACACATTTCTTATAGAAATACATCACTGGAAATCAGCTAGACAATAACCAATGTTTCTGGAATGTCAGTACACTCAAATTGATGGTCAGTCTGTAAAGAAAAAAATTCTTGAGGATTGTCCTGTGCTTGTTCTTCTGGGATACTACCCTTTTGGATCATTCTAGAGGCATTCCAAGAGACACCTGCACTGGGCCAAGGAAATGTAAGGAATAATCTGATTGCCTAATTACTCAATATGGTTGGATATCCTGTGTTCACAAAGTTCCCTTGTTTCTCACTGCCTCCCAACTTCAGCTTCAGCGACAGAGAAATAAAACCCACCTCTGCTCTGAGGGTTGAATTTCTACTTCATAACTGCTGTAATATACAAATGATTTTGATTTATATTAAGAATTAAGTTTGGGACTGAGTTTATGCACCTCTGATACGTTGGCAGCTATCCAGCAAATACCTCGAGTTGTGTTCACTCTTTTAGATGTCAGAGTAGACACTGAGGAGGAAACACAGTTCTCAGATGTTTCTCTTTGACAACGGACAAGTGTTGGAAACACTGAAAGTTAAATCTTGATGCCTGGAACACTACAGTAGACTTCAGTGGAAAGAGAATGTGCCCCTGAAAGCAGTTAGCGGAGTGGCCAGGACAAGCAAATTTGTTTTGCTAACACAGTTCAGCAATGTTAGAAAACACTTTTCAAAAAGATTTAAACCTTCCTCTGGACAGGACCAATGAACCTTCCTTCAGAGCCCATCAGCACCATTTGTTTACAATCAGCCAGAGGGACTGCTGTCTAGTGACAGGAGACACTGTCCAATCAGTTCAGAACAGTTCTTTGAAGGGAAAGCCAGAGTTGATAGGCATCCCTGCTGGAAGGCTCTTACAGAGGAGAGTGTTAAATAGAGTCAACTGGCAGGTTTAAGCATTGTCTGGGAAATGTCAAACACTGTCAAGACACCACAGAGCTCTCTGCAGCCAAGCCCCAGCGAGGGACTCCTGTGGGCTCATCTCTGAGAACACAGACTGATGGGCCACCAGCCCTGCCCACAGAAAACACCTTATCAGCAGCTGGCGCAGAGAGTACAGCGCCCTCAAAACCACCAAACCAGCCAGGTCAGCCCACCCAGACACCCAGCATCTCCCCGCAGTACCTGCAGCCACATCTGCAGCCCAGCCGTGCTGTCAGGATCCTCTCGGACTGGTCGGGTCAGCGCTGTCCCACCTGCTTCACACGGCATCCCTGCAGCCACAGGCACCTCCTGAAAGGGGGGAACCTGCGAGAGCAGTTTTTAAATGTGTTTCCACAAAGACCAGGCAGTTACAGAAAAGAGATTTCACAGGGACAAAACCAGGGAAAAGGAGGAGGAGGAAGTCGGTCTGCCTGGCTACATGAAATGGGGATGAGAACGAGCAGAGATGCAGGGCACAGCAGAACTGAACAGGAGCTTGAAGGTGACAGGAAGAAAAAACAGGCAAGATGAACTACACAGGTATTCTGGACAGATTATTTTGTTTAAATCTTGATGAATTCATCCTTATCAATTATTCTGATGATTAATTCTATTTCCACACGGGCATTTTGTCAACATTTAAGAAGATGCACAGGAGACCCCAGGAGAAGCCCCAACACTGACCTAGGAACGAGGTGACGATCTGCAGACTGACAGCACATCGGGCGGGACAAGCTTGCAAAGAAACAAAGTGGCAACGGGTTACATCACATTTACAGCAATCCACAGCCACAGGCAGTGAAAAGCGACTATTTTCTGCAGAGCTGGTGCAGAGCAGAGAGGTGGAGGTGAAGCAGCAGCTGACGGGGGAGGCTGAAGCAGTGCCACCCACGGCAGGAGCTCTGCCGGCTGTTTGCAGGCTCAGAGCAAGTGGTGCTGCCGGATTTCCCAACCAGAAGCACTCCCAGGATCCCAGCACACAGAAACTTGTCCTTTAATTGCTTTTCAGTCACTTCTTGTACCTTCATTGTGTGAGACTTCTGCTCTGCCTGCAGATGTCAAGAGATACTTTTCTGAAAGCGGAGCAGGTCGTTGCAGCTTGAAACAAACAGGATTTGTCTTTTGGCAAAGGTGCAAATTAGAAGCTCAGCACAGAAACTGAACTTTGTCCAGAAAGCCAGAGGAGCAGCAGGGCTCTGCAAAGGGGCTGGGCTCCAGCACACCCCCCTGCTCACCCCCCACATCTCTCCCAGCACCTCCGAGCTGGGAAAAACTGTCCCAGAGCCCGAAGGCAAGAGCCCGCCTGGGCCAGCTCTCGCCCTCGGGCTTAATGCCGGTTTCTGATCAGCACCTCTTGGCTCTGGTGACTGGCACCCTCTGAAGCACCACTCTGAGGGGTTTCATCAGACTGAACCCACCCAGCCCAAATCACCACAGAGAGCAGAAAATATTAAATGCATCACTGCTTTCACACTTGAAGTAAAAATAAAGGGCTAAAATTCACTTTCCCTGGGGTAACCTGACAGATAAACCCCGCAGACACAACAGACCCTTACAGACAGCAAAACCCACCAAGTTCAAGGTAAAAGGACAAGCACAGTCACACATCAGAACGTCTGAACAGCCCCAACTGTGACAACAAATCCACAATTCAGAACCATGAAACAGTTTGGGTTTTTAGACCAAAGCTTTCCCTTCCCCGGCGATCCCACCACCCCCTCCAGGGAAATCGGCCCCAGCCCCTGCGCTCACCCACTGCTAGGCCGGGGACACCACCACTGGTGCTGGTGCTGGGGCTGGTGCCACCTTTGCAGGAGAAAAATTCCTTCAGCCATCCAGAACAAAGCGAGTGTTTTAAAAGGAGGAATTCCCACTTGCTGGGTGAACCAAATCTCTGCGTGGATCATCCCTCAGTGCAGACCACAGAGAGCTGGAGGACCTCCTGCCTAGGCCACCTCACTGCAGACCATGGAGCCCTGGCAGACTGTCGGCAGGAAGTAGGCCCTGTGGGGGCCAGAGGGACCCCCGGGGGGGCTCCAGCACGTTGTCCCGCCCAGCACCTGCCCACACTCCTGCCTGTGCCGTGAGGGGGGATTGGGGACCCGGGGGGATTATTGGGGGGGTGTTATTGGGGTTCTGTGGGAGTTGTGGGGGTTATTGGGGTCCTGGGGGGTGTATTTGTTTCCTAGAGGGAATGTAATGGAGTCGGGGTGGGGGGTGTCCTGGAGGGGTTTGGGAGGGTTATTGGGGTCCTCGGGGGGGGGGGGGGTCTTGAGGGAGATATTGGTGTCTGAGGTGGGGGGATTGGGGACATCCTGGAGGGGGTTCTGGGGGAGGTATTGGGGTCCTGGGGGTGTCTTGGGGGAGGCATTGGGGTCTGGGGGAGGGTCTTGGTTGTTGGGGAGTGTTATTGGGGTACTGGGCGTCTCCTGGGGGGGGGCTAATGGGGCTTAGGGGAGTCCTGGGGGTGGGCTGGTAGGGTCCTGGGGAGATATTTGGGGTCTTGGGGGGTAAAGGGCAAGCAGGATTATCAAGCAATATTCAGAAATCATTATAAGTTGCTATAAGTTGCTATAAGTAAATAAGGTGCAAAGCAGGTGATCATTTCCTTGTATCAGTACACTTCTCCCCTGCCCGTGGTTTCAGAATGTGTCAGCTGTATCAGAAAACAAGGTTGTCCCTAGGAGCCTTGCCTTAATCTTAGGTCTAGTAAGGGGCAGGAAGAGGAAGGGGCAGCCTGAAAGCTAAGGCAGTTGAAGGTGATGTGGAAAGGCTTCTGTCAGCGCCTTTGCCGTGGTGTCCCTCTGGATGCACTTTAGAACCTCTAGTTCATTCTGCCCTGGTCCTGTTCCTCTCTGGCCACTCAGCCCCAGACGTTGCGGAAGGGACGCACGCTGTCAGCTTGACATCAAGTGAGTAGGGGCTGCGCTGTGAACGTGCAAACTGCTTTGTAAAATCACCCCCGGGTGATGTATTGCGCACCTCGCCTGTGACACTGAGCTCCTGAGAAGTGTTGCTCTTAGCCTGGTCTTCCTCGTGCAGACATTTGGACAGACTTCATGTGCCCAGCGAATGAGCCTTTGCTGGGATGACTGTCCCCTGAGAACAGACTCTCAGTGGGCTGCGGCACAGTTCTGACAAGGGGTCTGCAGCACTGAAAACTGTCCCATAAGGTATCTGACAGCCCCTCAGGCACGGTAGAAAATCAAAATAAGGGAGGCTAGTGCATGCTGTCGGATGTGGACAGAACTTTTTCGATTTCTCTGGATGTTAACCAGTGGTAAGATAGCTACCGAAATCTCTGACTTTTCTTCCTCACGGCCAAGGGAAGTGCCTTACCAGCACTGACACTGACGGCTCGTTGTGCACGGCTGGTTCATTACAGCACAGGATCAGCCTCTGAATCTCTTGGCTAAGGAACTTTCTAAAGCCGGTATTAGACCGTACTAGTGCCATACTGCTTGTAACTTACTAACATTTATTTTTGGTTTGGAAGCAACTCGGTCATTATACTAAGTAGTTTAGCAGTGTAAATTCTGTAGTTTATCACAGTTTAAGAAGAACATGAAAGTAGCAAAAAATATTTTCTTACACAGTTATCTGCTCCTTTACAGGCAGCGGAAGATGCGTCTGTACCAGTTGTCAAGTTTGAGTTTGATGGCTTTGAGGTAAGCGTTTTGCTTTTTTTCTTGCTTTGGAACAGGAGAACTTCTCCAGGGAGCTGTGACCATGCTGTTTTACAAGGTTATTGGTACCTCAGAGTGTATTTAGGAAACTGTAATTAAATGGCCTGACCGCAGCCGATCCCAGGAGAAGAGGCTGCAGTCAAATGGGAGCTGATAGGAAAATAAGCCCCCAGGAAGCTTGGCAGGTGGGGGGGCATCAGAGACAACCCTTTCTGCCCTGTGCTTAGAGCGGGGGAGCCTGCTGGAACGGCACTTATCTGCCAGGGACTGTGCAGAGTGGGAGCAGAGGCAGTGCCCTTGCTGACTCCTCCCAGCTCTGACAAGCTGGCTTTCTACAGAGGGATGCGTATGGGGTAGTTGACGGTGTGAATCGTGTCAGCAGACTAAATGCTTTGTTGCAAATCAAAAATGAAGTGATCGTGAGACAAGCAATCTGGAAAATGGCAAGTAAAAGTACTCACGAGACTCCTGCCTGGGTTTGTCAGCTGCAGGAATCCTTGTATCTTGACTGCGTCTTATACGGTGACTGGAGACCTGCGTGCTGTAGTACCTAAGCAAGTCACTGCTTGGTACCACTCTCATGAAGTCACTTGTTCCGTGACCTTCTTGTGGCCTTTGTCTGGTGCAGACATTCACAGAATAACTTTCTTGCCTCAGACTGTGCTATGAACCAGACGCTTCAGGATCAAAAGGGCTTACTGCATAGAGAAGATGCTCTCTCCCTTGCTGAAGTACAGCTGAGGTGACTGAACTTACGTCTTAATTCTATAATTAATTTTAACTTCCCTTTTAATGGAAATTCTAAGTTTAGAGTAATCTTTTTCAACTTAAAACCCCCTTCCTTTCCCTAGCTTAAAAGGAAAGGGGGTTTTGTAAAGTTCTCTTAAAAAGAAAGGGGGTAAATGAAGGGTTTTATAAATAAAATATGGAACTTCTAGCAATTTTCTTGAGTTTTTTGGCAAATAAATCTCTTGGGAGATGTATCTATAGTCACATAGTTCTAAATACAAATGTTAACCACTCTTTTTAGACTTGACTAACTGTCCCCCACCGGTGTGCTGTTCACAAACAGTGCAGCATTCTAACTCACGGTTGGCACTTTTTTTCCTCTTAAGATTGATCTGGTGTTTGCAAGACCGTCTGTGCAAACTGTTTCTGAATAGCTTGATCTCGGAGATGACTGGCAGCTGAGAAGCCTGGATAGGAGGTGTGTATGAAGCTTAAATGGTGAGCGTATTTACACATCTTTAAGAAGAAAGTGTTACTGAAGTTGGTCTAGAATGCACGTGACACAACTCCAGTTTCTGTACGAGATGCATAAGCTGATCTCCTGTGTACTTGAGATCCGAGGAGGTGGCAAGTGGGTGTAAATTTAGATGTTTCAAGGAGCTGTGTGTTTAGATAGACCTGTATTTCATGTTTCTTGGATCAGGGTGTGTGCACTGTTCCACGTTGCCACAGAGACTGCTTCAGATGAATAGGTGGAGCACTTGATAGAGGAGAATGTGTGGTAGTTCATTAAAAAAAGGAAGATATTTAAAATACCCAAAGCCTAACTTGCTCGCTGTTTAACAGTGACTGGTTTAATTGTTCCTGGCTGTTGAAGAAACCTGGCTGTCGGAATCCTCTAGAAAGGCCTTATTAAAAATGGTTGGCGGTAGTCTATAAACTATGACAAAGCTGTTGAGGGCACCAGTTACCTGTAGGGATGCGGAATGTTATGTGTAATCTGTAATTTTTAACGCACTACAAAGCGAGTAATCCAAACTTGTTTTCATAGATTTGAACGATAAACTGTAAGCTATTCATCCAGCGTAGCATAAACCAGACCTGTACCTGTTACTAGGAACTTCTGTCCTTCAACTTTTCTCTTAGAGTTACCGATGAAATGCTACATCTAGTGCCAAGTGAGGAGAACTTCTGGCTCACGCTCCGTGCGCTTAAACTGTGGGCAAAACGTGAGTAAGGTGGTTGTTTGTAATCTTTAAGCTTTTCAGAGGCACCTCATGCTGAAAAGATAAGACCATTAGAAGTACTTCAGCCATGGAGAGCCATTTAAATGACAGTTTTCAAGCAAAAGCCAGTTTTTTAGTTTAGATTCAAGGTGTGTCCATGGGGTAGAGTGGGTGTGTTTTTTAATGGGGGTAGAGTGGGGAGAAGAGGGGAGTGCCTGCAAGACAAGGTGCTTTATTGCTTATCAGGAACCTGACTACAGATGGTAAAAAAGCCAAGTGAAGTATAAAAGCTTGATCCATAAGGAATAAGAAAGTATTGTTTGTGCATGTGGCTAGAGCAGGTACTAGAAGAATGGCAGAAATTTTGTCTTAAGGGAAGTTGGAGTGAAGCAGTAGCTGTAGCAGTGTAGGCAAATTTCAGAGTAGCAGTATTTTGGGGAGTGGTGTGGTAATGATTCTTCTTCTCATCACTGTTAAGGACCAACAGTTTTGGCCTCATCGCACTGCAATAACAACTGCCTTGGAGGCTGAAGTGTACTGAGTATTCTATAGATTGTGAAGTTGGTGCTGCAAATTTGAAGGGATATCCTTGGGTGTTGGAAGACTGCAGGCTAACTCCAGTGTGTCCGCTCTAGGTCATGGCATTTACTGCAACCTGCTGGGATTTCATGGTGGGGTTTCCTGGGCAATGCTGGTAGCAAGAACATGTCCGCTCTATCCAAATGCTTTGGCTTCTGCTCTTGTGAACAAGTTCTTCTTGGGTTTTTTTGTTTTTTGTTTGTTTGGTTGGGGGTTTTTTTTTCAAAATGGTAAGAGCTATTCTTTATTTTAATTTGCAGAAGGAAGTAACACTTCTAGAGGTAGTTCTTCCTATAAGATTTACATTGACAGCATTCAGTCCTACCCTGAATTACATGGCAGAGTTTTAGATGGACAGTTACTGGGTTTTCTTATAGAGGAAATGGCCAAATCCTGCACTGCTGAAACAACCCAAAGACAGCAATCTTAGTTTGCCACTGTAGGACCCTAGGGTGTGTAAACATTGAATTCAGAAGCCTTTAAACTTTTTTCTAACCCAAACTGATGCTAAGCGCAATTGTTTTAACATCCGAGATGAACCCCTCAGACCGGTACCGTGTAACGGGGATCCTCACCCCAGGCTCTCCACAGCAGAACTCTGCACACAAGGGATCTGCATCAACGCCAGCGGTAACGGGAGAGGAGTTCAAACATGCTAAAGTCCTTCCCGTGCTCGTTAACTGGTTAAAAAGTGTAATTCTTGCTATA
This sequence comes from Strix aluco, assembly GCF_031877795.1. NCBI lineage: Eukaryota > Metazoa > Chordata > Aves > Strigiformes > Strigidae > Strix > Strix aluco. The sequence continues at coordinate 1,341,870 of NC_133966.1, forward strand.
TGAAACCACATTATGTGAATTGGTACCTAAGCACAACTCACAAGTGAAACGATCCTGTCAGCATAGCGCTTCTTGCCATCAAAATACTTGATCAGCAACAGTTCAGTGTTTCAAACAAGAAGACGTCAGAGCAATTAAAAAGTGAAGAGGGAACACGTATCTTGAAAGGCAATGCCCGCAGAGGCAGTTAATTTGGAGGAAGGAGAGACTGGAAGAGATCTCCAGGCCCATCAAAAGGTGACTGAGCTCCATAGTGAGCAGTCAGGGGTTGTCTGGTTGCTTCCTCCTTTCTTTATTTCCCTTGGAAGGCTCTTGCAGAACCCAAATCTTCTAAGCATTAAAGAGTTTTCTTCCAGTTTGCAGCTTAAAGTTACTCAGGGCCAGGCATTACACATTTTTTCTGGTGCCCACACCCTTCAGTCTTAGTAACTGTTCTCCCTAAGTGTTATTTCCCTCTTCTGCATTTACAGCAGTCACCCCACTCTTCTCCCACTTGCTTTTCTGGCCCAAGCAAATCCCGCACTCCTGACGTCAGCACGCGTGTCCATCTCCCACGTCCCAGCGATCCCCGCAGCTCTCCTCGCCAGTTCTTCCAGGGACAGTTCATCTTTCCGGTACGTGAAGGACCAGCAGGGCCACCACGTCAGACGAGCTGTGCTCTCGTCAGTGGCATTAACTCTCCTCTGCCCTTGCTGAAAACACTGTGCCTGACACACGGCAGGGCAGCGCTGGCTCACGCCCCCATCACGCTGCTGGCTCCCAGATGCTCTCTTGTGCTTCCCTTGAGCTCCCTGTAGGGCTTCTTCCCCCTCCTCAGTTTTGGCCAGCCAAAGAACATCCAACTTCTGACTCTCAAATTCTTCCCACTCTTCTAAATATCTTCGTGGGGGTCTCAGCCTTCTGCCCTTCAGATCAGTAGCTTATCATAACAGGAGAAGGATAGCACTTTTTTTCCCCAGGTAAGCAAATACTTAAACTCTTTGTTTAAATAGAAAAATTAAGAGGAAGGAAAAAATAACAGCCAAGTGGAAAGTGAAAGTTTAATTTGGTGCTGAAACAGCTTGAATACTTCTGCTGCAGCTGTAGCAGGGGGCTGACGCTTAAATGTCTGATCAGGAGAAAAGCAAAAATCCTTCCGCTAAGGTTTCAAATTACAAAATAACTTCATCGAAGGGAAGACAGACTGTCTATATGTAAATATTGCTGTATGTTCATAGTGCCTTCTCAGCACAGTGTTTCTCTTACGGCACGAAGAACTTACTGGTATGAAAAGTTAGGAATTTTAAGTGTTATTTTGAAGCAATTTACACTTAAATCAGCAGTGGTGAGGAAACAGTCAAGAATTTGGCTTGCAGAATGGGAGATGATTCGTGACTGTCCCCACAGCTTTTGCTGTGAATGACGTTTACAGCTCTCTCACTGTGTGGCAGTGCCAGGCTTTGTCAGGGTCGGTCTGGTCAGGACCTCAGCAGGCTCCTTGTCCATCACAGCGATTCTTCAGTCAGCAAAGACAGAAAGAAGGCCGGGCAGCACTGCCGCCATTGGCCGAGCGTAGCCCCGCCCCCATCCGGCTGCTAGCAACCTGGGCAGCAGCACTGTTGCTATTGGCTGAGCGAAGCCCCGCCCCTGCCCGGTTTCCTGGCAACCAGGGCAGCACTGCCGCTATTGGCTGAGTGAAACGCCGCCCCCATTTGGCTCCTAGCAACCTGGGCAGTAGCACTGCTGCTATTGGCCGAGCGAAGCCCCTCCCCTGCCTGGTTTCCTGGCAACCAGGGCAGCACTGCCGCCATTGGCCGAGCATAGCCCCGCCCCCATTTGGCTCCTAGCAACCTGGGCAGTAGCACTGCTGCTATTGGCCGAGCAAAGCCCCGCCCCCATTGTGTCCTAATAATGCCCGGGATGCGACCAGCACTGCCAGGGCAGCGGCGATCATTTGAGGAGGAGGAGGCGAGTAGTGAGGAGGTGGCGAGTAGTGAGGAGGAGGAGGAGGCGAGTAGTGAGGAGGAGGCAATTACTGAGGAGGAGGAGGCGAGTAGTGAGGAGGAGGCAATTACTGAGGAGGAGGAGGAGGAGGTGATCAGTGAGGAGGAGGCAATCAGGGAGGAGGAGGAGACGGCAAGCAGCATCACGACCATGGCGAGCAGCATCAGGACACGGCGACCAGTGCCACCAGCAGCTCCCAGGTGAGGACAGAATCAGAGCCAGACCCGACAGGCTCCTCGGCAGGGCAGCCCCTCGCCGCGCGCAGAGCGCCAGCCCTTTGACCTGAGCTGCCAGCCGCCGTTGTGAGCGGGGCCGGGGGGGTCTCTGGGGGGCCCGGGGATGGGCTTGGGGGGCTCCAGATGGGCTCAGGGGGGCTCCGGAGGGCCCAGGATCACTCTGGGAGGACTCCGGAGGGCCCAGGGCTGGTCTGGGTGGGCTCTGGGGCCCGGGAGGGGCTCAAGGGGGTCCCGGAGGGCCCAGGGCCGGTCCGCGCAGGCTCCGGGGAGAGTGGGGAGGGTCCAGAGGCCGGGCCGGTCGCTGTCCCTCCCACGCGGTCCCAAGAGTTGGCAGCAGGGGGGGCACGGGGGCCATGGTGCAGTCGGGGTCACCCCTTGTGCGTGAACTGGGTGAACTGGGTGGCTGCGCTCGTTTCACGGCCCCTGGCCTTTCAATTCTGTAAGAATAACGATGTGGAATTGAGCACTGCAAACAGCTGGAAGCCCTGAAGGTGTTTCCCGGCGCTCGACGCGGGCAGAGCGGTGGTTCTGGGTGAGGGGTTTGGCTGGAGGGAGCCGTTGGGCGCAGGTCGGCACCTTGAACCCGGCTCCTCTGCACAGCCCGGGCCCCTGCGCCGTGGTGACGGCGTGTGGTGGGAGCGGGGCCGCTGGCCTCAGGCCTTCCCCTTGTTGTTGTCTGGCTTCAGAGCTGCAGGTTGTGAGTTTCAGAGCAGCCAAACAGTGAGGGTAGACAAAGGTTCAACAGTCAGGTGAGACAAAGAGTAAAGGAAGTAGTGTGAAGCTTTTGAAACAAAACCCAGGTGAATGTGAGCGGTGTGTCCGTGGGGCAAGGTGAGCGGTGGTCTCACTGAGGTCAGATGGCCAGGGCTGAAGGGGTCCTGCAGATTTTTCAGCAAAGATACGAGGTGATTTGGAGAGACTGTGGCCTCTCCCTCCCGTGGTTATCACCTGAGTAAAACGATACGTGTGCTTAAGGGTTTGGTGGTCTTGGAAGAGAACAATTAATTATTGTTGGGCTCCAAAGCCCCATCCAAATGTCGCCTGCTGACTCGGGTCAGTTTTGTTCAGTAGTTGTGTGCCGGCATGGTTTCTGACAAGCACGGCAGTAGTAGCTGAGGTTAATAACTGTGGAAGCCAGAGCAGTTCCTCGAGGTGAAGTCCCTGAGGCGCAGCGCGGGGCAGCGGGTGGCCCAGCCGTGGGCAGCGGCTCCCCCTCGGAGCAGGAGGGTCAATGTACACGTGTCAGAGCCCTGGCTCCTCACACAGCACCAGCCTCCTTTTGCGGAGACGGGGGATTGTTTTCCTGGCTTTTCATCTTCTGAATAGATGGCCCTCAGAGAGAGAGGAACCCACTGGCCGTATTCGCTTGGCGTAAGCTTGGAAGCACCAAACAAAATAAACATTTTTGCTGAATAGTGTCATAAAGGCAGCAGTTACCTTCTGGATGCCTGTACTGGCACGGAGATGGCAAAATCCCATTCTCTGTGATGGACTTGCACCATCTTTTGAGTCCTAGGCCCACATGGGCCTGTTAGGCCATTCCCAGCTGGGACTCACAAAGTCCTTACCGTCAGAACATAATGAACATATCAGAACGTAATGTTTTGATGTTTAGGTTTTATAATCTGTTTTCACTGCTTTTGGTTGGGTACAAGTGCTTTGTTCTAAGTTCTCATCACCTTTATTTCTTCTTCTAGAACTCGAACCGAGCCAGTGAGTGGAACATCAGCCACGCCGTGCGTGCATTACAAGTTCTTCTCCCTGCTGCAGTACGACACGGTCACCTTCAGCGGCCTCAACATCTCCCTGGGCGACCTGAAGCGCCAGATCATGGGCCGCCACAAGCTGAAGGTGACCAACTGCGAGCTGCAGATATCCAACGCCCAGACCGGAGAAGGTGCGTGGGGGCGGCGGGCACGGGGCCTCGGGCACTGCCCGGCTGGCGGCGGCCACGGCCTGCGGGAGCCACACTCTGCTCTCTGTGGCTTGTCCCCACGTGGCGTGAGTCAGCCTGGGGCCCGTCCCGCCGGCGTGCGGGGAACCGGGAGGGCAAGTGGCGCCAGCGATTCAGTGGGGTGCGAAGGGACGGTGCGATTCGGCCACCATCGGTAGCTGTGGCTTGTGTGGGGACCTCACAGAGCCGTTCCGATCTGTTGTTGGACACGGAGCTGGGCGTAGGAGACTACGTGGTCCATGTGCAACGTCTAGTGCTTGCAAAAGCCCAGTAGCCACTTACCGGCCATCACTGGCAGTAAAACAAGTTTTGTGCTAGAAGGGAGTGGGAATCAACAATGGTGTTGGCTCCAGCTTTGTTGAACATTTCTGTTGGAGCTCTGCTTGGACAAGTGTGAAAAGTAGCCCTGTTGAGCGTGATGTCGCTGCTCAATCTGCAGATGTGGAGTCGTGGCGAGGCAGAGTGACACTGGTAGTTGCCAAGGCCCCGCAGCTACACGGGATGTTGCTGCCTGCGGGGAACAGGCTCCTGCTGGCAGATGCCAGTTTTGTCTGAGAGCTGTTAGACTAAGCTGGCAGCTGTTAAATTCAAAGGGAGCAAACAGAAATTTCCAGGGACTTCAGGACTAATGCTCCAGCTTTAGTCCTTTCCTATTTAAAACCAAAAAAGTTAACTTTTAAGTCTACATTGTTTGACTTCACCAGATTTCATCATTGACACAGATTTCATCACCAAAATGAACTCAATTGATTGACGTGAAGGAAAAATAAATGTATGAAAGCCAACAGGTGTCAGGTCCCTTCACAGAACTACCTCGGCAGCGCACTCCGCTGTTTGTGAACCCTCTTCCACAAATTCTCTGCCTCAGTGACCCAGCTGGTGGGATGCTTCAAGTCCCACATACAAATATGTGCCCTGATAAGTGTTCTGTGCAAATAAAGCCTTTACTTCACCAGGTTATTGTCACTCTTCAGTTTTCAGTTGATCCATTTCAATGTGTACTGATTGACTTTTAAGGGGAATCCATTTTTCTATCAGTCTGGTATTAGATGGCTGGAGGTCTCCTCCCTGTGCACTTCACAAGTGGATTGAAAACAAGCATCCCTCTCTCTGTCTGTATATATCTCATGCAAGGACAGTCTATCCAGAAGGCAGATGTCAATGCTTCTAATGGTCAACGAATTGTCATAAAATACAAAAAGAGGACCCATTCCTCTTTTTGCATCATACACCTCTTGTGCCTGTTCCACCTGACCTCTGCAGGCTTGCAGAATTGGCGAATAAGTGCACTGGTTGCTGTCCTCATATACACAGCCTCCCTCGAGGAGAGGTGCTGCCACCTGCAATCCTCTGCAGACCTACCACAACCCTCAGCTGGGCACAGGCGTAGCAAACTCCTGCCTTTTTGTGGAGCCACTGTTGCTTATCCTGTGCCTCTGAAATCTCAGTCCAGTGGTTTGTGATCTGGACCAGAAAGAACACTCTGTATGACTCCGTTCAGCAGGTGGAAACAGCTGCTTTGGGCTTCCAGAGCTGCAGCTGCCATCATCTCCCCGTTGCTTGTCAGCCTCAGTGCTCTTTGAGCTCCTCCGACATCAAAAAGTCCCATCTCAGGCCTTTCCTGACAGGTGGCTGTGTAATGGTGAGATTCCCCATTTGAGCAGAGCTCTAGGCGTTGGTTTCAGGGTATGACTTCTGTAAAAGCTTTGGGTTTTGTCATTAGTAGTACTTTCACAGCAACTTTGGCTTTCGGGCCATTGTTCTGATTCGGCCTCCATAGGTAACGGCTTTTAATAGTTAAAACTGTAGGCAGATTACAGGGCATGGCTGCTGATGGTGCTTTAAAACATTTAGTCGTATCCAGCTTGTGCAAGTACAATATATAAACCATTCTCATGGAGACATCTTTACATGTGAGACTCACTCATGGGAGATCTTCACATTTGAGGCTCACTCAGTCAAAGTGTCTCAGGTAGCTCCTCCTCTTCAAAAGACGAACACGGTGAAGCCAAGGCAAAGCATGGAGACCTTCAGGCACACTCTGGTTTCAAAAGGCTTTTCAGAAGACTTGTCTTCGTAATTAATTTCATTTGAGTCTCTCTGCTCTGCAAAAAGTGAATTGAAAGAATTCACGTCCCTTTGGCTTATTCAAACTAGATGATTAGCTTAAGAGAGGAGACACCACTTTAGTTGGAGCCAGTTCTGCCCTACGTGTGAAAGCAAGCTCAAAAAACCCCTCAGGTTCCTGTGATCCAAACTCCAGCACTGCCAGTTCCGTTTGCATTCGCATGTACAGCCCTGAGCAGCTGACAGTGTGGCTGTCGATGGATGAAGCCCCGAGAAGCAGAGAGCTGGCGGCTCTCTTCTGTGTTCTGTCAGTCCCCAGCACTCGCAGCACAGGGGAATCGTTTTGAGGGAACAGCTCGGAAAGCAGCGGCGCAGAGTTTGCATGCTTTAGCCGAGCGCCTGCTTTGTTGCAGGGTAAGCTGGTCAGACTTTAGAATCTGGTTTACGCAGGTGAGACTTTGCTGTGGTTTGTTCCTCTCCAAAGATCTCTCGGGTTTGTAGCCTAACAGAAGCAAAAGCAACTTGAGCTAGGTCAGGAAAGAACCTCAGGCATGAGCAGACTCTCCTTTAGTGACCTCTGAGACCATTTTGCTGCTGGCATCCAAACTGTTTGAAAAGAATGGAAAAGGTTTTGCTGCTGGTGTTTGATTCTCAAACCTGAAGACTTCTTGAAAGGTTCTGTTAGTGTGTTGAGACGACAGGAGTGCCATGTCACATACAAAATTTTGCTTTTATGCCTGTGAAGGGGTTCTCTCAAGTGCTATGTAATGACATATTAATATACATTCTTACGAACTGACTAATGTTTTCTTCTGTATTGGTGTTGTTTTCAGAATACACAGATGAGAACACCCTGATTCCTAAGAACTCCTCGGTGATTGTTAGAAGAGTCCCTGTTAGAGTCAAAACTACCAGCAAAACACGATTTATGTAAGTACCCATAAAGCATTGTAGTCTGTGAGGGGTTCCAGTGTGTTAACTTTTTGTATGGAGATTAGTTTACAGAGGCATTCGGAGTGTATCTTTCTTCTTTTTATTGCTTTTACAGTAAAGAGAGATACGCATGTTCCCCTCTCAGAAGAGTCTGTCAGTGTTTGACTGTGTCTTGCATTTGGGGGAGGCGGGGTGGGATATGGCAGGTATTCTTATGCCTCAGATCTGGCTTTCTGGCATACTGGCTACAGAGGAAAGACTGAAAGACAAAGGTCGCTGTTTGGGTGGTTGATTATGTAAGAGCACAAAGCTGTAGCACAGACTTCATCGTTTTGATACTTACACAGCAGAGACAAAATATCTGAGGACTTCCTCTGGCACTGTTGTGTTCTAGAGCTGTAAGTCGGACAGTAATTGCTGACAAACTAGAAATGGGATTTTTTTTTTTTTTAGTTGCACTGAATGTGCCAAGAGAGAACAGTTTATGTATACAAATACATTTCCACGTTCACTAGACTATCAGAATATAATGTCTTGATGTTCAGGTTTTATAATCTGTTTTCACTGCTTTAGGTCGGGTACAAGTGCTTTGTTCTAAGTTCTCATCACCTTTATTTCTTCCTCTAGAACTCGAACCGAGCCAGTGAGTGGAACACCAAAAGCGGTATGTAAAAACACAATCTCACACTTTGTTTCTACACATTGCACTTAATTCTAAACAACGTAGCCTTGTATTAATCTCCCAAACATGAACTTAATCTGTTCTGCAGCAAGACACAGTATATGTTGTAGAGACCATGTATTTGATTCCCAGCACAGTGAAAACTGAGTAATGCCACCATTTGCACAGTTCTAATGTGAATATTGGTATTTGTGCCTAGTGATGCATTGTGTTTCATATTGAATATGCTGGAATATTTCCTGAATGACTTTGTGCTGTACAGATAACGTAGGATTGGTTTTAGATCAGGTAGGTTCAAGGTTTGCACAATTCAATTGGTGCTGTGTTCTACATCTGTCTGTCTAGAGCTAGTATGTTTGTATAGGCTGTCGTGTGCTCTTTGTTTCTTGCAATTAAAATTGTTTGGAGTGCATTTTTTCCATTTTCACATTGTATCACTTAGCTTTTGTTTTGAAATACTTTCTTTGCCTAACAGTTTGGGAAGATGTTATCAAAACCCACTGAGAAACCATTGTTGTTCTACTTGGTACTCTTTCTTACTTTTGACTTGGCGGTTCAAACAAATCCCAAAATCAACGTATCCCATACGTTTTGAGGACAGTTCTGTGCAGCTAAAAGATTCCTTTTCGTGTCCTGAAATACTTGGGTATTTGTTCCTAAAGCTGTATAACTGAAGTGCTATTGTTTGGCCTCCTCTGAGTACTTAAAGGTCTCTAACGGATTGCTGTGAGTTTAAATGTTGTTGCTACCTGAAGTGGCCTTCCTAAGTTCTGCATTTGATCTTCCCGTTTTATCCGATGAAACGGTTTAGTTTCATAGTTTGTCTGCAAATGCAAATATCTAAAGCCCAGCGCACCGAGTTTAGCTGCTTCTCATGAACCACGTTGGCCCTCTGAAGCTGTCATAGGTTTGGACTTTGTTTTGAACCAATACACTTACATTAGGTTGGACATGTCTCTGTCCGTGACACTCGGAGGATAGAGTGCAGACTTTCAGACTACAGTAGAGGTTAACTTTTGCTATGTTTTGATTGTACAACTTGAATATGTGTTTAATTTTTTGTGAACAGATTGAGGACTCTTCTGCACCCACTCCTCTGGCCCAGCTCATTAAGGTATGTGTATATTCTTGTCAAAGACTTAAAAAAACCCCACCACCACCAACAAAAAACCCCACTGGCTTCATATTTTTAAGTCTTGTACGGTGATGTATAACTGGATAACTGCTGTAATGTGAACAAAACTTAATTTTTAATAATTTACAGTATTGGTTTTAACTTTAGAATGTGTGTATATTTCCGTAGCACCCTGTAAAGAGTAGTTCCCAGTTTGGGAGGACAGAAGGGGAGTCCCTCAACACAATGTTGCACTATTGCTCATCTTCAAGACATAAAGAAGCAGCACTTCAGGACCTGTTTACTGTTTCTCAGACCTTTTGTTAATTTTGTGTTGGAGACCGACACAATTTTCACAGAAGAATTTAACTGGCTGCAAGTTATGGACATGTTGGGGGGGGGGGGGGGGGGGGGGGGGGCGTGCAACAGCCAAAATAGAAGCGTTTGTGTAACACGGAGAATTGCGTGGCTACTGTTGAGTTTCTAGTCACTGCAGTTATAGAGCCACTCTCTGAATGCTGCACAGTTTCATAACTTGTAGTCTATGGAGAGTGGACAACACACCCTAATTGGTTTGAACGCAGACTGTAAATTGTGTAAATGTGCCTAATTGTTTGCAGGAATATACCAATGTGTTAGTGCAGCGTATTAGCAGAGGTGGCCTTCTGAAGCTGCTGTAATGCCATGGTTTGCTATGGAACTGCTTGCATTTTTTGCTCAACAATGTGTCACTTTGTCTGGGAAAGCACTAGTGGTTGCACTTTGTGAAAAGGCGTAGTGTGAGCCTGTCAAATTACTGGTCTTAGAGAATAGAGAAGGCAGGGCCTCGTGCAGAGGGGCTAGTTCTTTCTTCTGAAAATAAAGGCTGGAGTTGGAGAAATCTCTTCCCACTCTCCTCTTCCCTCTCTGACTGCAGAATTAAATTGTGTACATTTGGGGAAAAAACCCCAACAGTTACTTTGGAAGGTAGTCACCAGAAGAAATTGTTGGTTCTGTAAAAACTCATGTGAAGTTTGACTCTAAAATGTGAAAAACTGTCCAAGTGCTGTACACATTCAAGCTTTTGAGAAAATGTAGGTATTTCAGAAAAATGCAGGAATGTAACGTAAAGCAGCTCCAAACTGTTATACTCCAACCTCCTCAGTGCAGACGGGCTTGGCTTGGAGGCAATGTGTTGACAAGTTTTCTGCTTTGTTATTACCTTGTAGGAAATTCCGTATTTGAATTATGGTCTGTGCCTAGTAATGGTTTGTGGGGTTTGGATGTGTCTTGTAAACTGTCTGGGTTTAAACAAATTGGTCAAGTATCTGTAAAGTTTTCTGTAAATGGTAACGGAAGGGGTTTCATAGATGTCGGTCTGGATTATGTTACTGTTGTGTCTATAAAACAACCGTTTCATAAACTGTTGAAACTAGTGGGTAGCTTTTGCATATAAAATCAAACCCATGAGTGGTTGCTCTGAATGATGGGTGCTTGGAGGTCCGTATCCTTTACATCCCTCCCTTAGACCCTGCTGGGATCTGGACTAGTGTGTAATGAGAACATTTGAACAAATGCTACTTACAAAAAATCAGCTGGCTTTGATAATTTGAAGGTCTAGTTCTGCGTAAGGTTTCTATCACAATTTGTGTGTTAGAAGGGCACAGCAAACAGGAAAAAATCTGCAGGTTGTGCTGACCGTAGTTAAATCACTTACCGTGAAGAAGTGAGTAGGCAGGGGACATGCAGTTTGGGCTGCCTACAGCACACCATGGTCCAATTTCTGCTGGAAAGAATCTTTTGTCTTGCTGAGGAATTATAAAAAGCTTGATTCCTCTTAATGCTTCTGTGTCTGAAGCTGAATTTCGGTGAGCAAAAGCAACTTCCCTGACTCTTAAGTTGTGTGTCCTTTTAATGCTGCAAAGTGTAAACACTGATACTTGCATACGTCTCCATTAAATGTACAGCGGAGATTTTCTCCTTCAAATAATCTGGAGCTCAGGAATCCATTTAAAAATACTGGATAATGTAATTTTTTCTACGCAGAGCTTCAGTCTGCTTGGAAGACATTTGGATTGGTTACACAAGTCTTTAAGTAAGGTACAAACAGAGCCTCGGGTTTTGAGTGCCCAAGAATGCTCCTTCCAAGCAGGTTAACGGGCACAGAGACACCATGTGATGGCGTAAGGGCTCCCCAGAACATCTCTGGGACAACTCTGGCTCATAGAAGCAGCTGCTTTCCTGCAACCTCAGCTACTGCTGGGCTGCTTTTTACAGGGTTGGGTGAGTCTTTGGCTGGGGGAGCTTAAATGTGTTTCTAATGTGCGTGTCCAATAATTACCTGTTAAACAGACCGGCAATCTGGCTGAAGCCAACGCTTCCGAGGAAGATAAAATACGAGCTATGATGATCCAGTCTTGCCGTCAGTACGATCCAATCAAGTAAGTGTTGGCAAAGTCCTACCTGTTCTTTGAAGACTATGGAAACATTGTAGAGATGGTTGTTGGAACAAGAGAGACGCATACATACCATTTTCTTTTTTTCCCAAAAACCTTTTAGTTACGTGAAGAAACCCTTGGGTCCACCTCCACCATCCTATACTTGCTTTCGCTGTGGAAAACCTGGGCACTATAGAAAGAACTGCCCGACAAATGGGGTAAGATTGTGGGGGGCTTCTGGTGTCACTTGGTTTTTCACTTGTTTTACCTTGGCAGTTACGCAGCAGTTACATGAATACCCCTGTTAGGAATTGTTTCTCTTGGGCTGAAATACAGAGGTTCTATGGCAGTGGTGCAAAGCCCTTCAAAATTCCAGGGAAAGCTGGAATTTTCAATGGGAAATTTTCTTTCTTCGAGGTCATAGTCCTTGTATATGTCCATAGATCTTTCTCTATGAGCTTTAATGTATATTTTTATATATTTCAATGTTACTGCAAATTTTTCTCATCTTAACTCTTTTTAATGACAGTTTGCAGTTTTTAGTATTTTGTAGAAAAAGATGCCGTTTCTCTTGACCCCATCTATTGAATATTTGCGTGTTATAATTACACAAGTCTCTGGTTGAGTATTCAGGCCATTTAACGTTACTCACTGAACGTACGTGCATCAGCTCTGAATTCAACCTTCACCTGTAGGTGGTGAATATCAGTGTCCCCAGTGGCCGATCCAGAGCCCTGCATTAAGCTCTCCCTCTGAACTGCGCTTTGGAGGAGGAGGGGGTTTGTGCCTCTCCTCTGAGGGGATGGGGAGCTGAGGGATATTTCACCCTTAAGGACCCTGAAGTTGAGCCAAAGAATGTCGACGGCGTTCAGAACACTGCTCGAGCCTTTGGAGCATCCTGGCTATATTCATTTAGGAAAAAGAGTATTTCGGTCGAGCAACGCTTAGGCTAGGTAAAAGGAGAGGATTAAAGGCCTTTCCTGCTTAAAATCGTGGTTGAAATGTCGTTTTAAGTGTGGGTCTTAAGATGAGCTATGTCTGCATTTCTTTTCTTAACAGGACAGTAATTTTCAGTCTGTTCCCAGACTTAAAAAGTGCACAGGAATTCCCAGGAGTTTCATGGTGGAGGTGGAAGATCCCAATACCAAGGGCGCTATGCTGACGAAGACTGGAAGATATGCAATACCAATTATTAATGCGTGAGTATGGAATTAGCTGGTCTGACCAAAAAGTGAAGGAGAGAAGCCACGTGTCAGTGTCTGAGTGGCAATGCCACCAAGCTGGCCAGCATCTGTAATTACGGGGCAAGAAGCACTGTCGTTGTATCTTAACCTTAAAACCTGTGATGATTTCTAATATTAAAATAGGGCAGTCCTGCTGCTCAGGGCCCTGAACGCTGGTTAAGCTTGTGGTATGCTAAGAATCCGTATTTCTGCAAAACATTTCAGTCGTGTTTACAGTGGTGTCATTCTTTTTGAAAGCTCCTTTTGCTTCTGTTTTATCTTGCTAAGGCTTCTTGCAGAATTTAACAAACAGCTGTTGGACTGAGATTCCCTCTGCCTCTGACATTTATCAGATCCCATGTGTGAAGCAGAGGGATGTTTACCTGTTGCTGTAAACTAAGAAAATCCTGCTGTGTGCTGACAAGAGTGGCTGTTTTAAAATGCACTCGGTAGCAGCTCTGTTCTTCCGTCATGGCTCTCCTTTTGCAGAAGCTGTAACATAGACTTCTTCCATTTATAAAACACAATTACACAGAGACTGACTTTATCCTGAGCCTGCGATTGACATTTACCCTCTGGCAAAGGAGAGGTGGGGTTCATTTCACCTGGTGTCTAGCTGTCAGAAAATGATTTCTCTAGTCTGAGCTAATTTCTTAGTTGATCCAATGAATGGAAGAGTTCTGCAGAAGGAAAATTGTTCCCCCCTCCCTTTTCTAGCACTCTGGCTATAGAAAAGTAGTTTAAACTAAATGTCTGTATTTTTGAAGGCTAATGTGGAGTGAGAATGACACCTACTGTCTTCATTGGATAAAATCCAAAGCTTGGGGAAGTTCTCCTTTATCCATCTTTGACTTTTTTTCTTTTTCCTTCCCCATCCCCCCTCCAGGGAAGCTTATGCCAGAGGAAAGAAGGAAAAGCCTCCCTTTTTACCAGAGGAGCCATCCTCTTCCTCCCTTTCCTCAGACGATCCTATTCCGGAGGAGCTGTTATGTTCCATTTGTAAAGAAATCATGGCTGATGCAGTCATTATTCCCTGCTGTAGAAACAGTTACTGTGACGAATGTAAGTGTTACTGCCATGTTTGCTAATTCAAAACATCACACCTGATCTTCTGACAGCAGAAAGATCATAAGATTCCTTTGTTACCAGCTCTGTTTAATACTTAAGTGTACCCCGAGTAGGAAAGGACTCTTCTTGTAGAAAGGAAAAAACAAAGGCAGAAGGCTTTTTTCCCTTTTTATGCACCTAGTTAAATCCTCTTTCCATGCAGAAGGATGAGTACGAGAAGAGTGCGTAATGCTGCAGCTGATTACAGTGTTAGTTATCAAATGCATTGAGTTTGTGCACAGTCCTTTCTCTCATACAAAACTACAGAGCCAACGCTGGTGACTTACTGTGGTCTGCAGCAAATGGCTCGTTAGGCATTTAATCCACATTCTTCTCCACGGGAGAGTTGGTTAAAACCGTCAGAACTTGAACCTACTAATGGTTTTTGGAGATGTGTCTTATTCATGAGCCTTGAGGTTGGTGACTTCTCACTGTGCTGGACAGTGGAGAACAGACTAGTCAGAACATCAAGGCACGGCCTGCTCTACATCTTCAAACGTTACAATAGTGAAATAGCAAAACTGGGCAGCTATTTCCTGCATACTAGAAATTTTTTACACTGCTGAACATTTATAGCTTCATGCTCTCAGTTCGGAACCATATTCACCCATTAACCATCTACAGGCCTTTATAATTGATTAGAACCCAGACAATGTCCTTAGTTTAGCTAAAACCTATTTTGATGATTCTGATTATACCCAGGTATTAGAACGGCATTACTGGACTCTGAGGAACATACATGCCCAACATGTCATCAGGCAGGTGTTTCTCCCGACACTTTAGTTGCCAACAAGTGCCTACGCCAGGTAATGCAGTGACTTTTAGATAAACTGTTTGTAAGAAAAGTCTAGTCAGTCAGTTAGCTGAAAGGGAAGAAAATATTAATGTACACCTCCTTAAACAAGGCTAAATGGAATAAGGCTAAATTTACTTTGCAAATACATTCCCTGTTGTTACAGAAGCTGACAACTCTTGAGCGACAATCTGGCAAATTCAGGTCACACTTGTGTTCAACAGGATTGCCTCAGTTTCAAATTCAGTGTTACCACCGGAGTGCTTTACGTACAGATAGTCTGAGTTACCAGTCATTAACACCAGTGTTTAATGGGATGCGTTCATGTATCACCGAAGGGTTTGGCTTGGAAGGGACCTTAAAGCCCATCCAGTCCAACCCCCCTGCCACAGGCAGGGACACCTTCCACTAGCCCAGGTGGCCCAAAGCCCCGTCCAACCTGGCCTTGAACCCTTCCAGGGAGGGGGCAGCCTCAGCTTCTCTGGGCAACCTGTGCCAGGGCCTCACCACCCTCACAGGGAAGAATTTCTTCCTTAGATCTAATCTGAATATATCCGTATGTTGGTTTATTTTAGGATGGAGAGTATCTACGGGAATACACAAGTAATTCCACTCTGTGGAGGCTTTTGTTCATTGAGCTGCTGAAGGTTCATGTCACCTCTTTGTAAATATTTTTCTGCCTCTAGGCTGTGAACAACTTCAAAAATGGAACTGGGTATGCACAGGTGATCCATAAGCAGAGGCGGCAGCAGCAGCAGCCACCAGCACATCCACCAGCTCTGACCCCTCCTGCTGCGCTGGTGGCTGCCAGGGGACGTCCTCAATCTTCCCCCCTCTCAATCCGTGGTTTGCGGGAGGAGAAGGTAGGTTTTCTTCCACCATATGCAGTGATTTTCGTATTTTAGTCGAGCTTATTTTCCAACTGTTTGCACTGATTCACTAGGGCTATCTGGTTCCTGGACTGAGACAGCCAGCATTGCCGAGTCTTCTGGGCTACCGAGGACGATCAATACCCACAACCGGTAAAGTAACTGTACCTTACAAATTTCGCTTAAAAAAATTATCTTCAGGTAAACTGAAAGGGATTTTTTTTCTCTCCCCATGCCAAAAGGTCATCCAGTGAGAGCCGGCAAAATTCGCTCGGCAAGTGGCAGACCAGACTGGGAAGTGTAAGTATGCTACAGAAATTCAATATATTGCTGCTTGTAACCTGTTAAACGAGGCCGTAACACATAACGGACACAACAGCTGATTTATAAGGGAATAAGTATGCACAGATCGTTGTGGAGAATACATGTGGTAACTAATTTTTAAATGGCTTAATTTGAATTGGCCTTCACAAAGGGGATCTGTGCTCTCAGGAAGATTATTTAAAATAAAACTCCAGTACATGATTGAAAAGAGGACTCTGAAGAATGAAGTCTTTCTGAGGCAATCATAATTACATGTGAAAATGAAACATAATTAAAGGATCAGATGGAAAGGCACCCTCTTGATTACTGAATAGGGCTGAAGAAATTGATTTCCCAATAGAAATCAGCCTCCAATATTCTTTTTTTAACACCTTAGTTAATACTGATTGAGCAAAGTATTGGAAAAGGCAAGGCTGTTACTTTACTATTTAGTCACCTCAAGCAGCCAAGCTGCTTTCTCTCGGTTGGAGAGAGAGGAGTCTCTTTTGGTTTATTGCAGCATCGTTAGTCCTTCCTTTTGGTATCTCTGTGTTATAGATCGATTGTAAGGGTGCATTGTGTGTATAAAATCTTAAAGATAAGTCAAAACAAAAACCAGGGTCCATCCCACAGATTGTCTAAAACCTCAAGTTCAGTATGCAAAAAATAACAATTCAGGGCCAAGAACGGGCCAAAGACGTCACCATGAAGCAGCAACCTAGGAAGCGTGTGCGGAAGATGTTAAAAGAAGTTTGAGAGAAGATGAGTAAATGTCTGTGCAGTACTTTGAAGATCAGAACTGTGACGTATTAAGCGTGTCAAGGTGTGGCAGAAGAGCGCTTGGCACGTGTCTCTTTTAGCACGGGCAGCCTCCGGCCACAGTTGCCAAACTGACTATAAGAAGGGGAGACTGAGGGATTTGTTGGGGGTGAGGATGTGGAAGGCAAGTATGAGGACCAAGAAATGAGCGTAGTCTCAAATGAACAAAAAGCAGGGAGAAAAATGCTTAAGTTGAGAACAAGAAGTGCTCGCCACCACGCTCCTCCTCCATTCACTTTCCTCTTTAAAATCAGGGCAGAGTGTAACAAGCAGTGACTGGTGTTTTGGGGTTTCTTTAGAAGCTCAAATCGCGGACGCCCGCACAGTGAATGTACCCAGAGGACTCAGGCCCCAGCACTACCAGCATCAACACCGCTCTCTGTGCCTGTGCCTCCATCTCCCTTGTATCCTCCACCACCCTCCGCACTTCCTCTTCCCCCGGGGGTACCACCACAACCGTTTCCTCCTCGGTTTCCACCTGGGCAGCCTCCATCTGCTGGGTGCACTCTCCCTCCTCCAGAATATCTCCCAGCTCCTGCAGACACGTCACCAGCTTGAGGACCAGCAGCAGTTCCAATGGCTCATTCAAATGCCATCCCAATGACACAAGCACCTCCTTTGGAGAATCACTGAGGTTGGAAAAAACCTCTAAGATCATCGAGTCCAACCGTTAACCCAACACTGCCAAGTCCACCACTCAACCATGTCCCTCAGCGCCACATCTACCCATGGATGGTGACTCAACCACCTCCTTGGGCAGCCTGTTCCAATGCTGACAACCCTTTCAGTGGAGAAGTGTTCCCCAATAGCTGATCTAAACTTCCCCTGGTGCAACTGGAGGCCGCTGCTTCTCCTCCTATCGCTTGTTACTGGGGAAAAGAGACCAACACCCACCTTGCTACAACGTCCTTTTGGGTAGTTGTAGAGGGTGATGAGGTCTCCCCGCAGCCTCCTTCTCTCCAGGCTAAACACCCCCAGTTCCCTCAGCCGCTCCTCACAGGACTTGCTCTCTAGACCCTTCACCACCTCCGTTGCCCTTCTCTGGACGCGCTCCAGCCCCTCAGTGTCTGACTTGTAGTGAGGGGCCCAAAACTGAACACGGTATTCGAGGAGCGGCCTCACCAGAGCCGAGGGCAGGGGGACCGTCGCTCCCCTGGTCCTGCTGTGATTTCTGACACAAGCAGGATGCCTTTGGCCTCCCTTGTCTAGGGAGGAGTTTGACAGAGCACAACGAGACTTAAAGAAGAGTGGGGGTTTGGCTCAATGAAGTTGGGCTGGTTTTCATGTTTGTGTTTCGATGGCCTGTCGGACGGCAGTTACACTCGAGTGCATCTGACATCCGCAAAAATGACAGAGTGTTTGCTCCAATAGACTTTCTGGGTGCAGACGGCAAACATGCAAAACTAAAACAAGACAAATGTCATCCTAAAACTTTCCCTAAGACTTGTAGGAATTCTAAACTGGTTTTGCTTAAATAGCATGTCCACCTTTGCATCTGCAAGCAGTCTGCATTTTCTCATACTGGCCATGTTTTGTTTCTCGGTGTCTTTTTGTGATAAAGGTCAAGCTGTAATTGTAATAAAGGTCAAACTTATCTTAACAGGGAAAAGAAAAAGTCCAGACTCGATGAGTTTACACACGGTTCAGGAGCGGATGGAATCTAAAAAGACTCCAAAGGAGCGCAGGCGTTCCTTTTCCAGGTAACTGCTTTACATGTCCTTAATGGAGGAGCAGGCTGGCTAGAGGAATCAGGAGGATCTCCACTGCCCTCTCCAGGTGGATGGGATGATTCCAGGGATTAGCAGGGAGAGGAGTTCTCTATGTAGGGTACTAGCTCAGCTACGGCAGAGATTACAGTTGACTGAGAGTTACAATTTGGCAGCAGTAGCTGAGGAGCAGGTGTCTCTTTCACTGAAGCTTCTCTGCAGTGACACCCTTCACCTCCTGACAGCCGTGAGGAGGCCAGAACCTGAAGAGGTCTAGTGCCTGGGTTTTCTGTGTCTCCCTGTTCTGAGTGTAACCGTTCCCTCAAAGCTCTTGGGAGGAGATATGGGAGAGAAATTGTATTCACCTCCTCTTTTGTTTATCTCCTGTGGGTACACGGGGAGACGTTAACCTGGACTGCAAACTGGTGGCTTTCCTAGGAATTTCATTGGAGCAGATGGAGCAGAGGAGCCAGGAGTCACGCGGCCTCACTTCGGAAGGCGTGCGCCTTGCTGTCTGCCAGCACTGGTGGTTTTGGGCCTCTGCCGAAACCCTGCTCCTGCTCCTTGAGCTCTACTGGCTGCGCAGGCGGAGGAGCGCTGACTGTGACAGCGGCAGCCAGCGGGGAAGCTCCAGCGATGCTGAGGAGGAGGGAGAGGACGATGACTGGGAGGGCAAAGCAGACCCCAATGACACCTTGGGTCAAGCCAACCCTCGAGTGGGGACCCCCGCTGCATCTGCCAAGCCCTTCCCAAGAAGTCCTTTCTGACAGGGATGCATCCAGCCTAGGGATGGGGCAGCACCTACGAACACCTGAGCACCCCCAAGAACAACATCACCAACCGCCTGCTGCTGGTGCCCCTGAGACCACCCCTCGGGCACGTCTTCCACCAGAGCTGGGCACTGTGGGGGATCCGCCAGCGAGGCACTCCTGCATCCCCGGGGAGCACCTGCCGGAGTACGTGCTGTGCTTCCTCCTCTGCCCCGTGACGAGCCGAACAGAAGCCAGGTCCCCGCTTCCCACGCAGCCTCTGCATCTCCGTATAGCCTCTGCATCTCAAAATCCAATAAATGGGCTTGTTTTAAGAAATCCTGTGTCCGTGAGAGTAGGGTATTCTCCGCCTGGCTTTCCTGAGCGCTTTGCAGCCTCTCCAGCCCAACAGCAAACCTGGGGCTCTGCACGCGCTTTGGCCCTGAACAAGCATTCTTGCCACATCCAGCAAAACAATCCAAACACTTGTCCTTTGCAGGCACACAGAAGGTGGTGGAAGGGAATCCTCTTGCTGGCTTTCCCGAGTGCCTTGCAGCCTGTCCAGGCCACCAGCAAATCTGGGTCTGTGCGCTTGCTTTGGCCCTGAACTGGTGTTAGCGGCAGGGCTTTGGATTTTTCAATCATGGCTTAATATTCCAGTGATTATATTTAAAGAAGTCAATTATATAATTCAACTAAAATAAGTGTGTGTTTTATTCAGAAACCCTATTTTAAAAATATATTTCAGTTTTATAAAAACCCTGAATTACACATTTCTTATAGAAATACATCACTGGAAATCAGCTAGACAATAACCAATGTTTCTGGAATGTCAGTACACTCAAATTGATGGTCAGTCTGTAAAGAAAAAAATTCTTGAGGATTGTCCTGTGCTTGTTCTTCTGGGATACTACCCTTTTGGATCATTCTAGAGGCATTCCAAGAGACACCTGCACTGGGCCAAGGAAATGTAAGGAATAATCTGATTGCCTAATTACTCAATATGGTTGGATATCCTGTGTTCACAAAGTTCCCTTGTTTCTCACTGCCTCCCAACTTCAGCTTCAGCGACAGAGAAATAAAACCCACCTCTGCTCTGAGGGTTGAATTTCTACTTCATAACTGCTGTAATATACAAATGATTTTGATTTATATTAAGAATTAAGTTTGGGACTGAGTTTATGCACCTCTGATACGTTGGCAGCTATCCAGCAAATACCTCGAGTTGTGTTCACTCTTTTAGATGTCAGAGTAGACACTGAGGAGGAAACACAGTTCTCAGATGTTTCTCTTTGACAACGGACAAGTGTTGGAAACACTGAAAGTTAAATCTTGATGCCTGGAACACTACAGTAGACTTCAGTGGAAAGAGAATGTGCCCCTGAAAGCAGTTAGCGGAGTGGCCAGGACAAGCAAATTTGTTTTGCTAACACAGTTCAGCAATGTTAGAAAACACTTTTCAAAAAGATTTAAACCTTCCTCTGGACAGGACCAATGAACCTTCCTTCAGAGCCCATCAGCACCATTTGTTTACAATCAGCCAGAGGGACTGCTGTCTAGTGACAGGAGACACTGTCCAATCAGTTCAGAACAGTTCTTTGAAGGGAAAGCCAGAGTTGATAGGCATCCCCGCTGGAAGGCTCTTACAGAGGAGAGTGTTAAATAGAGTCAACTGGCAGGTTTAAGCATTGTCTGGGAAATGTCAAACACTGTCAAGACACCACAGAGCTCTCTGCAGCCAAGCCCCAGCGAGGGACTCCTGTGGGCTCATCTCTGAGAACACAGACTGATGGGCCACCAGCCCTGCCCACAGAAAACACCTTATCAGCAGCTGGCGCAGAGAGTACAGCGCCCTCAAAACCACCAAACCAGCCAGGTCAGCCCACCCAGACACCCAGCATCTCCCCGCAGTACCTGCAGCCACATCTGCAGCCCAGCCGTGCTGTCAGGATCCTCTCGGACTGGTCGGGTCAGCGCTGTCCCACCTGCTTCACACGGCATCCCTGCAGCCACAGGCACCTCCTGAAAGGGGGGAACCTGCGAGAGCAGTTTTTAAATGTGTTTCCACAAAGACCAGGCAGTTACAGAAAAGAGATTTCACAGGGACAAAACCAGGGAAAAGGAGGAGGAGGAAGTCGGTCTGCCTGGCTACATGAAATGGGGATGAGAACAAGCAGAGATGCAGGGCACAGCAGAACTGAACAGGAGCTTGAAGGTGACAGGAAGAAAAAACAGGCAAGATGAACTACACAGGTGTTCTGGACAGATTATTTTGTTTAAATCTTGATGAATTCATCCTTATCAATTATTCTGATGATTAATTCTATTTCCACACGGGCATTTTGTCAACATTTAAGAAGATGCACAGGAGACCCCAGGAGAAGCCCCAACACTGACCTAGGAACGAGGTGACGATCTGCAGACTGACAGCACATCAGGCGGGACAAGCTTGCAAAGAAACAAAGTGGCAACGGGTTACATCACATTTACAGCAATCCACAGCCACAGGCAGTGAAAAGCGACTATTTTCTGCAGAGCTGGTGCAGAGCAGAGAGGTGGAGGTGAAGCAGCAGCTGACGGGGGAGGCTGAAGCAGTGCCACCCACGGCAGGAGCTCTGCCGGCTGTTTGCAGGCTCAGAGCAAGTGGTGCTGCCGGATTTCCCAACCAGAAGCACTCCCAGGATCCCAGCACACAGAAACTTGTCCTTTAATTGCTTTTCAGTCACTTCTTGTACCTTCATTGTGTGAGACTTCTGCTCTGCCTGCAGATGTCAAGAGATACTTTTCTGAAAGCGGAGCAGGTCGTTGCAGCTTGAAACAAACAGGATTTGTCTTTTGGCAAAGGTGCAAATTAGAAGCTCAGCACAGAAACTGAACTTTGTCCAGAAAGCCAGAGGAGCAGCAGGGCTCTGCAAAGGGGCTGGGCTCCAGCACACCCCCCTGCTCACCCCCCACATCTCTCCCAGCACCTCCGAGCTGGGAAAAACTGTCCCAGAGCCCGAAGGCAAGAGCCCGCCTGGGCCAGCTCTCGCCCTCGGGCTTAATGCCGGTTTCTGATCAGCACCTCTTGGCTCTGGTGACTGGCACCCTCTGAAGCACCACTCTGAGGGGTTTCATCAGACTGAACCCACCCAGCCCAAATCACCACAGAGAGCAGAAAATATTAAATGCATCACTGCTTTCACACTTGAAGTAAAAATAAAGGGCTAAAATTCACTTTCCCTGGGGTAACCTGACAGATAAACCCCGCAGACACAACAGACCCTTACAGACAGCAAAACCCACCAAGTTCAAGGTAAAAGGACAAGCACAGTCACACATCAGAACGTCTGAACAGCCCCAACTGTGACAACAAATCCACAATTCAGAACCATGAAACACTTTGGGTTTTTAGACCAAAGCTTTCCCTTCCCCGGCGATCCCACCACCCCCTCCAGGGAAATCGGCCCCAGCCCCTGCGCTCACCCACTGCTAGGCCGGGGACACCACCACTGGTGCTGGTGCTGGTGCCACCTTTGCAGGAGAAAAATTCCTTCAGCCATCCAGAACAAAGCGAGTGTTTTAAAAGGAGGAATTCCCACTTGCTGGGTGAACCAAATCTCTGCGTGGATCATCCCTCAGTGCAGACCACAGAGAGCTGGAGGACCTCCTGCCTAGGCCACCTCACTGCAGACCATGGAGCCCTGGCAGACTGTCGGCAGGAAGTAGGCCCTGTGGGGGCCAGAGGGACCCCCGGGGGGGCTCCAGCACGTTGTCCCGCCCAGCACCTGCCCACACTCCTGCCTGTGCTGTGAGGGGGGATTGGGGACCCGGGGGGATTATTGGGGGGGTGTTATTGGGGTTCTGTGGGAGTTGTGGGGGTTATTGGGGTCCTGGGGGGTGTATTTGTTTCCTAGAGGGAATGTAATGGAGTCGGGGTGGGGGGTGTCCTGGAGGGGTTTGGGAGGGTTATTGGGGTCCTCGGGGGGGGGGGGGTCTTGAGGGAGATATTGGTGTCTGAGGTGGGGGGATTGGGGACATCCTGGAGGGGGTTCTGGGGGAGGTATTGGGGTCCTGGGGGTGTCTTGGGGGAGGCATTGGGGTCTGGGGGAGGGTCTTGGTTGTTGGGGAGTGTTATTGGGGTACTGGGCGTCTCCTGGGGGGGGCTAATGGGGCTTAGGGGAGTCCTGGGGGTGGGCTGGTAGGGTCCTGGGGAGATATTTGGGGTCTTGGGGGGTAAAGGGCAAGCAGGATTATCAAGCAATATTCAGAAATCATTATAAGTTGCTATAAGTTGCTATAAGTAAATAAGGTGCAAAGCAGGTGATCATTTCCTTGTATCAGTACACTTCTCCCCTGCCCGTGGTTTCAGAATGTGTCAGCTGTATCAGAAAACAAGGTTGTCCCTAGGAGCCTTGCCTTAATCTTAGGTCTAGTAAGGGGCAGGAAGAGGAAGGGGCAGCCTGAAAGCTAAGGCAGTTGAAGGTGATGTGGAAAGGCTTCTGTCAGCGCCTTTGCCGTGGTGTCCCTCTGGATGCACTTTAGAACCTCTAGTTCATTCTGCCCTGGTCCTGTTCCTCTCTGGCCACTCAGCCCCAGACGTTGCGGAAGGGACGCACGCTGTCAGCTTGACATCAAGTGAGTAGGGGCTGCGCTGTGAACGTGCAAACTGCTTTGTAAAATCACCCCCGGGTGATGTATTGCGCACCTCGCCTGTGACACTGAGCTCCTGAGAAGTGTTGCTCTTAGCCTGGTCTTCCTCGTGCAGACATTTGGACAGACTTCATGTGCCCAGCGAATGAGCCTTTGCTGGGATGACTGTCCCCTGAGAACAGACTCTCAGTGGGCTGCGGCACAGTTCTGACAAGTGGTCTGCAGCACTGAAAACTGTCCCATAAGGTATCTGACAGCCCCTCAGGCACGGTAGAAAATCAAAATAAGGGAGGCTAGTGCATGCTGTCGGATGTGGACAGAACTTTTTCGATTTCTCTGGATGTTAACCAGTGGTAAGATAGCTACCGAAATCTCTGACTTTTCTTCCTCACGGCCAAGGGAAGTGCCTTACCAGCACTGACACTGACGGCTCGTTGTGCACGGCTGGTTCATTACAGCACAGGATCAGCCTCTGAATCTCTTGGCTAAGGAACTTTCTAAAGCCGGTATTAGACCGTACTAGTGCCATACTGCTTGTAACTTACTAACATTTATTTTTGGTTTGGAAGCAACTCGGTCATTATACTAAGTAGTTTAGCAGTGTAAATTCTGTAGTTTATCACAGTTTAAGAAGAACATGAAAGTAGCAAAAAATATTTTCTTACACAGTTATCTGCTCCTTTACAGGCAGCGGAAGATGCGTCTGTACCAGTTGTCAAGTTTGAGTTTGATGGCTTTGAGGTAAGCGTTTTGCTTTTTTTCTTGCTTTGGAACAGGAGAACTTCTCCAGGGAGCTGTGACCATGCTGTTTTACAAGGTTATTGGTACCTCAGAGTGTATTTAGGAAACTGTAATTAAATGGCCTGACCGCAGCCGATCCCAGGAGAAGAGGCTGCAGTCAAATGGGAGCTGATAGGAAAATAAGCCCCCAGGAAGCTTGGCAGGTGGGGGGGCATCAGAGACAACCCTTTCTGCCCTGTGCTTAGAGCGGGGGAGCCTGCTGGAACGGCACTTATCTGCCAGGGACTGTGCAGAGTGGGAGCAGAGGCAGTGCCCTTGCTGACTCCTCCCAGCTCTGACAAGCTGGCTTTCTACAGAGGGATGCGTATGGGGTAGTTGACGGTGTGAATCGTGTCAGCAGACTAAATGCTTTGTTGCAAATCAAAAATGAAGTGATCGTGAGACAAGCAATCTGGAAAATGGCAAGTAAAAGTACTCACGAGACTCCTGCCTGGGTTTGTCAGCTGCAGGAATCCTTGTATCTTGACTGCGTCTTATACGGTGACTGGAGACCTGCGTGCTGTAGTACCTAAGCAAGTCACTGCTTGGTACCACTCTCATGAAGTCACTTGTTCCGTGACCTTCTTGTGGCCTTTGTCTGGTGCAGACATTCACAGAATAACTTTCTTGCCTCAGACTGTGCTATGAACCAGACGCTTCAGGATCAAAAGGGCTTACTGCATAGAGAAGATGCTCTCTCCCTTGCTGAAGTACAGCTGAGGTGACTGAACTTACGTCTTAATTCTATAATTAATTTTAACTTCCCTTTTAATGGAAATTCTAAGTTTAGAGTAATCTTTTTCAACTTAAAACCCCCTTCCTTTCCCTAGCTTAAAAGGAAAGGGGGTTTTGTAAAGTTCTCTTAAAAAGAAAGGGGGTAAATGAAGGGTTTTATAAATAAAATATGGAACTTCTAGCAATTTTCTTGAGTTTTTTGGCAAATAAATCTCTTGGGAGATGTATCTATAGTCACATAGTTCTAAATACAAATGTTAACCACTCTTTTTAGACTTGACTAACTGTCCCCCACCGGTGTGCTGTTCACAAACAGTGCAGCATTCTAACTCACGGTTGGCACTTTTTTTCCTCTTAAGATTGATCTGGTGTTTGCAAGACCGTCTGTGCAAACTGTTTCTGAATAGCTTGATCTCGGAGATGACTGGCAGCTGAGAAGCCTGGATAGGAGGTGTGTATGAAGCTTAAATGGTGAGCGTATTTACACATCTTTAAGAAGAAAGTGTTACTGAAGTTGGTCTAGAATGCACGTGACACAACTCCAGTTTCTGTACGAGATGCATAAGCTGATCTCCTGTGTACTTGAGATCCGAGGAGGTGGCAAGTGGGTGTAAATTTAGATGTTTCAAGGAGCTGTGTGTTTAGATAGACCTGTATTTCATGTTTCTTGGATCAGGGTGTGTGCACTGTTCCACGTTGCCACAGAGACTGCTTCAGATGAATAGGTGGAGCACTTGATAGAGGAGAATGTGTGGTAGTTCATTAAAAAAAGGAAGATATTTAAAATACCCAAAGCCTAACTTGCTCGCTGTTTAACAGTGACTGGTTTAATTGTTCCTGGCTGTTGAAGAAACCTGGCTGTCGGAATCCTCTAGAAAGGCCTTATTAAAAATGGTTGGCGGTAGTCTATAAACTATGACAAAGCTGTTGAGGGCACCAGTTACCTGTAGGGATACGGAATGTTATGTGTAATCTGTAATTTTTAACGCACTACAAAGCGAGTAATCCAAACTTGTTTTCATAGATTTGAACGATAAACTGTAAGCTATTCATCCAGCGTAGCATAAACCAGACCTGTACCTGTTACTAGGAACTTCTGTCCTTCAACTTTTCTCTTAGAGTTACCGATGAAATGCTACATCTAGTGCCAAGTGAGGAGAACTTCTGGCTCACGCTCCGTGCGCTTAAACTGTGGGCAAAACGTGAGTAAGGTGGTTGTTTGTAATCTTTAAGCTTTTCAGAGGCACCTCATGCTGAAAAGATAAGACCATTAGAAGTACTTCAGCCATGGAGAGCCATTTAAATGACAGTTTTCAAGCAAAAGCCAGTTTTTTAGTTTAGATTCAAGGTGTGTCCATGGGGTAGAGTGGGTGTGTTTTTTAATGGGGGTAGAGTGGGGAGAAGAGGGGAGTGCCTGCAAGACAAGGTGCTTTATTGCTTATCAGGAACCTGACTACAGATGGTAAAAAAGCCAAGTGAAGTATAAAAGCTTGATCCATAAGGAATAAGAAAGTATTGTTTGTGCATGTGGCTAGAGCAGGTACTAGAAGAATGGCAGAAATTTTGTCTTAAGGGAAGTTGGAGTGAAGCAGTAGCTGTAGCAGTGTAGGCAAATTTCAGAGTAGCAGTATTTTGGGGAGTGGTGTGGTAATGATTCTTCTTCTCATCACTGTTAAGGACCAACAGTTTTGGCCTCATCGCACTGCAATAACAACTGCCTTGGAGGCTGAAGTGTACTGAGTATTCTATAGATTGTGAAGTTGGTGCTGCAAATTTGAAGGGATATCCTTGGGTGTTGGAAGACTGCAGGCTAACTCCAGTGTGTCCGCTCTAGGTCATGGCATTTACTGCAACCTGCTGGGATTTCATGGTGGGGTTTCCTGGGCAATGCTGGTAGCAAGAACATGTCCGCTCTATCCAAATGCTTTGGCTTCTGCTCTTGTGAACAAGTTCTTCTTGGGTTTTTTTGTTTTTTGTTTGTTTGGTTGGGGGTTTTTTTTTCAAAATGGTAAGAGCTATTCTTTATTTTAATTTGCAGAAGGAAGTAACACTTCTAGAGGTAGTTCTTCCTATAAGATTTACATTGACAGCATTCAGTCCTACCCTGAATTACATGGCAGAGTTTTAGA
The DNA here is from genome assembly GCF_031877795.1 of Strix aluco. Taxonomy (NCBI): domain Eukaryota; kingdom Metazoa; phylum Chordata; class Aves; order Strigiformes; family Strigidae; genus Strix; species Strix aluco. Next base: position 1,369,101 of record NC_133966.1, read on the forward strand.
TGGACAGTTACTGGGTTTTCTTATAGAGGAAATGGCCAAATCCTGCACTGCTGAAACAACCCAAAGACAGCAATCTTAGTTTGCCACTGTAGGACCCTAGGGTGTGTAAACATTGAATTCAGAAGCCTTTAAACTTTTTTCTAACCCAAACTGATGCTAAGCGCAATTGTTTTAACATCCGAGATGAACCCCTCAGACCGGTACCGTGTAACGGGGATCCTCACCCCAGGCTCTCCACAGCAGAACTCTGCACACAAGGGATCTGCATCAACGCCAGCGGTAACGGGAGAGGAGTTCAAACATGCTAAAGTCCTTCCCGTGCTCGTTAACTGGTTAAAAAGTGTAATTCTTGCTATATGAAACCACATTATGTGAATTGGTACCTAAGCACAACTCACAAGTGAAACGATCCTGTCAGCATAGCGCTTCTTGCCATCAAAATACTTGATCAGCAACAGTTCAGTGTTTCAAACAAGAAGACGTCAGAGCAATTAAAAAGTGAAGAGGGAACACGTATCTTGAAAGGCAATGCCCGCAGAGGCAGTTAATTTGGAGGAAGGAGAGACTGGAAGAGATCTCCAGGCCCATCAAAAGGTGACTGAGCTCCATAGTGAGCAGTCAGGGGTTGTCTGGTTGCTTCCTCCTTTCTTTATTTCCCTTGGAAGGCTCTTGCAGAACCCAAATCTTCTAAGCATTAAAGAGTTTTCTTCCAGTTTGCAGCTTAAAGTTACTCAGGGCCAGGCATTACACATTTTTTCTGGTGCCCACACCCTTCAGTCTTAGTAACTGTTCTCCCTAAGTGTTATTTCCCTCTTCTGCATTTACAGCAGTCACCCCACTCTTCTCCCACTTGCTTTTCTGGCCCAAGCAAATCCCGCACTCCTGACGTCAGCACGCGTGTCCATCTCCCACGTCCCAGCGATCCCCGCAGCTCTCCTCGCCAGTTCTTCCAGGGACAGTTCATCTTTCCGGTACGTGAAGGACCAGCAGGGCCACCACGTCAGACGAGCTGTGCTCTCGTCAGTGGCATTAACTCTCCTCTGCCCTTGCTGAAAACACTGTGCCTGACACACGGCAGGGCAGCGCTGGCTCACGCCCCCATCACGCTGCTGGCTCCCAGATGCTCTCTTGTGCTTCCCTTGAGCTCCCTGTAGGGCTTCTTCCCCCTCCTCAGTTTTGGCCAGCCAAAGAACATCCAACTTCTGACTCTCAAATTCTTCCCACTCTTCTAAATATCTTCGTGGGGGTCTCAGCCTTCTGCCCTTCAGATCAGTAGCTTATCATAACAGGAGAAGGATAGCACTTTTTTTCCCCAGGTAAGCAAATACTTAAACTCTTTGTTTAAATAGAAAAATTAAGAGGAAGGAAAAAATAACAGCCAAGTGGAAAGTGAAAGTTTAATTTGGTGCTGAAACAGCTTGAATACTTCTGCTGCAGCTGTAGCAGGGGGCTGACGCTTAAATGTCTGATCAGGAGAAAAGCAAAAATCCTTCCGCTAAGGTTTCAAATTACAAAATAACTTCATCGAAGGGAAGACAGACTGTCTATATGTAAATATTGCTGTATGTTCATAGTGCCTTCTCAGCACAGTGTTTCTCTTACGGCACGAAGAACTTACTGGTATGAAAAGTTAGGAATTTTAAGTGTTATTTTGAAGCAATTTACACTTAAATCAGCAGTGGTGAGGAAACAGTCAAGAATTTGGCTTGCAGAATGGGAGATGATTCGTGACTGTCCCCACAGCTTTTGCTGTGAATGACGTTTACAGCTCTCTCACTGTGTGGCAGTGCCAGGCTTTGTCAGGGTCGGTCTGGTCAGGACCTCAGCAGGCTCCTTGTCCATCACTGCGATTCTTCAGTCAGCAAAGACAGAAAGAAGGCCGGGCAGCACTGCCGCCATTGGCCGAGCGTAGCCCCGCCCCCATCCGGCTGCTAGCAACCTGGGCAGCAGCACTGCTGCTATTGGCTGAGCGAAGCCCCGCCCCTGCCCGGTTTCCTGGCAACCAGGGCAGCACTGCCGCTATTGGCTGAGTGAAACGCCGCCCCCATTTGGCTCCTAGCAACCTGGGCAGTAGCACTGCTGCTATTGGCCGAGCGAAGCCCCTCCCCTGCCTGGTTTCCTGGCAACCAGGGCAGCACTGCCGCCATTGGCCGAGCATAGCCCCGCCCCCATTTGGCTCCTAGCAACCTGGGCAGTAGCACTGCTGCTATTGGCCGAGCAAAGCCCCGCCCCCATTGTGTCCTAATAATGCCCGGGATGCGACCAGCACTGCCAGGGCAGCGGCGATCATTTGAGGAGGAGGAGGCGAGTAGTGAGGAGGTGGCGAGTAGTGAGGAGGAGGAGGAGGCGAGTAGTGAGGAGGAGGCAATTACTGAGGAGGAGGAGGCGAGTAGTGAGGAGGAGGCAATTACTGAGGAGGAGGAGGAGGAGGTGATCAGTGAGGAGGAGGCAATCAGGGAGGAGGAGGCGATCAGGGAGGAGGAGGAGACGGCGAGCAGCATCACGACCATGGCGAGCAGCATCAGGACACGGCGACCAGTGCCACCAGCAGCTCCCAGGTGAGGACAGAGCCAGAGCCAGACCCGACAGGCTCCTCGGCAGGGCAGCCCCTCGCCACGCGCAGAGCACCGGCCCTTTGACCTGAGCTGCCAGCTGCCGTCGTGAGCGGGGCCGGGGGGTCTCTGGGTGGCCCAGGGATGGGCTTGGGGGGCTCCAGGTGGGGGGCTCAGGGGGGCTCCGGAGGGCCCAGGATCACTCTGGGAGGACTCCGGAGGGCCCAGGGCCGGTCTGGGTGGGCTCTGGGGCCCGGGAGGGGCTCAAGGGGGTCTCCGGAGGGCCCAGGGCCGGTCCGCGCAGGCTCCGGGGAGGGGGGGTGGGTCCAGGGGCCGGGCCGGTCGCTGTCCCTCCCATGCGGTCCCAGGAGTTGGCAGCAGGGGGGCCACGGGGGCCATGGTGCAGTCGGGGTCACCCCTTGTGCGTGAACTGGGTGAACTGGGTGGCTGCGCTCGTTTCACGGCCCTTGGCCTTTCAATTCTGTAAGAATAACGATGTGGAATTGAGCACTGCAAACAGCTGGAAGCCCTGAAGGTGTTTCCCGGCGCTCGACGCGGGCAGAGCGGTGGTTCTGGGTGAGGGGTTTGGCTGGAGGGAGCCGTTGGGCGCAGGTCGGCACCTTGAACCCGGCTCCTCTGCACAGCCCGGGCCCCTGCGCCGTGGTGACGGCGTGTGGTGGGAGCGGGGCCGCTGGCCTCAGGCCTTCCCCTTGTTGTTGTCTGGCTTCAGAGCTGCAGGTTGTGAGTTTCAGAGCAGCCAAACAGTGAGGGTAGACAAAGGTTCAACAGTCAGGTGAGACAAAGAGTAAAGGAAGTAGTGTGAAGCTTTTGAAACAAAACCCAGGTGAATGTGAGCGGTGTGTCCGTGGGGCAAGGTGAGCGGTGGTCTCACTGAGGTCAGATGGCCAGGGCTGAAGGGGTCCTGCAGATTTTTCAGCAAAGATACGAGGTGATTTGGAGAGACTGTGGCCTCTCCGTCCCGTGGTTATCACATGAGTAAAACGGTACGTGTGCTTAAGGGTTTGGTGGTCTTGGAAGAGAACAATTAATTATTGTTGGGCTCCAAAGCCCCATCCAAATGTCGCCTGCTGACTCGGGTCAGTTTTGTTCAGTAGTTGTGTGCCGGCATGGTTTCTGACAAGCACGGCAGTAGTAGCTGAGGTTAATAACTGTGGAAGCCAGAGCAGTTCCTCGAGGTGAAGTCCCTGAGGCGCAGCGCGGGGCAGCGGGTGGCCCAGCCGTGGGCAGCGGCTCCCCCTCGGAGCAGGAGGGTCAATGTACACGTGTCAGAGCCCTGGCTCCTCACACAGCACCAGCCTCCTTTTGCGGAGACGGGGGATTGTTTTCCTGGCTTTTCATCTTCTGAATAGATGGCCCTCAGAGAGAGAGGAACCCACTGGCCGTATTCGCTTGGCGTAAGCTTGGAAGCACCAAACAAAATAAACATTTTTGCTGAATAGTGTCATAAAGGCAGCAGTTACCTTCTGGATGCCTGTACTGGCACGGAGATGGCAAAATCCCATTCTCTGTGATGGACTTGCACCATCTTTTGAGTCCTAGGCCCACATGGGCCTGTTAGGCCATTCCCAGCTGGGACTCACAAAGTCCTTACCGTCAGAACATAATGAACATATCAGAACGTAATGTTTTGATGTTTAGGTTTTATAATCTGTTTTCACTGCTTTTGGTTGGGTACAAGTGCTTTGTTCTAAGTTCTCATCACCTTTATTTCTTCTTCTAGAACTCGAACCGAGCCAGTGAGTGGAACATCAGCCACGCCGTGCGTGCATTACAAGTTCTTCTCCCTGCTGCAGTACGACACGGTCACCTTCAGCGGCCTCAACATCTCCCTGGGCGACCTGAAGCGCCAGATCATGGGCCGCCACAAGCTGAAGGTGACCAACTGCGAGCTGCAGATATCCAACGCCCAGACCGGAGAAGGTGCGTGGGGGCGGCGGGCACGGGGCCTCGGGCACTGCCCGGCTGGCGGCGGCCACGGCCTGCGGGAGCCACACTCTGCTCTCTGTGGCTTGTCCCCACGTGGCGTGAGTCAGCCTGGGGCCCGTCCCGCCGGCGTGCGGGGAACCGGGAGGGCAAGTGGCGCCAGCGATTCAGTGGGGTGCGAAGGGACGGTGCGATTCGGCCACCATCGGTAGCTGTGGCTTGTGTGGGGACCTCACAGAGCCGTTCCGATCTGTTGTTGGACACGGAGCTGGGCGTAGGAGACTACGTGGTCCATGTGCAACGTCTAGTGCTTGCAAAAGCCCAGTAGCCACTTACCGGCCATCACTGGCAGTAAAACAAGTTTTGTGCTAGAAGGGAGTGGGAATCAACAATGGTGTTGGCTCCAGCTTTGTTGAACATTTCTGTTGGAGCTCTGCTTGGACAAGTGTGAAAAGTAGCCCTGTTGAGCGTGATGTCGCTGCTCAATCTGCAGATGTGGAGTCGTGGCGAGGCAGAGTGACACTGGTAGTTGCCAAGGCCCCGCAGCTACACGGGATGTTGCTGCCTGCGGGGAACAGGCTCCTGCTGGCAGATGCCAGTTTTGTCTGAGAGCTGTTAGACTAAGCTGGCAGCTGTTAAATTCAAAGGGAGCAAACAGAAATTTCCAGGGACTTCAGGACTAATGCTCCAGCTTTAGTCCTTTCCTATTTAAAACCAAAAAAGTTAACTTTTAAGTCTACATTGTTTGACTTCACCAGATTTCATCATTGACACAGATTTCATCACCAAAATGAACTCAATTGATTGATGTGAAGGAAAAATAAATGTATGAAAGCCAACAGGTGTCAGGTCCCTTCACAGAACTACCTCGGCAGCGCACTCCGCTGTTTGTGAACCCTCTTCCACAAATTCTCTGCCTCAGTGACCCAGCTGGTGGGATGCTTCAAGTCCCACATACAAATATGTGCCCTGATAAGTGTCCTGTGCAAATAAAGCCTTTACTTCACCAGGTTATTGTCACTCTTCAGTTTTCAGTTGATCCATTTCAATGTGTACTGATTGACTTTTAAGGGGAATCCATTTTTCTATCAGTCTGGTATTAGATGGCTGGAGGTCTCCTCCCTGTGCACTTCACAAGTGGATTGAAAACAAGCATCCCTCTCTCTGTCTGTATATATCTCATGCAAGGACAGTCTATCCAGAAGGCAGATGTCAATGCTTCTAATGGTCAACGAATTGTCATAAAATACAAAAAGAGGACCCATTCCTCTTTTTGCATCATACACCTCTTGTGCCTGTTCCACCTGACCTCTGCAGGCTTGCAGAATTGGCGAATAAGTGCACTGGTTGCTGTCCTCATATACACAGCCTCCCTCGAGGAGAGGTGCTGCCACCTGCAATCCTCTGCAGACCTACCACAACCCTCAGCTGGGCACAGGCGTAGCAAACTCCTGCCTTTTTGTGGAGCCACTGTTGCTTATCCTGTGCCTCTGAAATCTCAGTCCAGTGGTTTGTGATCTGGACCAGAAAGAACACTCTGTATGACTCCGTTCAGCAGGTGGAAACAGCTGCTTTGGGCTTCCAGAGCTGCAGCTGCCATCATCTCCCCGTTGCTTGTCAGCCTCAGTGCTCTTTGAGCTCCTCCGACATCAAAAAGTCCCATCTCAGGCCTTTCCTGACAGGTGGCTGTGTAATGGTGAGATTCCCCATTTGAGCAGAGCTCTAGGCGTTGGTTTCAGGGTATGACTTCTGTAAAAGCTTTGGGTTTTGTCATTAGTAGTACTTTCACAGCAACTTTGGCTTTCGGGCCATTGTTCTGATTCGGCCTCCATAGGTAACGGCTTTTAATAGTTAAAACTGTAGGCAGATTACAGGGCATGGCTGCTGATGGTGCTTTAAAACATTTAGTCGTATCCAGCTTGTGCAAGTACAATATATAAACCATTCTCATGGAGACATCTTTACATGTGAGACTCACTCATGGGAGATCTTCACATTTGAGGCTCACTCAGTCAAAGTGTCTCAGGTAGCTCCTCCTCTTCAAAAGACGAACACGGTGAAGCCAAGGCAAAGCATGGAGACCTTCAGGCACACTCTGGTTTCAAAAGGCTTTTCAGAAGACTTGTCTTCGTAATTAATTTCATTTGAGTCTCTCTGCTCTGCAAAAAGTGAATTGAAAGAATTCACGTCCCTTTGGCTTATTCAAACTAGATAATTAGCTTAAGAGAGGAGACACCACTTTAGTTGGAGCCAGTTCTGCCCTACGTGTGAAAGCAAGCTCAAAAAACCCCTCAGGTTCCTGTGATCCAAACTCCAGCACTGCCAGTTCCGTTTGCATTCGCATGTACAGCCCTGAGCAGCTGACAGTGTGGCTGTCGATGGATGAAGCCCCGAGAAGCAGAGAGCTGGCGGCTCTCTTCTGTGTTCTGTCAGTCCCCAGCACTCGCAGCACAGGGGAATCGTTTTGAGGGAACAGCTCGGAAAGCAGCGGCGCAGAGTTTGCATGCTTTAGCCGAGCGCCTGCTTTGTTGCAGGGTAAGCTGGTCAGACTTTAGAATCTGGTTTACGCAGGTGAGACTTTGCTGTGGTTTGTTCCTCTCCAAAGATCTCTCGGGTTTGTAGCCTAACAGAAGCAAAAGCAACTTGAGCTAGGTCAGGAAAGAACCTCAGGCATGAGCAGACTCTCCTTTAGTGACCTCTGAGACCATTTTGCTGCTGGCATCCAAACTGTTTGAAAAGAATGGAAAAGGTTTTGCTGCTGGTGTTTGATTCTCAAACCTGAAGACTTCTTGAAAGGTTCTGTTAGTGTGTTGAGACGACAGGAGTGCCATGTCACATACAAAATTTTGCTTTTATGCCTGTGAAGGGGTTCTCTCAAGTGCTATGTAATGACATATTAATATACATTCTTACGAACTGACTAATGTTTTCTTCTGTATTGGTGTTGTTTTCAGAATACACAGATGAGAACACCCTGATTCCTAAGAACTCCTCGGTGATTGTTAGAAGAGTCCCTGTTAGAGTCAAAACTACCAGCAAAACACGATTTATGTAAGTACCCATAAAGCATTGTAGTCTGTGAGGGGTTGCAGTGTGTTAACTTTTTGTATGGAGATTAGTTTACAGAGGCATTCGGAGTGTATCTTTCTTCTTTTTATTGCTTTTACAGTAAAGAGAGATACGCATGTTCCCCTCTCAGAAGAGTCTGTCAGTGTTTGACTGTGTCTTGCATTTGGGGGAGGCGGGGTGGGATATGGCAGGTATTCTTATGCCTCAGATCTGGCTTTCTGGCATACTGGCTACAGAGGAAAGACTGAAAGACAAAGGTCGCTGTTTGGGTGGTTGATTATGTAAGAGCACAAAGCTGTAGCACAGACTTCATCGTTTTGATACTTACACAGCAGAGACAAAATATCTGAGGACTTCCTCTGGCACTGTTGTGTTCTAGAGCTGTAAGTCGGACAGTAATTGCTGACAAACTAGAAATGGGATTTTTTTTTTTTTTAGTTGCACTGAATGTGCCAAGAGAGAACAGTTTATGTATACAAATACATTTCCACGTTCACTAGACTATCAGAATATAATGTCTTGATGTTCAGGTTTTATAATCTGTTTTCACTGCTTTAGGTCGGGTACAAGTGCTTTGTTCTAAGTTCTCATCACCTTTATTTCTTCCTCTAGAACTCGAACCGAGCCAGTGAGTGGAACACCAAAAGCGGTATGTAAAAACACAATCTCACACTTTGTTTCTACACATTGCACTTAATTCTAAACAACGTAGCCTTGTATTAATCTCCCAAACATGAACTTAATCTGTTCTGCAGCAAGACACAGTATATGTTGTAGAGACCATGTATTTGATTCCCAGCACAGTGAAAACTGAGTAATGCCACCATTTGCACAGTTCTAATGTGAATATTGGTATTTGTGCCTAGTGATGCATTGTGTTTCATATTGAATATGCTGGAATATTTCCTGAATGACTTTGTGCTGTACAGATAACGTAGGATTGGTTTTAGATCAGGTAGGTTCAAGGTTTGCACAATTCAGTTGGTGCTGTGTTCTACATCTGTCTGTCTAGAGCTAGTATGTTTGTATAGGCTGTCGTGTGCTCTTTGTTTCTTGCAATTAAAATTGTTTGGAGTGCATTTTTTCCATTTTCACATTGTATCACTTAGCTTTTGTTTTGAAATACTTTCTTTGCCTAACAGTTTGGGAAGATGTTATCAAAACCCACTGAGAAACCATTGTTGTTCTACTTGGTACTCTTTCTTACTTTTGACTTGGCGGTTCAAACAAATCCCAAAATCAACGTATCCCATACGTTTTGAGGACAGTTCTGTGCAGCTAAAAGATTCCTTTTCGTGTCCTGAAATACTTGGGTATTTGTTCCTAAAGCTGTATAACTGAAGTGCTATTGTTTGGCCTCCTCTGAGTACTTAAAGGTCTCTAACGGATTGCTGTGAGTTTAAATGTTGTTGCTACCTGAAGTGGCCTTCCTAAGTTCTGCATTTGATCTTCCCGTTTTATCCGATGAAACGGTTTAGTTTCATAGTTTGTCTGCAAATGCAAATATCTAAAGCCCAGCGCACCGAGTTTAGCTGCTTCTCATGAACCACGTTGGCCCTCTGAAGCTGTCATAGGTTTGGACTTTGTTTTGAACCAATACACTTACATTAGGTTGGACGTGTCTCTGTCCGTGACACTCGGAGGATAGAGTGCAGACTTTCAGACTACAGTAGAGGTTAACTTTTGCTATGTTTTGATTGTACAACTTGAATATGTGTTTAATTTTTTGTGAACAGATTGAGGACTCTTCTGCACCCACTCCTCTGGCCCAGCTCATTAAGGTATGTGTATATTCTTGTCAAAGACTTAAAAAAACCCCACCACCACCAACAAAAAACCCCACTGGCTTCATATTTTTAAGTCTTGTACGGTGATGTATAACTGGATAACTGCTGTAATGTGAACAAAACTTAATTTTTAATAATTTACAGTATTGGTTTTAACTTTAGAATGTGTGTATATTTCCGTAGCACCCTGTAAAGAGTAGTTCCCAGTTTGGGAGGACAGAAGGGGAGTCCCTCAACACAATGTTGCACTATTGCTCATCTTCAAGACATAAAGAAGCAGCACTTCAGGACCTGTTTACTGTTTCTCAGACCTTTTGTTAATTTTGTGTTGGAGACCGACACAATTTTCACAGAAGAATTTAACTGGCTGCAAGTTATGGACATGTTGGGGGGGGGGGGGGGGGGGGGGGGGGGGCGTGCAACAGCCAAAATAGAAGCGTTTGTGTAACACGGAGAATTGCGTGGCTACTGTTGAGTTTCTAGTCACTGCAGTTATAGAGCCACTCTCTGAATGCTGCACAGTTTCATAACTTGTAGTCTATGGAGAGTGGACAACACACCCTAATTGGTTTGAACGCAGACTGTAAATTGTGTAAATGTGCCTAATTGTTTGCAGGAATATACCAATGTGTTAGTGCAGCGTATTAGCAGAGGTGGCCTTCTGAAGCTGCTGTAATGCCATGGTTTGCTATGGAACTGCTTGCATTTTTTGCTCAACAATGTGTCACTTTGTCTGGGAAAGCACTAGTGGTTGCACTTTGTGAAAAGGCGTAGTGTGAGCCTGTCAAATTACTGGTCTTAGAGAATAGAGAAGGCAGGGCCTCGTGCAGAGGGGCTAGTTCTTTCTTCTGAAAATAAAGGCTGGAGTTGGAGAAATCTCTTCCCACTCTCCTCTTCCCTCTCTGACTGCAGAATTAAATTGTGTACATTTGGGGAAAAAACCCCAACAGTTACTTTGGAAGGTAGTCACCAGAAGAAATTGTTGGTTCTGTAAAAACTCATGTGAAGTTTGACTCTAAAATGTGAAAAACTGTCCAAGTGCTGTACACATTCAAGCTTTTGAGAAAATGTAGGTATTTCAGAAAAATGCAGGAATGTAACGTAAAGCAGCTCCAAACTGTTATACTCCAACCTCCTCAGTGCAGACGGGCTTGGCTTGGAGGCAATGTGTTGACAAGTTTTCTGCTTTGTTATTACCTTGTAGGAAATTCCGTATTTGAATTATGGTCTGTGCCTAGTAATGGTTTGTGGGGTTTGGATGTGTCTTGTAAACTGTCTGGGTTTAAACAAATTGGTCAAGTATCTGTAAAGTTTTCTGTAAATGGTAACGGAAGGGGTTTCATAGATGTCGGTCTGGATTATGTTACTGTTGTGTCTATAAAACAACCGTTTCATAAACTGTTGAAACTAGTGGGTAGCTTTTGCATATAAAATCAAACCCATGAGTGGTTGCTCTGAATGATGGGTGCTTGGAGGTCCGTATCCTTTACATCCCTCCCTTAGACCCTGCTGGGATCTGGACTAGTGTGTAATGAGAACATTTGAACAAATGCTACTTACAAAAAATCAGCTGGCTTTGATAATTTGAAGGTCTAGTTCTGCGTAAGGTTTCTATCACAATTTGTGTGTTAGAAGGGCACAGCAAACAGGAAAAAATCTGCAGGTTGTGCTGACCGTAGTTAAATCACTTACCGTGAAGAAGTGAGTAGGCAGGGGACATGCAGTTTGGGCTGCCTACAGCACACCATGGTCCAATTTCTGCTGGAAAGAATCTTTTGTCTTGCTGAGGAATTATAAAAAGCTTGATTCCTCTTAATGCTTCTGTGTCTGAAGCTGAATTTCGGTGAGCAAAAGCAACTTCCCTGACTCTTAAGTTGTGTGTCCTTTTAATGCTGCAAAGTGTAAACACTGATACTTGCATACGTCTCCATTAAATGTACAGCGGAGATTTTCTCCTTCAAATAATCTGGAGCTCAGGAATCCATTTAAAAATACTGGATAATGTAATTTTTTCTACGCAGAGCTTCAGTCTGCTTGGAAGACATTTGGATTGGTTACACAAGTCTTTAAGTAAGGTACAAACAGAGCCTCGGGTTTTGAGTGCCCAAGAATGCTCCTTCCAAGCAGGTTAACGGGCACAGAGACACCATGTGATGGCGTAAGGGCTCCCCAGAACATCTCTGGGACAACTCTGGCTCATAGAAGCAGCTGCTTTCCTGCAACCTCAGCTACTGCTGGGCTGCTTTTTACAGGGTTGGGTGAGTCTTTGGCTGGGGGAGCTTAAATGTGTTTCTAATGTGCGTGTCCAATAATTACCTGTTAAACAGACCGGCAATCTGGCTGAAGCCAACGCTTCCGAGGAAGATAAAATACGAGCTATGATGATCCAGTCTTGCCGTCAGTACGATCCAATCAAGTAAGTGTTGGCAAAGTCCTACCTGTTCTTTGAAGACTATGGAAACATTGTAGAGATGGTTGTTGGAACAAGAGAGACGCATACATACCATTTTCTTTTTTTCCCAAAAACCTTTTAGTTACGTGAAGAAACCCTTGGGTCCACCTCCACCATCCTATACTTGCTTTCGCTGTGGAAAACCTGGGCACTATAGAAAGAACTGCCCGACAAATGGGGTAAGATTGTGGGGGGCTTCTGGTGTCACTTGGTTTTTCACTTGTTTTACCTTGGCAGTTACGCAGCAGTTACATGAATACCCCTGTTAGGAATTGTTTCTCTTGGGCTGAAATACAGAGGTTCTATGGCAGTGGTGCAAAGCCCTTCAAAATTCCAGGGAAAGCTGGAATTTTCAATGGGAAATTTTCTTTCTTCGAGGTCATAGTCCTTGTATATGTCCATAGATCTTTCTCTATGAGCTTTAATGTATATTTTTATATATTTCAATGTTACTGCAAATTTTTCTCATCTTAACTCTTTTTAATGACAGTTTGCAGTTTTTAGTATTTTGTAGAAAAAGATGCCGTTTCTCTTGACCCCATCTATTGAATATTTGCGTGTTATAATTACACAAGTCTCTGGTTGAGTATTCAGGCCATTTAACGTTACTCACTGAACGTACGTGCATCAGCTCTGAATTCAACCTTCACCTGTAGGTGGTGAATATCAGTGTCCCCACTGGCCGATCCAGAGCCCTGCATTAAGCTCTCCCTCTGAACTGCGCTTTGGAGGAGGAGGGGGTTTGTGCCTCTCCTCTGAGGGGATGGGGAGCTGAGGGATATTTCACCCTTAAGGACCCTGAAGCTGAGCCAAAGAATGTCGACGGCGTTCAGAACACTGCTCGAGCCTTTGGAGCATCCTGGCTATATTCATTTAGGAAAAAGAGTATTTCGGTCGAGCAACGCTTAGGCTAGGTAAAAGGAGAGGATTAAAGGCCTTTCCTGCTTAAAATCGTGGTTGAAATGTCGTTTTAAGTGTGGGTCTTAAGATGAGCTATGTCTGCATTTCTTTTCTTAACAGGACAGTAATTTTCAGTCTGTTCCCAGACTTAAAAAGTGCACAGGAATTCCCAGGAGTTTCATGGTGGAGGTGGAAGATCCCAATACCAAGGGCGCTATGCTGACGAAGACTGGAAGATATGCAATACCAATTATTAATGCGTGAGTATGGAATTAGCTGGTCTGACCAAAAAGTGAAGGAGAGAAGCCACGTGTCAGTGTCTGAGTGGCAATGCCACCAAGCTGGCCAGCATCTGTAATTACGGGGCAAGAAGCACTGTCGTTGTATCTTAACCTTAAAACCTGTGATTATTTCTAATATTAAAATAGGGCAGTCCTGCTGCTCAGGGCCCTGAACGCTGGTTAAGCTTGTGGTATGCTAAGAATCCGTATTTCTGCAAAACATTTCAGTCGTGTTTACAGTGGCGTCATTCTTTTTGAAAGCTCCTTTTGCTTCTGTTTTATCTTGCTAAGGCTTCTTGCCGAATTTAACAAACAGCTGTTGGACTGAGATTCCCTCTGCCTCTGACATTTATCAGATCCCATGTGTGAAGCAGAGGGATGTTTACCTGTTGCTGTAAACTAAGAAAATCCTGCTGTGTGCTGACAAGAGTGGCTGTTTTAAAATGCACTCGGTAGCAGCTCTGTTCTTCCGTCATGGCTCTCCTTTTGCAGAAGCTGTAACATAGACTTCTTCCATTTATAAAACACAATTACACAGAGACTGACTTTATCCTGAGCCTGCGATTGACATTTACCCTCTGGCAAAGGAGAGGTGGGGTTCATTTCACCTGGTGTCTAGCTGTCAGAAAATGATTTCTCTAGTCTGAGCTAATTTCTTAGTTGATCCAATGAATGGAAGAGTTCTGCAGAAGGAAAATTGTTCCCCCCTCCCTTTTCTAGCACTCTGGCTATAGAAAAGTAGTTTAAACTAAATGTCTGTATTTTTGAAGGCTAATGTGGAGTGAGAATGACACCTACTGTCTTCATTGGATAAAATCCAAAGCTTGGGGAAGTTCTCCTTTATCCATCTTTGACTTTTTTTCTTTTTCCTTCCCCATCCCCCCTCCAGGGAAGCTTATGCCAGAGGAAAGAAGGAAAAGCCTCCCTTTTTACCAGAGGAGCCATCCTCTTCCTCCCTTTCCTCAGACGATCCTATTCCGGAGGAGCTGTTATGTTCCATTTGTAAAGAAATCGTGGCTGATGCAGTCATTATTCCCTGCTGTAGAAACAGTTACTGTGACGAATGTAAGTGTTACTGCCATGTTTGCTAATTCAAAACATCACACCTGATCTTCTGACAGCAGAAAGATCATAAGATTCCTTTGTTACCAGCTCTGTTTAATACTTAAGTGTACCCCGAGTAGGAAAGGACTCTTCTTGTAGAAAGGAAAAAACAAAGGCAGAAGGCTTTTTTCCCTTTTTATGCACCTAGTTAAATCCTCTTTCCATGCAGAAGGATGAGTACGAGAAGAGTGCGTAATGCTGCAGCTGATTACAGTGTTAGTTATCAAATGCATTGAGTTTGTGCACAGTCCTTTCTCTCATACAAAACTACAGAGCCAACGCTGGTGACTTACTGTGGTCTGCAGCAAATGGCTCGTTAGGCATTTAATCCACATTCTTCTCCACGGGAGAGTTGGTTAAAACCGTCAGAACTTGAACCTACTAATGGTTTTTGGAGATGTGTCTTATTCATGAGCCTTGAGGTTGGTGACTTCTCACTGTGCTGGACAGTGGAGAACAGACTAGTCAGAACATCAAGGCACGGCCTGCTCTACATCTTCAAACGTTACAATAGTGAAATAGCAAAACTGGGCAGCTATTTCCTGCATACTAGAAATTTTTTACACTGCTGAACATTTATAGCTTCATGCTCTCAGTTCGGAACCATATTCACCCATTAACCATCTACAGGCCTTTATAATTGATTAGAACCCAGACAATGTCCTTAGTTTAGCTAAAACCTATTTTGATGATTCTGATTATACCCAGGTATTAGAACGGCATTACTGGACTCTGAGGAACATACATGCCCAACATGTCATCAGGCAGGTGTTTCTCCCGACACTTTAGTTGCCAACAAGTGCCTACGCCAGGTAATGCAGTGACTTTTAGATAAACTGTTTGTAAGAAAAGTCTAGTCAGTCAGTTAGCTGAAAGGGAAGAAAATATTAATGTACACCTCCTTAAACAAGGCTAAATGGAATAAGGCTAAATTTACTTTGCAAATACATTCCCTGTTGTTACAGAAGCTGACAACTCTTGAGCGACAATCTGGCAAATTCAGGTCACACTTGTGTTCAACAGGATTGCCTCAGTTTCAAATTCAGTGTTACCACCGGAGTGCTTTACGTACAGATAGTCTGAGTTACCAGTCATTAACACCAGTGTTTAATGGGATGCGTTCATGTATCACCGAAGGGTTTGGCTTGGAAGGGACCTTAAAGCCCATCCAGTCCAACCCCCCTGCCACAGGCAGGGACACCTTCCACTAGCCCAGGTGGCCCAAAGCCCCGTCCAACCTGGCCTTGAACCCTTCCAGGGAGGGGGCAGCCTCAGCTTCTCTGGGCAACCTGTGCCAGGGCCTCACCACCCTCACAGGGAAGAATTTCTTCCTTAGATCTAATCTGAATATATCCGTATGTTGGTTTATTTTAGGATGGAGAGTATCTACGGGAATACACAAGTAATTCTACTCTGTGGAGGCTTTTGTTCATTGAGCTGCTGAAGGTTCATGTCACCTCTTTGTAAATATTTTTCTGCCTCTAGGCTGTGAACAACTTCAAAAATGGAACTGGGTATGCACAGGTGATCCATAAGCAGAGGCGGCAGCAGCAGCAGCCACCAGCACATCCACCAGCTCTGACCCCTCCTGCTACGCTGGTGGCTGCCAGGGGACGTCCTCAATCTTCCCCCCTCTCAATCCGTGGTTTGCGGGAGGAGAAGGTAGGTTTTCTTCCACCATATGCAGTGATTTTCGTATTTTAGTCGAGCTTATTTTCCAACTGTTTGCACTGATTCACTAGGGCTATCTGGTTCCTGGACTGCGACAGCCAGCATTGCCGAGTCTTCTGGGCTACCGAGGACGATCAATACCCACAACCGGTAAGTAACTGTACCTTACAAATTTCGCTTAAAAAAATTATCTTCAGGTAAACTGAAAGGGATTTTTTTTCTCTCCCCATGCCAAAAGGTCATCCAGTGAGAGCCGGCAAAATTCGCTCGGCAAGTGGCAGACCAGACTGGGAAGTGTAAGTATGCTACAGAAATTCAATATATTGCTGCTTGTAACCTGTTAAACGAGGCCGTAACACATAACGGACACAACAGCTGATTTATAAGGGAATAAGTATGCACAGATCGTTGTGGAGAATACATGTGGTAACTAATTTTTAAATGGCTTAATTTGAATTGGCCTTCACAAAGGGGATCTGTGCTCTCAGGAAGATTATTTAAAATAAAACTCCAGTACATGATTGAAAAGAGGACTCTGAAGAATGAAGTCTTTCTGAGGCAATCATAATTACAACCACCTCCTTGGGCAGCCTGTTCCAATGCTGACAACCCTTTCAGTGGAGAAGTGTTCCCCAATAGCTGATCTAAACCTCCCCTGGTGCAACTGGAGGCCGCTGCTTCTCCTCCTATCGCTTGTTACTGGGGAAAAGAGACCAACACCCACCTTGCTACAACGTCCTTTTGGGTAGTTGTAGAGGGTGATGAGGTCTCCCCGCAGCCTCCTTCTCTCCAGGCTAAACACCCCCAGTTCCCTCAGCCGCTCCTCACAGGACTTGCTCTCTAGACCCTTCACCACCTCCGTTGCCCTTCTCTGGACGCGCTCCAGCCCCTCAGTGTCTGACTTGTAGTGAGGGGCCCAAAACTGAACACGGTATTCGAGGAGCGGCCTCACCAGAGCCGAGGGCAGGGGGACCGTCGCTCCCCTGGTCCTGCTGTGATTTCTGACACAAGCAGGATGCCTTTGGCCTCCCTTGTCTAGGGAGGAGTTTGACAGAGCACAACGAGACTTAAAGAAGAGTGGGGGTTTGGCTCAATGAAGTTGGGCTGGTTTTCATGTTTGTGTTTCGATGGCCTGTCGGACGGCAGTTACACTCGAGTGCATCTGACATCCGCAAAAATGACAGAGTGTTTGCTCCAATAGACTTTCTGGGTGCAGACGGCAAACATGCAAAACTAAAACAAGACAAATGTCATCCTAAAACTTTCCCTAAGACTTGTAGGAATTCTAAACTGGTTTTGCTTAAATAGCATGTCCACCTTTGCATCTGCAAGCAGTCTGCATTTTCTCATACTGGCCATGTTTTGTTTCTCGGTGTCTTTTTGTGATAAAGGTCAAGCTGTAATTGTAATAAAGGTCAAACTTATCTTAACAGGGAAAAGAAAAAGTCCAGACTCGATGAGTTTACACACGGTTCAGGAGCGGATGGAATCTAAAAAGACTCCAAAGGAGCGCAGGCGTTCCTTTTCCAGGTAACTGCTTTACATGTCCTTAATGGAGGAGCAGGCTGGCTAGAGGAATCAGGAGGATCTCCACTGCCCTCTCCAGGTGGATGGGATGATTCCAGGGATTAGCAGGGAGAGGAGTTCTCTATGTAGGGTACTAGCTCAGCTACGGCAGAGATTACAGTTGACTGAGAGTTACAATTTGGCAGCAGTAGCTGAGGAGCAGGTGTCTCTTTCACTGAAGCTTCTCTGCAGTGACACCCTTCACCTCCTGACAGCCGTGAGGAGGCCAGAACCTGAAGAGGTCTAGTGCCTGGGTTTTCTGTGTCTCCCTGTTCTGAGTGTAACCGTTCCCTCAAAGCTCTTGGGAGGAGATATGGGAGAGAAATTGTATTCACCTCCTCTTTTGTTTATCTCCTGTGGGTACACGGGGAGACGTTAACCTGGACTGCAAACTGGTGGCTTTCCTAGGAATTTCATTGGAGCAGATGGAGCAGAGGAGCCAGGAGTCACGCGGCCTCACTTCGGAAGGCGTGCGCCTTGCTGTCTGCCAGCACTGGTGGTTTTGGGCCTCTGCCGAAACCCTGCTCCTGCTCCTTGAGCTCTACTGGCTGCGCAGGCGGAGGAGCGCTGACTGTGACAGCGGCAGCCAGCGGGGAAGCTCCAGCGATGCTGAGGAGGAGGGAGAGGACGATGACTGGGAGGGCAAAGCAGACCCCAATGACACCTTGGGTCAAGCCAACCCTCGAGTGGGGACCCCCGCTGCATCTGCCAAGCCCTTCCCAAGAAGTCCTTTCTGACAGGGATGCATCCAGCCTAGGGATGGGGCAGCACCTACGAACACCTGAGCACCCCCAAGAACAACATCACCAACCGCCTGCTGCTGGTGCCCCTGAGACCACCCCTCGGGCACGTCTTCCACCAGAGCTGGGCACTGTGGGGGATCCGCCAGCGAGGCACTCCTGCATCCCCGGGGAGCACCTGCCGGAGTACGTGCTGTGCTTCCTCCTCTGCCCCGTGACGAGCCGAACAGAAGCCAGGTCCCCGCTTCCCACGCAGCCTCTGCATCTCCGTATAGCCTCTGCATCTCAAAATCCAATAAATGGGCTTGTTTTAAGAAATCCTGTGTCCGTGAGAGTAGGGTATTCTCCGCCTGGCTTTCCTGAGCGCTTTGCAGCCTCTCCAGCCCAACAGCAAACCTGGGGCTCTGCGCGCGCTTTGGCCCTGAACAAGCATTCTTGCCACATCCAGCAAAACAATCCAAACACTTGTCCTTTGCAGGCACACAGAAGGTGGTGGAAGGGAATCCTCTTGCTGGCTTTCCCGAGTGCCTTGCAGCCTGTCCAGGCCACCAGCAAATCTGGGTCTGTGCGCTTGCTTTGGCCCTGAACTGGTGTTACCGGCAGGGCTTTGGATTTTTCAATCATGGCTTAATATTCCAGTGATTATATTTAAAGAAGTCAATTATATAATTCAACTAAAATAAGTGTGTGTTTTATTAAGAAACCCTATTTTTAAAATATATTTCAGTTTTATAAAAACCCTGAATTACACATTTCTTATAGAAATACATCACTGGAAATCAGCTAGACAATAACCAATGTTTCTGGAATGTCAGTACACTCAAATTGATGGTCAGTCTGTAAAGAAAAAAATTCTTGAGGATTGTCCTGTGCTTGTTCTTCTGGGATACTACCCTTTTGGATCATTCTAGAGGCATTCCAAGAGACACCTGCACTGGGCCAAGGAAATGTAAGGAATAATCTGATTGCCTAATTACTCAATATGGTTGGATATCCTGTGTTCACAAAGTTCCCTTGTTTCTCACTGCCTCCCAACTTCAGCTTCAGCGACAGAGAAATAAAACCCACCTCTGCTCTGAGGGTTGAATTTCTACTTCATAACTGCTGTAATATACAAATGATTTTGATTTATATTAAGAATTAAGTTTGGGACTGAGTTTATGCACCTCTGATACGTTGGCAGCTATCCAGCAAATACCTCGAGTTGTGTTCACTCTTTTAGATGTCAGAGTAGACACTGAGGAGGAAACACAGTTCTCAGATGTTTCTCTTTGACAACGGACAAGTGTTGGAAACACTGAAAGTTAAATCTTGATGCCTGGAACACTACAGTAGACTTCAGTGGAAAGAGAATGTGCCCCTGAAAGCAGTTAGCGGAGTGGCCAGGACAAGCAAATTTGTTTTGCTAACACAGTTCAGCAATGTTAGAAAACACTTTTCAAAAAGATTTAAACCTTCCTCTGGACAGGACCAATGAACCTTCCTTCAGAGCCCATCAGCACCATTTGTTTACAATCAGCCAGAGGGACTGCTGTCTAGTGACAGGAGACACTGTCCAATCAGTTCAGAACAGTTCTTTGAAGGGAAAGCCAGAGTTGATAGGCATCCCCGCTGGAAGGCTCTTACAGAGGAGAGTGTTAAATAGAGTCAACTGGCAGGTTTAAGCATTGTCTGGGAAATGTCAAACACTGTCAAGACACCACAGAGCTCTCTGCAGCCAAGCCCCAGCGAGGGACTCCTGTGGGCTCATCTCTGAGAACACAGACTGATGGGCCACCAGCCCTGCCCACAGAAAACACCTTATCAGCAGCTGGCGCAGAGAGTACAGCGCCCTCAAAACCACCAAACCAGCCAGGTCAGCCCACCCAGACACCCAGCATCTCCCCGCAGTACCTGCAGCCACATCTGCAGCCCAGCCGTGCTGTCAGGATCCTCTCGGACTGGTCGGGTCAGCGCTGTCCCACCTGCTTCACACGGCATCCCTGCAGCCACAGGCACCTCCTGAAAGGGGGGAACCTGCGAGAGCAGTTTTTAAATGTGTTTCCACAAAGACCAGGCAGTTACAGAAAAGAGATTTCACAGGGACAAAACCAGGGAAAAGGAGGAGGAGGAAGTCGGTCTGCCTGGCTACATGAAATGGGGATGAGAACGAGCAGAGATGCAGGGCACAGCAGAACTGAACAGGAGCTTGAAGGTGACAGGAAGAAAAAACAGGCAAGATGAACTACACAGGTGTTCTGGACAGATTATTTTGTTTAAATCTTGATGAATTCATCCTTATCAATTATTCTGATGATTAATTCTATTTCCACACGGGCATTTTGTCAACATTTAAGAAGATGCACAGGAGACCCCAGGAGAAGCCCCAACACTGACCTAGGAACGAGGTGACGATCTGCAGACTGACAGCACATCAGGCGGGACAAGCTTGCAAAGAAACAAAGTGGCAACGGGTTACATCACATTTACAGCAATCCACAGCCACAGGCAGTGAAAAGCGACTATTTTCTGCAGAGCTGGTGCAGAGCAGAGAGGTGGAGGTGAAGCAGCAGCTGACGGGGGAGGCTGAAGCAGTGCCACCCACGGCAGGAGCTCTGCCGGCTGTTTGCAGGCTCAGAGCAAGTGGTGCTGCCGGATTTCCCAACCAGAAGCACTCCCAGGATCCCAGCACACAGAAACTTGTCCTTTAATTGCTTTTCAGTCACTTCTTGTACCTTCATTGTGTGAGACTTCTGCTCTGCCTGCAGATGTCAAGAGATACTTTTCTGAAAGCGGAGCAGGTCGTTGCAGCTTGAAACAAACAGGATTTGTCTTTTGGCAAAGGTGCAAATTAGAAGCTCAGCACAGAAACTGAACTTTGTCCAGAAAGCCAGAGGAGCAGCAGGGCTCTGCAAAGGGGCTGGGCTCCAGCACACCCCCCTGCTCACCCCCCACATCTCTCCCAGCACCTCCGAGCTGGGAAAAACTGTCCCAGAGCCCGAAGGCAAGAGCCCGCCTGGGCCAGCTCTCGCCCTCGGGCTTAATGCCGGTTTCTGATCAGCACCTCTTGGCTCTGGTGACTGGCACCCTCTGAAGCACCACTCTGAGGGGTTTCATCAGACTGAACCCACCCAGCCCAAATCACCACAGAGAGCAGAAAATATTAAATGCATCACTGCTTTCACACTTGAAGTAAAAATAAAGGGCTAAAATTCACTTTCCCTGGGGTAACCTGACAGATAAACCCCGCAGACACAACAGACCCTTACAGACAGCAAAACCCACCAAGTTCAAGGTAAAAGGACAAGCACAGTCACACATCAGAACGTCTGAACAGCCCCAACTGTGACAACAAATCCACAATTCAGAACCATGAAACACTTTGGGTTTTTAGACCAAAGCTTTCCCTTCCCCGGCGATCCCACCACCCCCTCCAGGGAAATCGGCCCCAGCCCCTGCGCTCACCCACTGCTAGGCCGGGGACACCACCACTGGTGCTGGTGCTGGTGCCACCTTTGCAGGAGAAAAATTCCTTCAGCCATCCAGAACAAAGCGAGTGTTTTAAAAGGAGGAATTCCCACTTGCTGGGTGAACCAAATCTCTGCGTGGATCATCCCTCAGTGCAGACCACAGAGAGCTGGAGGACCTCCTGCCTAGGCCACCTCACTGCAGACCATGGAGCCCTGGCAGACTGTCGGCAGGAAGTAGGCCCTGTGGGGGCCAGAGGGACCCCCGGGGGGGCTCCAGCACGTTGTCCCGCCCAGCACCTGCCCACACTCCTGCCTGTGCTGTGAGGGGGGATTGGGGACCCGGGGGGATTATTGGGGGGGTGTTATTGGGGTTCTGTGGGAGTTGTGGGGGTTATTGGGGTCCTGGGGGGTGTATTTGTTTCCTAGAGGGAATGTAATGGAGTCGGGGTGGGGGGTGTCCTGGAGGGGTTTGGGAGGGTTATTGGGGTCCTCGGGGGGGGGGGGGGGTCTTGAGGGAGATATTGGTGTCTGAGGTGGGGGGATTGGGGACATCCTGGAGGGGGTTCTGGGGGAGGTATTGGGGTCCTGGGGGTGTCTTGGGGGAGGCATTGGGGTCTGGGGGAGGGTCTTGGTTGTTGGGGAGTGTTATTGGGGTACTGGGCGTCTCCTGGGGGGGGCTAATGGGGCTTAGGGGAGTCCTGGGGGTGGGCTGGTAGGGTCCTGGGGAGATATTTGGGGTCTTGGGGGGTAAAGGGCAAGCAGGATTATCAAGCAATATTCAGAAATCATTATAAGTTGCTATAAGTTGCTATAAGTAAATAAGGTGCAAAGCAGGTGATCATTTCCTTGTATCAGTACACTTCTCCCCTGCCCGTGGTTTCAGAATGTGTCAGCTGTATCAGAAAACAAGGTTGTCCCTAGGAGCCTTGCCTTAATCTTAGGTCTAGTAAGGGGCAGGAAGAGGAAGGGGCAGCCTGAAAGCTAAGGCAGTTGAAGGTGATGTGGAAAGGCTTCTGTCAGCGCCTTTGCCGTGGTGTCCTTCTGGATGCACTTTAGAACCTCTAGTTCATTCTGCCCTGGTCCTGTTCCTCTCTGGCCACTCAGCCCCAGACGTTGCGGAAGGGACGCACGCTGTCAGCTTGACATCAAGTGAGTAGGGGCTGCGCTGTGAACGTGCAAACTGCTTTGTAAAATCACCCCCGGGTGATGTATTGCGCACCTCGCCTGTGACACTGAGCTCCTGAGAAGTGTTGCTCTTAGCCTGGTCTTCCTCGTGCAGACATTTGGACAGACTTCATGTGCCCAGCGAATGAGCCTTTGCTGGGATGACTGTCCCCTGAGAACAGACTCTCAGTGGGCTGCGGCACAGTTCTGACAAGGGGTCTGCAGCACTGAAAACTGTCCCATAAGGTATCTGACAGCCCCTCAGGCACGGTAGAAAATCAAAATAAGGGAGGCTAGTGCATGCTGTCGGATGTGGACAGAACTTTTTCGATTTCTCTGGATGTTAACCAGTGGTAAGATAGCTACCGAAATCTCTGACTTTTCTTCCTCACGGCCAAGGGAAGTGCCTTACCAGCACTGACACTGACGGCTCGTTGTGCACGGCTGGTTCATTACAGCACAGGATCAGCCTCTGAATCTCTTGGCTAAGGAACTTTCTAAAGCCGGTATTAGACCGTACTAGTGCCATACTGCTTGTAACTTACTAACATTTATTTTTGGTTTGGAAGCAACTCGGTCATTATACTAAGTAGTTTAGCAGTGTAAATTCTGTAGTTTATCACAGTTTAAGAAGAACATGAAAGTAGCAAAAAATATTTTCTTACACAGTTATCTGCTCCTTTACAGGCAGCGGAAGATGCGTCTGTACCAGTTGTCAAGTTTGAGTTTGATGGCTTTGAGGTAAGCGTTTTGCTTTTTTTCTTGCTTTGGAACAGGAGAACTTCTCCAGGGAGCTGTGACCATGCTGTTTTACAAGGTTATTGGTACCTCAGAGTGTATTTAGGAAACTGTAATTAAATGGCCTGACCGCAGCCGATCCCAGGAGAAGAGGCTGCAGTCAAATGGGAGCTGATAGGAAAATAAGCCCCCAGGAAGCTTGGCAGGTGGGGGGGCATCAGAGACAACCCTTTCTGCCCTGTGCTTAGAGCGGGGGAGCCTGCTGGAACGGCACTTATCTGCCAGGGACTGTGCAGAGTGGGAGCAGAGGCAGTGCCCTTGCTGACTCCTCCCAGCTCTGACAAGCTGGCTTTCTACAGAGGGATGCGTATGGGGTAGTTGACGGTGTGAATCGTGTCAGCAGACTAAATGCTTTGTTGCAAATCAAAAATGAAGTGATCGTGAGACAAGCAATCTGGAAAATGGCAAGTAAAAGTACTCACGAGACTCCTGCCTGGGTTTGTCAGCTGCAGGAATCCTTGTATCTTGACTGCGTCTTATACGGTGACTGGAGACCTGCGTGCTGTAGTACCTAAGCAAGTCACTGCTTGGTACCACTCTCATGAAGTCACTTGTTCCGTGACCTTCTTGTGGCCTTTGTCTGGTGCAGACATTCACAGAATAACTTTCTTGCCTCAGACTGTGCTATGAACCAGACGCTTCAGGATCAAAAGGGCTTACTGCATAGAGAAGATGCTCTCTCCCTTGCTGAAGTACAGCTGAGGTGACTGAACTTACGTCTTAATTCTATAATTAATTTTAACTTCCCTTTTAATGGAAATTCTAAGTTTAGAGTAATCTTTTTCAACTTAAAACCCCCTTCCTTTCCCTAGCTTAAAAGGAAAGGGGGTTTTGTAAAGTTCTCTTAAAAAGAAAGGGGGTAAATGAAGGGTTTTATAAATAAAATATGGAACTTCTAGCAATTTTCTTGAGTTTTTTGGCAAATAAATCTCTTGGGAGATGTATCTATAGTCACATAGTTCTAAATACAAATGTTAACCACTCTTTTTAGACTTGACTAACTGTCCCCCACCGGTGTGCTGTTCACAAACAGTGCAGCATTCTAACTCACGGTTGGCACTTTTTTTCCTCTTAAGATTGATCTGGTGTTTGCAAGACCGTCTGTGCAAACTGTTTCTGAATAGCTTGATCTCGGAGATGACTGGCAGCTGAGAAGCCTGGATAGGAGGTGTGTATGAAGCTTAAATGGTGAGCGTATTTACACATCTTTAAGAAGAAAGTGTTACTGAAGTTGGTCTAGAATGCACGTGACACAACTCCAGTTTCTGTACGAGATGCATAAGCTGATCTCCTGTGTACTTGAGATCCGAGGAGGTGGCAAGTGGGTGTAAATTTAGATGTTTCAAGGAGCTGTGTGTTTAGATAGACCTGTATTTCATGTTTCTTGGATCAGGGTGTGTGCACTGTTCCACGTTGCCACAGAGACTGCTTCAGATGAATAGGTGGAGCACTTGATAGAGGAGAATGTGTGGTAGTTCATTAAAAAAAGGAAGATATTTAAAATACCCAAAGCCTAACTTGCTCGCTGTTTAACAGTGACTGGTTTAATTGTTCCTGGCTGTTGAAGAAACCTGGCTGTCGGAATCCTCTAGAAAGGCCTTATTAAAAATGGTTGGCGGTAGTCTATAAACTATGACAAAGCTGTTGAGGGCACCAGTTACCTGTAGGGATACGGAATGTTATGTGTAATCTGTAATTTTTAACGCACTACAAAGCGAGTAATCCAAACTTGTTTTCATAGATTTGAACGATAAACTGTAAGCTATTCATCCAGCGTAGCATAAACCAGACCTGTACCTGTTACTAGGAACTTCTGTCCTTCAACTTTTCTCTTAGAGTTACCGATGAAATGCTACATCTAGTGCCAAGTGAGGAGAACTTCTGGCTCACGCTCCGTGCGCTTAAACTGTGGGCAAAACGTGAGTAAGGTGGTTGTTTGTAATCTTTAAGCTTTTCAGAGGCACCTCATGCTGAAAAGATAAGACCATTAGAAGTACTTCAGCCATGGAGAGCCATTTAAATGACAGTTTTCAAGCAAAAGCCAGTTTTTTAGTTTAGATTCAAGGTGTGTCCATGGGGTAGAGTGGGTGTGTTTTTTAATGGGGGTAGAGTGGGGAGAAGAGGGGAGTGCCTGCAAGACAAGGTGCTTTATTGCTTATCAGGAACCTGACTACAGATGGTAAAAAAGCCAAGTGAAGTATAAAAGCTTGATCCATAAGGAATAAGAAAGTATTGTTTGTGCATGTGGCTAGAGCAGGTACTAGAAGAATGGCAGAAATTTTGTCTTAAGGGAAGTTGGAGTGAAGCAGTAGCTGTAGCAGTGTAGGCAAATTTCAGAGTAGCAGTATTTTGGGGAGTGGTGTGGTAATGATTCTTCTTCTCATCACTGTTAAGGACCAACAGTTTTGGCCTCATCGCACTGCAATAACAACTGCCTTGGAGGCTGAAGTGTACTGAGTATTCTATAGATTGTGAAGTTGGTGCTGCAAATTTGAAGGGATATCCTTGGGTGTTGGAAGACTGCAGGCTAACTCCAGTGTGTCCGCTCTAGGTCATGGCATTTACTGCAACCTGCTGGGATTTCATGGTGGGGTTTCCTGGGCAATGCTGGTAGCAAGAACATGTCCGCTCTATCCAAATGCTTTGGCTTCTGCTCTTGTGAACAAGTTCTTCTTGGGTTTTTTTGTTTTTTGTTTGTTTGGTTGGGTTTTTTTTTTTTCAAAATGGTAAGAGCTATTCTTTATTTTAATTTGCAGAAGGAAGTAACACTTCTAGAGGTAGTTCTTCCTATAAGATTTACATTGACAGCATTCAGTCCTACCCTGAATTACATGGCAGAGTTTTAGATGGACAGTTACTGGGTTTTCTTATAGAGGAAATGGCCAAATCCTGCACTGCTGAAACAACCCAAAGACAGCAATCTTAGTTTGCCACTGTAGGACCCTAGGGTGTGTAAACATTGAATTCAGAAGCCTTTAAACTTTTTTCTAACCCAAACTGATGCTAAGCGCAATTGTTTTAACATCCGAGATGAACCCCTCAGACCGGTACCGTGTAACGGGGATCCTCACCCCAGGCTCTCCACAGCAGAACTCTGCACACAAGGGATCTGCATCAACGCCAGCGGTAACGGGAGAGGAGTTCAAACATGCTAAAGTCCTTCCCGTGCTCGTTAACTGGTTAAAAAGTGTAATTCTTGCTATATGAAACCACATTATGTGAATTGGTACCTAAGCACAACTCACAAGTGAAACGATCCTGTCAGCATAGCGCTTCTTGCCATCAAAATACTTGATCAGCAACAGTTCAGTGTTTCAAACAAGAAGACGTCAGAGCAATTAAAAAGTGAAGAGGGAACACGTATCTTGAAAGGCAATGCCCGCAGAGGCAGTTAATTTGGAGGAAGGAGAGACTGGAAGAGATCTCCAGGCCCATCAAAAGGTGACTGAGCTCCATAGTGAGCAGTCAGGGGTTGTCTGGTTGCTTCCTCCTTTCTTTATTTCCCTTGGAAGGCTCTTGCAGAACCCAAATCTTCTAAGCATTAAAGAGTTTTCTTCCAGTTTGCAGCTTAAAGTTACTCAGGGCCAGGCATTACACATTTTTTCTGGTGCCCACACCCTTCAGTCTTAGTAACTGTTCTCCCTAAGTGTTATTTCCCTCTTCTGCATTTACAGCAGTCACCCCACTCTTCTCCCACTTGCTTTTCTGGCCCAAGCAAATCCCGCACTCCTGACGTCAGCACGCGTGTCCATCTCCCACGTCCCAGCGATCCCCGCAGCTCTCCTCGCCAGTTCTTCCAGGGACAGTTCATCTTTCCGGTACGTGAAGGACCAGCAGGGCCACCACGTCAGACGAGCTGTGCTCTCGTCAGTGGCATTAACTCTCCTCTGCCCTTGCTGAAAACACTGTGCCTGACACACGGCAGGGCAGCGCTGGCTCACGCCCCCATCACGCTGCTGGCTCCCAGATGCTCTCTTGTGCTTCCCTTGAGCTCCCTGTAGGGCTTCTTCCCCCTCCTCAGTTTTGGCCAGCCAAAGAACATCCAACTTATGACTCTCAAATTCTTCCCACTCTTCTAAATATCTTCGTGGGGGTCTCAGCCTTCTGCCCTTCAGATCAGTAGCTTATCATAACAGGAGAAGGATAGCACTTTTTTTCCCCAGGTAAGCAAATACTTAAACTCTTTGTTTAAATAGAAAAATTAAGAGGAAGGAAAAAATAACAGCCAAGTGGAAAGTGAAAGTTTAATTTGGTGCTGAAACAGCTTGAATACTTCTGCTGCAGCTGTAGCAGGGGGCTGACGCTTAAATGTCTGATCAGGAGAAAAGCAAAAATCCTTCCGCTAAGGTTTCAAATTACAAAATAACTTCATCGAAGGGAAGACAGACTGTCTATATGTAAATATTGCTGTATGTTCATAGTGCCTTCTCAGCACAGTGTTTCTCTTACGGCACGAAGAACTTACTGGTATGAAAAGTTAGGAATTTTAAGTGTTATTTTGAAGCAATTTACACTTAAATCAGCAGTGGTGAGGAAACAGTCAAGAATTTGGCTTGCAGAATGGGAGATGATTCGTGACTGTCCCCACAGCTTTTGCTGTGAATGACGTTTACAGCTCTCTCACTGTGTGGCAGTGCCAGGCTTTGTCAGGGTCGGTCTGGTCAGGACCTCAGCAGGCTCCTTGTCCATCACAGCGATTCTTCAGTCAGCAAAGACAGAAAGAAGGCCGGGCAGCACTGCCGCCATTGGCCGAGCGTAGCCCCGCCCCCATCCGGCTGCTAGCAACCTGGGCAGCAGCACTGCTGCTATTGGCTGAGCGAAGCCCCGCCCCTGCCCGGTTTCCTGGCAACCAGGGCAGCACTGCCGCTATTGGCTGAGTGAAACGCCGCCCCCATTTGGCTCCTAGCAACCTGGGCAGTAGCACTGCTGCTATTGGCCGAGCGAAGCCCCTCCCCTGCCTGGTTTCCTGGCAACCAGGGCAGCACTGCCGCCATTGGCCGAGCATAGCCCCGCCCCCATTTGGCTCCTAGCAACCTGGGCAGTAGCACTGCTGCTATTGGCCGAGCAAAGCCCCGCCCCCATTGTGTCCTAATAATGCCCGGGATGCGACCAGCACTGCCAGGGCAGCGGCGATCATTTGAGGAGGAGGAGGCGAGTAGTGAGGAGGTGGCGAGTAGTGAGGAGGAGGAGGAGGCGAGTAGTGAGGAGGAGGCAATTACTGAGGAGGAGGAGGCGAGTAGTGAGGAGGAGGCAATTACTGAGGAGGAGGAGGAGGAGGTGATCAGTGAGGAGGAGGCAATCAGGGAGGAGGAGGCGATCAGGGAGGAGGAGGAGACGGCGAGCAGCATCACGACCATGGCGAGCAGCATCAGGACACGGCGACCAGTGCCACCAGCAGCTCCCAGGTGAGGACAGAGCCAGAGCCAGACCCGACAGGCTCCTCGGCAGGGCAGCCCCTCGCCACGCGCAGAGCACCGGCCCTTTGACCTGAGCTGCCAGCTGCCGTCGTGAGCGGGGCCGGGGGGTCTCTGGGTGGCCCAGGGATGGGCTTGGGGGGCTCCAGGTGGGGGGCTCAGGGGGGCTCCGGAGGGCCCAGGATCACTCTGGGAGGACTCCGGAGGGCCCAGGGCCGGTCTGGGTGGGCTCTGGGGCCCGGGAGGGGCTCAAGGGGGTCTCCGGAGGGCCCAGGGCCGGTCCGCGCAGGCTCCGGGGAGGGGGGGTGGGTCCAGGGGCCGGGCCGGTCGCTGTCCCTCCCATGCGGTCCCAGGAGTTGGCAGCAGGGGGGCCACGGGGGCCATGGTGCAGTCGGGGTCACCCCTTGTGCGTGAACTGGGTGAACTGGGTGGCTGCGCTCGTTTCACGGCCCTTGGCCTTTCAATTCTGTAAGAATAACGATGTGGAATTGAGCACTGCAAACAGCTGGAAGCCCTGAAGGTGTTTCCCGGCGCTCGACGCGGGCAGAGCGGTGGTTCTGGGTGAGGGGTTTGGCTGGAGGGAGCCGTTGGGCGCAGGTCGGCACCTTGAACCCGGCTCCTCTGCACAGCCCGGGCCCCTGCGCCGTGGTGACGGCGTGTGGTGGGAGCGGGGCCGCTGGCCTCAGGCCTTCCCCTTGTTGTTGTCTGGCTTCAGAGCTGCAGGTTGTGAGTTTCAGAGCAGCCAAACAGTGAGGGTAGACAAAGGTTCAACAGTCAGGTGAGACAAAGAGTAAAGGAAGTAGTGTGAAGCTTTTGAAACAAAACCCAGGTGAATGTGAGCGGTGTGTCCGTGGGGCAAGGTGAGCGGTGGTCTCACTGAGGTCAGATGGCCAGGGCTGAAGGGGTCCTGCAGATTTTTCAGCAAAGATACGAGGTGATTTGGAGAGACTGTGGCCTCTCCCTCCCGTGGTTATCACCTGAGTAAAACGGTACATGTGCTTAAGGGTTTGGTGGTCTTGGAAGAGAACAATTAATTATTGTTGGGCTCCAAAGCCCCATCCAAATGTCGCCTGCTGACTCGGGTCAGTTTTGTTCAGTAGTTGTGTGCCGGCATGGTTTCTGACAAGCACGGCAGTAGTAGCTGAGGTTAATAACTGTGGAAGCCAGAGCAGTTCCTCGAGGTGAAGTCCCTGAGGCGCAGCGCGGGGCAGCGGGTGGCCCAGCCGTGGGCAGCGGCTCCCCCTCGGAGCAGGAGGGTCAATGTACACGTGTCAGAGCCCTGGCTCCTCACACAGCACCAGCCTCCTTTTGCGGAGACGGGGGATTGTTTTCCTGGCTTTTCATCTTCTGAATAGATGGCCCTCAGAGAGAGAGGAACCCACTGGCCGTATTCGCTTGGCGTAAGCTTGGAAGCACCAAACAAAATAAACATTTTTGCTGAATAGTGTCATAAAGGCAGCAGTTACCTTCTGGATGCCTGTACTGGCACGGAGATGGCAAAATCCCATTCTCTGTGATGGACTTGCACCATCTTTTGAGTCCTAGGCCCACATGGGCCTGTTAGGCCATTCCCAGCTGGGACTCACAAAGTCCTTACCGTCAGAACATAATGAACATATCAGAACGTAATGTTTTGATGTTTAGGTTTTATAATCTGTTTTCACTGCTTTTGGTTGGGTACAAGTGCTTTGTTCTAAGTTCTCATCACCTTTATTTCTTCTTCTAGAACTCGAACCGAGCCAGTGAGTGGAACATCAGCCACGCCGTGCGTGCATTACAAGTTCTTCTCCCTGCTGCAGTACGACACGGTCACCTTCAGCGGCCTCAACATCTCCCTGGGCGACCTGAAGCGCCAGATCATGGGCCGCCACAAGCTGAAGGTGACCAACTGCGAGCTGCAGATATCCAACGCCCAGACCGGAGAAGGTGCGTGGGGGCGGCGGGCACGGGGCCTCGGGCACTGCCCGGCTGGCGGCGGCCACGGCCTGCGGGAGCCACACTCTGCTCTCTGTGGCTTGTCCCCACGTGGCGTGAGTCAGCCTGGGGCCCGTCCCGCCGGCGTGCGGGGAACCGGGAGGGCAAGTGGCGCCAGCGATTCAGTGGGGTGCGAAGGGACGGTGCGATTCGGCCACCATCGGTAGCTGTGGCTTGTGTGGGGACCTCACAGAGCCGTTCCGATCTGTTGTTGGACACGGAGCTGGGCGTAGGAGACTACGTGGTCCATGTGCAACGTCTAGTGCTTGCAAAAGCCCAGTAGCCACTTACCGGCCATCACTGGCAGTAAAACAAGTTTTGTGCTAGAAGGGAGTGGGAATCAACAATGGTGTTGGCTCCAGCTTTGTTGAACATTTCTGTTGGAGCTCTGCTTGGACAAGTGTGAAAAGTAGCCCTGTTGAGCGTGATGTCGCTGCTCAATCTGCAGATGTGGAGTCGTGGCGAGGCAGAGTGACACTGGTAGTTGCCAAGGCCCCGCAGCTACACGGGATGTTGCTGCCTGCGGGGAACAGGCTCCTGCTGGCAGATGCCAGTTTTGTCTGAGAGCTGTTAGACTAAACTGGCAGCTGTTAAATTCAAAGGGAGCAAACAGAAATTTCCAGGGACTTCAGGACTAATGCTCCAGCTTTAGTCCTTTCCTATTTAAAACCAAAAAAGTTAACTTTTAAGTCTACATTGTTTGACTTCACCAGATTTCATCATTGACACAGATTTCATCACCAAAATGAACTCAATTGATTGACGTGAAGGAAAAATAAATGTATGAAAGCCAACAGGTGTCAGGTCCCTTCACAGAACTACCTCGGCAGCGCACTCCGCTGTTTGTGAACCCTCTTCCACAAATTCTCTGCCTCAGTGACCCAGCTGGTGGGATGCTTCAAGTCCCACATACAAATATGTGCCCTGATAAGTGTCCTGTGCAAATAAAGCCTTTACTTCACCAGGTTATTGTCACTCTTCAGTTTTCAGTTGATCCATTTCAATGTGTACTGATTGACTTTTAAGGGGAATCCATTTTTCTATCAGTCTGGTATTAGATGGCTGGAGGTCTCCTCCCTGTGCACTTCACAAGTGGATTGAAAACAAGCATCCCTCTCTCTGTCTGTATATATCTCATGCAAGGACAGTCTATCCAGAAGGCAGATGTCAATGCTTCTAATGGTCAACGAATTGTCATAAAATACAAAAAGAGGACCCATTCCTCTTTTTGCATCATACACCTCTTGTGCCTGTTCCACCTGACCTCTGCAGGCTTGCAGAATTGGCGAATAAGTGCACTGGTTGCTGTCCTCATATACACAGCCTCCCTCGAGGAGAGGTGCTGCCACCTGCAATCCTCTGCAGACCTACCACAACCCTCAGCTGGGCACAGGCGTAGCAAACTCCTGCCTTTTTGTGGAGCCACTGTTGCTTATCCTGTGCCTCTGAAATCTCAGTCCAGTGGTTTGTGATCTGGACCAGAAAGAACACTCTGTATGACTCCGTTCAGCAGGTGGAAACAGCTGCTTTGGGCTTCCAGAGCTGCAGCTGCCATCATCTCCCCGTTGCTTGTCAGCCTCAGTGCTCTTTGAGCTCCTCCGACATCAAAAAGTCCCATCTCAGGCCTTTCCTGACAGGTGGCTGTGTAATGGTGAGATTCCCCATTTGAGCAGAGCTCTAGGCGTTGGTTTCAGGGTATGACTTCTGTAAAAGCTTTGGGTTTTGTCATTAGTAGTACTTTCACAGCAACTTTGGCTTTCGGGCCATTGTTCTGATTCGGCCTCCATAGGTAACGGCTTTTAATAGTTAAAACTGTAGGCAGATTACAGGGCATGGCTGCTGATGGTGCTTTAAAACATTTAGTCGTATCCAGCTTGTGCAAGTACAATATATAAACCATTCTCATGGAGACATCTTTACATGTGAGACTCACTCATGGGAGATCTTCACATTTGAGGCTCACTCAGTCAAAGTGTCTCAGGTAGCTCCTCCTCTTCAAAAGACGAACACGGTGAAGCCAAGGCAAAGCATGGAGACCTTCAGGCACACTCTGGTTTCAAAAGGCTTTTCAGAAGACTTGTCTTCGTAATTAATTTCATTTGAGTCTCTCTGCTCTGCAAAAAGTGAATTGAAAGAATTCACGTCCCTTTGGCTTATTCAAACTAGATGATTAGCTTAAGAGAGGAGACACCACTTTAGTTGGAGCCAGTTCTGCCCTACGTGTGAAAGCAAGCTCAAAAAACCCCTCAGGTTCCTGTGATCCAAACTCCAGCACTGCCAGTTCCGTTTGCATTCGCATGTACAGCCCTGAGCAGCTGACAGTGTGGCTGTCGATGGATGAAGCCCCGAGAAGCAGAGAGCTGGCGGCTCTCTTCTGTGTTCTGTCAGTCCCCAGCACTCGCAGCACAGGGGAATCGTTTTGAGGGAACAGCTCGGAAAGCAGCGGCGCAGAGTTTGCATGCTTTAGCCGAGCGCCTGCTTTGTTGCAGGGTAAGCTGGTCAGACTTTAGAATCTGGTTTACGCAGGTGAGACTTTGCTGTGGTTTGTTCCTCTCCAAAGATCTCTCGGGTTTGTAGCCTAACAGAAGCAAAAGCAACTTGAGCTAGGTCAGGAAAGAACCTCAGGCATGAGCAGACTCTCCTTTAGTGACCTCTGAGACCATTTTGCTGCTGGCATCCAAACTGTTTGAAAAGAATGGAAAAGGTTTTGCTGCTGGTGTTTGATTCTCAAACCTGAAGACTTCTTGAAAGGTTCTGTTAGTGTGTTGAGACGACAGGAGTGCCATGTCACATACAAAATTTTGCTTTTATGCCTGTGAAGGGGTTCTCTCAAGTGCTATGTAATGACATATTAATATACATTCTTACGAACTGACTAATGTTTTCTTCTGTATTGGTGTTGTTTTCAGAATACACAGATGAGAACACCCTGATTCCTAAGAACTCCTCGGTGATTGTTAGAAGAGTCCCTGTTAGAGTCAAAACTACCAGCAAAACACGATTTATGTAAGTACCCATAAAGCATTGTAGTCTGTGAGGGGTTGCAGTGTGTTAGCTTTTTGTATGGAGATTAGTTTACAGAGGCATTCGGAGTGTATCTTTCTTCTTTTTATTGCTTTTACAGTAAAGAGAGATACGCATGTTCCCCTCTCAGAAGAGTCTGTCAGTGTTTGACTGTGTCTTGCATTTGGGGGAGGCAGGGTGGGATATGGCAGGTATTCTTATGCCTCAGATCTGGCTTTCTGGCATACTGGCTACAGAGGAAAGACTGAAAGACAAAGGTCGCTGTTTGGGTGGTTGATTATGTAAGAGCACAAAGCTGTAGCACAGACTTCATCGTTTTGATACTTACACAGCAGAGACAAAATATCTGAGGACTTCCTCTGGCACTGTTGTGTTCTAGAGCTGTAAGTCGGACAGTAATTGCTGACAAACTAGAAATGGGATTTTTTTTTTTTTTAGTTGCACTGAATGTGCCAAGAGAGAACAGTTTATGTATACAAATACATTTCCACGTTCACTAGACTATCAGAATATAATGTCTTGATGTTCAGGTTTTATAATCTGTTTTCACTGCTTTTGGTTGGGTACAAGTGCTTTGTTCTAAGTTCTCATCACCTTTATTTCTTCCTCTAGAACTCGAACCGAGCCAGTGAGTGGAACACCAAAAGCGGTATGTAAAAACACAATCTCACACTTTGTTTCTACACATTGCACTTAATTCTAAACAACGTAGCCTTGTATTAATCTCCCAAACATGAACTTAATCTGTTCTGCAGCAAGACACAGTATATGTTGTAGAGACCATGTATTTGATTCCCAGCACAGTGAAAACTGAGTAATGCCACCATTTGCACAGTTCTAATGTGAATATTGGTATTTGTGCCTAGTGATGCATTGTGTTTCATATTGAATATGCTGGAATATTTCCTGAATGACTTTGTGCTGTACAGATAACGTAGGATTGGTTTTAGATCAGGTAGGTTCAAGGTTTGCACAATTCAATTGGTGCTGTGTTCTACATCTGTCTGTCTAGAGCTAGTATGTTTGTATAGGCTGTCGTGTGCTCTTTGTTTCTTGCAATTAAAATTGTTTGGAGTGCATTTTTTCCATTTTCACATTGTATCACTTAGCTTTTGTTTTGAAATACTTTCTTTGCCTAACAGTTTGGGAAGATGTTATCAAAACCCACTGAGAAACCATTGTTGTTCTACTTGGTACTCTTTCTTACTTTTGACTTGGCGGTTCAAACAAATCCCAAAATCAACGTATCCCATACGTTTTGAGGACAGTTCTGTGCAGCTAAAAGATTCCTTTTCGTGTCCTGAAATACTTGGGTATTTGTTCCTAAAGCTGTATAACTGAAGTGCTATTGTTTGGCCTCCTCTGAGTACTTAAAGGTCTCTACCGGATTGCTGTGAGTTTAAATGTTGTTGCTACCTGAAGTGGCCTTCCTAAGTTCTGCATTTGATCTTCCCGTTTTATCCGATGAAACGGTTTAGTTTCATAGTTTGTCTGCAAATGCAAATATCTAAAGCCCAGCGCACCGAGTTTAGCTGCTTCTCATGAACCACGTTGGCCCTCTGAAGCTGTCATAGGTTTGGACTTTGTTTTGAACCAATACACTTACATTAGGTTGGACGTGTCTCTGTCCGTGACACTCGGAGGATAGAGTGCAGACTTTCAGACTACAGTAGAGGTTAACTTTTGCTATGTTTTGATTGTACAACTTGAATATGTGTTTAATTTTTTGTGAACAGATTGAGGACTCTTCTGCACCCACTCCTCTGGCCCAGCTCATTAAGGTATGTGTATATTCTTGTCAAAGACTTAAAAAAACCCCACCACCACCAACAAAAAACCCCACTGGCTTCATATTTTTAAGTCTTGTACGGTGATGTATAACTGGATAACTGCTGTAATGTGAACAAAACTTAATTTTTAATAATTTACAGTATTGGTTTTAACTTTAGAATGTGTGTATATTTCCGTAGCACCCTGTAAAGAGTAGTTCCCAGTTTGGGAGGACAGAAGGGGAGTCCCTCAACACAATGTTGCACTATTGCTCATCTTCAAGACATAAAGAAGCAGCACTTCAGGACCTGTTTACTGTTTCTCAGACCTTTTGTTAATTTTGTGTTGGAGACCGACACAATTTTCACAGAAGAATTTAACTGGCTGCAAGTTATGGACATGTTGGGGGGGGGGGGGGGGGGGCGTGCAACAGCCAAAATAGAAGCGTTTGTGTAACACGGAGAATTGCGTGGCTACTGTTGAGTTTCTAGTCACTGCAGTTATAGAGCCACTCTCTGAATGCTGCACAGTTTCATAACTTGTAGTCTATGGAGAGTGGACAACACACCCTAATTGGTTTGAACGCAGACTGTAAATTGTGTAAATGTGCCTAATTGTTTGCAGGAATATACCAATGTGTTAGTGCAGCGTATTAGCAGAGGTGGCCTTCTGAAGCTGCTGTAATGCCATGGTTTGCTATGGAACTGCTTGCATTTTTTGCTCAACAATGTGTCACTTTGTCTGGGAAAGCACTAGTGGTTGCACTTTGTGAAAAGGCGTAGTGTGAGCCTGTCAAATTACTGGTCTTAGAGAATAGAGAAGGCAGGGCCTCGTGCAGAGGGGCTAGTTCTTTCTTCTGAAAATAAAGGCTGGAGTTGGAGAAATCTCTTCCCACTCTCCTCTTCCCTCTCTGACTGCAGAATTAAATTGTGTACATTTGGGGAAAAAACCCCAACAGTTACTTTGGAAGGTAGTCACCAGAAGAAATTGTTGGTTCTGTAAAAACTCATGTGAAGTTTGACTCTAAAATGTGAAAAACTGTCCAAGTGCTGTACACATTCAAGCTTTTGAGAAAATGTAGGTATTTCAGAAAAATGCAGGAATGTAACGTAAAGCAGCTCCAAACTGTTATACTCCAACCTCCTCAGTGCAGACGGGCTTGGCTTGGAGGCAATGTGTTGACAAGTTTTCTGCTTTGTTATTACCTTGTAGGAAATTCCGTATTTGAATTATGGTCTGTGCCTAGTAATGGTTTGTGGGGTTTGGATGTGTCTTGTAAACTGT
This sequence comes from Strix aluco, assembly GCF_031877795.1. Classification (NCBI taxonomy): domain Eukaryota; kingdom Metazoa; phylum Chordata; class Aves; order Strigiformes; family Strigidae; genus Strix; species Strix aluco. Next base: position 1,406,044 of record NC_133966.1, read on the forward strand.
CTGGGTTTAAACAAATTGGTCAAGTATCTGTAAAGTTTTCTGTAAATGGTAACGGAAGGGGTTTCATAGATGTCGGTCTGGATTATGTTACTGTTGTGTCTATAAAACAACCGTTTCATAAACTGTTGAAACTAGTGGGTAGCTTTTGCATATAAAATCAAACCCATGAGTGGTTGCTCTGAATGATGGGTGCTTGGAGGTCCGTATCCTTTACATCCCTCCCTTAGACCCTGCTGGGATCTGGACTAGTGTGTAATGAGAACATTTGAACAAATGCTACTTACAAAAAATCAGCTGGCTTTGATAATTTGAAGGTCTAGTTCTGCGTAAGGTTTCTATCACAATTTGTGTGTTAGAAGGGCACAGCAAACAGGAAAAAATCTGCAGGTTGTGCTGACCGTAGTTAAATCACTTACCGTGAAGAAGTGAGTAGGCAGGGGACATGCAGTTTGGGCTGCCTACAGCACACCATGGTCCAATTTCTGCTGGAAAGAATCTTTTGTCTTGCTGAGGAATTATAAAAAGCTTGATTCCTCTTAATGCTTCTGTGTCTGAAGCTGAATTTCGGTGAGCAAAAGCAACTTCCCTGACTCTTAAGTTGTGTGTCCTTTTAATGCTGCAAAGTGTAAACACTGATACTTGCATACGTCTCCATTAAATGTACAGCGGAGATTTTCTCCTTCAAATAATCTGGAGCTCAGGAATCCATTTAAAAATACTGGATAATGTAATTTTTTCTACGCAGAGCTTCAGTCTGCTTGGAAGACATTTGGATTGGTTACACAAGTCTTTAAGTAAGGTACAAACAGAGCCTCGGGTTTTGAGTGCCCAAGAATGCTCCTTCCAAGCAGGTTAACGGGCACAGAGACACCATGTGATGGCGTAAGGGCTCCCCAGAACATCTCTGGGACAACTCTGGCTCATAGAAGCAGCTGCTTTCCTGCAACCTCAGCTACTGCTGGGCTGCTTTTTACAGGGTTGGGTGAGTCTTTGGCTGGGGGAGCTTAAATGTGTTTCTAATGTGCGTGTCCAATAATTACCTGTTAAACAGACCGGCAATCTGGCTGAAGCCAACGCTTCCGAGGAAGATAAAATACGAGCTATGATGATCCAGTCTTGCCGTCAGTACGATCCAATCAAGTAAGTGTTGGCAAAGTCCTACCTGTTCTTTGAAGACTATGGAAACATTGTAGAGATGGTTGTTGGAACAAGAGAGACGCATACATACCATTTTCTTTTTTTCCCGAAAACCTTTTAGTTACGTGAAGAAACCCTTGGGTCCACCTCCACCATCCTATACTTGCTTTCGCTGTGGAAAACCTGGGCACTATAGAAAGAACTGCCCGACAAATGGGGTAAGATTGTGGGGGGCTTCTGGTGTCACTTGGTTTTTCACTTGTTTTACCTTGGCAGTTACGCAGCAGTTACATGAATACCCCTGTTAGGAATTGTTTCTCTTGGGCTGAAATACAGAGGTTCTATGGCAGTGGTGCAAAGCCCTTCAAAATTCCAGGGAAAGCTGGAATTTTCAATGGGAAATTTTCTTTCTTCGAGGTCATAGTCCTTGTATATGTCCATAGATCTTTCTCTATGAGCTTTAATGTATATTTTTATATATTTCAATGTTACTGCAAATTTTTCTCATCTTAACTCTTTTTAATGACAGTTTGCAGTTTTTAGTATTTTGTAGAAAAAGATGCCGTTTCTCTTGACCCCATCTATTGAATATTTGCGTGTTATAATTACACAAGTCTCTGGTTGAGTATTCAGGCCATTTAACGTTACTCACTGAACGTACGTGCATCAGCTCTGAATTCAACCTTCACCTGTAGGTGGTGAATATCAGTGTCCCCACTGGCCGATCCAGAGCCCTGCATTAAGCTCTCCCTCTGAACTGCGCTTTGGAGGAGGAGGGGGTTTGTGCCTCTCCTCTGAGGGGATGGGGAGCTGAGGGATATTTCACCCTTAAGGACCCTGAAGCTGAGCCAAAGAATGTCGACGGCGTTCAGAACACTGCTCGAGCCTTTGGAGCATCCTGGCTATATTCATTTAGGAAAAAGAGTATTTCGGTCGAGCAACGCTTAGGCTAGGTAAAAGGAGAGGATTAAAGGCCTTTCCTGCTTAAAATCGTGGTTGAAATGTCGTTTTAAGTGTGGGTCTTAAGATGAGCTATGTCTGCATTTCTTTTCTTAACAGGACAGTAATTTTCAGTCTGTTCCCAGACTTAAAAAGTGCACAGGAATTCCCAGGAGTTTCATGGTGGAGGTGGAAGATCCCAATACCAAGGGCGCTATGCTGACGAAGACTGGAAGATATGCAATACCAATTATTAATGCGTGAGTATGGAATTAGCTGGTCTGACCAAAAAGTGAAGGAGAGAAGCCACGTGTCAGTGTCTGAGTGGCAATGCCACCAAGCTGGCCAGCATCTGTAATTACGGGGCAAGAAGCACTGTCGTTGTATCTTAACCTTAAAACCTGTGATGATTTCTAATATTAAAATAGGGCAGTCCTGCTGCTCAGGGCCCTGAACGCTGGTTAAGCTTGTGGTATGCTAAGAATCCGTATTTCTGCAAAACATTTCAGTCGTGTTTACAGTGGCGTCATTCTTTTTGAAAGCTCCTTTTGCTTCTGTTTTATCTTGCTAAGGCTTCTTGCCGAATTTAACAAACAGCTGTTGGACTGAGATTCCCTCTGCCTCTGACATTTATCAGATCCCATGTGTGAAGCAGAGGGATGTTTACCTGTTGCTGTAAACTAAGAAAATCCTGCTGTGTGCTGACAAGAGTGGCTGTTTTAAAATGCACTCGGTAGCAGCTCTGTTCTTCCGTCATGGCTCTCCTTTTGCAGAAGCTGTAACATAGACTTCTTCCATTTATAAAACACAATTACACAGAGACTGACTTTATCCTGAGCCTGCGATTGACATTTACCCTCTGGCAAAGGAGAGGTGGGGTTCATTTCACCTGGTGTCTAGCTGTCAGAAAATGATTTCTCTAGTCTGAGCTAATTTCTTAGTTGATCCAATGAATGGAAGAGTTCTGCAGAAGGAAAATTGTTCCCCCCTCCCTTTTCTAGCACTCTGGCTATAGAAAAGTAGTTTAAACTAAATGTCTGTATTTTTGAAGGCTAATGTGGAGTGAGAATGACACCTACTGTCTTCATTGGATAAAATCCAAAGCTTGGGGAAGTTCTCCTTTATCCATCTTTGACTTTTTTTCTTTTTCCTTCCCCATCCCCCCTCCAGGGAAGCTTATGCCAGAGGAAAGAAGGAAAAGCCTCCCTTTTTACCAGAGGAGCCATCCTCTTCCTCCCTTTCCTCAGACGATCCTATTCCGGAGGAGCTGTTATGTTCCATTTGTAAAGAAATCGTGGCTGATGCAGTCATTATTCCCTGCTGTAGAAACAGTTACTGTGACGAATGTAAGTGTTACTGCCATGTTTGCTAATTCAAAACATCACACCTGATCTTCTGACAGCAGAAAGATCATAAGATTCCTTTGTTACCAGCTCTGTTTAATACTTAAGTGTACCCCGAGTAGGAAAGGACTCTTCTTGTAGAAAGGAAAAAACAAAGGCAGAAGGCTTTTTTCCCTTTTTATGCACCTAGTTAAATCCTCTTTCCATGCAGAAGGATGAGTACGAGAAGAGTGCGTAATGCTGCAGCTGATTACAGTGTTAGTTATCAAATGCATTGAGTTTGTGCACAGTCCTTTCTCTCATACAAAACTACAGAGCCAACGCTGGTGACTTACTGTGGTCTGCAGCAAATGGCTCGTTAGGCATTTAATCCACATTCTTCTCCACGGGAGAGTTGGTTAAAACCGTCAGAACTTGAACCTACTAATGGTTTTTGGAGATGTGTCTTATTCATGAGCCTTGAGGTTGGTGACTTCTCACTGTGCTGGACAGTGGAGAACAGACTAGTCAGAACATCAAGGCACGGCCTGCTCTACATCTTCAAACGTTACAATAGTGAAATAGCAAAACTGGGCAGCTATTTCCTGCATACTAGAAATTTTTTACACTGCTGAACATTTATAGCTTCATGCTCTCAGTTCGGAACCATATTCACCCATTAACCATCTACAGGCCTTTATAATTGATTAGAACCCAGACAATGTCCTTAGTTTAGCTAAAACCTATTTTGATGATTCTGATTATACCCAGGTATTAGAACGGCATTACTGGACTCTGAGGAACATACATGCCCAACATGTCATCAGGCAGGTGTTTCTCCCGACACTTTAGTTGCCAACAAGTGCCTACGCCAGGTAATGCAGTGACTTTTAGATAAACTGTTTGTAAGAAAAGTCTAGTCAGTCAGTTAGCTGAAAGGGAAGAAAATATTAATGTACACCTCCTTAAACAAGGCTAAATGGAATAAGGCTAAATTTACTTTGCAAATACATTCCCTGTTGTTACAGAAGCTGACAACTCTTGAGCGACAATCTGGCAAATTCAGGTCACACTTGTGTTCAACAGGATTGCCTCAGTTTCAAATTCAGTGTTACCACCGGAGTGCTTTACGTACAGATAGTCTGAGTTACCAGTCATTAACACCAGTGTTTAATGGGATGCGTTCATGTATCACCGAAGGGTTTGGCTTGGAAGGGACCTTAAAGCCCATCCAGTCCAACCCCCCTGCCACAGGCAGGGACACCTTCCACTAGCCCAGGTGGCCCAAAGCCCCGTCCAACCTGGCCTTGAACCCTTCCAGGGAGGGGGCAGCCTCAGCTTCTCTGGGCAACCTGTGCCAGGGCCTCACCACCCTCACAGGGAAGAATTTCTTCCTTAGATCTAATCTGAATATATCCGTATGTTGGTTTATTTTAGGATGGAGAGTATCTACGGGAATACACAAGTAATTCTACTCTGTGGAGGCTTTTGTTCATTGAGCTGCTGAAGGTTCATGTCACCTCTTTGTAAATATTTTTCTGCCTCTAGGCTGTGAACAACTTCAAAAATGGAACTGGGTATGCACAGGTGATCCATAAGCAGAGGCGGCAGCAGCAGCAGCCACCAGCACATCCACCAGCTCTGACCCCTCCTGCTACGCTGGTGGCTGCCAGGGGACGTCCTCAATCTTCCCCCCTCTCAATCCGTGGTTTGCGGGAGGAGAAGGTAGGTTTTCTTCCACCATATGCAGTGATTTTCGTATTTTAGTCGAGCTTATTTTCCAACTGTTTGCACTGATTCACTAGGGCTATCTGGTTCCTGGACTGAGACAGCCAGCATTGCCGAGTCTTCTGGGCTACCGAGGACGATCAATACCCACAACCGGTAAAGTAACTGTACCTTACAAATTTCGCTTAAAAAAATTATCTTCAGGTAAACTGAAAGGGATTTTTTTTCTCTCCCCATGCCAAAAGGTCATCCAGTGAGAGCCGGCAAAATTCGCTCGGCAAGTGGCAGACCAGACTGGGAAGTGTAAGTATGCTACAGAAATTCAATATATTGCTGCTTGTAACCTGTTAAACGAGGCCGTAACACATAACGGACACAACAGCTGATTTATAAGGGAATAAGTATGCACAGATCGTTGTGGAGAATACATGTGGTAACTAATTTTTAAATGGCTTAATTTGAATTGGCCTTCACAAAGGGGATCTGTGCTCTCAGGAAGATTATTTAAAATAAAACTCCAGTACATGATTGAAAAGAGGACTCTGAAGAATGAAGTCTTTCTGAGGCAATCATAATTACAACCACCTCCTTGGGCAGCCTGTTCCAATGCTGACAACCCTTTCAGTGGAGAAGTGTTCCCCAGTAGCTGATCTAAACCTCCCCTGGTGCAACTGGAGGCCGCTGCTTCTCCTCCTATCGCTTGTTACTGGGGAAAAGAGACCAACACCCACCTTGCTACAACGTCCTTTTGGGTAGTTGTAGAGGGTGATGAGGTCTCCCCGCAGCCTCCTTCTCTCCAGGCTAAACACCCCCAGTTCCCTCAGCCGCTCCTCACAGGACTTGCTCTCTAGACCCTTCACCACCTCCGTTGCCCTTCTCTGGACGCGCTCCAGCCCCTCAGTGTCTGACTTGTAGTGAGGGGCCCAAAACTGAACACGGTATTCAAGGAGCGGCCTCACCAGAGCCGAGGGCAGGGGGACCGTCGCTCCCCTGGTCCTGCTGTGATTTCTGACACAAGCAGGATGCCTTTGGCCTCCCTTGTCTAGGGAGGAGTTTGACAGAGCACAACGAGACTTAAAGAAGAGTGGGGGTTTGGCTCAATGAAGTTGGGCTGGTTTTCATGTTTGTGTTTCGATGGCCTGTCGGACGGCAGTTACACTCGAGTGCATCTGACATCCGCAAAAATGACAGAGTGTTTGCTCCAATAGACTTTCTGGGTGCAGACGGCAAACATGCAAAACTAAAACAAGACAAATGTCATCCTAAAACTTTCCCTAAGACTTGTAGGAATTCTAAACTGGTTTTGCTTAAATAGCATGTCCACCTTTGCATCTGCAAGCAGTCTGCATTTTCTCATACTGGCCATGTTTTGTTTCTTGGTGTCTTTTTGTGATAAAGGTCAAGCTGTAATTGTAATAAAGGTCAAACTTATCTTAACAGGGAAAAGAAAAAGTCCAGACTCGATGAGTTTACACACGGTTCAGGAGCGGATGGAATCTAAAAAGACTCCAAAGGAGCGCAGGCGTTCCTTTTCCAGGTAACTGCTTTACATGTCCTTAATGGAGGAGCAGGCTAGCTAGAGGAATCAGGAGGATCTCCACTGCCCTCTCCAGGTGGATGGGATGATTCCAGGGATTAGCAGGGAGAGGAGTTCTCTATGTAGGGTACTAGCTCAGCTACGGCAGAGATTACAGTTGACTGAGAGTTACAATTTGGCAGCAGTAGCTGAGGAGCAGGTGTCTCTTTCACTGAAGCTTCTCTGCAGTGACACCCTTCACCTCCTGACAGCCGTGAGGAGGCCAGAACCTGAAGAGGTCTAGTGCCTGGGTTTTCTGTGTCTCCCTGTTCTGAGTGTAACCGTTCCCTCAAAGCTCTTGGGAGGAGATATGGGAGAGAAATTGTATTCACCTCCTCTTTTGTTTATCTCCTGTGGGTACACGGGGAGACGTTAACCTGGACTGCAAACTGGTGGCTTTCCTAGGAATTTCATTGGAGCAGATGGAGCAGAGGAGCCAGGAGTCACGCGGCCTCACTTCGGAAGGCGTGCGCCTTGCTGTCTGCCAGCACTGGTGGTTTTGGGCCTCTGCCGAAACCCTGCTCCTGCTCCTTGAGCTCTACTGGCTGCGCAGGCGGAGGAGCGCTGACTGTGACAGCGGCAGCCAGCGGGGAAGCTCCAGCGATGCTGAGGAGGAGGGAGAGGACGATGACTGGGAGGGCAAAGCAGACCCCAATGACACCTTGGGTCAAGCCAACCCTCGAGTGGGGACCCCCGCTGCATCTGCCAAGCCCTTCCCAAGAAGTCCTTTCTGACAGGGATGCATCCAGCCTAGGGATGGGGCAGCACCTACGAACACCTGAGCACCCCCAAGAACAACATCACCAACCGCCTGCTGCTGGTGCCCCTGAGACCACCCCTCGGGCACGTCTTCCACCAGAGCTGGGCACTGTGGGGGATCCGCCAGCGAGGCACTCCTGCATCCCCGGGGAGCACCTGCCGGAGTACGTGCTGTGCTTCCTCCTCTGCCCCGTGACGAGCCGAACAGAAGCCAGGTCCCCGCTTCCCACGCAGCCTCTGCATCTCCGTATAGCCTCTGCATCTCAAAATCCAATAAATGGGCTTGTTTTAAGAAATCCTGTGTCCGTGAGAGTAGGGTATTCTCCGCCTGGCTTTCCTGAGCGCTTTGCAGCCTCTCCAGCCCAACAGCAAACCTGGGGCTCTGCGCGCGCTTTGGCCCTGAACAAGCATTCTTGCCACATCCAGCAAAACAATCCAAACACTTGTCCTTTGCAGGCACACAGAAGGTGGTGGAAGGGAATCCTCTTGCTGGCTTTCCCGAGTGCCTTGCAGCCTGTCCAGGCCACCAGCAAATCTGGGTCTGTGCGCTTGCTTTGGCCCTGAACTGGTGTTACCGGCAGGGCTTTGGATTTTTCAATCATGGCTTAATATTCCAGTGATTATATTTAAAGAAGTCAATTATATAATTCAACTAAAATAAGTGTGTGTTTTATTAAGAAACCCTATTTTTAAAATATATTTCAGTTTTATAAAAACCCTGAATTACACATTTCTTATAGAAATACATCACTGGAAATCAGCTAGACAATAACCAATGTTTCTGGAATGTCAGTACACTCAAATTGATGGTCAGTCTGTAAAGAAAAAAATTCTTGAGGATTGTCCTGTGCTTGTTCTTCTGGGATACTACCCTTTTGGATCATTCTAGAGGCATTCCAAGAGACACCTGCACTGGGCCAAGGAAATGTAAGGAATAATCTGATTGCCTAATTACTCAATATGGTTGGATATCCTGTGTTCACAAAGTTCCCTTGTTTCTCACTGCCTCCCAACTTCAGCTTCAGCGACAGAGAAATAAAACCCACCTCTGCTCTGAGGGTTGAATTTCTACTTCATAACTGCTGTAATATACAAATGATTTTGATTTATATTAAGAATTAAGTTTGGGACTGAGTTTATGCACCTCTGATACGTTGGCAGCTATCCAGCAAATACCTCGAGTTGTGTTCACTCTTTTAGATGTCAGAGTAGACACTGAGGAGGAAACACAGTTCTCAGATGTTTCTCTTTGACAACGGACAAGTGTTGGAAACACTGAAAGTTAAATCTTGATGCCTGGAACACTACAGTAGAGTTTTGCGTTTGACTTCAGTGGAAAGAGAATGTGCCCCTGAAAGCAGTTAGCGGAGTGGCCAGGACAAGCAAATTTGTTTTGCTAACACAGTTCAGCAATGTTAGAAAACACTTTTCAAAAAGATTTAAACCTTCCTCTGGACAGGACCAATGAACCTTCCTTCAGAGCCCATCAGCACCATTTGTTTACAATCAGCCAGAGGGACTGCTGTCTAGTGACAGGAGACACTGTCCAATCAGTTCAGAACAGTTCTTTGAAGGGAAAGCCAGAGTTGATAGGCATCCCCGCTGGAAGGCTCTTACAGAGGAGAGTGTTAAATAGAGTCAACTGGCAGGTTTAAGCATTGTCTGGGAAATGTCAAACACTGTCAAGACACCACAGAGCTCTCTGCAGCCAAGCCCCAGCGAGGGACTCCTGTGGGCTCATCTCTGAGAACACAGACTGATGGGCCACCAGCCCTGCCCACAGAAAACACCTTATCAGCAGCTGGCGCAGAGAGTACAGCGCCCTCAAAACCACCAAACCAGCCAGGTCAGCCCACCCAGACACCCAGCATCTCCCCGCAGTACCTGCAGCCACATCTGCAGCCCAGCCGTGCTGTCAGGATCCTCTCGGACTGGTCGGGTCAGCGCTGTCCCACCTGCTTCACACGGCATCCCTGCAGCCACAGGCACCTCCTGAAAGGGGGGAACCTGCGAGAGCAGTTTTTAAATGTGTTTCCACAAAGACCAGGCAGTTACAGAAAAGAGATTTCACAGGGACAAAACCAGGGAAAAGGAGGAGGAGGAAGTCGGTCTGCCTGGCTACATGAAATGGGGATGAGAACGAGCAGAGATGCAGGGCACAGCAGAACTGAACAGGAGCTTGAAGGTGACAGGAAGAAAAAACAGGCAAGATGAACTACACAGGTGTTCTGGACAGATTATTTTGTTTAAATCTTGATGAATTCATCCTTATCAATTATTCTGATGATTAATTCTATTTCCACACGGGCATTTTGTCAACATTTAAGAAGATGCACAGGAGACCCCAGGAGAAGCCCCAACACTGACCTAGGAACGAGGTGACGATCTGCAGACTGACAGCACATCAGGCGGGACAAGCTTGCAAAGAAACAAAGTGGCAACGGGTTACATCACATTTACAGCAATCCACAGCCACAGGCAGTGAAAAGCGACTATTTTCTGCAGAGCTGGTGCAGAGCAGAGAGGTGGAGGTGAAGCAGCAGCTGACGGGGGAGGCTGAAGCAGTGCCACCCACGGCAGGAGCTCTGCCGGCTGTTTGCAGGCTCAGAGCAAGTGGTGCTGCCGGATTTCCCAACCAGAAGCACTCCCAGGATCCCAGCACACAGAAACTTGTCCTTTAATTGCTTTTCAGTCACTTCTTGTACCTTCATTGTGTGAGACTTCTGCTCTGCCTGCAGATGTCAAGAGATACTTTTCTGAAAGCGGAGCAGGTCGTTGCAGCTTGAAACAAACAGGATTTGTCTTTTGGCAAAGGTGCAAATTAGAAGCTCAGCACAGAAACTGAACTTTGTCCAGAAAGCCAGAGGAGCAGCAGGGCTCTGCAAAGGGGCTGGGCTCCAGCACACCCCCCTGCTCACCCCCCACATCTCTCCCAGCACCTCCGAGCTGGGAAAAACTGTCCCAGAGCCCGAAGGCAAGAGCCCGCCTGGGCCAGCTCTCGCCCTCGGGCTTAATGCCGGTTTCTGATCAGCACCTCTTGGCTCTGGTGACTGGCACCCTCTGAAGCACCACTCTGAGGGGTTTCATCAGACTGAACCCACCCAGCCCAAATCACCACAGAGAGCAGAAAATATTAAATGCGTCACTGCTTTCACACTTGAAGTAAAAATAAAGGGCTAAAATTCACTTTCCCTGGGGTAACCTGACAGATAAACCCCGCAGACACAACAGACCCTTACAGACAGCAAAACCCACCAAGTTCAAGGTAAAAGGACAAGCACAGTCACACATCAGAACGTCTGAACAGCCCCAACTGTGACAACAAATCCACAATTCAGAACCATGAAACACTTTGGGTTTTTAGACCAAAGCTTTCCCTTCCCCGGCGATCCCACCACCCCCTCCAGGGAAATCGGCCCCAGCCCCTGCGCTCACCCACTGCTAGGCCGGGGACACCACCACTGGTGCTGGTGCTGGTGCCACCTTTGCAGGAGAAAAATTCCTTCAGCCATCCAGAACAAAGCGAGTGTTTTAAAAGGAGGAATTCCCACTTGCTGGGTGAACCAAATCTCTGCGTGGATCATCCCTCAGTGCAGACCACAGAGAGCTGGAGGACCTCCTGCCTAGGCCACCTCACTGCAGACCATGGAGCCCTGGCAGACTGTCGGCAGGAAGTAGGCCCTGTGGGGGCCAGAGGGACCCCCGGGGGGGCTCCAGCACGTTGTCCCGCCCAGCACCTGCCCACACTCCTACCTGTGCTGTGAGGGGGGATTGGGGACCCGGGGGGATTATTGGGGGGGTGTTATTGGGGTTCTGTGGGAGTTGTGGGGGTTATTGGGGTCCTGGGGGGTGTATTTGTTTCCTAGAGGGAATGTAATGGAGTCGGGGTGGGGGGTGTCCTGGAGGGGTTTGGGAGGGTTATTGGGGTCCTCGGGGGGGGGGTCTTGAGGGAGATATTGGTGTCTGAGGTGGGGGGATTGGGGACATCCTGGAGGGGGTTCTGGGGGAGGTATTGGGGTCCTGGGGGTGTCTTGGGGGAGGCATTGGGGTCTGGGGGAGGGTCTTGGTTGTTGGGGAGTGTTATTGGGGTACTGGGCGTCTCCTGGGGGGGGCTAATGGGGCTTAGGGGAGTCCTGGGGGTGGGCTGGTAGGGTCCTGGGGAGATATTTGGGGTCTTGGGGGGTAAAGGGCAAGCAGGATTATCAAGCAATATTCAGAAATCATTATAAGTTGCTATAAGTTGCTATAAGTAAATAAGGTGCAAAGCAGGTGATCATTTCCTTGTATCAGTACACTTCTCCCCTGCCCGTGGTTTCAGAATGTGTCAGCTGTATCAGAAAACAAGGTTGTCCCTAGGAGCCTTGCCTTAATCTTAGGTCTAGTAAGGGGCAGGAAGAGGAAGGGGCAGCCTGAAAGCTAAGGCAGTTGAAGGTGATGTGGAAAGGCTTCTGTCAGCGCCTTTGCCGTGGTGTCCTTCTGGATGCACTTTAGAACCTCTAGTTCATTCTGCCCTGGTCCTGTTCCTCTCTGGCCACTCAGCCCCAGACGTTGCGGAAGGGACGCACGCTGTCAGCTTGACATCAAGTGAGTAGGGGCTGCGCTGTGAACGTGCAAACTGCTTTGTAAAATCACCCCCGGGTGATGTATTGCGCACCTCGCCTGTGACACTGAGCTCCTGAGAAGTGTTGCTCTTAGCCTGGTCTTCCTCGTGCAGACATTTGGACAGACTTCATGTGCCCAGCGAATGAGCCTTTGCTGGGATGACTGTCCCCTGAGAACAGACTCTCAGTGGGCTGCGGCACAGTTCTGACAAGGGGTCTGCAGCACTGAAAACTGTCCCATAAGGTATCTGACAGCCCCTCAGGCACGGTAGAAAATCAAAATAAGGGAGGCTAGTGCATGCTGTCGGATGTGGACAGAACTTTTTCGATTTCTCTGGATGTTAACCAGTGGTAAGATAGCTACCGAAATCTCTGACTTTTCTTCCTCACGGCCAAGGGAAGTGCCTTACCAGCACTGACACTGACGGCTCGTTGTGCACGGCTGGTTCATTACAGCACAGGATCAGCCTCTGAATCTCTTGGCTAAGGAACTTTCTAAAGCCGGTATTAGACCGTACTAGTGCCATACTGCTTGTAACTTACTAACATTTATTTTTGGTTTGGAAGCAACTCGGTCATTATACTAAGTAGTTTAGCAGTGTAAATTCTGTAGTTTATCACAGTTTAAGAAGAACATGAAAGTAGCAAAAAATATTTTCTTACACAGTTATCTGCTCCTTTACAGGCAGCGGAAGATGCGTCTGTACCAGTTGTCAAGTTTGAGTTTGATGGCTTTGAGGTAAGCGTTTTGCTTTTTTTCTTGCTTTGGAACAGGAGAACTTCTCCAGGGAGCTGTGACCATGCTGTTTTACAAGGTTATTGGTACCTCAGAGTGTATTTAGGAAACTGTAATTAAATGGCCTGACCGCAGCCGATCCCAGGAGAAGAGGCTGCAGTCAAATGGGAGCTGATAGGAAAATAAGCCCCCAGGAAGCTTGGCAGGTGGGGGGGCATCAGAGACAACCCTTTCTGCCCTGTGCTTAGAGCGGGGGAGCCTGCTGGAACGGCACTTATCTGCCAGGGACTGTGCAGAGTGGGAGCAGAGGCAGTGCCCTTGCTGACTCCTCCCAGCTCTGACAAGCTGGCTTTCTACAGAGGGATGCGTATGGGGTAGTTGACGGTGTGAATCGTGTCAGCAGACTAAACGCTTTGTTGCAAATCAAAAATGAAGTGATCGTGAGACAAGCAATCTGGAAAATGGCAAGTAAAAGTACTCACGAGACTCCTGCCTGGGTTTGTCAGCTGCAGGAATCCTTGTATCTTGACTGCGTCTTATACGGTGACTGGAGACCTGCGTGCTGTAGTACCTAAGCAAGTCACTGCTTGGTACCACTCTCATGAAGTCACTTGTTCCGTGACCTTCTTGTGGCCTTTGTCTGGTGCAGACATTCACAGAATAACTTTCTTGCCTCAGACTGTGCTATGAACCAGACGCTTCAGGATCAAAAGGGCTTACTGCATAGAGAAGATGCTCTCTCCCTTGCTGAAGTACAGCTGAGGTGACTGAACTTACGTCTTAATTCTATAATTAATTTTAACTTCCCTTTTAATGGAAATTCTAAGTTTAGAGTAATCTTTTTCAACTTAAAACCCCCTTCCTTTCCCTAGCTTAAAAGGAAAGGGGGTTTTGTAAAGTTCTCTTAAAAAGAAAGGGGGTAAATGAAGGGTTTTATAAATAAAATATGGAACTTCTAGCAATTTTCTTGAGTTTTTTGGCAAATAAATCTCTTGGGAGATGTATCTATAGTCACATAGTTCTAAATACAAATGTTAACCACTCTTTTTAGACTTGACTAACTGTCCCCCACTGGTGTGCTGTTCACAAACAGTGCAGCATTCTAACTCACGGTTGGCACTTTTTTTCCTCTTAAGATTGATCTGGTGTTTGCAAGACCGTCTGTGCAAACTGTTTCTGAATAGCTTGATCTCGGAGATGACTGGCAGCTGAGAAGCCTGGATAGGAGGTGTGTATGAAGCTTAAATGGTGAGCGTATTTACACATCTTTAAGAAGAAAGTGTTACTGAAGTTGGTCTAGAATGCACGTGACACAACTCCAGTTTCTGTACGAGATGCATAAGCTGATCTCCTGTGTACTTGAGATCCGAGGAGGTGGCAAGTGGGTGTAAATTTAGATGTTTCAAGGAGCTGTGTGTTTAGATAGACCTGTATTTCATGTTTCTTGGATCAGGGTGTGTGCACTGTTCCACGTTGCCACAGAGACTGCTTCAGATGAATAGGTGGAGCACTTGATAGAGGAGAATGTGTGGTAGTTCATTAAAAAAAGGAAGATATTTAAAATACCCAAAGCCTAACTTGCTCGCTGTTTAACAGTGACTGGTTTAATTGTTCCTGGCTGTTGAAGAAACCTGGCTGTCGGAATCCTCTAGAAAGGCCTTATTAAAAATGGTTGGCGGTAGTCTATAAACTATGACAAAGCTGTTGAGGGCACCAGTTACCTGTAGGGATACGGAATGTTATGTGTAATCTGTAATTTTTAACGCACTACAAAGCGAGTAATCCAAACTTGTTTTCATAGATTTGAACGATAAACTGTAAGCTATTCATCCAGCGTAGCATAAACCAGACCTGTACCTGTTACTAGGAACTTCTGTCCTTCAACTTTTCTCTTAGAGTTACCGATGAAATGCTACATCTAGTGCCAAGTGAGGAGAACTTCTGGCTCACGCTCCGTGCGCTTAAACTGTGGGCAAAACGTGAGTAAGGTGGTTGTTTGTAATCTTTAAGCTTTTCAGAGGCACCTCATGCTGAAAAGATAAGACCATTAGAAGTACTTCAGCCATGGAGAGCCATTTAAATGACAGTTTTCAAGCAAAAGCCAGTTTTTTAGTTTAGATTCAAGGTGTGTCCATGGGGTAGAGTGGGTGTGTTTTTTAATGGGGGTAGAGTGGGGAGAAGAGGGGAGTGCCTGCAAGACAAGGTGCTTTATTGCTTATCAGGAACCTGACTACAGATGGTAAAAAAGCCAAGTGAAGTATAAAAGCTTGATCCATAAGGAATAAGAAAGTATTGTTTGTGCATGTGGCTAGAGCAGGTACTAGAAGAATGGCAGAAATTTTGTCTTAAGGGAAGTTGGAGTGAAGCAGTAGCTGTAGCAGTGTAGGCAAATTTCAGAGTAGCAGTATTTTGGGGAGTGGTGTGGTAATGATTCTTCTTCTCATCACTGTTAAGGACCAACAGTTTTGGCCTCATCGCACTGCAATAACAACTGCCTTGGAGGCTGAAGTGTACTGAGTATTCTATAGATTGTGAAGTTGGTGCTGCAAATTTGAAGGGATATCCTTGGGTGTTGGAAGACTGCAGGCTAACTCCAGTGTGTCCGCTCTAGGTCATGGCATTTACTGCAACCTGCTGGGATTTCATGGTGGGGTTTCCTGGGCAATGCTGGTAGCAAGAACATGTCCGCTCTATCCAAATGCTTTGGCTTCTGCTCTTGTGAACAAGTTCTTCTTGGGTTTTTTTGTTTTTTGTTTGTTTGGTTGGGGGTTTTTTTTTCAAAATGGTAAGAGCTATTCTTTATTTTAATTTGCAGAAGGAAGTAACACTTCTAGAGGTAGTTCTTCCTATAAGATTTACATTGACAGCATTCAGTCCTACCCTGAATTACATGGCAGAGTTTTAGATGGACAGTTACTGGGTTTTCTTATAGAGGAAATGGCCAAATCCTGCACTGCTGAAACAACCCAAAGACAGCAATCTTAGTTTGCCACTGTAGGACCCTAGGGTGTGTAAACATTGAATTCAGAAGCCTTTAAACTTTTTTCTAACCCAAACTGATGCTAAGCGCAATTGTTTTAACATCTGAGATGAACCCCTCAGACCGGTACCGTGTAACGGGGATCCTCACCCCAGGCTCTCCACAGCAGAACTCTGCACACAAGGGATCTGCATCAACGCCAGCGGTAACGGGAGAGGAGTTCAAACATGCTAAAGTCCTTCCCGTGCTCGTTAACTGGTTAAAAAGTGTAATTCTTGCTATATGAAACCACATTATGTGAATTGGTACCTAAGCACAACTCACAAGTGAAACGATCCTGTCAGCATAGCGCTTCTTGCCATCAAAATACTTGATCAGCAACAGTTCAGTGTTTCAAACAAGAAGACGTCAGAGCAATTAAAAAGTGAAGAGGGAACACGTATCTTGAAAGGCAATGCCCGCAGAGGCAGTTAATTTGGAGGAAGGAGAGACTGGAAGAGATCTCCAGGCCCATCAAAAGGTGACTGAGCTCCATAGTGAGCAGTCAGGGGTTGTCTGGTTGCTTCCTCCTTTCTTTATTTCCCTTGGAAGGCTCTTGCAGAACCCAAATCTTCTAAGCATTAAAGAGTTTTCTTCCAGTTTGCAGCTTAAAGTTACTCAGGGCCAGGCATTACACATTTTTTCTGGTGCCCACACCCTTCAGTCTTAGTAACTGTTCTCCCTAAGTGTTATTTCCCTCTTCTGCATTTACAGCAGTCACCCCACTCTTCTCCCACTTGCTTTTCTGGCCCAAGCAAATCCCGCACTCCTGACGTCAGCACGCGTGTCCATCTCCCACGTCCCAGCGATCCCCGCAGCTCTCCTCGCCAGTTCTTCCAGGGACAGTTCATCTTTCCGGTACGTGAAGGACCAGCAGGGCCACCACGTCAGACGAGCTGTGCTCTCGTCAGTGGCATTAACTCTCCTCTGCCCTTGCTGAAAACACTGTGCCTGACACACGGCAGGGCAGCGCTGGCTCACGCCCCCATCACGCTGCTGGCTCCCAGATGCTCTCTTGTGCTTCCCTTGAGCTCCCTGTAGGGCTTCTTCCCCCTCCTCAGTTTTGGCCAGCCAAAGAACATCCAACTTCTGACTCTCAAATTCTTCCCACTCTTCTAAATATCTTCGTGGGGGTCTCAGCCTTCTGCCCTTCAGATCAGTAGCTTATCATAACAGGAGAAGGATAGCACTTTTTTTCCCCAGGTAAGCAAATACTTAAACTCTTTGTTTAAATAGAAAAATTAAGAGGAAGGAAAAAATAACAGCCAAGTGGAAAGTGAAAGTTTAATTTGGTGCTGAAACAGCTTGAATACTTCTGCTGCAGCTGTAGCAGGGGGCTGACGCTTAAATGTCTGATCAGGAGAAAAGCAAAAATCCTTCCGCTAAGGTTTCAAATTACAAAATAACTTCATCGAAGGGAAGACAGACTGTCTATATGTAAATATTGCTGTATGTTCATAGTGCCTTCTCAGCACAGTGTTTCTCTTACGGCACGAAGAACTTACTGGTATGAAAAGTTAGGAATTTTAAGTGTTATTTTGAAGCAATTTACACTTAAATCAGCAGTGGTGAGGAAACAGTCAAGAATTTGGCTTGCAGAATGGGAGATGATTCGTGACTGTCCCCACAGCTTTTGCTGTGAATGACGTTTACAGCTCTCTCACTGTGTGGCAGTGCCAGGCTTTGTCAGGGTCGGTCTGGTCAGGACCTCAGCAGGCTCCTTGTCCATCACTGCGATTCTTCAGTCAGCAAAGACAGAAAGAAGGCCGGGCAGCACTGCCGCCATTGGCCGAGCGTAGCCCCGCCCCCATCCGGCTGCTAGCAACCTGGGCAGCAGCACTGTTGCTATTGGCTGAGCGAAGCCCCGCCCCTGCCCGGTTTCCTGGCAACCAGGGCAGCACTGCCGCTATTGGCTGAGTGAAACGCCGCCCCCATTTGGCTCCTAGCAACCTGGGCAGTAGCACTGCTGCTATTGGCCGAGCGAAGCCCCTCCCCTGCCTGGTTTCCTGGCAACCAGGGCAGCACTGCCGCCATTGGCCGAGCATAGCCCCGCCCCCATTTGGCTCCTAGCAACCTGGGCAGTAGCACTGCTGCTATTGGCCGAGCAAAGCCCCGCCCCCATTGTGTCCTAATAATGCCCGGGATGCGACCAGCACTGCCAGGGCAGCGGCGATCATTTGAGGAGGAGGAGGCGAGTAGTGAGGAGGTGGCGAGTAGTGAGGAGGAGGAGGAGGCGAGTAGTGAGGAGGAGGCAATTACTGAGGAGGAGGAGGCGAGTAGTGAGGAGGAGGCAATTACTGAGGAGGAGGAGGAGGAGGTGATCAGTGAGGAGGAGGCAATCAGGGAGGAGGAGGCGATCAGGGAGGAGGAGGAGACGGCGAGCAGCATCACGACCATGGCGAGCAGCATCAGGACACGGCGACCAGTGCCACCAGCAGCTCCCAGGTGAGGACAGAGCCAGAGCCAGACCCGACAGGCTCCTCGGCAGGGCAGCCCCTCGCCACGCGCAGAGCACCGGCCCTTTGACCTGAGCTGCCAGCTGCCGTCGTGAGCGGGGCCGGGGGGTCTCTGGGTGGCCCAGGGATGGGCTTGGGGGGCTCCAGGTGGGGGGCTCAGGGGGGCTCCGGAGGGCCCAGGATCACTCTGGGAGGACTCCGGAGGGCCCAGGGCCGGTCTGGGTGGGCTCTGGGGCCCGGGAGGGGCTCAAGGGGGTCTCCGGAGGGCCCAGGGCCGGTCCGCGCAGGCTCCGGGGAGGGGGGGTGGGTCCAGGGGCCGGGCCGGTCGCTGTCCCTCCCATGCGGTCCCAGGAGTTGGCAGCAGGGGGGCCACGGGGGCCATGGTGCAGTCGGGGTCACCCCTTGTGCGTGAACTGGGTGAACTGGGTGGCTGCGCTCGTTTCACGGCCCTTGGCCTTTCAATTCTGTAAGAATAACGATGTGGAATTGAGCACTGCAAACAGCTGGAAGCCCTGAAGGTGTTTCCCGGCGCTCGACGCGGGCAGAGCGGTGGTTCTGGGTGAGGGGTTTGGCTGGAGGGAGCCGTTGGGCGCAGGTCGGCACCTTGAACCCGGCTCCTCTGCACAGCCCGGGCCCCTGCGCCGTGGTGACGGCGTGTGGTGGGAGCGGGGCCGCTGGCCTCAGGCCTTCCCCTTGTTGTTGTCTGGCTTCAGAGCTGCAGGTTGTGAGTTTCAGAGCAGCCAAACAGGGTAGACAAAGGTTCAACAGTCAGGTGAGACAAAGAGTAAAGGAAGTAGTGTGAAGCTTTTGAAACAAAACCCAGGTGAATGTGAGCGGTGTGTCCGTGGGGCAAGGTGAGCGGTGGTCTCACTGAGGTCAGATGGCCAGGGCTGAAGGGGTCCTGCAGATTTTTCAGCAAAGATACGAGGTGATTTGGAGAGACTGTGGCCTCTCCCTCCCGTGGTTATCACCTGAGTAAAACGGTACGTGTGCTTAAGGGTTTGGTGGTCTTGGAAGAGAACAATTAATTATTGTTGGGCTCCAAAGCCCCATCCAAATGTCGCCTGCTGACTCGGGTCAGTTTTGTTCAGTAGTTGTGTGCCGGCATGGTTTCTGACAAGCACGGCAGTAGTAGCTGAGGTTAATAACTGTGGAAGCCAGAGCAGTTCCTCGAGGTGAAGTCCCTGAGGCGCAGCGCGGGGCAGCGGGTGGCCCAGCCGTGGGCAGCGGCTCCCCCTCGGAGCAGGAGGGTCAATGTACACGTGTCAGAGCCCTGGCTCCTCACACAGCACCAGCCTCCTTTTGCGGAGACGGGGGATTGTTTTCCTGGCTTTTCATCTTCTGAATAGATGGCCCTCAGAGAGAGAGGAACCCACTGGCCGTATTCGCTTGGCGTAAGCTTGGAAGCACCAAACAAAATAAACATTTTTGCTGAATAGTGTCATAAAGGCAGCAGTTACCTTCTGGATGCCTGTACTGGCACGGAGATGGCAAAATCCCATTCTCTGTGATGGACTTGCACCATCTTTTGAGTCCTAGGCCCACATGGGCCTGTTAGGCCATTCCCAGCTGGGACTCACAAAGTCCTTACCGTCAGAACATAATGAACATATCAGAACGTAATGTTTTGATGTTTAGGTTTTATAATCTGTTTTCACTGCTTTTGGTTGGGTACAAGTGCTTTGTTCTAAGTTCTCATCACCTTTATTTCTTCTTCTAGAACTCGAACCGAGCCAGTGAGTGGAACATCAGCCACGCCGTGCGTGCATTACAAGTTCTTCTCCCTGCTGCAGTACGACACGGTCACCTTCAGCGGCCTCAACATCTCCCTGGGCGACCTGAAGCGCCAGATCATGGGCCGCCACAAGCTGAAGGTGACCAACTGCGAGCTGCAGATATCCAACGCCCAGACCGGAGAAGGTGCGTGGGGGCGGCGGGCACGGGGCCTCGGGCACTGCCCGGCTGGCGGCGGCCACGGCCTGCGGGAGCCACACTCTGCTCTCTGTGGCTTGTCCCCACGTGGCGTGAGTCAGCCTGGGGCCCGTCCCGCCGGCGTGCGGGGAACCGGGAGGGCAAGTGGCGCCAGCGATTCAGTGGGGTGCGAAGGGACGGTGCGATTCGGCCACCATCGGTAGCTGTGGCTTGTGTGGGGACCTCACAGAGCCGTTCCGATCTGTTGTTGGACACGGAGCTGGGCGTAGGAGACTACGTGGTCCATGTGCAACGTCTAGTGCTTGCAAAAGCCCAGTAGCCACTTACCGGCCATCACTGGCAGTAAAACAAGTTTTGTGCTAGAAGGGAGTGGGAATCAACAATGGTGTTGGCTCCAGCTTTGTTGAACATTTCTGTTGGAGCTCTGCTTGGACAAGTGTGAAAAGTAGCCCTGTTGAGCGTGATGTCGCTGCTCAATCTGCAGATGTGGAGTCGTGGCGAGGCAGAGTGACACTGGTAGTTGCCAAGGCCCCGCAGCTACACGGGATGTTGCTGCCTGCGGGGAACAGGCTCCTGCTGACAGATGCCAGTTTTGTCTGAGAGCTGTTAGACTAAGCTGGCAGCTGTTAAATTCAAAGGGAGCAAACAGAAATTTCCAGGGACTTCAGGACTAATGCTCCAGCTTTAGTCCTTTCCTATTTAAAACCAAAAAAGTTAACTTTTAAGTCTACATTGTTTGACTTCACCAGATTTCATCATTGACACAGATTTCATCACCAAAATGAACTCAATTGATTGACGTGAAGGAAAAATAAATGTATGAAAGCCAACAGGTGTCAGGTCCCTTCACAGAACTACCTCGGCAGCGCACTCCGCTGTTTGTGAACCCTCTTCCACAAATTCTCTGCCTCAGTGACCCAGCTGGTGGGATGCTTCAAGTCCCACATACAAATATGTGCCCTGATAAGTGTCCTGTGCAAATAAAGCCTTTACTTCACCAGGTTATTGTCACTCTTCAGTTTTCAGTTGATCCATTTCAATGTGTACTGATTGACTTTTAAGGGGAATCCATTTTTCTATCAGTCTGGTATTAGATGGCTGGAGGTCTCCTCCCTGTGCACTTCACAAGTGGATTGAAAACAAGCATCCCTCTCTCTGTCTGTATATATCTCATGCAAGGACAGTCTATCCAGAAGGCAGATGTCAATGCTTCTAATGGTCAACGAATTGTCATAAAATACAAAAAGAGGACCCATTCCTCTTTTTGCATCATACACCTCTTGTGCCTGTTCCACCTGACCTCTGCAGGCTTGCAGAATTGGCGAATAAGTGCACTGGTTGCTGTCCTCATATACACAGCCTCCCTCGAGGAGAGGTGCTGCCACCTGCAATCCTCTGCAGACCTACCACAACCCTCAGCTGGGCACAGGCGTAGCAAACTCCTGCCTTTTTGTGGAGCCACTGTTGCTTATCCTGTGCCTCTGAAATCTCAGTCCAGTGGTTTGTGATCTGGACCAGAAAGAACACTCTGTATGACTCCGTTCAGCAGGTGGAAACAGCTGCTTTGGGCTTCCAGAGCTGCAGCTGCCATCATCTCCCCGTTGCTTGTCAGCCTCAGTGCTCTTTGAGCTCCTCCGACATCAAAAAGTCCCATCTCAGGCCTTTCCTGACAGGTGGCTGTGTAATGGTGAGATTCCCCATTTGAGCAGAGCTCTAGGCGTTGGTTTCAGGGTATGACTTCTGTAAAAGCTTTGGGTTTTGTCATTAGTAGTACTTTCACAGCAACTTTGGCTTTCGGGCCATTGTTCTGATTCGGCCTCCATAGGTAACGGCTTTTAATAGTTAAAACTGTAGGCAGATTACAGGGCATGGCTGCTGATGGTGCTTTAAAACATTTAGTCGTATCCAGCTTGTGCAAGTACAATATATAAACCATTCTCATGGAGACATCTTTACATGTGAGACTCACTCATGGGAGATCTTCACATTTGAGGCTCACTCAGTCAAAGTGTCTCAGGTAGCTCCTCCTCTTCAAAAGACGAACACGGTGAAGCCAAGGCAAAGCATGGAGACCTTCAGGCACACTCTGGTTTCAAAAGGCTTTTCAGAAGACTTGTCTTCGTAATTAATTTCATTTGAGTCTCTCTGCTCTGCAAAAAGTGAATTGAAAGAATTCACGTCCCTTTGGCTTATTCAAACTAGATGATTAGCTTAAGAGAGGAGACACCACTTTAGTTGGAGCCAGTTCTGCCCTACGTGTGAAAGCAAGCTCAAAAAACCCCTCAGGTTCCTGTGATCCAAACTCCAGCACTGCCAGTTCCGTTTGCATTCGCATGTACAGCCCTGAGCAGCTGACAGTGTGGCTGTCGATGGATGAAGCCCCGAGAAGCAGAGAGCTGGCGGCTCTCTTCTGTGTTCTGTCAGTCCCCAGCACTCGCAGCACAGGGGAATCGTTTTGAGGGAACAGCTCGGAAAGCAGCGGCGCAGAGTTTGCATGCTTTAGCCGAGCGCCTGCTTTGTTGCAGGGTAAGCTGGTCAGACTTTAGAATCTGGTTTACGCAGGTGAGACTTTGCTGTGGTTTGTTCCTCTCCAAAGATCTCTCGGGTTTGTAGCCTAACAGAAGCAAAAGCAACTTGAGCTAGGTCAGGAAAGAACCTCAGGCATGAGCAGACTCTCCTTTAGTGACCTCTGAGACCATTTTGCTGCTGGCATCCAAACTGTTTGAAAAGAATGGAAAAGGTTTTGCTGCTGGTGTTTGATTCTCAAACCTGAAGACTTCTTGAAAGGTTCTGTTAGTGTGTTGAGACGACAGGAGTGCCATGTCACATACAAAATTTTGCTTTTATGCCTGTGAAGGGGTTCTCTCAAGTGCTATGTAATGACATATTAATATACATTCTTACGAACTGACTAATGTTTTCTTCTGTATTGGTGTTGTTTTCAGAATACACAGATGAGAACACCCTGATTCCTAAGAACTCCTCGGTGATTGTTAGAAGAGTCCCTGTTAGAGTCAAAACTACCAGCAAAACACGATTTATGTAAGTACCCATAAAGCATTGTAGTCTGTGAGGGGTTGCAGTGTGTTAACTTTTTGTATGGAGATTAGTTTACAGAGGCATTCGGAGTGTATCTTTCTTCTTTTTATTGCTTTTACAGTAAAGAGAGATACGCATGTTCCCCTCTCAGAAGAGTCTGTCAGTGTTTGACTGTGTCTTGCATTTGGGGGAGGCGGGGTGGGATATGGCAGGTATTCTTATGCCTCAGATCTGGCTTTCTGGCATACTGGCTACAGAGGAAAGACTGAAAGACAAAGGTCGCTGTTTGGGTGGTTGATTATGTAAGAGCACAAAGCTGTAGCACAGACTTCATCGTTTTGATACTTACACAGCAGAGACAAAATATCTGAGGACTTCCTCTGGCACTGTTGTGTTCTAGAGCTGTAAGTCGGACAGTAATTGCTGACAAACTAGAAATGGGATTTTTTTTTTTTTTAGTTGCACTGAATGTGCCAAGAGAGAACAGTTTATGTATACAAATACATTTCCACGTTCACTAGACTATCAGAATATAATGTCTTGATGTTCAGGTTTTATAATCTGTTTTCACTGCTTTAGGTCGGGTACAAGTGCTTTGTTCTAAGTTCTCATCACCTTTATTTCTTCCTCTAGAACTCGAACCGAGCCAGTGAGTGGAACACCAAAAGCGGTATGTAAAAACACAATCTCACACTTTGTTTCTACACATTGCACTTAATTCTAAACAACGTAGCCTTGTATTAATCTCCCAAACATGAACTTAATCTGTTCTGCAGCAAGACACAGTATATGTTGTAGAGACCATGTATTTGATTCCCAGCACAGTGAAAACTGAGTAATGCCACCATTTGCACAGTTCTAATGTGAATATTGGTATTTGTGCCTAGTGATGCATTGTGTTTCATATTGAATATGCTGGAATATTTCCTGAATGACTTTGTGCTGTACAGATAACGTAGGATTGGTTTTAGATCAGGTAGGTTCAAGGTTTGCACAATTCAATTGGTGCTGTGTTCTACATCTGTCTGTCTAGAGCTAGTATGTTTGTATAGGCTGTCGTGTGCTCTTTGTTTCTTGCAATTAAAATTGTTTGGAGTGCATTTTTTCCATTTTCACATTGTATCACTTAGCTTTTGTTTTGAAATACTTTCTTTGCCTAACAGTTTGGGAAGATGTTATCAAAACCCACTGAGAAACCATTGTTGTTCTACTTGGTACTCTTTCTTACTTTTGACTTGGCGGTTCAAACAAATCCCAAAATCAACGTATCCCATACGTTTTGAGGACAGTTCTGTGCAGCTAAAAGATTCCTTTTCGTGTCCTGAAATACTTGGGTATTTGTTCCTAAAGCTGTATAACTGAAGTGCTATTGTTTGGCCTCCTCTGAGTACTTAAAGGTCTCTAACGGATTGCTGTGAGTTTAAATGTTGTTGCTACCTGAAGTGGCCTTCCTAAGTTCTGCATTTGATCTTCCCGTTTTATCCGATGAAACGGTTTAGTTTCATAGTTTGTCTGCAAATGCAAATATCTAAAGCCCAGCGCACCGAGTTTAGCTGCTTCTCATGAACCACGTTGGCCCTCTGAAGCTGTCATAGGTTTGGACTTTGTTTTGAACCAATACACTTACATTAGGTTGGACATGTCTCTGTCCGTGACACTCGGAGGATAGAGTGCAGACTTTCAGACTACAGTAGAGGTTAACTTTTGCTATGTTTTGATTGTACAACTTGAATATGTGTTTAATTTTTTGTGAACAGATTGAGGACTCTTCTGCACCCACTCCTCTGGCCCAGCTCATTAAGGTATGTGTATATTCTTGTCAAAGACTTAAAAAAACCCCACCACCACCAACAAAAAACCCCACTGGCTTCATATTTTTAAGTCTTGTACGGTGATGTATAACTGGATAACTGCTGTAATGTGAACAAAACTTAATTTTTAATAATTTACAGTATTGGTTTTAACTTTAGAATGTGTGTATATTTCCGTAGCACCCTGTAAAGAGTAGTTCCCAGTTTGGGAGGACAGAAGGGGAGTCCCTCAACACAATGTTGCACTATTGCTCATCTTCAAGACATAAAGAAGCAGCACTTCAGGACCTGTTTACTGTTTCTCAGACCTTTTGTTAATTTTGTGTTGGAGACCGACACAATTTTCACAGAAGAATTTAACTGGCTGCAAGTTATGGACATGTTGGGGGGGGGGGGGGGGGGGGGGGGGGGGGGGGCGTGCAACAGCCAAAATAGAAGCGTTTGTGTAACACGGAGAATTGCGTGGCTACTGTTGAGTTTCTAGTCACTGCAGTTATAGAGCCACTCTCTGAATGCTGCACAGTTTCATAACTTGTAGTCTATGGAGAGTGGACAACACACCCTAATTGGTTTGAACGCAGACTGTAAATTGTGTAAATGTGCCTAATTGTTTGCAGGAATATACCAATGTGTTAGTGCAGCGTATTAGCAGAGGTGGCCTTCTGAAGCTGCTGTAATGCCATGGTTTGCTATGGAACTGCTTGCATTTTTTGCTCAACAATGTGTCACTTTGTCTGGGAAAGCACTAGTGGTTGCACTTTGTGAAAAGGCGTAGTGTGAGCCTGTCAAATTACTGGTCTTAGAGAATAGAGAAGGCAGGGCCTCGTGCAGAGGGGCTAGTTCTTTCTTCTGAAAATAAAGGCTGGAGTTGGAGAAATCTCTTCCCACTCTCCTCTTCCCTCTCTGACTGCAGAATTAAATTGTGTACATTTGGGGAAAAAACCCCAACAGTTACTTTGGAAGGTAGTCACCAGAAGAAATTGTTGGTTCTGTAAAAACTCATGTGAAGTTTGACTCTAAAATGTGAAAAACTGTCCAAGTGCTGTACACATTCAAGCTTTTGAGAAAATGTAGGTATTTCAGAAAAATGCAGGAATGTAACGTAAAGCAGCTCCAAACTGTTATACTCCAACCTCCTCAGTGCAGACGGGCTTGGCTTGGAGGCAATGTGTTGACAAGTTTTCTGCTTTGTTATTACCTTGTAGGAAATTCCGTATTTGAATTATGGTCTGTGCCTAGTAATGGTTTGTGGGGTTTGGATGTGTCTTGTAAACTGTCTGGGTTTAAACAAATTGGTCAAGTATCTGTAAAGTTTTCTGTAAATGGTAACGGAAGGGGTTTCATAGATGTCGGTCTGGATTATGTTACTGTTGTGTCTATAAAACAACCGTTTCATAAACTGTTGAAACTAGTGGGTAGCTTTTGCATATAAAATCAAACCCATGAGTGGTTGCTCTGAATGATGGGTGCTTGGAGGTCCGTATCCTTTACATCCCTCCCTTAGACCCTGCTGGGATCTGGACTAGTGTGTAATGAGAACATTTGAACAAATGCTACTTACAAAAAATCAGCTGGCTTTGATATTTTGAAGGTCTAGTTCTGCGTAAGGTTTCTATCACAATTTGTGTGTTAGAAGGGCACAGCAAACAGGAAAAAATCTGCAGGTTGTGCTGACCGTAGTTAAATCACTTACCGTGAAGAAGTGAGTAGGCAGGGGACATGCAGTTTGGGCTGCCTACAGCACACCATGGTCCAATTTCTGCTGGAAAGAATCTTTTGTCTTGCTGAGGAATTATAAAAAGCTTGATTCCTCTTAATGCTTCTGTGTCTGAAGCTGAATTTCGGTGAGCAAAAGCAACTTCCCTGACTCTTAAGTTGTGTGTCCTTTTAATGCTGCAAAGTGTAAACACTGATACTTGCATACGTCTCCATTAAATGTACAGCGGAGATTTTCTCCTTCAAATAATCTGGAGCTCAGGAATCCATTTAAAAATACTGGATAATGTAATTTTTTCTACGCAGAGCTTCAGTCTGCTTGGAAGACATTTGGATTGGTTACACAAGTCTTTAAGTAAGGTACAAACAGAGCCTCGGGTTTTGAGTGCCCAAGAATGCTCCTTCCAAGCAGGTTAACGGGCACAGAGACACCATGTGATGGCGTAAGGGCTCCCCAGAACATCTCTGGGACAACTCTGGCTCATAGAAGCAGCTGCTTTCCTGCAACCTCAGCTACTGCTGGGCTGCTTTTTACAGGGTTGGGTGAGTCTTTGGCTGGGGGAGCTTAAATGTGTTTCTAATGTGCGTGTCCAATAATTACCTGTTAAACAGACCGGCAATCTGGCTGAAGCCAACGCTTCCGAGGAAGATAAAATACGAGCTATGATGATCCAGTCTTGCCGTCAGTACGATCCAATCAAGTAAGTGTTGGCAAAGTCCTACCTGTTCTTTGAAGACTATGGAAACATTGTAGAGATGGTTGTTGGAACAAGAGAGACGCATACATACCATTTTCTTTTTTTCCCGAAAACCTTTTAGTTACGTGAAGAAACCCTTGGGTCCACCTCCACCATCCTATACTTGCTTTCGCTGTGGAAAACCTGGGCACTATAGAAAGAACTGCCCGACAAATGGGGTAAGATTGTGGGGGGCTTCTGGTGTCACTTGGTTTTTCACTTGTTTTACCTTGGCAGTTACGCAGCAGTTACATGAATACCCCTGTTAGGAATTGTTTCTCTTGGGCTGAAATACAGAGGTTCTATGGCAGTGGTGCAAAGCCCTTCAAAATTCCAGGGAAAGCTGGAATTTTCAATGGGAAATTTTCTTTCTTCGAGGTCATAGTCCTTGTATATGTCCATAGATCTTTCTCTATGAGCTTTAATGTATATTTTTATATATTTCAATGTTACTGCAAATTTTTCTCATCTTAACTCTTTTTAATGACAGTTTGCAGTTTTTAGTATTTTGTAGAAAAAGATGCCGTTTCTCTTGACCCCATCTATTGAATATTTGCGTGTTATAATTACACAAGTCTCTGGTTGAGTATTCAGGCCATTTAACGTTACTCACTGAACGTACGTGCATCAGCTCTGAATTCAACCTTCACCTGTAGGTGGTGAATATCAGTGTCCCCACTGGCCGATCCAGAGCCCTGCATTAAGCTCTCCCTCTGAACTGCGCTTTGGAGGAGGAGGGGGTTTGTGCCTCTCCTCTGAGGGGATGGGGAGCTGAGGGATATTTCACCCTTAAGGACCCTGAAGCTGAGCCAAAGAATGTCGACGGCGTTCAGAACACTGCTCGAGCCTTTGGAGCATCCTGGCTATATTCATTTAGGAAAAAGAGTATTTCAGTCGAGCAACGCTTAGGCTAGGTAAAAGGAGAGGATTAAAGGCCTTTCCTGCTTAAAATCGTGGTTGAAATGTCATTTTAAGTGTGGGTCTTAAGATGAGCTATGTCTGCATTTCTTTTCTTAACAGGACAGTAATTTTCAGTCTGTTCCCAGACTTAAAAAGTGCACAGGAATTCCCAGGAGTTTCATGGTGGAGGTGGAAGATCCCAATACCAAGGGCGCTATGCTGACGAAGACTGGAAGATATGCAATACCAATTATTAATGCGTGAGTATGGAATTAGCTGGTCTGACCAAAAAGTGAAGGAGAGAAGCCACGTGTCAGTGTCTGAGTGGCAATGCCACCAAGCTGGCCAGCATCTGTAATTACGGGGCAAGAAGCACTGTCATTGTATCTTAACCTTAAAACCTGTGATGATTTCTAATATTAAAATAGGGCAGTCCTGCTGCTCAGGGCCCTGAACGCTGGTTAAGCTTGTGGTATGCTAAGAATCCGTATTTCTGCAAAACATTTCAGTCGTGTTTACAGTGGCGTCATTCTTTTTGAAAGCTCCTTTTGCTTCTGTTTTATCTTGCTAAGGCTTCTTGCAGAATTTAACAAACAGCTGTTGGACTGAGATTCCCTCTGCCTCTGACATTTATCAGATCCCATGTGTGAAGCAGAGGGATGTTTACCTGTTGCTGTAAACTAAGAAAATCCTGCTGTGTGCTGACAAGAGTGGCTGTTTTAAAATGCACTCGGTAGCAGCTCTGTTCTTCCGTCATGGCTCTCCTTTTGCAGAAGCTGTAACATAGACTTCTTCCATTTATAAAACACAATTACACAGAGACTGACTTTATCCTGAGCCTGCAATTGACATTTACCCTCTGGCAAAGGAGAGGTGGGGTTCATTTCACCTGGTGTCTAGCTGTCAGAAAATGATTTCTCTAGTCTGAGCTAATTTCTTAGTTGATCCAATGAATGGAAGAGTTCTGCAGAAGGAAAATTGTTCCCCCCTCCCTTTTCTAGCACTCTGGCTATAGAAAAGTAGTTTAAACTAAATGTCTGTATTTTTGAAGGCTAATGTGGAGTGAGAATGACACCTACTGTCTTCATTGGATAAAATCCAAAGCTTGGGGAAGTTCTCCTTTATCCATCTTTGACTTTTTTTCTTTTTCCTTCCCCATCCCCCCTCCAGGGAAGCTTATGCCAGAGGAAAGAAGGAAAAGCCTCCCTTTTTACCAGAGGAGCCATCCTCTTCCTCCCTTTCCTCAGACGATCCTATTCCGGAGGAGCTGTTATGTTCCATTTGTAAAGAAATCGTGGCTGATGCAGTCATTATTCCCTGCTGTAGAAACAGTTACTGTGACGAATGTAAGTGTTACTGCCATGTTTGCTAATTCAAAACATCACACCTGATCTTCTGACAGCAGAAAGATCATAAGATTCCTTTGTTACCAGCTCTGTTTAATACTTAAGTGTACCCCGAGTAGGAAAGGACTCTTCTTGTAGAAAGGAAAAAACAAAGGCAGAAGGCTTTTTTCCCTTTTTATGCACCTAGTTAAATCCTCTTTCCATGCAGAAGGATGAGTACGAGAAGAGTGCGTAATGCTGCAGCTGATTACAGTGTTAGTTATCAAATGCATTGAGTTTGTGCACAGTCCTTTCTCTCATACAAAACTACAGAGCCAACGCTGGTGACTTACTGTGGTCTGCAGCAAATGGCTCGTTAGGCATTTAATCCACATTCTTCTCCACGGGAGAGTTGGTTAAAACCGTCAGAACTTGAACCTACTAATGGTTTTTGGAGATGTGTCTTATTCATGAGCCTTGAGGTTGGTGACTTCTCACTGTGCTGGACAGTGGAGAACAGACTAGTCAGAACATCAAGGCACGGCCTGCTCTACATCTTCAAACGTTACAATAGTGAAATAGCAAAACTGGGCAGCTATTTCCTGCATACTAGAAATTTTTTACACTGCTGAACATTTATAGCTTCATGCTCTCAGTTCGGAACCATATTCACCCATTAACCATCTACAGGCCTTTATAATTGATTAGAACCCAGACAATGTCCTTAGTTTAGCTAAAACCTATTTTGATGATTCTGATTATACCCAGGTATTAGAACGGCATTACTGGACTCTGAGGAACATACATGCCCAACATGTCATCAGGCAGGTGTTTCTCCCGACACTTTAGTTGCCAACAAGTGCCTACGCCAGGTAATGCAGTGACTTTTAGATAAACTGTTTGTAAGAAAAGTCTAGTCAGTCAGTTAGCTGAAAGGGAAGAAAATATTAATGTACACCTCCTTAAACAAGGCTAAATGGAATAAGGCTAAATTTACTTTGCAAATACATTCCCTGTTGTTACAGAAGCTGACAACTCTTGAGCGACAATCTGGCAAATTCAGGTCACACTTGTGTTCAACAGGATTGCCTCAGTTTCAAATTCAGTGTTACCACCGGAGTGCTTTACGTACAGATAGTCTGAGTTACCAGTCATTAACACCAGTGTTTAATGGGATGCGTTCATGTATCACCGAAGGGTTTGGCTTGGAAGGGACCTTAAAGCCCATCCAGTCCAACCCCCCTGCCACAGGCAGGGACACCTTCCACTAGCCCAGGTGGCCCAAAGCCCCGTCCAACCTGGCCTTGAACCCTTCCAGGGAGGGGGCAGCCTCAGCTTCTCTGGGCAACCTGTGCCAGGGCCTCACCACCCTCACAGGGAAGAATTTCTTCCTTAGATCTAATCTGAATATATCCGTATGTTGGTTTATTTTAGGATGGAGAGTATCTACGGGAATACACAAGTAATTCTACTCTGTGGAGGCTTTTGTTCATTGAGCTGCTGAAGGTTCATGTCACCTCTTTGTAAATATTTTTCTGCCTCTAGGCTGTGAACAACTTCAAAAATGGAACTGGGTATGCACAGGTGATCCGTAAGCAGAGGCGGCAGCAGCAGCAGCCACCAGCACATCCACCAGCTCTGACCCCTCCTGCTGCGCTGGTGGCTGCCAGGGGACGTCCTCAATCTTCCCCCCTCTCAATCCGTGGTTTGCGGGAGGAGAAGGTAGGTGTTCTTCCACCATATGCAGTGATTTTCGTATTTTAGTCGAGCTTATTTTCCAACTGTTTGCACTGATTCACTAGGGCTATCTGGTTCCTGGACTGCGACAGCCAGCATTGCCGAGTCTTCTGGGCTACCGAGGACGATCAATACCCACAACCGGTAAAGTAACTGTACCTTACAAATTTCGCTTAAAAAAATTATCTTCAGGTAAACTGAAAGGGATTTTTTTTCTCTCCCCATGCCAAAAGGTCATCCAGTGAGAGCCGGCAAAATTCGCTCGGCAAGTGGCAGACCAGACTGGGAAGTGTAAGTATGCTACAGAAATTCAATATATTGCTGCTTGTAACCTGTTAAACGAGGCCGTAACACATAACGGACACAACAGCTGATTTATAAGGGAATAAGTATGCACAGATCGTTGTGGAGAATACATGTGGTAACTAATTTTTAAATGGCTTAATTTGAATTGGCCTTCACAAAGGGGATCTGTGCTCTCAGGAAGATTATTTAAAATAAAACTCCAGTACATGATTGAAAAGAGGACTCTGAAGAATGAAGTCTTTCTGAGGCAATCATAATTACATGTGAAAATGAAACATAATTAAAGGATCAGATGGAAAGGCACCCTCTTGATTACTGAATAGGGCTGAAGAAATTGATTTCCCAATAGAAATCAGCCTCCAATATTCTTTTTTTAACACCTTAGTTAATACTGATTGAGCAAAGTATTGGAAAAGGCAAGGCTGTTACTTTACTATTTAGTCACCTCAAGCAGCCAAGCTGCTTTCTCTCGGTTGGAGAGAGAGGAGTCTCTTTTGGTTTATTGCAGCATCGTTAGTCCTTCCTTTTGGTATCTCTGTGTTATAGATCGATTGTAAGGGTGCATTGTGTGTATAAAATCTTAAAGATAAGTCAAAACAAAAACCAGGGTCCATCCCACAGATTGTCTAAAACCTCAAGTTCAGTATGCAAAAAATAACAATTCAGGGCCAAGAACGGGCCAAAGACGTCACCATGAAGCAGCAACCTAGGAAGCGTGTGCGGAAGATGTTAAAAGAAGTTTGAGAGAAGATGAGTAAATGTCTGTGCAGTACTTTGAAGATCAGAACTGTGACGTATTAAGCGTGTCAAGGTGTGGCAGAAGAGCGCTTGGCACGTGTCTCTTTTAGCACGGGCAGCCTCCGGCCACAGTTGCCAAACTGACTATAAGAAGGGGAGACTGAGGGATTTGTTGGGGGTGAGGATGTGGAAGGCAAGTATGAGGACCAAGAAATGAGCGTAGTCTCAAATGAACAAAAAGCAGGGAGAAAAATGCTTAAGTTGAGAACAAGAAGTGCTCGCCACCACGCTCCTCCTCCATTCACTTTCCTCTTTAAAATCAGGGCAGAGTGTAACAAGCAGTGACTGGTGTTTTGGGGTTTCTTTAGAAGCTCAAATCGCGGACGCCCGCACAGTGAATGTACCCAGAGGACTCAGGCCCCAGCACTACCAGCATCAACACCGCTCTCTGTGCCTGTGCCTCCATCTCCCTTGTATCCTCCACCACCCTCCGCACTTCCTCTTCCCCCGGGGGTACCACCACAACCGTTTCCTCCTCGGTTTCCACCTGGGCAGCCTCCATCTGCTGGGTGCACTCTCCCTCCTCCAGAATATCTCCCAGCTCCTGCAGACACGTCACCAGCTTGAGGACCAGCAGCAGTTCCAATGGCTCATTCAAATGCCATCCCAATGACACAAGCACCTCCTTTGGAGAATCACTGAGGTTGGAAAAAACCTCTAAGATCATCGAGTCCAACCGTTAACCCAACACTGCCAAGTCCACCACTCAACCATGTCCCTCAGCGCCACATCTACCCGTGGATGGTGACTCAACCACCTCCTTGGGCAGCCTGTTCCAATGCTGACAACCCTTTCAGTGGAGAAGTGTTCCCCAATAGCTGATCTAAACTTCCCCTGGTGCAACTGGAGGCCGCTGCTTCTCCTCCTATCGCTTGTTACTGGGGAAAAGAGACCAACACCCACCTTGCTACAACGTCCTTTTGGGTAGTTGTAGAGGGTGATGAGGTCTCCCCGCAGCCTCCTTCTCTCCAGGCTAAACACCCCCAGTTCCCTCAGCCGCTCCTCACAGGACTTGCTCTCTAGACCCTTCACCACCTCCGTTGCCCTTCTCTGGACGCGCTCCAGCCCCTCAGTGTCTGACTTGTAGTGAGGGGCCCAAAACTGAACACGGTATTCGAGGAGCGGCCTCACCAGAGCCGAGGGCAGGGGGACCGTCGCTCCCCTGGTCCTGCTGTGATTTCTGACACAAGCAGGATGCCTTTGGCCTCCCTTGTCTAGGGAGGAGTTTGACAGAGCACAACGAGACTTAAAGAAGAGTGGGGGTTTGGCTCAATGAAGTTGGGCTGGTTTTCATGTTTGTGTTTCGATGGCCTGTCGGACGGCAGTTACACTCGAGTGCATCTGACATCCGCAAAAATGACAGAGTGTTTGCTCCAATAGACTTTCTGGGTGCAGACGGCAAACATGCAAAACTAAAACAAGACAAATGTCATCCTAAAACTTTCCCTAAGACTTGTAGGAATTCTAAACTGGTTTTGCTTAAATAGCATGTCCACCTTTGCATCTGCAAGCAGTCTGCATTTTCTCATACTGGCCATGTTTTGTTTCTCGGTGTCTTTTTGTGATAAAGGTCAAGCTGTAATTGTAATAAAGGTCAAACTTATCTTAACAGGGAAAAGAAAAAGTCCAGACTCGATGAGTTTACACACGGTTCAGGAGCGGATGGAATCTAAAAAGACTCCAAAGGAGCGCAGGCGTTCCTTTTCCAGGTAACTGCTTTACATGTCCTTAATGGAGGAGCAGGCTGGCTAGAGGAATCAGGAGGATCTCCACTGCCCTCTCCAGGTGGATGGGATGATTCCAGGGATTAGCAGGGAGAGGAGTTCTCTATGTAGGGTACTAGCTCAGCTACGGCAGAGATTACAGTTGACTGAGAGTTACAATTTGGCAGCAGTAGCTGAGGAGCAGGTGTCTCTTTCACTGAAGCTTCTCTGCAGTGACACCCTTCACCTCCTGACAGCTGTGAGGAGGCCAGAACCTGAAGAGGTCTAGTGCCTGGGTTTTCTGTGTCTCCCTGTTCTGAGTGTAACCGTTCCCTCAAAGCTCTTGGGAGGAGATATGGGAGAGAAATTGTATTCACCTCCTCTTTTGTTTATCTCCTGTGGGTACACGGGGAGACGTTAACCTGGACTGCAAACTGGTGGCTTTCCTAGGAATTTCATTGGAGCAGATGGAGCAGAGGAGCCAGGAGTCACGCGGCCTCACTTCGGAAGGCGTGCGCCTTGCTGTCTGCCAGCACTGGTGGTTTTGGGCCTCTGCCGAAACCCTGCTCCTGCTCCTTGAGCTCTACTGGCTGCGCAGGCGGAGGAGCGCTGACTGTGACAGCGGCAGCCAGCGGGGAAGCTCCAGCGATGCTGAGGAGGAGGGAGAGGACGATGACTGGGAGGGCAAAGCAGACCCCAATGACACCTTGGGTCAAGCCAACCCTCGAGTGGGGACCCCCGCTGCATCTGCCAAGCCCTTCCCAAGAAGTCCTTTCTGACAGGGATGCATCCAGCCTAGGGATGGGGCAGCACCTACGAACACCTGAGCACCCCCAAGAACAACATCACCAACCGCCTGCTGCTGGTGCCCCTGAGACCACCCCTCGGGCACGTCTTCCACCAGAGCTGGGCACTGTGGGGGATCCGCCAGCGAGGCACTCCTGCATCCCCGGGGAGCACCTGCCAGAGTACGTGCTGTGCTTCCTCCTCTGCCCCGTGACGAGCCGAACAGAAGCCAGGTCCCCGCTTCCCACGCAGCCTCTGCATCTCCGTATAGCCTCTGCATCTCAAAATCCAATAAATGGGCTTGTTTTAAGAAATCCTGTGTCCGTGAGAGTAGGGTATTCTCCGCCTGGCTTTCCTGAGCGCTTTGCAGCCTCTCCAGCCCAACAGCAAACCTGGGGCTCTGCGCGCGCTTTGGCCCTGAACAAGCATTCTTGCCACATCCAGCAAAACAATCCAAACACTTGTCCTTTGCAGGCACACAGAAGGTGGTGGAAGGGAATCCTCTTGCTGGCTTTCCCGAGTGCCTTGCAGCCTGTCCAGGCCACCAGCAAATCTGGGTCTGTGCGCTTGCTTTGGCCCTGAACTGGTGTTACCGGCAGGGCTTTGGATTTTTCAATCATGGCTTAATATTCCAGTGATTATATTTAAAGAAGTCAATTATATAATTCAACTAAAATAAGTGTGTGTTTTATTAAGAAACCCTATTTTTAAAATATATTTCAGTTTTATAAAAACCCTGAATTACACATTTCTTATAGAAATACATCACTGGAAATCAGCTAGACAATAACCAATGTTTCTGGAATGTCAGTACACTCAAATTGATGGTCAGTCTGTAAAGAAAAAAATTCTTGAGGATTGTCCTGTGCTTGTTCTTCTGGGATACTACCCTTTTGGATCATTCTAGAGGCATTCCAAGAGACACCTGCACTGGGCCAAGGAAA
The DNA here is from genome assembly GCF_031877795.1 of Strix aluco. NCBI lineage: Eukaryota > Metazoa > Chordata > Aves > Strigiformes > Strigidae > Strix > Strix aluco. The sequence goes on from NC_133966.1 coordinate 1,442,051, forward strand.
TGTAAGGAATAATCTGATTGCCTAATTACTCAATATGGTTGGATATCCTGTGTTCACAAAGTTCCCTTGTTTCTCACTGCCTCCCAACTTCAGCTTCAGCGACAGAGAAATAAAACCCACCTCTGCTCTGAGGGTTGAATTTCTACTTCATAACTGCTGTAATATACAAATGATTTTGATTTATATTAAGAATTAAGTTTGGGACTGAGTTTATGCACCTCTGATACGTTGGCAGCTATCCAGCAAATACCTCGAGTTGTGTTCACTCTTTTAGATGTCAGAGTAGACACTGAGGAGGAAACACAGTTCTCAGATGTTTCTCTTTGACAACGGACAAGTGTTGGAAACACTGAAAGTTAAATCTTGATGCCTGGAACACTACAGTAGACTTCAGTGGAAAGAGAATGTGCCCCTGAAAGCAGTTAGCGGAGTGGCCAGGACAAGCAAATTTGTTTTGCTAACACAGTTCAGCAATGTTAGAAAACACTTTTCAAAAAGATTTAAACCTTCCTCTGGACAGGACCAATGAACCTTCCTTCAGAGCCCATCAGCACCATTTGTTTACAATCAGCCAGAGGGACTGCTGTCTAGTGACAGGAGACACTGTCCAATCAGTTCAGAACAGTTCTTTGAAGGGAAAGCCAGAGTTGATAGGCATCCCCGCTGGAAGGCTCTTACAGAGGAGAGTGTTAAATAGAGTCAACTGGCAGGTTTAAGCATTGTCTGGGAAATGTCAAACACTGTCAAGACACCACAGAGCTCTCTGCAGCCAAGCCCCAGCGAGGGACTCCTGTGGGCTCATCTCTGAGAACACAGACTGATGGGCCACCAGCCCTGCCCACAGAAAACACCTTATCAGCAGCTGGCGCAGAGAGTACAGCGCCCTCAAAACCACCAAACCAGCCAGGTCAGCCCACCCAGACACCCAGCATCTCCCCGCAGTACCTGCAGCCACATCTGCAGCCCAGCCGTGCTGTCAGGATCCTCTCGGACTGGTCGGGTCAGCGCTCCCAGCCTTCCAAACCCCGGCCTTCTGGGAGCTGCACTCAGCCCAGCCCGGGGAAAAAGATGAAGACACCCCTTAACTCTATTTGGAGACTTCCAGGAATTCTCCCACCTCAGGGAAAAGGACATGGAACGAAAATTCTGGTTCAGTTTTTCCAAAGCAAAATAAAACCCAACCACTGCAGCAGCGAGACAGCTGTCCCAGGAGTAGAGATCTTCAAAGCCCTGAAATAAATAGTCTTGCCTCTGGCTTCCAGCTGCATGGGATTGCTTTATAGCACCTTACACAAAAACCACCATAAAATACCTCCAACAAGTTACCAAACAAACAGCATTAAGGTTGTCCACAGGATCAGGCATTGGCTTCTAAACCCCCCATTCTTTGGTACCTTCAGCAAACCGCCAGCTCTGATTCAGCCCTCAGTTGGTTTTCTGAAAAGGTGACAAAAGCAGCTTCAGCAAGATCAGAGTCAGACCACAAAATCTGCTTCCTTTAGAGATCAGGCCCTGCTGTCTCTGAGCAGCTCAGATCCCCCAACAGCCGCTGGGCCTGCAGGAACTGAACAGCTCGAGTCTGACCAGGGGACGAGGCAAAGCCTGGGGAAGAAGGCCAGCTGTGAAACAGTTTGACAGAGAAGAGGGGAGAGAGAAAATGTGGGGCAATAGAGCTTCCCGAGGAGATTAAAAGAATCAGGGCTTCACGAACCCAATCCATGAACTAGACGTTTTGTATCTGTACAGATGTTACTGTACTCGGAATGGCAGAACACTACAATCCACTGCCCAGGGGGAACAGAGAAGCTTTGGAGATGAGCACAGAGCACAGCGCTGCCAACTCTTTAACAGCCAGCAGAGCACACCTCCTCCCGGGGGGGGCAGCTCTAACTGCCACACTGCTGCAGGGAGGACAGGGGAGGAGAGTCAGGACAGCTGCAAAAAGTCCATGAGACTTCTCCAAGGGGAAAAAAAGGAAACAGAAAATAACCAAGATCTTTTTACCAGGCTGTCTGTGACACGAGCCATCAAAACATGAGAGTGGGCGATGGACAGCTGGGAAGAACAGTCAGGATTCCACAAAACAGTTCAGACAGCATGAAATCAGAATGAAAATGAACATTTGTGAAAAACATCTCTTAGTATTTTGCTTTGCCCAAGAGGTACCTCTGTGTCACAAGGTAAATATCCCATTCCGCTGCCCAGATGCAGATTTATTCCAACAGAGAATTATTCCACTAACCAAGGGCTTTTCTACACAATGACCTCTGCAGCCTGGGGCAATGCAGCCGTGCATTCGAGTACATGCACACCCAGCGTGTGCAGGCTGGCAGCTGAAACCTTCCCATACTTCTCTCTTCATTGCTGCTGAAACATTTTGACTCCCCAACCCTACACCCTGGTTCTGCAATAATTCCCCACACAGTCAAACTACAGTCTCAGGCACATCCCTTGACTGCCCAGGATGGAATCCCCAAAGTGCGACTGCTCCCAATTCCATTTTTCCCGTAGGAAACAATGGGATAGAGAGGAATGTGTGCAGGCACTTCAGCAATGCACACAGCCGAACCACACAGGAACAGCTGGTGTGATGTGGAAGGTGGTGAGACAGAAGCAAGACCTCTGGGGTTGTCAGCTGCCACTTCAACACCTGGGAATGACAGAAGTAGTAGAGGAAATTCTAACTGCTTTTAATATACCAAGAAATAACTGCTACTTGCCTGAAGTTTAGACTGGAAAATCCCTTTATAACACAAAATTAATCTTCATGATGTCCTGGTGACCCTGTGTGACCCCTCTTCAAACAGATCACCATTCTGAAACCTCTCAGCTGCTTCTCCTGTGACACTGAACACCTGACAACTCTCTCACTGCCAGTGGTCCTGCTGCCTCTCCTGATCCATCACATTTTCATCACCACCTTCAGATGCCTGCTGCTCACCACGGTCAGTGAGGATGAAGGAAAACAGGACCGTGACAACAGTAACCAGAACAGGGTATTAAAGAACTGACAGCAGAGCTCTGAAACAGAAGGCACAGACAGCAAGGCATTACTGTGCACAAGCTTTCACAGTGCAGACGCAGTATTGACAGGGTAGGAATCTGCTCCCCAGCTCTGGAAAACCCAATCCCCTCAGCAGCAGCACTACTGGCACCTGCAAGCTTCCTTCCTTAAGTTCTAAGGACAGAGGAGCATCCCCTGGATCCAGATGCAGCCCCCCTCTGACTGCTGCCATTCTGAGGTGTTGCATTTTTCATATCGATCAACAATAGCTTATAAAGCAAGATTTCAGTTAACTGTCCTAAAACCTCAATCCCCAACAGGAATTGCCTCAAAAGGTCGATCAGAGACGAGCCGGCTCCACCTGCTGCATGGCCTCCCCTGACCACCACACACAAAGCTCAAGCCCTCCCCAGCCTGTCCCAGCCAGCGCCCCAGGAAGGTGCTGTCAGACCTCTCCGCTCCCCTGACAGCCCCCCGCCAGCTCCCCGGCACAGGGCACACGCCGGCTGCAGGCTGCCAGCCAGCCTTAGGGACAGGGAGTCACTTCAGGAAAACTCACCTCTTCCCCAAAGACCAGGTTCTGCTCCGAACCCAAGTGACTGCCGCGAGCCCACAGCACCCTGCCTCTCCGCAGCACCCGAGGGGTGCAAACCCCGACCCGGAGCAGACGCCCGCCCTGTCCCACCTGCTTCACACGGCATCCCTGCAGCCACAGGCACCTCCTGAAAGGGGGGAACCTGCGAGAGCAGTTTTTAAATGTGTTTCCACAAAGACCAGGCAGTTACAGAAAAGAGATTTCACAGGGACAAAACCAGGGAAAAGGAGGAGGAGGAAGTCGGTCTGCCTGGCTACATGAAATGGGGATGAGAACGAGCAGAGATGCAGGGCACAGCAGAACTGAACAGGAGCTTGAAGGTGACAGGAAGAAAAAACAGGCAAGATGAACTACACAGGTGTTCTGGACAGATTATTTTGTTTAAATCTTGATGAATTCATCCTTATCAATTATTCTGATGATTAATTCTATTTCCACACGGGCATTTTGTCAACATTTAAGAAGATGCACAGGAGACCCCAGGAGAAGCCCCAACACTGACCTAGGAACGAGGTGACGATCTGCAGACTGACAGCACATCGGGCGGGACAAGCTTGCAAAGAAACAAAGTGGCAACGGGTTACATCACATTTACAGCAATCCACAGCCACAGGCAGTGAAAAGCGACTATTTTCTGCAGAGCTGGTGCAGAGCAGAGAGGTGGAGGTGAAGCAGCAGCTGATGGGGGAGGCTGAAGCAGTGCCACCCACGGCAGGAGCTCTGCCGGCTGTTTGCAGGCTCAGAGCAAGTGGTGCTGCCGGATTTCCCAACCAGAAGCACTCCCAGGATCCCAGCACACAGAAACTTGTCCTTTAATTGCTTTTCAGTCACTTCTTGTACCTTCATTGTGTGAGACTTCTGCTCTGCCTGCAGATGTCAAGAGATACTTTTCTGAAAGCGGAGCAGGTCGTTGCAGCTTGAAACAAACAGGATTTGTCTTTTGGCAAAGGTGCAAATTAGAAGCTCAGCACAGAAACTGAACTTTGTCCAGAAAGCCAGAGGAGCAGCAGGGCTCTGCAAAGGGGCTGGGCTCCAGCACACCCCCCTGCTCACCCCCCACATCTCTCCCAGCACCTCCGAGCTGGGAAAAACTGTCCCACAGCCCGAAGGCAAGAGCCCGCCTGGGCCAGCTCTCGCCCTCGGGCTTAATGCCGGTTTCTGATCAGCACCTCTTGGCTCTGGTGACTGGCACCCTCTGAAGCACCACTCTGAGGGGTTTCATCGGACTGAACCCACCCAGCCCAAATCACCACAGAGAGCAGAAAATATTAAATGCGTCACTGCTTTCACACTTGAAGTTAAAATAAAGGGCTAAAATTCACTTTCCCTGGGGTAACCTGACAGATAAACCCCGCAGACACAACAGACCCTTACAGACAGCAAAACCCACCAAGTTCAAGGTAAAAGGACAAGCACAGTCACACATCAGAACGTCTGAACAGCCCCAACTGTGACAACAAATCCACAATTCAGAACCATGAAACAGTTTGGGTTTTTAGACCAAAGCTTTCCCTTCCCCGGCGATCCAACCACCCCCTCCAGGGAAATCGGCCCCAGCCCCTGCGCTCACCCACTGCTAGGCCGGGGACACCACCACTGGTGCTGGTGCTGGTGCCACCTTTGCAGGAGAAAAATTCCTTCAGCCATCCAGAACAAAGCGAGTGTTTTAAAAGGAGGAATTCCCACTTGCTGGGTGAACCAAATCTCTGCGTGGATCATCCCTCAGTGCAGACCACAGAGAGCTGGAGGACCTCCTGCCTAGGCCACCTCACTGCAGACCATGGAGCCCTGGCAGACTGTCGGCAGGAAGTAGGCCCTGTGGGGGCCAGAGGGACCCCCGGGGGGGCTCCAGCACGTTGTCCCGCCCAGCACCTGCCCACACTCCTGCCTGTGCTGTGAGGGGGGATTGGGGACCCGGGGGGATTATTGGGGGGGTGTTATTGGGGTTCTGTGGGAGTTGTGGGGGTTATTGGGGTCCTGGGGGGTGTATTTGGTTCCTAGAGGGAATGTAATGGAGTCGGGGTGGGGGGTGTCCTGGAGGGGTTTGGGAGGGTTATTGGGGTCCTCGGGGGGGGGGGGTCTTGAGGGAGATATTGGTGTCTGAGGTGGGGGGATTGGGGACATCCTGGAGGGGGTTCTGGGGGAGGTATTGGGGTCCTGGGGGTGTCTTGGGGGAGGCATTGGGGTCTGGGGGAGGGTCTTGGTTGTTGGGGAGTGTTATTGGGGTACTGGGCGTCTCCTGGGGGGGGGCTAATGGGGCTTAGGGGAGTCCTGGGGGTGGGCTGGTAGGGTCCTGGGGAGATATTTGGGGTCTTGGGGGGTAAAGGGCAAGCAGGATTATCAAGCAATATTCAGAAATCATTATAAGTTGCTATAAGTTGCTATAAGTAAATAAGGTGCAAAGCAGGTGATCATTTCCTTGTATCAGTACACTTCTCCCCTGCCCGTGGTTTCAGAATGTGTCAGCTGTATCAGAAAACAAGGTTGTCCCTAGGAGCCTTGCCTTAATCTTAGGTCTAGTAAGGGGCAGGAAGAGGAAGGGGCAGCCTGAAAGCTAAGGCAGTTGAAGGTGATGTGGAAAGGCTTCTGTCAGCGCCTTTGCCGTGGTGTCCTTCTGGATGCACTTTAGAACCTCTAGTTCATTCTGCCCTGGTCCTGTTCCTCTCTGGCCACTCAGCCCCAGACGTTGCGGAAGGGACGCACGCTGTCAGCTTGACATCAAGTGAGTAGGGGCTGCGCTGTGAACGTGCAAACTGCTTTGTAAAATCACCCCCGGGTGATGTATTGCGCACCTCGCCTGTGACACTGAGCTCCTGAGAAGTGTTGCTCTTAGCCTGGTCTTCCTCGTGCAGACATTTGGACAGACTTCATGTGCCCAGCGAATGAGCCTTTGCTGGGATGACTGTCCCCTGAGAACAGACTCTCAGTGGGCTGCGGCACAGTTCTGACAAGGGGTCTGCAGCATTGAAAACTGTCCCATAAGGTATCTGACAGCCCCTCAGGCACGGTAGAAAATCAAAATAAGGGAGGCTAGTGCATGCTGTCGGATGTGGACAGAACTTTTTCGATTTCTCTGGATGTTAACCAGTGGTAAGATAGCTACCGAAATCTCTGACTTTTCTTCCTCACGGCCAAGGGAAGTGCCTTACCAGCACTGACACTGATGGCTCGTTGTGCACGGCTGGTTCATTACAGCACAGGATCAGCCTCTGAATCTCTTGGCTAAGGAACTTTCTAAAGCCGGTATTAGACCGTACTAGTGCCATACTGCTTGTAACTTACTAACATTTATTTTTGGTTTGGAAGCAACTCGGTCATTATACTAAGTAGTTTAGCAGTGTAAATTCTGTAGTTTATCACAGTTTAAGAAGAACATGAAAGTAGCAAAAAATATTTTCTTACACAGTTATCTGCTCCTTTACAGGCAGCGGAAGATGCGTCTGTACCAGTTGTCAAGTTTGAGTTTGATGGCTTTGAGGTAAGCGTTTTGCTTTTTTTCTTGCTTTGGAACAGGAGAACTTCTCCAGGGAGCTGTGACCGTGCTGTTTTACAAGGTTATTGGTACCTCAGAGTGTATTTAGGAAACTGTAATTAAATGGCCTGACCGCAGCCGATCCCAGGAGAAGAGGCTGCAGTCAAATGGGAGCTGATAGGAAAATAAGCCCCCAGGAAGCTTGGCAGGTGGGGGGGCATCAGAGACAACCCTTTCTGCCCTGTGCTTAGAGCGGGGGAGCCTGCTGGAACGGCACTTATCTGCCAGGGACTGTGCAGAGTGGGAGCAGAGGCAGTGCCCTTGCTGACTCCTCCCAGCTCTGACAAGCTGGCTTTCTACAGAGGGATGCGTATGGGGTAGTTGACGGTGTGAATCGTGTCAGCAGACTAAATGCTTTGTTGCAAATCAAAAATGAAGTGATCGTGAGACAAGCAATCTGGAAAATGGCAAGTAAAAGTACTCACGAGACTCCTGCCTGGGTTTGTCAGCTGCAGGAATCCTTGTATCTTGACTGCGTCTTATACGGTGACTGGAGACCTGCGTGCTGTAGTACCTAAGCAAGTCACTGCTTGGTACCACTCTCATGAAGTCACTTGTTCCGTGACCTTCTTGTGGCCTTTGTCTGGTGCAGACATTCACAGAATAACTTTCTTGCCTCAGACTGTGCTATGAACCAGACGCTTCAGGATCAAAAGGGCTTACTGCATAGAGAAGATGCTCTCTCCCTTGCTGAAGTACAGCTGAGGTGACTGAACTTACGTCTTAATTCTATAATTAATTTTAACTTCCCTTTTAATGGAAATTCTAAGTTTAGAGTAATCTTTTTCAACTTAAAACCCCCTTCCTTTCCCTAGCTTAAAAGGAAAGGGGGTTTTGTAAAGTTCTCTTAAAAAGAAAGGGGGTAAATGAAGGGTTTTATAAATAAAATATGGAACTTCTAGCAATTTTCTTGAGTTTTTTGGCAAATAAATCTCTTGGGAGATGTATCTATAGTCACATAGTTCTAAATACAAATGTTAACCACTCTTTTTAGACTTGACTAACTGTCCCCCACTGGTGTGCTGTTCACAAACAGTGCAGCATTCTAACTCACGGTTGGCACTTTTTTTCCTCTTAAGATTGATCTGGTGTTTGCAAGACCGTCTGTGCAAACTGTTTCTGAATAGCTTGATCTCGGAGATGACTGGCAGCTGAGAAGCCTGGATAGGAGGTGTGTATGAAGCTTAAATGGTGAGCGTATTTACACATCTTTAAGAAGAAAGTGTTACTGAAGTTGGTCTAGAATGCACGTGACACAACTCCAGTTTCTGTACGAGATGCATAAGCTGATCTCCTGTGTACTTGAGATCCGAGGAGGTGGCAAGTGGGTGTAAATTTAGATGTTTCAAGGAGCTGTGTGTTTAGATAGACCTGTATTTCATGTTTCTTGGATCAGGGTGTGTGCACTGTTCCACGTTGCCACAGAGACTGCTTCAGATGAATAGGTGGAGCACTTGATAGAGGAGAATGTATGGTAGTTCATAAAAAAAAGGAAGATATTTAAAATACCCAAAGCCTAACTTGCTCGCTGTTTAACAGTGACTGGTTTAATTGTTCCTGGCTGTTGAAGAAACCTGGCTGTCGGAATCCTCTAGAAAGGCCTTATTAAAAATGGTTGGCGGTAGTCTATAAACTATGACAAAGCTGTTGAGGGCACCAGTTACCTGTAGGGATACGGAATGTTATGTGTAATCTGTAATTTTTAACGCACTACAAAGCGAGTAATCCAAACTTGTTTTCATAGATTTGAACGATAAACTGTAAGCTATTCATCCAGCGTAGCATAAACCAGACCTGTACCTGTTACTAGGAACTTCTGTCCTTCAACTTTTCTCTTAGAGTTACCGATGAAATGCTACATCTAGTGCCAAGTGAGGAGAACTTCTGGCTCACGCTCCGTGCGCTTAAACTGTGGGCAAAACGTGAGTAAGGTGGTTGTTTGTAATCTTTAAGCTTTTCAGAGGCACCTCATGCTGAAAAGATAAGACCATTAGAAGTACTTCAGCCATGGAGAGCCATTTAAATGACAGTTTTCAAGCAAAAGCCAGTTTTTTAGTTTAGATTCAAGGTGTGTCCATGGGGTAGAGTGGGTGTGTTTTTTAATGGGGGTAGAGTGGGGAGAAGAGGGGAGTGCCTGCAAGACAAGGTGCTTTATTGCTTATCAGGAACCTGACTACAGATGGTAAAAAAGCCAAGTGAAGTATAAAAGCTTGATCCATAAGGAATAAGAAAGTATTGTTTGTGCATGTGGCTAGAGCAGGTACTAGAAGAATGGCAGAAATTTTGTCTTAAGGGAAGTTGGAGTGAAGCAGTAGCTGTAGCAGTGTAGGCAAATTTCAGAGTAGCAGTATTTTGGGGAGTGGTGTGGTAATGATTCTTCTTCTCATCACTGTTAAGGACCAACAGTTTTGGCCTCATCGCACTGCAATAACAACTGCCTTGGAGGCTGAAGTGTACTGAGTATTCTATAGATTGTGAAGTTGGTGCTGCAAATTTGAAGGGATATCCTTGGGTGTTGGAAGACTGCAGGCTAACTCCAGTGTGTCCGCTCTAGGTCATGGCATTTACTGCAACCTGCTGGGATTTCATGGTGGGGTTTCCTGGGCAATGCTGGTAGCAAGAACATGTCCGCTCTATCCAAATGCTTTGGCTTCTGCTCTTGTGAACAAGTTCTTCTTGGGTTTTTTTGTTTTTTGTTTGTTTGGTTGGGGTTTTTTTTTTCAAAATGGTAAGAGCTATTCTTTATTTTAATTTGCAGAAGGAAGTAACACTTCTAGAGGTAGTTCTTCCTATAAGATTTACATTGACAGCATTCAGTCCTACCCTGAATTACATGGCAGAGTTTTAGATGGACAGTTACTGGGTTTTCTTATAGAGGAAATGGCCAAATCCTGCACTGCTGAAACAACCCAAAGACAGCAATCTTAGTTTGCCACTGTAGGACCCTAGGGTGTGTAAACATTGAATTCAGAAGCCTTTAAACTTTTTTCTAACCCAAACTGATGCTAAGCGCAATTGTTTTAACATCCGAGATGAACCCCTCAGACCGGTACCGTGTAACGGGGATCCTCACCCCAGGCTCTCCACAGCAGAACTCTGCACACAAGGGATCTGCATCAATGCCAGCGGTAACGGGAGAGGAGTTCAAACATGCTAAAGTCCTTCCCGTGCTCGTTAACTGGTTAAAAAGTGTAATTCTTGCTATATGAAACCACATTATGTGAATTGGTACCTAAGCACAACTCACAAGTGAAACGATCCTGTCAGCATAGCGCTTCTTGCCATCAAAATACTTGATCAGCAACAGTTCAGTGTTTCAAACAAGAAGACGTCAGAGCAATTAAAAAGTGAAGAGGGAACACGTATCTTGAAAGGCAATGCCCGCAGAGGCAGTTAATTTGGAGGAAGGAGAGACTGGAAGAGATCTCCAGGCCCATCAAAAGGTGACTGAGCTCCATAGTGAGCAGTCAGGGGTTGTCTGGTTGCTTCCTCCTTTCTTTATTTCCCTTGGAAGGCTCTTGCAGAACCCAAATCTTCTAAGCATTAAAGAGTTTTCTTCCAGTTTGCAGCTTAAAGTTACTCAGGGCCAGGCATTACACATTTTTTCTGGTGCCCACACCCTTCAGTCTTAGTAACTGTTCTCCCTAAGTGTTATTTCCCTCTTCTGCATTTACAGCAGTCACCCCACTCTTCTCCCACTTGCTTTTCTGGCCCAAGCAAATCCCGCACTCCTGACGTCAGCACGCGTGTCCATCTCCCACGTCCCAGCGATCCCCGCAGCTCTCCTCGCCAGTTCTTCCAGGGACAGTTCATCTTTCCGGTACGTGAAGGACCAGCAGGGCCACCACGTCAGACGAGCTGTGCTCTCGTCAGTGGCATTAACTCTCCTCTGCCCTTGCTGAAAACACTGTGCCTGACACACGGCAGGGCAGCGCTGGCTCACGCCCCCATCACGCTGCTGGCTCCCAGATGCTCTCTTGTGCTTCCCTTGAGCTCCCTGTAGGGCTTCTTCCCCCTCCTCAGTTTTGGCCAGCCAAAGAACATCCAACTTCTGACTCTCAAATTCTTCCCACTCTTCTAAATATCTTCGTGGGGGTCTCAGCCTTCTGCCCTTCAGATCAGTAGCTTATCATAACAGGAGAAGGATAGCACTTTTTTTCCCCAGGTAAGCAAATACTTAAACTCTTTGTTTAAATAGAAAAATTAAGAGGAAGGAAAAAATAACAGCCAAGTGGAAAGTGAAAGTTTAATTTGGTGCTGAAACAGCTTGAATACTTCTGCTGCAGCTGTAGCAGGGGGCTGACGCTTAAATGTCTGATCAGGAGAAAAGCAAAAATCCTTCCGCTAAGGTTTCAAATTACAAAATAACTTCATCGAAGGGAAGACAGACTGTCTATATGTAAATATTGCTGTATGTTCATAGTGCCTTCTCAGCACAGTGTTTCTCTTACGGCACGAAGAACTTACTGGTATGAAAAGTTAGGAATTTTAAGTGTTATTTTGAAGCAATTTACACTTAAATCAGCAGTGGTGAGGAAACAGTCAAGAATTTGGCTTGCAGAATGGGAGATGATTCGTGACTGTCCCCACAGCTTTTGCTGTGAATGACGTTTACAGCTCTCTCACTGTGTGGCAGTGCCAGGCTTTGTCAGGGTCGGTCTGGTCAGGACCTCAGCAGGCTCCTTGTCCATCACTGCGATTCTTCAGTCAGCAAAGACAGAAAGAAGGCCGGGCAGCACTGCCGCCATTGGCCGAGCGTAGCCCCGCCCCCATCCGGCTGCTAGCAACCTGGGCAGCAGCACTGCTGCTATTGGCTGAGCGAAGCCCCGCCCCTGCCCGGTTTCCTGGCAACCAGGGCAGCACTGCCGCTATTGGCTGAGTGAAACGCCGCCCCCATTTGCCTCTTAGCAACCTGGGCAGCAGCACTGCTGCTATTGGCCGAGCGAAGCCCCGCCCCTGCCCGGTTTCCTAGCAACCAGGGCAGCACTGCCGCTATTGGCTGAGTGAAACGCCGCCCCCATTTGGCTCCTAGCAACCTGGGCAGTAGCGTTGCTGCTATTGGCCGAGCGAAGCCCCGCCCCCATTGTGTCCTAATAATGCCCGGGATGCGACCAGCACTGCCAGGGCAGCGGCGATCATTTGAGGAGGAGGAGGCGAGTAGTGAGGAGGTGGTGAGTAGTGAGGAGGAGGAGGAGGCGAGTAGTGAGGAGGAGGCAATTACTGAGGAGGAGGAGGCGAGTAGTGAGGAGGAGGCAATTACTGAGGAGGAGGAGGAGGAGGTGATCAGTGAGGAGGAGGCAATCAGGGAGGAGGAGGAGACGGCAAGCAGCATCACGACCATGGCGAGCAGCATCAGGACACGGCGACCAGTGCCACCAGCAGCTCCCAGGTGAGGACAGAATCAGAGCCAGACCCGACAGGCTCCTCGGCAGGGCAGCCCCTCGCCGCGCGCAGAGCGCCAGCCCTTTGACCTGAGCTGCCAGCCGCCGTTGTGAGCGGGGCCGGGGGGGTCTCTGGGGGGCCCGGGGATGGGCTTGGGGGGCTCCAGATGGGGGGCTCAGGGGGGCTCCGGAGGCCCCAGGATCACTCTGGGAGGACTCCGGAGGGCCCAGGGCTGGTCTGGGTGGGCTCTGGGGCCCGGGAGGGGCTCAAGGGGGTCTCCGGAGGGCCCAGAGCCGGTCCGCGCAGGCTCCGGGGAGAGTGGGGAGGGTCCAGAGGCCGGGCCGGTCGCTGTCCCTCCCACGCGGTCCCAAGAGTTGGCAGCAGGGGGGCCACGGGGGCCATGGTGCAGTCGGGGTCACCCCTTGTGCGTGAACTGGGTGAACTGGGTGGCTGCGCTCGTTTCACGGCCCCTGGCCTTTCAATTCTGTAAGAATAACGATGTGGAATTGAGCACTGCAAACAGCTGGAAGCCCTGAAGGTGTTTCCCGGCGCTCGACGCGGGCAGAGCGGTGGTTCTGGGTGAGGGGTTTGGCTGGAGGGAGCCGTTGGGCGCAGGTCGGCACCTTGAACCCGGCTCCTCTGCACAGCCCGGGCCCCTGCGCCGTGGTGACGGCGTGTGGTGGGAGCGGGGCCGCTGGCCTCAGGCCTTCCCCTTGTTGTTGTCTGGCTTCAGAGCTGCAGGTTGTGAGTTTCAGAGCAGCCAAACAGTGAGGGTAGACAAAGGTTCAACAGTCAGGTGAGACAAAGAGTAAAGGAAGTAGTGTGAAGCTTTTGAAACAAAACCCAGGTGAATGTGAGCGGTGTGTCCGTGGGGCAAGGTGAGCGGTGGTCTCACTGAGGTCAGATGGCCAGGGCTGAAGGGGTCCTGCAGATTTTTCAGCAAAGATACGAGGTGATTTGGAGAGACTGTGGCCTCTCCCTCCCGTGGTTATCACCTGAGTAAAACGGTACATGTGCTTAAGGGTTTGGTGGTCTTGGAAGAGAACAATTAATTATTGTTGGGCTCCAAAGCCCCATCCAAATGTCGCCTGCTGACTCGGGTCAGTTTTGTTCAGTAGTTGTGTGCCGGCATGGTTTCTGACAAGCACGGCAGTAGTAGCTGAGGTTAATAACTGTGGAAGCCAGAGCAGTTCCTCGAGGTGAAGTCCCTGAGGCGCAGCGCGGGGCAGCGGGTGGCCCAGCCGTGGGCAGCGGCTCCCCCTCGGAGCAGGAGGGTCAATGTACACGTGTCAGAGCCCTGGCTCCTCACACAGCACCAGCCTCCTTTTGCGGAGACGGGGGATTGTTTTCCTGGCTTTTCATCTTCTGAATAGATGGCCCTCAGAGAGAGAGGAACCCACTGGCCGTATTCGCTTGGCGTAAGCTTGGAAGCACCAAACAAAATAAACATTTTTGCTGAATAGTGTCATAAAGGCAGCAGTTACCTTCTGGATGCCTGTACTGGCACGGAGATGGCAAAATCCCATTCTCTGTGATGGACTTGCACCATCTTTTGAGTCCTAGGCCCACATGGGCCTGTTAGGCCATTCCCAGCTGGGACTCACAAAGTCCTTACCGTCAGAACATAATGAACATATCAGAACGTAATGTTTTGATGTTTAGGTTTTATAATCTGTTTTCACTGCTTTTGGTTGGGTACAAGTGCTTTGTTCTAAGTTCTCATCACCTTTATTTCTTCTTCTAGAACTCGAACCGAGCCAGTGAGTGGAACATCAGCCACGCCGTGCGTGCATTACAAGTTCTTCTCCCTGCTGCAGTACGACACGGTCACCTTCAGCGGCCTCAACATCTCCCTGGGCGACCTGAAGCGCCAGATCATGGGCCGCCACAAGCTGAAGGTGACCAACTGCGAGCTGCAGATATCCAACGCCCAGACCGGAGAAGGTGCGTGGGGGCGGCGGGCACGGGGCCTCGGGCACTGCCCGGCTGGCGGCGGCCACGGCCTGCGGGAGCCACACTCTGCTCTCTGTGGCTTGTCCCCACGTGGCGTGAGTCAGCCTGGGGCCCGTCCCGCCGGCGTGCGGGGAACCGGGAGGGCAAGTGGCGCCAGCGATTCAGTGGGGTGCGAAGGGACGGTGCGATTCGGCCACCATCGGTAGCTGTGGCTTGTGTGGGGACCTCACAGAGCCGTTCCGATCTGTTGTTGGACACGGAGCTGGGTGTAGGAGACTACGTGGTCCATGTGCAACGTCTAGTGCTTGCAAAAGCCCAGTAGCCACTTACCGGCCATCACTGGCAGTAAAACAAGTTTTGTGCTAGAAGGGAGTGGGAATCAACAATGGTGTTGGCTCCAGCTTTGTTGAACATTTCTGTTGGAGCTCTGCTTGGACAAGTGTGAAAAGTAGCCCTGTTGAGCGTGATGTCGCTGCTCAATCTGCAGATGTGGAGTCGTGGCGAGGCAGAGTGACACTGGTAGTTGCCAAGGCCCCGCAGCTACACGGGATGTTGCTGCCTGCGGGGAACAGGCTCCTGCTGGCAGATGCCAGTTTTGTCTGAGAGCTGTTAGACTAAGCTGGCAGCTGTTAAATTCAAAGGGAGCAAACAGAAATTTCCAGGGACTTCAGGACTAATGCTCCAGCTTTAGTCCTTTCCTATTTAAAACCAAAAAAGTTAACTTTTAAGTCTACATTGTTTGACTTCACCAGATTTCATCATTGACACAGATTTCATCACCAAAATGAACTCAATTGATTGACGTGAAGGAAAAATAAATGTATGAAAGCCAACAGGTGTCAGGTCCCTTCACAGAACTACCTCGGCAGCGCACTCCGCTGTTTGTGAACCCTCTTCCACAAATTCTCTGCCTCAGTGACCCAGCTGGTGGGATGCTTCAAGTCCCACATACAAATATGTGCCCTGATAAGTGTCCTGTGCAAATAAAGCCTTTACTTCACCAGGTTATTGTCACTCTTCAGTTTTCAGTTGATCCATTTCAATGTGTACTGATTGACTTTTAAGGGGAATCCATTTTTCTATCAGTCTGGTATTAGATGGCTGGAGGTCTCCTCCCTGTGCACAAGTGGATTGAAAACAAGCATCCCTCTCTCTGTCTGTATATATCTCATGCAAGGACAGTCTATCCAGAAGGCAGATGTCAATGCTTCTAATGGTCAACGAATTGTCATAAAATACAAAAAGAGGACCCATTCCTCTTTTTGCATCATACACCTCTTGTGCCTGTTCCACCTGACCTCTGCAGGCTTGCAGAATCGGCGAATAAGTGCACTGGTTGCTGTCCTCATATACACAGCCTCCCTCGAGGAGAGGTGCTGCCACCTGCAATCTTCTGCAGACCTACCACAACCCTCAGCTGGGCACAGGCGTAGCAAACTCCTGCCTTTTTGTGGAGCCACTGTTGCTTATCCTGTGCCTCTGAAATCTCAGTCCAGTGGTTTGTGATCTGGACCAGAAAGAACACTCTGTATGACTCCGTTCAGCAGGTGGAAACAGCTGCTTTGGGCTTCCAGAGCTGCAGCTGCCATCATCTCCCCGTTGCTTGTCAGCCTCAGTGCTCTTTGAGCTCCTCCGACATCAAAAAGTCCCATCTCAGGCCTTTCCTGACAGGTGGCTGTGTAATGGTGAGATTCCCCATTTGAGCAGAGCTCTAGGCGTTGGTTTCAGGGTATGACTTCTGTAAAAGCTTTGGGTTTTGTCATTAGTAGTACTTTCACAGCAACTTTGGCTTTCGGGCCATTGTTCTGATTCGGCCTCCATAGGTAACGGCTTTTAATAGTTAAAACTGTAGGCAGATTACAGGGCATGGCTGCTGATGGTGCTTTAAAACATTTAGTCGTATCCAGCTTGTGCAAGTACAATATATAAACCATTCTCATGGAGACATCTTTACATGTGAGACTCACTCATGGGAGATCTTCACATTTGAGGCTCACTCAGTCAAAGTGTCTCAGGTAGCTCCTCCTCTTCAAAAGACGAACACGGTGAAGCCAAGGCAAAGCATGGAGACCTTCAGGCACACTCTGGTTTCAAAAGGCTTTTCAGAAGACTTGTCTTCGTAATTAATTTCATTTGAGTCTCTCTGCTCTGCAAAAAGTGAATTGAAAGAATTCACGTCCCTTTGGCTTATTCAAACTAGATGATTAGCTTAAGAGAGGAGACACCACTTTAGTTGGAGCCAGTTCTGCCCTACGTGTGAAAGCAAGCTCAAAAAACCCCTCAGGTTCCTGTGATCCAAACTCCAGCACTGCCAGTTCCGTTTGCATTCGCATGTACAGCCCTGAGCAGCTGACAGTGTGGCTGTCGATGGATGAAGCCCCGAGAAGCAGAGAGCTGGCGGCTCTCTTCTGTGTTCTGTCAGTCCCCAGCACTCGCAGCACAGGGGAATCGTTTTGAGGGAACAGCTCGGAAAGCAGCGGCGCAGAGTTTGCATGCTTTAGCCGAGCGCCTGCTTTGTTGCAGGGTAAGCTGGTCAGACTTTAGAATCTGGTTTACGCAGGTGAGACTTTGCTGTGGTTTGTTCCTCTCCAAAGATCTCTCGGGTTTGTAGCCTAACAGAAGCAAAAGCAACTTGAGCTAGGTCAGGAAAGAACCTCAGGCATGAGCAGACTCTCCTTTAGTGACCTCTGAGACCATTTTGCTGCTGGCATCCAAACTGTTTGAAAAGAATGGAAAAGGTTTTGCTGCTGGTGTTTGATTCTCAAACCTGAAGACTTCTTGAAAGGTTCTGTTAGTGTGTTGAGACGACAGGAGTGCCATGTCACATACAAAATTTTGCTTTTATGCCTGTGAAGGGGTTCTCTCAAGTGCTATGTAATGACATATTAATATACATTCTTACGAACTGACTAATGTTTTCTTCTGTATTGGTGTTGTTTTCAGAATACACAGATGAGAACACCCTGATTCCTAAGAACTCCTCGGTGATTGTTAGAAGAGTCCCTGTTAGAGTCAAAACTACCAGCAAAACACGATTTATGTAAGTACCCATAAAGCATTGTAGTCTGTGAGGGGTTGCAGTGTGTTAACTTTTTGTATGGAGATTAGTTTACAGAGGCATTCGGAGTGTATCTTTCTTCTTTTTATTGCTTTTACAGTAAAGAGAGATACGCATGTTCCCCTCTCAGAAGAGTCTGTCAGTGTTTGACTGTGTCTTGCATTTGGGGGAGGCGGGGTGGGATATGGCAGGTATTCTTATGCCTCAGATCTGGCTTTCTGGCATACTGGCTACAGAGGAAAGACTGAAAGACAAAGGTCGCTGTTTGGGTGGTTGATTATGTAAGAGCACAAAGCTGTAGCACAGACTTCATCGTTTTGATACTTACACAGCAGAGACAAAATATCTGAGGACTTCCTCTGGCACTGTTGTGTTCTAGAGCTGTAAGTCGGACAGTAATTGCTGACAAACTAGAAATGGGATTTTTTTTTTTTTTAGTTGCACTGAATGTGCCAAGAGAGAACAGTTTATGTATACAAATACATTTCCACGTTCACTAGACTATCAGAATATAATGTCTTGATGTTCAGGTTTTATAATCTGTTTTCACTGCTTTTGGTTGGGTACAAGTGCTTTGTTCTAAGTTCTCATCACCTTTATTTCTTCCTCTAGAACTCGAACCGAGCCAGTGAGTGGAACACCAAAAGCGGTATGTAAAAACACAATCTCACACTTTGTTTCTACACATTGCACTTAATTCTAAACAACGTAGCCTTGTATTAATCTCCCAAACATGAACTTAATCTGTTCTGCAGCAAGACACAGTATATGTTGTAGAGACCATGTATTTGATTCCCAGCACAGTGAAAACTGAGTAATGCCACCATTTGCACAGTTCTAATGTGAATATTGGTATTTGTGCCTAGTGATGCATTGTGTTTCATATTGAATATGCTGGAATATTTCCTGAATGACTTTGTGCTGTACAGATAACGTAGGATTGGTTTTAGATCAGGTAGGTTCAAGGTTTGCACAATTCAATTGGTGCTGTGTTCTACATCTGTCTGTCTAGAGCTAGTATGTTTGTATAGGCTGTCGTGTGCTCTTTGTTTCTTGCAATTAAAATTGTTTGGAGTGCATTTTTTCCATTTTCACATTGTATCACTTAGCTTTTGTTTTGAAATACTTTCTTTGCCTAACAGTTTGGGAAGATGTTATCAAAACCCACTGAGAAACCATTGTTGTTCTACTTGGTACTGTTTCTTACTTTTGACTTGGCAGTTCAAACAAATCCCAAAATCAACGTACCCCATACGTTTTGAGGACAGTTCTGTGCAGCTAAAAGATTCCTTTTCGTGTCCTGAAATACTTGGGTATTTGTTCCTAAAGCTGTATAACTGAAGTGCTATTGTTTGGCCTCCTCTGAGTACTTAAAGGTCTCTAACGGATTGCTGTGAGTTTAAATGTTGTTGCTACCTGAAGTGGCCTTCCTAAGTTCTGCATTTGATCTTTCCATTTTATCCGATGAAACGGTTTAGTTTCATAGTTTGTCTGCAAATGCAAATATCTAAAGCCCAGCGCACCGAGTTTAGCTGCTTCTCATGAACCACGTTGGCCCTCTGAAGCTGTCATAGGTTTGGACTTTGTTTTGAACCAATACACTTACATTAGGTTGGACATGTCTCTGTCCGTGACACTCGGAGGATAGAGTGCAGACTTTCAGACTACAGTAGAGGTTAACTTTTGCTATGTTTTGATTGTACAACTTGAATATGTGTTTAATTTTTTGTGAACAGATTGAGGACTCTTCTGCACCCACTCCTCTGGCCCAGCTCATTAAGGTATGTGTATATTCTTGTCAAAGACTTAAAAAAACCCCACCACCACCAACAAAAAACCCCACTGGCTTCATATTTTTAAGTCTTGTACGGTGATGTATAACTGGATAACTGCTGTAATGTGAACAAAACTTAATTTTTAATAATTTACAGTATTGGTTTTAACTTTAGAATGTGTGTATATTTCCGTAGCACCCTGTAAAGAGTAGTTCCCAGTTTGGGAGGACAGAAGGGGAGTCCCTCAACACAATGTTGCACTATTGCTCATCTTCAAGACATAAAGAAGCAGCACTTCAGGACCTGTTTACTGTTTCTCAGACCTTTTGTTAATTTTGTGTTGGAGACCGACACAATTTTCACAGAAGAATTTAACTGGCTGCAAGTTATGGACATGTTGGGGGGGGGGGGCGTGCAACAGCCAAAATAGAAGCGTTTGTGTAACACGGAGAATTGCGTGGCTACTGTTGAGTTTCTAGTCACTGCAGTTATAGAGCCACTCTCTGAATGCTGCACAGTTTCATAACTTGTAGTCTATGGAGAGTGGACAACACACCCTAATTGGTTTGAACGCAGACTGTAAATTGTGTAAATGTGCCTAATTGTTTGCAGGAATATACCAATGTGTTAGTGCAGCGTATTAGCAGAGGTGGCCTTCTGAAGCTGCTGTAATGCCATGGTTTGCTATGGAACTGCTTGCATTTTTTGCTCAACAATGTGTCACTTTGTCTGGGAAAGCACTAGTGGTTGCACTTTGTGAAAAGGCGTAGTGTGAGCCTGTCAAATTACTGGTCTTAGAGAATAGAGAAGGCAGGGCCTCGTGCAGAGGGGCTAGTTCTTTCTTCTGAAAATAAAGGCTGGAGTTGGAGAAATCTCTTCCCACTCTCCTCTTCCCTCTCTGACTGCAGAATTAAATTGTGTACATTTGGGGAAAAAACCCCAACAGTTACTTTGGAAGGTAGTCACCAGAAGAAATTGTTGGTTCTGTAAAAACTCATGTGAAGTTTGACTCTAAAATGTGAAAAACTGTCCAAGTGCTGTACACATTCAAGCTTTTGAGAAAATGTAGGTATTTCAGAAAAATGCAGGAATGTAACGTAAAGCAGCTCCAAACTGTTATACTCCAACCTCCTCAGTGCAGACGGGCTTGGCTTGGAGGCAATGTGTTGACAAGTTTTCTGCTTTGTTATTACCTTGTAGGAAATTCCGTATTTGAATTATGGTCTGTGCCTAGTAATGGTTTGTGGGGTTTGGATGTGTCTTGTAAACTGTCTGGGTTTAAACAAATTGGTCAAGTATCTGTAAAGTTTTCTGTAAATGGTAACGGAAGGGGTTTCATAGATGTCGGTCTGGATTATGTTACTGTGGTGTCTATAAAACAACCGTTTCATAAACTGTTGAAACTCGTGGGTTGCTTTTGCATATAAAATCAAACCCATGAGTGGTTGCTCTGAATGATGGGTGCTTGGAGGTCCGTATCCTTTACATCCCTCCCTTAGACCCTGCTGGGATCTGGACTAGTGTGTAATGAGAACATTTGAACAAATGCTACTTACAAAAAATCAGCTGGCTTTGATAATTTGAAGGTCTAGTTCTGCGTAAGGTTTCTATCACAATTTGTGTGTTAGAAGGGCACAGCAAACAGGAAAAAATCTGCAGGTTGTGCTGACCGTAGTTAAATCACTTACCGTGAAGAAGTGAGTAGGCAGGGGACATGCAGTTTGGGCTGCCTACAGCACACCATGGTCCAATTTCTGCTGGAAAGAATCTTTTGTCTTGCTGAGGAATTATAAAAAGCTTGATTCCTCTTAATGCTTCTGTGTCTGAAGCTGAATTTCGGTGAGCAAAAGCAACTTCCCTGACTCTTAAGTTGTGTGTCCTTTTAATGCTGCAAAGTGTAAACACTGATACTTGCATACGTCTCCATTAAATGTACAGCGGAGATTTTCTCCTTCAAATAATCTGGAGCTCAGGAATCCATTTAAAAATACTGGATAATGTAATTTTTTCTACGCAGAGCTTCAGTCTGCTTGGAAGACATTTGGATTGGTTACACAAGTCTTTAAGTAAGGTACAAACAGAGCCTCGGGTTTTGAGTGCCCAAGAATGCTCCTTCCAAGCAGGTTAACGGGCACAGAGACACCATGTGATGGCGTAAGGGCTCCCCAGAACATCTCTGGGACAACTCTGGCTCATAGAAGCAGCTGCTTTCCTGCAACCTCAGCTACTGCTGGGCTGCTTTTTACAGGGTTGGGTGAGTCTTTGGCTGGGGGAGCTTAAATGTGTTTCTAATGTGCGTGTCCAATAATTACCTGTTAAACAGACCGGCAATCTGGCTGAAGCCAACGCTTCCGAGGAAGATAAAATACGAGCTATGATGATCCAGTCTTGCCGTCAGTACGATCCAATCAAGTAAGTGTTGGCAAAGTCCTACCTGTTCTTTGAAGACTATGGAAACGTTGTAGAGATGGTTGTTGGAACAAGAGAGACGCATACATACCATTTTCTTTTTTTCCCGAAAACCTTTTAGTTACGTGAAGAAACCCTTGGGTCCACCTCCACCATCCTATACTTGCTTTCGCTGTGGAAAACCTGGGCACTATAGAAAGAACTGCCCGACAA
Organism: Strix aluco; assembly: GCF_031877795.1. Classification (NCBI taxonomy): domain Eukaryota; kingdom Metazoa; phylum Chordata; class Aves; order Strigiformes; family Strigidae; genus Strix; species Strix aluco. Next base: position 1,463,972 of record NC_133966.1, read on the forward strand.
ATGGGGTAAGATTGTGGGGGGCTTCTGGTGTCACTTGGTTTTTCACTTGTTTTACCTTGGCAGTTACGCAGCAGTTACATGAATACCCCTGTTAGGAATTGTTTCTCTTGGGCTGAAATACAGAGGTTCTATGGCAGTGGTGCAAAGCCCTTCAAAATTCCAGGGAAAGCTGGAATTTTCAATGGGAAATTTTCTTTCTTCGAGGTCATAGTCCTTGTATATGTCCATAGATCTTTCTCTATGAGCTTTAATGTATATTTTTATATATTTCAATGTTACTGCAAATTTTTCTCATCTCTTTTTAATGACAGTTTGCAGTTTTTAGTATTTTGTAGAAAAAGATGCCGTTTCTCTTGACCCCATCTATTGAATATTTGCGTGTTATAATTACACAAGTCTCTGGTTGAGTATTCAGGCCATTTAACGTTACTCACTGAACGTACGTGCATCAGCTCTGAATTCAACCTTCACCTGTAGGTGGTGAATATCAGTGTCCCCAGTGGCCGATCCAGAGCCCTGCATTAAGCTCTCCCTCTGAACTGCGCTTTGGAGGAGGAGGGGGTTTGTGCCTCTCCTCTGAGGGGATGGGGAGCTGAGGGATATTTCACCCTTAAGGACCCTGAAGTTGAGCCAAAGAATGTCGACGGCGTTCAGAACACTGCTCGAGCCTTTGGAGCATCCTGGCTATATTCATTTAGGAAAAAGAGTATTTCGGTCGAGCAACGCTTAGGCTAGGTAAAAGGAGAGGATTAAAGGCCTTTCCTGCTTAAAATCGTGGTTGAAATGTCGTTTTAAGTGTGGGTCTTAAGATGAGCTATGTCTGCATTTCTTTTCTTAACAGGACAGTAATTTTCAGTCTGTTCCCAGACTTAAAAAGTGCACAGGAATTCCCAGGAGTTTCATGGTGGAGGTGGAAGATCCCAATACCAAGGGCGCTATGCTGACGAAGTCTGGAAGATATGCAATACCAATTATTAATGCGTGAGTATGGAATTAGCTGGTCTGACCAAAAAGTGAAGGAGAGAAGCCACGTGTCAGTGTCTGAGTGGCAATGCCACCAAGCTGGCCAGCATCTGTAATTACGGGGCAAGAAGCACTGTCGTTGTATCTTAACCTTAAAACCTGTGATGATTTCTAATATTAAAATAGGGCAGTCCTGCTGCTCAGGGCCCTGAACGCTGGTTAAGCTTGTGGTATGCTAAGAATCCGTATTTCTGCAAAACATTTCAGTCGTGTTTACAGTGGCGTCATTCTTTTTGAAAGCTCCTTTTGCTTCTGTTTTATCTTGCTAAGGCTTCTTGCAGAATTTAACAAACAGCTGTTGGACTGAGATTCCCTCTGCCTCTGACATTTATCAGATCCCATGTGTGAAGCAAAGGGATGTTTACCTGTTGCTGTAAACTAAGAAAATCCTGCTGTGTGCTGACAAGAGTGGCTGTTTTAAAATGCACTCGGTAGCAGCTCTGTTCTTCCGTCATGGCTCTCCTTTTGCAGAAGCTGTAACATAGACTTCTTCCATTTATAAAACACAATTACACAGAGACTGACTTTATCCTGAGCCTGCGATTGACATTTACCCTCTGGCAAAGGAGAGGTGGGGTTCATTTCACCTGGTGTCTAGCTGTCAGAAAATGATTTCTCTAGTCTGAGCTAATTTCTTAGTTGATCCAATGAATGGAAGAGTTCTGCAGAAGGAAAATTGTTCCCCCCTCCCTTTTCTAGCACTCTGGCTATAGAAAAGTAGTTTAAACTAAATGTCTGTATTTTTGAAGGCTAATGTGGAGTGAGAATGACACCTACTGTCTTCATTGGATAAAATCCAAAGCTTGGGGAAGTTCTCCTTTATCCATCTTTGACTTTTTTTCTTTTTCCTTCCCCATCCCCCCTCCAGGGAAGCTTATGCCAGAGGAAAGAAGGAAAAGCCTCCCTTTTTACCAGAGGAGCCATCCTCTTCCTCCCTTTCCTCAGACGATCCTATTCCGGAGGAGCTGTTATGTTCCATTTGTAAAGAAATCGTGGCTGATGCAGTCATTATTCCCTGCTGTAGAAACAGTTACTGTGACGAATGTAAGTGTTACTGCCATGTTTGCTAATTCAAAACATCACACCTGATCTTCTGACAGCAGAAAGATCATAAGATTCCTTTGTTACCAGCTCTGTTTAATACTTAAGTGTACCCCGAGTAGGAAAGGACTCTTCTTGTAGAAAGGAAAAAACAAAGGCAGAAGGCTTTTTTCCCTTTTTATGCACCTAGTTAAATCCTCTTTCCATGCAGAAGGATGAGTACGAGAAGAGTGCGTAATGCTGCAGCTGATTACAGTGTTAGTTATCAAATGCATTGAGTTTGTGCACAGTCCTTTCTCTCATACAAAACTACAGAGCCAACGCTGGTGACTTACTGTGGTCTGCAGCAAATGGCTCGTTAGGCATTTAATCCACATTCTTCTCCACGGGAGAGTTGGTTAAAACCGTCAGAACTTGAACCTACTAATGGTTTTTGGAGATGTGTCTTATTCATGAGCCTTGAGGTTGGTGACTTCTCACTGTGCTGGACAGTGGAGAACAGACTAGTCAGAACATCAAGGCACGGCCTGCTCTACATCTTCAAACGTTACAATAGTGAAATAGCAAAACTGGGCAGCTATTTCCTGCATACTAGAAATTTTTTACACTGCTGAACATTTATAGCTTCATGCTCTCAGTTCGGAACCATATTCACCCATTAACCATCTACAGGCCTTTATAATTGATTAGAACCCAGACAATGTCCTTAGTTTAGCTAAAACCTATTTTGATGATTCTGATTATACCCAGGTATTAGAACGGCATTACTGGACTCTGAGGAACATACATGCCCAACATGTCATCAGGCAGGTGTTTCTCCCGACACTTTAGTTGCCAACAAGTGCCTACGCCAGGTAATGCAGTGACTTTTAGATAAACTGTTTGTAAGAAAAGTCTAGTCAGTCAGTTAGCTGAAAGGGAAGAAAATATTAATGTACACCTCCTTAAACAAGGCTAAATGGAATAAGGCTAAATTTACTTTGCAAATACATTCCCTGTTGTTACAGAAGCTGACAACTCTTGAGCGACAATCTGGCAAATTCAGGTCACACTTGTGTTCAACAGGATTGCCTCAGTTTCAAATTCAGTGTTAACACCGGAGTGCTTTACGTACAGATAGTCTGAGTTACCAGTCATTAACACCAGTGTTTAATGGGATGCGTTCATGTATCACCGAAGGGTTTGGCTTGGAAGGGACCTTAAAGCCCATCCAGTCCAACCCCCCTGCCACAGGCAGGGACACCTTCCACTAGCCCAGGTGGCCCAAAGCCCCGTCCAACCTGGCCTTGAACCCTTCCAGGGAGGGGGCAGCCTCAGCTTCTCTGGGCAACCTGTGCCAGGGCCTCACCACCCTCACAGGGAAGAATTTCTTCCTTAGATCTAATCTGAATATATCCGTATGTTGGTTTATTTTAGGATGGAGAGTATCTACGGGAATACACAAGTAATTCTACTCTGTGGAGGCTTTTGTTCATTGAGCTGCTGAAGGTTCATGTCACCTCTTTGTAAATATTTTTCTGCCTCTAGGCTGTGAACAACTTCAAAAATGGAACTGGGTATGCACAGGTGATCCATAAGCAGAGGCGGCAGCAGCAGCAGCCACCAGCACATCCACCAGCTCTGACCCCTCCTGCTGCGCTGGTGGCTGCCAGGGGACGTCCTCAATCTTCCCCCCTCTCAATCCGTGGTTTGCGGGAGGAGAAGGTAGGTTTTCTTCCACCATATGCAGTGATTTTCGTATTTTAGTCGAGCTTATTTTCCAACTGTTTGCACTGATTCACTAGGGCTATCTGGTTCCTGGACTGAGACAGCCAGCATTGCCGAGTCTTCTGGGCTACCGAGGACGATCAATACCCACAACCGGTAAGTAACTGTACCTTACAAATTTCGCTTAAAAAAATTATCTTCAGGTAAACTGAAAGGGATTTTTTTTCTCTCCCCATGCCAAAAGGTCATCCAGTGAGAGCCGGCAAAATTCGCTCGGCAAGTGGCAGACCAGACTGGGAAGTGTAAGTATGCTACAGAAATTCAATATATTGCTGCTTGTAACCTGTTAAACGAGGCCGTAACACATAACGGACACAACAGCTGATTTATAAGGGAATAAGTATGCACAGATCGTTGTGGAGAATACATGTGGTAACTAATTTTTAAATGGCTTAATTTGAATTGGCCTTCACAAAGGGGATCTGTGCTCTCAGGAAGATTATTTAAAATAAAACTCCAGTACATGATTGAAAAGAGGACTCTGAAGAATGAAGTCTTTCTGAGGCAATCATAATTACAACCACCTCCTTGGGCAGCCTGTTCCAATGCTGACAACCCTTTCAGTGGAGAAGTGTTCCCCAGTAGCTGATCTAAACCTCCCCTGGTGCAACTGGAGGCCGCTGCTTCTCCTCCTATCGCTTGTTACTGGGGAAAAGAGACCAACACCCACCTTGCTACAACGTCCTTTTGGGTAGTTGTAGAGGGTGATGAGGTCTCCCCGCAGCCTCCTTCTCTCCAGGCTAAACACCCCCAGTTCCCTCAGCCGCTCCTCACAGGACTTGCTCTCTAGACCCTTCACCACCTCCGTTGCCCTTCTCTGGACGCGCTCCAGCCCCTCAGTGTCTGACTTGTAGTGAGGGGCCCAAAACTGAACACGGTATTCAAGGAGCGGCCTCACCAGAGCCGAGGGCAGGGGGACCGTCGCTCCCCTGGTCCTGCTGTGATTTCTGACACAAGCAGGATGCCTTTGGCCTCCCTTGTCTAGGGAGGAGTTTGACAGAGCACAACGAGACTTAAAGAAGAGTGGGGGTTTGGCTCAATGAAGTTGGGCTGGTTTTCATGTTTGTGTTTCGATGGCCTGTCGGACGGCAGTTACACTCGAGTGCATCTGACATCCGCAAAAATGACAGAGTGTTTGCTCCAATAGACTTTCTGGGTGCAGACGGCAAACATGCAAAACTAAAACAAGACAAATGTCATCCTAAAACTTTCCCTAAGACTTGTAGGAATTCTAAACTGGTTTTGCTTAAATAGCATGTCCACCTTTGCATCTGCAAGCAGTCTGCATTTTCTCATACTGGCCATGTTTTGTTTCTTGGTGTCTTTTTGTGATAAAGGTCAAGCTGTAATTGTAATAAAGGTCAAACTTATCTTAACAGGGAAAAGAAAAAGTCCAGACTCGATGAGTTTACACATGGTTCAGGAGCGGATGGAATCTAAAAAGACTCCAAAGGAGCGCAGGCGTTCCTTTTCCAGGTAACTGCTTTACATGTCCTTAATGGAGGAGCAGGCTGGCTAGAGGAATCAGGAGGATCTCCACTGCCCTCTCCAGGTGGATGGGATGATTCCAGGGATTAGCAGGGAGAGGAGTTCTCTATGTAGGGTACTAGCTCAGCTACGGCAGAGATTACAGTTGACTGAGAGTTACAATTTGGCAGCAGTAGCTGAGGAGCAGGTGTCTCTTTCACTGAAGCTTCTCTGCAGTGACACCCTTCACCTCCTGACAGCCGTGAGGAGGCCAGAACCTGAAGAGGTCTAGTGCCTGGGTTTTCTGTGTCTCCCTGTTCTGAGTGTAACCGTTCCCTCAAAGCTCTTGGGAGGAGATATGGGAGAGAAATTGTATTCACCTCCTCTTTTGTTTATCTCCTGTGGGTACACGGGGAGACGTTAACCTGGACTGCAAACTGGTGGCTTTCCTAGGAATTTCATTGGAGCAGATGGAGCAGAGGAGCCAGGAGTCACGCGGCCTCACTTCGGAAGGCGTGCGCCTTGCTGTCTGCCAGCACTGGTGGTTTTGGGCCTCTGCCGAAACCCTGCTCCTGCTCCTTGAGCTCTACTGGCTGCGCAGGCGGAGGAGCGCTGACTGTGACAGCGGCAGCCAGCGGGGAAGCTCCAGCGATGCTGAGGAGGAGGGAGAGGACGATGACTGGGAGGGCAAAGCAGACCCCAATGACACCTTGGGTCAAGCCAACCCTCGAGTGGGGACCCCCGCTGCATCTGCCAAGCCCTTCCCAAGAAGTCCTTTCTGACAGGGATGCATCCAGCCTAGGGATGGGGCAGCACCTACGAACACCTGAGCACCCCCAAGAACAACATCACCAACCGCCTGCTGCTGGTGCCCCTGAGACCACCCCTCGGGCACGTCTTCCACCAGAGCTGGGCACTGTGGGGGATCCGCCAGCGAGGCACTCCTGCATCCCCGGGGAGCACCTGCCAGAGTACGTGCTGTGCTTCCTCCTCTGCCCCGTGACGAGCCGAACAGAAGCCAGGTCCCCGCTTCCCACGCAGCCTCTGCATCTCCGTATAGCCTCTGCATCTCAAAATCCAATAAATGGGCTTGTTTTAAGAAATCCTGTGTCCGTGAGAGTAGGGTATTCTCCGCCTGGCTTTCCTGAGCGCTTTGCAGCCTCTCCAGCCCAACAGCAAACCTGGGGCTCTGCGCGCGCTTTGGCCCTGAACAAGCATTCTTGCCACATCCAGCAAAACAATCCAAACACTTGTCCTTTGCAGGCACACAGAAGGTGGTGGAAGGGAATCCTCTTGCTGGCTTTCCCGAGTGCCTTGCAGCCTGTCCAGGCCACCAGCAAATCTGGGTCTGTGCGCTTGCTTTGGCCCTGAACTGGTGTTACCGGCAGGGCTTTGGATTTTTCAATCATGGCTTAATATTCCAGTGATTATATTTAAAGAAGTCAATTATATAATTCAACTAAAATAAGTGTGTGTTTTATTCAGAAACCCTATTTTAAAAATATATTTCAGTTTTATAAAAACCCTGAATTACACATTTCTTATAGAAATACATCACTGGAAATCAGCTAGACAATAACCAATGTTTCTGGAATGTCAGTACACTCAAATTGATGGTCAGTCTGTAAAGAAAAAAATTCTTGAGGATTGTCCTGTGCTTGTTCTTCTGGGATACTACCCTTTTGGATCATTCTAGAGGCATTCCAAGAGACACCTGCACTGGGCCAAGGAAATGTAAGGAATAATCTGATTGCCTAATTACTCAATATGGTTGGATATCCTGTGTTCACAAAGTTCCCTTGTTTCTCACTGCCTCCCAACTTCAGCTTCAGCGACAGAGAAATAAAACCCACCTCTGCTCTGAGGGTTGAATTTCTACTTCATAACTGCTGTAATATACAAATGATTTTGATTTATATTAAGAATTAAGTTTGGGACTGAGTTTATGCACCTCTGATACGTTGGCAGCTATCCAGCAAATACCTCGAGTTGTGTTCACTCTTTTAGATGTCAGAGTAGACACTGAGGAGGAAACACAGTTCTCAGATGTTTCTCTTTGACAACGGACAAGTGTTGGAAACACTGAAAGTTAAATCTTGATGCCTGGAACACTACAGTAGACTTCAGTGGAAAGAGAATGTGCCCCTGAAAGCAGTTAGCGGAGTGGCCAGGACAAGCAAATTTGTTTTGCTAACACAGTTCAGCAATGTTAGAAAACACTTTTCAAAAAGATTTAAACCTTCCTCTGGACAGGACCAATGAACCTTCCTTCAGAGCCCATCAGCACCATTTGTTTACAATCAGCCAGAGGGACTGCTGTCTAGTGACAGGAGACACTGTCCAATCAGTTCAGAACAGTTCTTTGAAGGGAAAGCCAGAGTTGATAGGCATCCCCGCTGGAAGGCTCTTACAGAGGAGAGTGTTAAATAGAGTCAACTGGCAGGTTTAAGCATTGTCTGGGAAATGTCAAACACTGTCAAGACACCACAGAGCTCTCTGCAGCCAAGCCCCAGCGAGGGACTCCTGTGGGCTCATCTCTGAGAACACAGACTGATGGGCCACCAGCCCTGCCCACAGAAAACACCTTATCAGCAGCTGGCGCAGAGAGTACAGCGCCCTCAAAACCACCAAACCAGCCAGGTCAGCCCACCCAGACACCCAGCATCTCCCCGCAGTACCTGCAGCCACATCTGCAGCCCAGCCGTGCTGTCAGGATCCTCTCGGACTGGTCGGGTCAGCGCTCCCAGCCTTCCAAACCCCGGCCTTCTGGGAGCTGCACTCAGCCCAGCCCGGGGAAAAAGATGAAGACACCCCTTAACTCTATTTGGAGACTTCCAGGAATTCTCCCACCTCAGGGAAAAGGACATGGAACGAAAATTCTGGTTCAGTTTTTCCAAAGCAAAATAAAACCCAACCACTGCAGCAGCGAGACAGCTGTCCCAGGAGTAGAGATCTTCAAAGCCCTGAAATAAATAGTCTTGCCTCTGGCTTCCAGCTGCATGGGATTGCTTTATAGCACCTTACACAAAAACCACCATAAAATACCTCCAACAAGTTACCAAACAAACAGCATTAAGGTTGTCCACAGGATCAGGCATTGGCTTCTAAACCCCCCATTCTTTGGTACCTTCAGCAAACCGCCAGCTCTGATTCAGCCCTCAGTTGGTTTTCTGAAAAGGTGACAAAAGCAGCTTCAGCAAGATCAGAGTCAGACCACAAAATCTGCTTCCTTTAGAGATCAGGCCCTGCTGTCTCTGAGCAGCTCAGATCCCCCAACAGCCGCTGGGCCTGCAGGAACTGAACAGCTCGAGTCTGACCAGGGGACGAGGCAAAGCCTGGGGAAGAAGGCCAGCTGTGAAACAGTTTGACAGAGAAGAGGGGAGAGAGAAAATGTGGGGCAATAGAGCTTCCCGAGGAGATTAAAAGAATCAGGGCTTCACGAACCCAATCCATGAACTAGACGTTTTGTATCTGTACAGATGTTACTGTACTCGGAATGGCAGAACACTACAATCCACTGCCCAGGGGGAACAGAGAAGCTTTGGAGATGAGCACAGAGCACAGCGCTGCCAACTCTTTAACAGCCAGCAGAGCACACCTCCTCCCGGGGGGGGCAGCTCTAACTGCCACACTGCTGCAGGGAGGACAGGGGAGGAGAGTCAGGACAGCTGCAAAAAGTCCATGAGACTTCTCCAAGGGGAAAAAAAGGAAACAGAAAATAACCAAGATCTTTTTACCAGGCTGTCTGTGACACGAGCCATCAAAACATGAGAGTGGGCGATGGACAGCTGGGAAGAACAGTCAGGATTCCACAAAACAGTTCAGACAGCATGAAATCAGAATGAAAAACATCTCTTAGTATTTTGCTTTGCCCAAGAGGTACCTCTGTGTCACAAGGTAAATATCCCATTCCGCTGCCCAGATGCAGATTTATTCCAACAGAGAATTATTCCACTAACCAAGGGCTTTTCTACACAATGACCTCTGCAGCCTGGGGCAATGCAGCCGTGCATTCGAGTACATGCACACCCAGCGTGTGCAGGCTGGCAGCTGAAACCTTCCCATACTTCTCTCTTCATTGCTGCTGAAACATTTTGACTCCCCAACCCTACACCCTGGTTCTGCAATAATTCCCCACACAGTCAAACTACAGTCTCAGGCACATCCCTTGACTGCCCAGGATGGAATCCCCAAAGTGCGACTGCTCCCAATTCCATTTTTCCCGTAGGAAACAATGGGATAGAGAGGAATGTGTGCAGGCACTTCAGCAATGCACACAGCCGAACCACACAGGAACAGCTGGTGTGATGTGGAAGGTGGTGAGACAGAAGCAAGACCTCTGGGGTTGTCAGCTGCCACTTCAACACCTGGGAATGACAGAAGTAGTAGAGGAAATTCTAACTGCTTTTAATATACCAAGAAATAACTGCTACTTGCCTGAAGTTTAGACTGGAAAATCCCTTTATAACACAAAATTAATCTTCATGATGTCCTGGTGACCCTGTGTGACCCCTCTTCAAACAGATCACCATTCTGAAACCTCTCAGCTGCTTCTCCTGTGACACTGAACACCTGACAACTCTCTCACTGCCAGTGGTCCTGCTGCCTCTCCTGATCCATCACATTTTCATCACCACCTTCAGATGCCTGCTGCTCACCACGGTCAGTGAGGATGAAGGAAAACAGGACCGTGACAACAGTAACCAGAACAGGGTATTAAAGAACTGACAGCAGAGCTCTGAAACAGAAGGCACAGACAGCAAGGCATTACTGTGCACAAGCTTTCACAGTGCAGACGCAGTATTGACAGGGTAGGAATCTGCTCCCCAGCTCTGGAAAACCCAATCCCCTCAGCAGCAGCACTACTGGCACCTGCAAGCTTCCTTCCTTAAGTTCTAAGGACAGAGGAGCATCCCCTGGATCCAGATGCAGCCCCCCTCTGACTGCTGCCATTCTGAGGTGTTGCATTTTTCATATCGATCAACAATAGCTTATAAAGCAAGATTTCAGTTAACTGTCCTAAAACCTCAATCCCCAACAGGAATTGCCTCAAAAGGTCGATCAGAGACGAGCCAGCTCCACCTGCTGCATGGCCTCCCCTGACCACCACACACAAAGCTCAAGCCCTCCCCAGCCTGTCCCAGCCAGCGCCCCAGGAAGGTGCTGTCAGACCTCTCCGCTCCCCTGACAGCCCCCCGCCAGCTCCCCGGCACAGGGCACACGCCGGCTGCAGGCTGCCAGCCAGCCTTAGGGACAGGGAGTCACTTCAGGAAAACTCACCTCTTCCCCAAAGACCAGGTTCTGCTCCGAACCCAAGTGACTGCCGCGAGCCCACAGCACCTTGCCTCTCCGCAGCACCCGAGGGGTGCAAACCCCGACCCGGAGCAGACGCCCGCCCTGTCCCACCTGCTTCACACGGCATCCCTGCAGCCACAGGCACCTCCTGAAAGGGGGGAACCTGCGAGAGCAGTTTTTAAATGTGTTTCCACAAAGACCAGGCAGTTACAGAAAAGAGATTTCACAGGGACAAAACCAGGGAAAAGGAGGAGGAGGAAGTCGGTCTGCCTGGCTACATGAAATGGGGATGAGAACGAGCAGAGATGCAGGGCACAGCAGAACTGAACAGGAGCTTGAAGGTGACAGGAAGAAAAAACAGGCAAGATGAACTACACAGGTATTCTGGACAGATTATTTTGTTTAAATCTTGATGAATTCATCCTTATCAATTATTCTGATGATTAATTCTATTTCCACACGGGCATTTTGTCAACATTTAAGAAGATGCACAGGAGACCCCAGGAGAAGCCCCAACACTGACCTAGGAACGAGGTGACGATCTGCAGACTGACAGCACATCGGGCGGGACAAGCTTGCAAAGAAACAAAGTGGCAACGGGTTACATCACGTTTACAGCAATCCACAGCCACAGGCAGTGAAAAGCGACTATTTTCTGCAGAGCTGGTGCAGAGCAGAGAGGTGGAGGTGAAGCAGCAGCTGACGGGGGAGGCTGAAGCAGTGCCACCCACGGCAGGAGCTCTGCCGGCTGTTTGCAGGCTCAGAGCAAGTGGTGCTGCCGGATTTCCCAACCAGAAGCACTCCCAGGATCCCAGCACACAGAAACTTGTCCTTTAATTGCTTTTCAGTCACTTCTTGTACCTTCATTGTGTGAGACTTCTGCTCTGCCTGCAGATGTCAAGAGATACTTTTCTGAAAGCGGAGCAGGTCGTTGCAGCTTGAAACAAACAGGATTTGTCTTTTGGCAAAGGTGCAAATTAGAAGCTCAGCACAGAAACTGAACTTTGTCCAGAAAGCCAGAGGAGCAGCAGGGCTCTGCAAAGGGGCTGGGCTCCAGCACACCCCCCTGCTCACCCCCCACATCTCTCCCAGCACCTCCGAGCTGGGAAAAACTGTCCCACAGCCCGAAGGCAAGAGCCTGCCTGGGCCAGCTCTCGCCCTCGGGCTTAATGCCGGTCTCTGATCAGCACCTCTTGGCTCTGGTGACTGGCACCCTCTGAAGCACCACTCTGAGGGGTTTCATCAGACTGAACCCACCCAGCCCAAATCACCACAGAGAGCAGAAAATATTAAATGCGTCACTGCTTTCACACTTGAAGTAAAAATAAAGGGCTAAAATTCACTTTCCCTGGGGTAACCTGACAGATAAACCCCGCAGACACAACAGACCCTTACAGACAGCAAAACCCACCAAGTTCAAGGTAAAAGGACAAGCACAGTCACACATCAGAACGTCTGAACAGCCCCAACTGTGACAACAAATCCACAATTCAGAACCATGAAACAGTTTGGGTTTTTAGACCAAAGCTTTCCCTTCCCCGGCGATCCCACCACCCCCTCCAGGGAAATCGGCCCCAGCCCCTGCGCTCACCCACTGCTAGGCCGGGGACACCACCACTAGTGCTGGTGCTGGTGCCACCTTTGCAGGAGAAAAATTCCTTCAGCCATCCAGAACAAAGCGAGTGTTTTAAAAGGAGGAATTCCCACCTGCTGGGTGAACCAAATCTCTGCGTGGATCATCCCTCAGTGCAGACCCCAGAGAGCTGGAGGACCTCCTGCCTAGGCCACCTCACTGCAGACCATGGAGCCCTGGCAGACTGTCTGTCGCGGATGAAAGTATTGACATGGCAATATTTAGTAAGAAATCTAGGTTTATTAATAACTAACAGCAATTTGTTATTATAAAATAATTCAGAAATACTAAAAGAAAGAAAAGCGACTTATTCAGATTCTAAAATGACAAGATTCACACTAACTTACTTAACGGTACCTATATATACATATATACATGCATGCACATAACAAAATGGACAAACATACAGAAACAAAGGTGTTTGGATTCAGTGGAATGAACACAGAACAGACATACACACACAGAAACAAGGGTACGTACCCACACACACACACACACACACAGAGTAAAGAGAAGCTAGCTCAAAGAAAATTTCCCTCTTGAGTTTAGAGCAAATACTCACAATGCCTTGGCATTCCTCAACGGGCGATAATTGAGACTCAAGCGGGGGACTTCGCCCTGGCCTTCCGTCTGGAGCAGACGACACCTTAAGGGTTTGGTACCTGAGAGGCGTCCCAGCTCAGGGGAGATGCTGGTCACAGGCCCACTGCGATCCAGGAGAGCTCAAAGGGTCTCCCTGGTGGTCGCCATTTATAGGGTCCAAGATAATTGACTTTTGTCAAATGCCTTCTGGTGCCTTCCAGCAGTTACACAAGAATTTGATTAATGTGCGACTCTGTTATTGTTCCCATTTGACCACATCCCAGGCACAGGTGTGCCAGGCCCTTAGGAGTTGATGGGCCATTTTAACCATTTCCGAGCAATCGGGAGGGGCAGGAGCCAGGCTCGTTAACATTGTCAGTCCTTATCTCCACAGACTGGTGTATAGCTCGGGGGATGTGGGTGGAGGGGGATGTGGGTGGAATCGCACCTAGCACCAAGCAGCCCAACAAAGAGGGGAGGGGGGGGTAAGGATTGCACCACCACAATCCACCCCGTGACTAAAGTCAATTTATCTTGTCCATAGAGTGGCAGTGTGGTTGCCTCTTGCCTCTATGCCTATAAACAGAGGATGCCATAATCCAATTACAATTGAAGGAAATTTTGTGTTTGATTAGCTTCAAAAAGAAAAAAGTTATTTTGGGATGGTGTACATATGGGGATACTTCTGTAACTGAGTAATCTGTTTAACCATCCTCCAAACCTTAATATACAATACAATTATGAGCAGTAAACATATTAGAATTAGAATTAAGAGAATCATGACTGGGTGGAACATAGAATTAAACAGTCCTGTTGTGGTGGGTGACCATCCAGATGAGCTTTCCCACCACTGATGTTCTCCATCCCTTTTGACTCTTGTTAACACCTGATGTATTTCTTCTATATCATGTTGGACCGTGATAAGAGTCTTTTGTCCAGTTTTCTGTGCTTGTTGCAGGAGGTCGATTAAGTCAGGATGTTGGAGGAGTCGTATGGACAGTACCATCTATTAATAAGGAATCACATCGTGTTCACATGCAAACACATCCTTTTCCAACATATATGACTACGCTTTCAGGGGTTTCATTTGGGTGGATCTCAAAGTGACAAATGTTTTGTTCAGTATCAAGACAAATGTCTTGAGCCTCAAGAGTATTTCTTTCACAAATGAAGCCTCGTTTTTCTCGCACAGTACATGCATTTACATCAATTGTTTGCCATTTCCCCTCCTTCTGGTGGGCCCATACTTTATGTTCTGAGGGACAGAGTATGTTTCCATTGTGATTTAGTCCTGATGCAAGGATTGGGTGTATGTAGTACACTGAGGCATTGCGTATAGTGAGGACAAATGCAATAATCCTGTCACCTTCTGTGCAGTGAGGAAAATTGACCAATTAGACCTGCCTTGTAGTGTTTTGATGCTTCCAGTGTATCTCAGTAATGCAAGATCCCAAGGATTTGATGTGTGAGCCATTGTAAGTGCCTTTACTCTCATGAGCAGAAAAAGGAAGAGAGAAGAAGAAGCCGTATAGACACCATTGTTGTAGCAATCGAGGTATGATGGTGAGGGAGAGAAAGGGTAGGTGCAATGCTGCGAAGAGTCTCATATTGAAGATGAGGGTTGTTCCCACAGTGCTACTGGTGGACTTGCTGGGTATGGTGTCTGCTTCCGCATTGTCGTTGGTGGAGTCGGTTATTTCTGAAAAGGAAAGAAAAGAGAACGGTCTCGGGGGGGGGGGGGGGGGAAGCTGAACAGGTTACCCCTTAGGATGCTGGATAAATCCATCTAGTACTGATTTTATGTTTTATTCCATCATTATCAATAGCATCCCATGCTAGAAATCCTCGTGGCTTGACCAGGGTTACTGGTATTGTTCCTACAGATGGTATTTTTGCCATCACAGGCTGTCCTGCTTTCATTGAGGACCAGGTGTGCTCATTATTTAGGTTTGTTTCTGAAGAAAGTGTTAAGAAGGCTCGAGTAATTGGACTTCCATAGGGACCATACCGATTATTTAACTGCTGTAAAATTTCAGAAAGACGTCTGTCCCATTGTCCTTCATGTGGTTTAAGATATTTTTTCAGCAGTCCATTGGCTCGTTCAACTATACCATTAGATTGTGGGTAATAAGGTGTGTGAAATACCCACTTTATTTCTTTTTGCTTTGCCCATTCCTGTACTTCTTTACTAGTAAAGTGTGAGCCATTGTCACTCTGGATAGAATCAGGGACAGGTAAAATTGAGAACCATGAGGAAAGGCCTCGGATAGTATTCTGTGCATTAGCCTTTTGGCACTTGGTAGCTGTAAGGAGTCCAGATATTATTTCTACACCTGTTAAGATATATTTGTACCCAGCAGAGGATTTTAAAGGACCAATGTAATCAATTTGCCAAGTAGACCACAAAGTTTTTCCCTCTTTAATGTGTAAAGGTGGTGCTTTGGCAGGGTGGTCCATCTGCAATTTTAATTTACACTGGGGGCACTCAGTGAGGATGGTTTCACATGTTTTCCTACTGAGAGGCCATCCCCGGCTTTGGGCTGAAAAGTAAAGTGCTTCTCGACCTGTGTGGCCTAATTTTTGATGTAACCATTCTCCTAGTCGATACCATGTGGGGTCTGAGGAATCTTCAATGTCTATTTTCCTAATTTTTGTCAATTCATCCACCCTTTGGTTCCAATTTGTAGCTGGTTTATGGTCATTAGCATGAGCTTTTACCCATCCTATTTGGAATGGTGTTTTTCTGGCTATGGTTAATAGTAATTGCCAGTCTTCAGTTCTCCAGATTGGTGATTTATTTATCTCCCAGTTTAAGGCTTCCCATTGACAAAGCCACTGTGTGGCACCTGCCCAGACAGCATAAGAGTCTACATAAATGGCTTTTGCTTCATTTTGTGCTGCCAAAACAACTGCTCTTAACTCTCCTACTCGAGCACTGCCTTCACCCTCTTCAATAACTTGTTTGCCTGTTTTGATTTCTAATGCAACAGCTTTATATTGCCATTTACCATCCACTCTTTTTGCCGAGGCATCAGAAAACCAGACACCCTCGGTTGGTGAATCTTCAGTGAAGGGAGGTGCATCTAAAATTGGTGAAGGTTTGAATGGTTGTTGTAATGCTAGGGGGTCAGTATTAATAGGCATTTGCAATTTAGAAACTTTTGTGTGTCCTTCACTTAATTGCATTTCATCTGCCACACCCACTAGATAGGCATACCATTTCCTAACTGTAGGTTTTTGTGCAATTCCCTCTGGGGGAGCAGTCCCTTTTAGGATTGTGTCTAATAAATTAAAGGGACCTCTGGTCTGAACAGCTTGTTCTTGACGTATTTTCTCAACTTGTTTAACTGCACGGACTAGAGACAAAAGACCCTTTTCCCACTCTGAGTATCTTTGTTCAGTCTCTTTAAATGCAGTTGAGCTAAACAGTAAAGGTCTCTTTGGCCCATCAGGGCCGATCTGAAATAAGTTACAATAAGTGCCATGTTCTGCAAAACCCCATTCTGCTATAATAGGGTCACGAGGATGAACAGGTCCTAGGGATTGATATGTTTTTAATTCCAGTATTAGAGTTTTAATTGCTTCTTCATGTTCTGAATCCCATCTCCACGATTTTCCTTTTCGTAAAAGTGAATAAAGTGGGCGGGCAATGATGGAGAATCCAGGTACATGTTTTCTCCAATATCCTAAAGTGCCCATTAGCTGTTGTAATTCTTTTTTAGATTGGGGCATTTCTGATTGTTCTATTTTATTTAGAGTATCTGGTGGGATTGCTGCACTTCCAGCAATCCACCAAGTGCCCAGGAATTTTACTTCTTTACTTGGTCCCTGACATTTTTCAGGTGGAATTTCAATTTTTGCTTCATGCAATGTTTGCCAAACTGTTGCTGCCACTTCTCCCACCTTGTCAGGAGAGGGTCCTCCGATTAGAATATCATCTATATACTGATACAGTTTTACATCTGCAGGGAGTGAAACTGTCTGTAAAAGTTCAGCAAGTGCAGCATGGGCAATTGTGGGTGAGTGTTTATATCCCTGTGGGAGCCTGTTAAAGGTATATTGGATACCTTCCCATGTGAATGCGAATTTTTCTTTATCTTTTTCCCTTAAAGGGACCATGAAAAACATGTCTTTTACATCTAGCACTGCCATCCAAGGATGTGCAGCGGCTTGCAGTGTAGCAGTTAAAGCTGCAATGTTGGGAACTGCCGCTGTCAATGGGGCTGTACTGGCATTTAAACGCCGATAATCGACTGTTAAACGCCACCTCCCATCTGGTTTGCGGACTGGCCAGACAGGAGAATTGTATGGGGAGTGAGTTCGGGAAATAATCTGCCGTTTTTCTAAGTCCGCAATTACTTCAGAAATTCCAGTTCGTGCTGTAGCAGAAATTGGATACTGTGGGACATTAGTAATTTTTGATTCGGGAAGTGCTGGAGCTGCACGGAGTACACGCACTGTGGCAGTTTGTTGATTTTTATTATGGCTGGGGTTGGCAATTGGACCAAAAGACCACAGACTGCCGTCTGGCAAACGCCAGGTCCGGCCGTTCAGTGCATCAAAACCCAGGATATTTTCATAATGCTCCTTGATCGCAAAGCGAAGAGATGTTACACGTTTTTCGCCAGGGAGCAGTAAATTAACTTTTGCTGTCTGGCACACAGTGCTAATTCCTGTGACTCCGGTAATTTTAACCTTTCGCCGGCCAGGTCGTATGCCTAGCTTATTGGCATCTCGCTGTGTAATTATTGAAATTTGTGCACCCGTATCAATCAAAAATTTTATTAATTGATTTTGAGGACCAACTGGAATTAAAATGTAAGGGCCGTTCTCATTTATCCACTGATAAGCTTCTACTTGCCGGACTGGCAGGCCCAGTTGCCGTCCGGACCTTATCAGTTTTTTGATCCTGTGCTTTGCAACTGATCCTCTTGAGGGAGGAAAGGGTTATCTTTTTTTTTCTCTGGGAGCTGGCGAAGGGGGGAGGGGGGGGGTTGGAGCATTTGGAGCGATACCTTTTTGAAATGCCTGAATCAGACTCAGAATGACGCCGCTAGGCTGTCTCTGAATCGCGGTTCTAGGAATTCCTAGTGACAATGCTTGCTTCCACAGTTCATTTCTCCACTCCTGACCCCTACGTTGTCGGTCAGAGGGTTTTTGTTCCTGAGAATTATTTTGATGCAATTGTTTAATTTGCCTAACAGTGCAACCTACATTTTTTGTTTCATTGGGAATTTCATCCCATCCCATTTCTCGGGCATGATTTACAGTTTCATGTACTAAAGTTGCCCAAGTGGGTAATACTCTTGGTTCTAATTCTTCTTCCCCACTATTTCCAATAGTTTGTGTTAGATTTACCAATTCATTATAATTTAAGTCTCTCTGGATCTCATCCCGTTTTGCAATGAGAAAAGGTTTGAGCATGGCAGGGGCTCCTTTTATCAGTACTTTAAGTATAGCAGGAGCTACAGTTGCCGAAAGAGGAACATCAGTAGGTTTACGCTGATGCATGGCTTGAATACAGGCAGCTTTTGTAAAAGCTGCAGAGAGGTCATTTAGAGATTTGATAGGTATTAACAGAGGTTCTCCTCTCTCTAAGGCATCAATGCCACCAGCCCAATATGCCACTCTGCTTGTTAGTGAGTGGGGATCATTCGGGGGGTTGGGACCAGCATCCAAAAAGACACCAGGACCCCAATATCCACTGGCTTCATTGCCATCTAGTAAAATTCTATCTCCCCCGTTTAGAGAAACTCTCCAAAGGTATTCAGTTTCAGTTTCTCCAGGCTGACGGCCGTAACGATCTTGTAAATGGGCTATTTGAATTGGATCAAAAGGGGTTGTTTTGCTGATGCGACTTCTCACACCACCCCGAGGTCCTGTTGTTTCCTCTGTTTTAATAATTGGTCTGACTGCAAGAGGGGGAGACTCAGGCGGCTGCAAATAATTATTTTCGTCTGAGTCGTCATTATGTGTATCACTCCAAATGTTACCATCCCAGTCTTCAGGGGACACAATTAATTTCCTGATTTGAACGATATCAGGGGGGTTCGGAGACTGCATTAGCATCATTTCAACACGTTCCCCCAGTTTTTGTTGTTTCAATTGGGATTCCTTAAGTTGCTGTTGCAGCTGCTCTATTTTAATCGATAACAGCAGATTGGTGGATTTGTGCCCTGTAATCTCATCTTGTAAATTTTGTATTTTACGATTAACTTTCTCTCGTTCATGACAGGCAGCTTCCAGGCACACTCCCAACATTTTACAAATCATACCTTTATTTTTTCCAAATTTAGTTGCACCTCGAGCAATAGTTAACTGTTTTTCTACCTCTTCCCAGTTGTGCCAATTATTATAAGCCCAATCCTCTGGGAAGGTGGGATTTGGTTGGATACCGTGTTTTTGTAAGTATTTGGTGATTTTGCTTGTCATCCTGCCGACTACGCCAATTTGTCGCGGATGAAAGTATTGACACGGCAATATTTAGTAAGAAATCTAGGTTTATTAATAACTAACAGCAATTTGTTATTATAAAATAATTCAGAAATACTAAAAGAAAGAAAAGCGACTTATTCAGATTCTAAAATGACAAGATTCACACTAACTTACTTAACGGTACCTATATATACATATATACATGCATGCACATAACAAAATGGACAAACATACAGAAACAAAGGTGTTTGGATTCAGTGGAATGAACACAGAACAGACATACACACACAGAAACAAGGGTACGTACCCACACACACACACACACACACAGAGTAAAGAGAAGCTAGCTCAAAGAAAATTTCCCTCTTGAGTTTAGAGCAAATACTCACAATGCCTTGGCATTCCTCAACGGGCGATAATTGAGACTCAAGCGGGGGACTTCGCCCTGGCCTTCCGTCTGGAGCAGACGACACCTTAAGGGTTTGGTACCTGAGAGGCGTCCCAGCTCAGGGGAGATGCTGGTCACAGGCCCACTGCGATCCAGGAGAGCTCAAAGGGTCTCCCTGGTGGTCGCCATTTATAGGGTCCAAGATAATTGACTTTTGTCAAATGCCTTCTGGTGCCTTCCAGCAGTTACACAAGAATTTGATTAATGTGCGACTCTGTTATTGTTCCCATTTGACCACATCCCAGGCACAGGTGTGCCAGGCCCTTAGGAGTTGATGGGCCATTTTAACCATTTCCGAGCAATCGGGAGGGGCAGGAGCCAGGCTCGTTAACATTGTCAGTCCTTATCTCCACAGACTGATGTATAGCTCGGGGGATGTGGGTGGAGGGGGATGTGGGTGGAATCGCACCTAGCACCAAGCAGCCCAACAAAGAGGGGCGGGGGGGGGTAAGGATTGCACCACCACACTGTCGGCAGGAAGTAGGCCCTGTGGGGGCCAGGGGCACCCCCGGGGGGGCTCCAGCACGTTGTCCCGCCCAGCACCTGCCCACACTCCTGCCTGTGCCGTGAGGGGGGATTGGGGACCCGGGGGGATTATTGGGGGGGTGTTATTGGGGTTCTGTGGGAGTTGTGGGGGTTATTGGGGTCCTGGGGGGTGTATTTGGTTCCTAGAGGGAATGTAATGGAGTCGGGGGGGGGGGGGTGTATCCTGGAGGGGTTTGGGAGGGTTATTGGGGTCCTCGGGGGGGGGTCTTGAGGGAGATATTGGTGTCTGAGGTGGGGGGATTTGGGACGTCCTGGAGGGGGTTCTGGGGGAGGTATTGGGGTCTGGGGAAGGGTCTTGGTGCTTGAGGGGTGTTACTGGGGCCATGGGGGAGTTCAGGGGGTTATTAGTGTCCAGGGCGGGGGGTGTCTAATGGGCTCCTGGCGGCGGTTTCTGGGGGAGATATGGGGGTCCTGGGGGACAGTAGTGGGGTGCAGGAAGGGTCCAGTGGGGGCTACTGGAGTCCTTGGGGACATCTTGTGGGGGATATTGGGGTCCTGGGGGTGGGCTGGTAGGGTCCCGGGGAGATATTTGGGGTCTTGCTGGGTAAAATGGAGAACTGGGGGGCCAATAGTATCTGGGGGGCACTGATGAGTTTTGGGGATGTTGGGGGGGCTGAGGGTTTTTTGGAGGGACCTGGGGGTGGCAAATGCAGTTTGGGCAGGTTTCAGGGGGGATTTGGGATTCCTGGGGGTCCCAGGGGTACCTGTCCCATCCCAAGGTGTGCTTCTGTCCTGGGGGTACCCCGAGAGCATCAGCCCCGACTACCTCCAGTACCAGTGCTGGGATGCCCTGCAGGTGCTACTGGGAGCCCTGGGAAGAAGTGGGAGGTGGCTGGGACTCACCAGGAGGGGTACTGGGAGGGGGCTGGGGGGGATTTGGAGGTGTTGAGAGGGAGTTGGGGGGTCTGGGAGGTAACTGGGAGTACTGGGATGGGTTGAGGGGTACTGGGAGGTAATGGGGAAGTAGCTAGGAGCTACTGGGAGGGTACTGGCAGGCACTGGGATAGACTGGGGGGCACTAGGAGGGGAGTGGAGATACTGGGAGGTAGTTGGGGGCTACTGGGAAGGGCTGGTGGGTTACTGGGAGAGACTGGGAGGTAACTGGGAGGGAGGCAGGGTGGGCAGGGATAACTGGGTGGTAACTGGGAGTTAACTGGGGGTGACTGGGAGCACTGGGCAGGCGCTGTGCAGACTCTGACAGGTGCCCTGGCCACCCGGGCAGTGCTCCAGGCCATGGGGGGGGGGGGGGGGGGGGAATGGCACTGCCACCGTCACTGGGGCCACCCTCACCTGGGTGCTGTGGGGTGAGATCCCCCAATCCCAAACCCCTCCTTTTCAGTCCCAAATTGCCCTATGCCCCAGATCCGTGTTTAACCTCCAAATGCCCCACTTTTCCCACAGCATTCCCGTTTGACCCCCAAACCCAGCTCTGACCCCTAAATCTTTCACTTTGACCCCCCAAAATATTGCTGTTTGACACCCAAATCAGCCTCAGCACCTCAAAAATTCTATTTTTCACCCCAAAATCCATCTTGAATCTCAAAATCCCCCATTTTCACCCCAAAATCTGCTCCAGCACACCCAAAGCCTCCCAGTTTCACCTGAAAATCCTCCTTGGACTCCAGAATCCCCCATTTCTACCCATAAATGTTCTACTCAGAATGTCAGATCTCCTGCTTTCAGCCCAAAATTTATCTTGCACCCCCAGA
This sequence comes from Strix aluco, assembly GCF_031877795.1. Taxonomy (NCBI): domain Eukaryota; kingdom Metazoa; phylum Chordata; class Aves; order Strigiformes; family Strigidae; genus Strix; species Strix aluco. The sequence goes on from NC_133966.1 coordinate 1,485,918, forward strand.
ATCCACCACTTTGACCCCAAAATTTACTCCAGCACACCCAAAACACCCCAGTTTCATCCCAGAATCACCCAGTTCGACTCCAAAACATCCTTGTATGCAAAATCCTTCATTTTCATGCCCAAATCCCCCTGTACCCCAAATCCCCATATTTTCACGCCAAATCCCCCCATACCCGCAATTGCCCCTTTTCACCCCAAACGCCACGTCCCAAAAACCTCTCAGTTTCACCCTAAAATTCATGCCATGCCCAAAATCTTCCAATTTCATCCCAAAACTTTTTTGTCCAAAATCCACCAATTTCACCATGAAACTGCTTTGTCTGCAGGCACTTGGGGAGCTCCAGGGGTGTCTGTAGCACAGTTGGGGTGTCTGTTGAGATTTTGGGGTGTCCCCATGCCCCTGGTGACCGTGTCCCCCCTTTCAGTGCCCCCAGGGCAGGAGAAGGAGGGGCCCTTGCTGGAGAGGACCCCGCTGCGCCTCGAACCCCGCTGCTCCCACGAGCTCTGGGTGGAGCAGCAGCTCTGCTACAAGAAGGTCCCTGAGGCCTGCGTGGGCTCCTGCCAGGCCAAACACGCCATCAGTGTCCCCCCCGTGTCCCCAAAATCTCAGGGGGTCCCCACCCCTTTTTTGGGGACATCCTGGTGTCCCCAACTCAACACTGACTTCTTGGGTAGGTGGCCTCCCGCTCTCCTCCCACCTTCAATATCGTATTTATGGGTCCCTGTTGCCCCCTCCCCCCCCATGTCCCCACCCCCCTGCCACGTCACTTGGGGTTTCCCCTTTTCCTTTGGGGTGAAATCCCCATATGTCCCCCCCATCAAGCTCTCCAGAGCATCGCCGCTGACCCCGGTCTCTACCAGATGCTTCCACGTTTCAGCACCTTCATCTGGGAGGGGGTGAGCCCCAGGGCTGTCTCCAACACGTAGGGTGACGCAGGTGTGTCCCCAAAGGTGGGGTGGTGTTTTGCTGATCAGGGATATCAATTAAACTCAGACACCAGAGTGAAAAGAGCAGGCGTATTTTACTAGAAATAACTAAATAATATAACAGAATGATACAGAAAACATACAGTAAGAAAAGACAGAACAGTGCACTTAAACAAATAGGAAAATACAGGGTAATGCATCAAATCATTCCTACCTGAGAGAGAGAATAGTGATTAAGAAAGATACATCACCACTTGCATACGTTACCATCATCCAGATCCGCAGGCGCTGGGCAGCCCCGGTTACAGCGAGGATTTGGAGAACCTTTCCCTGCAAGTGGGAAATCCTACGCGGTGCGTCCACCCATAGGTGAGGCTTCCAAAGTCGCTGTGAGCCTTATATACCTGAAATCAGTAAGCCAGAAGAGCTGGCACCTTTTGTTTTAAGCAGAAATATCTGAAGTCAGTCTCACGTTAGATTTTCCCAGAGCCTGGCCGGGGCTCAGGGAAAAAACTAAGGGAGTTTTCCCAGCTTATCTAGGTGATTTATGAGCAAGGTCACACACCAGGTCACAGGGCCAGACAATTGTCTCTGTGGCCCTGTTATTGTGGCCTTGTTACCTTGTTTACACACACAAAGAAGGATACATATTTTATGATGTTTAAGTCACATTTTCTATACATATCTCACTACTGACTACATACGGAGTTAGCAATTTCGGTTCAAGACTTATTGTTCAGGTTTCAATATTCCCACCTGTTACATCCGGACAGGTGGTTTGTTATAATTTTAGTGCAATACCTATTGATACAATGCTTGTCAATTATAAAACATACAGGATTCATCTATAGGTCAACTCTGGCTTGGGCTTATTGTCCAAGCCTTAGCACTTCAGGTAGCCCTTGTAAACACCCCCCCCCCACAATTTTTGGGGTTCCCGTTTCCCCCAGGTCCATGTTAATGTGATGCAGATCAATCTGGTGCTGCTCATCTACCTCATGGGGATGGTGAAGGCTCTGATGTACAACCCCACCCTCTACCTGGAGAAATACGTGAGTCTGGGGGACACCAACCCCAGACTGTCCCCTCCCCTGGGATCCCCTGGGGGGTGTCACCAGCCTGTCCTGGTCAGCAAGGGATGCTGTAAACCCCCGTGTCCCCCTCCGTGTCCTGCCATGTCCCCAGTCTCCACCAGTTCATCCCCATCATCACGACACATGTCAGGAGCCACCAGCTCTCCCAGTGTCCCCATGTGGGGCCGTTCCCATCATGTCCCCCCCCGTGTCCCACGGTGTCCTCGTGTGTTGTGGCAGCATCATGTTTCTCTGGGCTTCCTGGGGAGGGACTGCAGCCAGGCAAGACCTGTTGGGGAGCTCAGTCTTCTTTGGGGATGTTCTGTGGGACAGGAGGACAATTGCTTTGAGCTGCCAGTATTTCTGGAAGGATTACCCACATTTGCCTTCCATCTGGAATACTGTTCAGTGGCACTTGGGTTTTTTTTAATTAAAAAGAAAAATTTAAAAATAGGGTGTGTGTGAATAGCTGTGTGCTAGTATACAGTGAATATTCTCCTCCTTTCTGGAGTGAATGGCTTTATAATTAGAAATCTCCATTCAATGTTATAAAAAGGGGTTCCCTTAAAGATCCAAGTGCTTGCTGATGGATTCCTGGCTGACAAAATCCCCTCCCAACTTGCTTAAACATTAAACCCTCTTTCAAGTACCATTCAGATTATCTAGTGTGATTTCTTCCAATTAATCATAGTAGTCTAAAGTGAGTATTGTTCTTAAAAACTAGGGTCAGAAGTTCATAGAAACATCTTCTGTGTCTGGTTTAAATGAGTTAAAGCTGTTGTGTCAGGTGGAGGGTTTCTAATGCCGTTTTTTCCTCTCTCAGCAGGAGACGACCGTGGACATCGCACCTCCAGGAGCCAGGACGCCGTGTGCGGGTTCCAGCTTGTGCTGTCCCCAGAGCTCATGTCCTCGAGGTGAGCAGGGAGGGCGTCACCCCGCGAGGGGTTGGTGTGTTGCAGCAGTCGGTGCTGTGAGGCTGGCAGGTGACCAGCGCTGTGAGGGCTGGGGGATGGCAGCGGGGTGGCAGCGGCTGTTGGGGTCCCTCATTTGCACAGCCCCACCCCCGCCCACTAGGGAATCTCTGGGTCCCTGGGGCAGGTTTTGAACGGTCCCTCCCAGTTGGGTCAACGGACCCAGCACAGCCAGGAGATGCGGTTGGAGCTGCTCGGCCTGGCAGAAATCCCTTGGTACTTGTGATTCAGAAGAGGCAAAATTTGGACCCAGGTCTCTTTAGATGACCTTCAGGAGCTGGGGGCTGCAGGGGGGACAGGCTCTCTGTCTCTGGTCCAGTGACTGGTCCCATTGCTCACAGGAAGGGGAGGAGCTTTAACAGGTGAATCTGCCATTTCCCTTCTTCTGGGGGTTACAGGAGCTGTTCTGGGGGTGAGGGAGGTGTAAATTCACCAGTTGAGCCAGACTGGGTAGAGCAGAGATGGGCTGTCATTTCTCTGACCTCAGCGGTGTGTCTGTGCTGTAGCTGTAATCTTCTCTGCCTGCACAAGTGACCTGGGGGTTTATTTTGTTTTAAAGGAGATATAATGAATAAAATCAGTGAATCCAGTGCACGGTCTCTCTGACCAAATGTATAAGCATTTACTTTAGGGTAAGATAAACAGTTCCTTGAACTTACTGGTTATACTGACTAACTCCCCGTTGTCTAAAATGGGACCAGGGTTGGCTGGGACGTGGGCGCCTCCATTAGAGACATCCACGTTGAGGCAGATGAATCCCACCACAGGCTCCTGTGTTCCTCACCGGGTCTCTGACCACTCTGCTCTTGGCCCTCACTGAAGCTGGGTACAGGCCCTGTCTCATTTATTTGTATCTTTTTTTATCTGTCTGGTTTTTTTTTTTAACAGAAAGGCGATTCTTAGACATTCAGTTGCAGAAGCTTCTGTTTGAAGATCACACTTATATCTCCAGGCAGGTCTAATTAGATGCCTTTTCCTCTTCTGTTCATCCCTGATGAGCTCAGGCCCTCTCTGTCCTGTTTCTGAGGACCGCTGCTGGAGGCGCCTGGCATTGCCCAGGGAGATTTTGCATCTCATAACTTCTCTGTAACTTCTGAGAGATAACAGTGGGATATAAGTATCTTGAGCAAAAGATGCTTAAAAAGTTAGGTAAAAATTATGAACACAGCACTATTTTTTTTTTAGTTTGTATTTTAATCTACTATAGATTTAAAGTTTGAATTTAAACTTAGCTGAATTGATGTGGAAAAAATGTTCAAATCACCAAGTGTTTCTTTCAAACGAGAATAAGCAAAGTAGTAGCTACAAAGAGTATTCTGGCTTTGAAGTGTTTTGTATTTTTGAACCCAGATCTAAAAGTGGCCTAGGAAAACAATCTTTTAATTCTGTGTCACAAATGTTACGATCCACCCCCTTCTAAAACATTTTTGTCAAAGTTGTGTGGTAGAGACGCAGGCGATCAGTGGTTGGGCTGTGGCCTCTCAGGACATGGATCTCCTTTTGTTCAGAAGACTCTCAGGCTGCAGCAGGCACCCAGACGTCACAGTGAACACGGGGGACCCGAAATGGAAATCAGCAAGATACAATGGAGGAAAGGGAAGAAAAAGGTGAAAGCCTGAATCCTGTCTGTCCTAAACAATGAACTGCTCAGCTCCGGGCTGGCCGCACGGGCCACCGGCAGTTCAGGGTCTCGGGCACAAATCTTCTGCAGGTCTGTACTTCCCTCCTTCCTCACAAACTAAAAATAAACCAATAAAAGGAGATGCCTGTTCCTTAGTTCAGTGAAGGGAAAAGCAACTTCTCTTGAGGTCTGTTTGCCTCTTTTGGAGGACGGGCCCAAGCCCGAAGGAGAAGAGTGCCCTGACAGCAGCTGCTGGGCAGGCTGAGGGGGTGCGGGGAGTCTGCTCCCAGGGGAGCTGCTCCACTTTGTGTAGCTCAGTTGCTGTTATTGGGGGTCTGAAGCCAGTTCCCAGCAGGCACACCGTAACTCCTTGCTCTCTCTCTCTGCCCGCTGACTGTCCCGGTACCGCTCCAGATGTGCAGCCAGTGGGACGCCCACCGCTAATGGGAGATTCTCGCCTCAGGACATCGCAGCCCTGAGCTTCGCCCTGCACTTGGCCCATGAGGAGCCGTGGCTCCAGCTGCAAACCCCAGTGAGGGGGGGATGCGGGTGTGGGGCTTGTGCAGGGAGCGCCTGAGCCGCCGGGTGCTGGGCGGGGGCAGACCCGTGCCAGCCAATTCGCCTTTTAGCCCCAAACACCTGTTGGCAGAGATGCCGGTCTCCTGGGGGCAGTGGGGACGTGCTCCTGCCTCTGGAAAAGGTGCCTGAGTTCCGGGCGTGAGAAGGGCGCTGGGGTTTAGAGGTCAGGGTTGAGGCAAGTGTGAAAGATGGCAACAGCTGTGATCTTTAGTCAAAAAATTTCTTTTTGTATATTCAAGCAGTTTTTTTCCTCTCCTCTGCTAATCCAGTATGGAATATGAGCCAAAGCAAGAAGCCGGCGCTGTACACACTGCACACTCTTAAGTCTTTGTTTTAAAATATGTGTGAGGTCAAGCTAGGACATGCTTTGCAATCTGTGTATTTACTGCAGTGAATTTTCTGCTCTTCCTGGCTGTTTCCTGTGGTTTTCACATTGCTTTACCTCCACAGAAAGAAATACAATCTGTATTATTGATGCCAATGTTTACAACAGCTTTCTGATTCCCTGGTTGAAGTATTCTGAGCCTAATCCAGCCACGTGCGTTGGTGGCTGGGAGAAAGCCAACCGCAAATGTTCCCAGCTGAGTCCTGACGTGGCTTCCGTAGCAGAGGGACGGGCAAAGGAAGGATGCTTGTGATTCACTGTGATTTGCAAACAGTCTTTGAGTTCTAATTTCCATCATGTTTTTACTCTTCACTTCTTTCCAGGGAGTAAAACTGATTTCAGCTCTTCAAGAGGCATGCGCAGTATTTTAGTGCCTGAAGTACATGTGTCTGCTGCTGGAAGCAAAAGATCTTCTTTTTCTCGCAAGTAAGCAAAGCAATTTTTCCTGGGTAGTGCAAGTGTTGCTAGTGCAGAGATAGACTGCTGTGTGAGGTCTTGCAGCTAAGACATACAGTATCAGTCCTGTGAGTTTTAAAACTGTTTGGGTAACACTGTGCTCTCGGTCAGCACTTCCACTGATGAGAACTGTGATAGGAGAAAGGGAAAAAAAACCGCTGTGTTTGAAGAACCAAAAATGTTTTCATCAGGTCTTTTCACCTAAAATCAAATCCCCTCAAGGCACACATTTGACTTCCTCTTCCTTCTGCATTACCCACCAAGTGCACCCAGGTCCTTGGGCAAAAGTAATCCCATGCATGGGTTTACCTTTACACAAGGCAGGAATAACTGAGACTGTCTTCCCCAGCATATTTTTAATGCGCACTGCAGGGACTTTATCCCCATCTACAGTACGTAGGAGGTTTGATTGGGCAGGGCCAGCCTGCTTGGCAGATCCTCTGGTACTGACTAACCAGGTGGCTTTTGCTAAATGCACGTCCCAGTGTTTGAAAGTTCCACCCCCCATTGCTCTCAGTGTAGTTTTTAGCAATCCATTGTATCGCTCAATTTTCCCAGAGGCTGATGTGGGATCGGGGATCCACTCAGTGCCATGTTCTTTGGCCCAGGCGTCTATGAGGTTGTTTTGGAAATGTGTCCCATTATCTGACTCAATCCCTTCTGGCGTGCCATGTTGCCATAAGACTTGGTCCTCAAGGCCTAAAATGGTGTTCCGGGCAGTGGCATGGGGCACAACATAAGTTTCCAAGCAACCAGTGGCTGCATCCACCATTGTAAGCACACAGTGTTTGCCATGCCGAGTTTGTGGGATATAATCACTCTGCCAGGCCTCCCCATATTTATATTTTGACCATCGTCCTCCATACCAAAGGGGCTTTAACCGTTTGGTTGCTTGATCGTAGCACATGTCTCACATTCATGGATCACCTGTGCAATAGCATCCATGGTTAAGTCCACCCCTCAGTCATGAGCCCATCTCTATGTTCCATCTCTTCCCTGATGGCCTGAGGAGTCAAGAGCCCAGTGAGTCATGAATTGTTCACCCTTATGCTGCCAGTCCAGATCCACTCAAGCCACCTTAATCTCAATCCACCTGTTGGTTGTTCTGATGTTCTTCAGTGGCCCAACTCTTGGCTACGTGAGCATCTACATGAGGTACTTTCACAGCCAGGTTCTCTACCCCAGCAGCAATGTCTCACCATCATTCAGCAGCCCAGACGGGTTTGCCTCTGCGCTGCCAGTTGCTCTGTTTCCACTGCTGTAACCACCCCCACAGCACATTTGGCACTACCCATGAGTCAATAGAGACAGAGCACTGGCCACCTTTCTCGCTCAGCGATAGCCAAGGCCAGCTGGATGGCTTTCACCTCTGCACACCAACTCGGTAGGCATAGGCCAGGCCCCAGCACGTTGCAGTGAGCTGTGTCTCTCTGGAATTACCCAGGTGACACCATACCTTTTCCAAATATTTTACTAGTTTTTCAGGATTCTGCACCTGTTCAGGAGTGAAGTTCCAATACACCGGAGGTGCCCACTGTCCTGGGCACTTGCCCATGCTGTCCCACACCCCCAGCCACTCATAATTCTCCAGCCTTGGGGTAGATCTCCTGGTGATACTCTTAAATAGTTGCTTAACCCTGAACAAAGCCTGAACCATGCAGGAACACGCTGGCTCCCAGCGGTAAGATGACAATGTTAGTCGCAGCATTCCGAAGATATTCAAAATTCCCCAAATTCTCAAACACAGTTGTAAGTAGCTTCAGGACCGACAACTTCATCGTGCCATAAATCAGTGTTACATAGTACAGCAAAACAAAAATCTTAATCCAACTCCCATGGGTGGTGAGCAGCAGCACGGGGACTATATACAGCAAATGAGGTGGTGAAATTTTAAGGAGCCAAGTGATCAACATTATGCCCAGCAATTGATAAGCCAATATAATGAATGCTTCTAACAAACTGTTATGACACACTGACCCGATCTGCCGTTATCTCAACCCTTCGAGCCCCACGCTGGGTGCCAAAAAGGACTGTTGTGGTTTGAACTTGGTCGGAGCCAAACACCACGCAGTCAGTCACTCACCCTTCCCCCATCAGGGGAATGGGGGAAGAGAGTGGAGGGACACCAGGAAAACTCGTAGGTTGAGATAAAAAACCACCAGTTTAGTGATTGTAATAAAACAAAACAATAACAATAATAGAAAGTACAAATGGGTAATGCACAAGGCAACTGCTCACCACCCACTGACTGATACCCAGCCCGCTCCCGGCCAGTGATCCTGACAGAACGGAGGTCCTGCCATTGCAAAACTGAAAGCAAGAGAGAACACACCTGCTTTATATCCTGAGCATAACATCGTGGGATATGGAACACTCCAGTGGCCAGTCTGGGCCTGGCACTCCGGCTGTGCCCCGTCCCAGCTCAAGAAAATTAACTCTATCCCAGCTGAAACCAGGACACTGTTGTAGCAGATTAAACATACTCTGTCAGTGTGTGAGAGAACTGGACACAGGCAAGCAAACGCCCCAGGTGACCGCAAAGGAGAGATGGGGCAGTCTGGAGTGTTTTTGTCGAGATCAAAGCAGAAGGTCCGGGGGCCATGCCAGGGTGTGTGAACCCCCTGGGATGAGCCTGAGGGTACAGGAATCTCCTGAGGGGACATGATGGGGGCCTGGGGGCACCCCGAGAGGAGCCATGGCCCAATGGCGATCTGGGTCCCTATCCCCTGCAGCGGAACCCCTCACCCCCCTTTGTGACACGCCTCCATGTCACCCCACGGCACCGTATCTAAGAAACGCAGCCCCACAGCGTCTGACAAGACGGGGAAGGGACAGGGCAGGAGCGCAGCGAGGACACTCCTGAGCACAGCCCACATCTTTCCCCACCGCCCCCAGCGTTTCCCTTAAGCTGAACCCCGCCACTGTCCCTCAACCACTTTCCTCCATTTTTGAGGATGGCAGAGAGACCCCCCAGCTGCCCCAGGATGGTTTGGGAGGAGGTAGGTGCTCCCCAGGAGAGCAGCTCTCTGCCAGAGCCCCATGCCATGGTCCAGCCACTACAGATCGGTGAGTAGAGGGCTCCCCAGGGCTCGCTCGATGCCGGGACCCTGTTTCCTCAGCATGGTGCCATTTAAAGCACTTTTCACCATCTGGGAGGCTTGTTGACAAAGATGGCGTGTCCTACTGTGAGAGACGAGAAACCAGGCCTGTGAGAAACTAAGAAAAACAGCCTGAGAAAGCAAAAGTTGAGGCTGATCAAAGAAATGCCTCAAACACTCGCAAGACAAAACTATGAGTCACAGGGTGCATTCTGTGGAGGTCGAAGCTGATGAGCCTGCCCGAATAACACAATATGGGACTGGAGGAGGGAGCCCTGTGAAGACAGGACGGCTCTGCTCTGGTGCACCTGGCCAAAACTTCAAGGGCCATCTGTCTGGTGAATGACCTTTGCTTCATTATCCACGAAATGCATATTAAAGTTAACACCCCTCAATATGCTAACAAGGGCTAACATGATCATGTTAATTACATCATCCCACGAAACACCTCACCCCTCCCCATACATGGGATACGTAGGTATGGGGGTCGACCTAGGGGATGGACCCAAGGAAAGTGGGTATAAATCAAGAAGGGAAGGGGGGGGGGCGCGGCCCGAGGAGAGAGAGTGCAGTGAAGCGAAGAAGACGGATGCCAGCGAAAAAGACAGATGTCTCCCGTGCCTCCCGGAACCCTCGTCGGCAGGAGCAGCGCAGAAACCCAGACCGGTGATCTGTATTTCCCCATTCCCTCTATCTCCCTCTTTTCCCTTTCCTATTAAGCAATGCAAGGCATATTATATTGCTTGCCACAACTTGCTATATACTTAGCCAACTATCGTGTGTTCAATTAGTACATTGTGAGTAGTTAATAAATGTTTAGACTTGGAGACTTGTTTTCTGCTCCATTGGGGATTTGCGAATCTGAGTCACTTGTCCCCCTCGTCTGAGCGGGACGTGACACCTACCGACTCTTCCATGTTTCCATGTAGGCGAGACACTGCCGGAGGAGAATCCAGAGCACCCAGAGCTCCAACCAAGACAGGATTCTGCGAGCACCTGGTTACTTTCTTCGCTTGGCAGCAGCCACATGACAATGGTAATGAGCTCCCCCCTCGCAGGGACCCTTGTCCATGGCATCAGCTTGTGCAAGCAAAGGGACCCAGGGATGGTTGAGCTGCTCAGCCATGCAGCACTGTCGGCATGCTCGGAGTGACACATCTTCCCCCCCCATCCCTCCTCCTGTAGGTGTTTGGCAATTACCTCCAGCCTTCTCAGAGGATGGACGTTCTCCTTGTGGCCATCGAGGCCTTGACGGCAGACAATGTCCACGACAGGCAGACGGGCAGAGACATTGTGGACATGGCCATGAGAGACCCAGAGTCCTGGCTGATGGATGTAAGTGCCCCGTGGCTGGACTGTCCTCCTGTGTCAAGACGTGTCAAGTCTTGCTCTTCCCTCCTGCCCTAACCCAGCTCTCTCAGGTACCCGAAACCATTTCAAGGCAGCAGGGAGGGGTGGGAACAGCAGCACCATCCTTACCCACATCCCCTCCAGGTGCCAAAAATTATGAGATACATCCACAAAAATGTGGAGCACATCCGCACGGAGCCAGCCCGGAACAGCCTGGACTCACTGCTGCTGCTGCTGACCAGGTGGAGCCCCAGTGAGGTGGTCAGGAGCCTGTTGGACATCTCTCCAACGTGTGACAGGTACCGGCCCCGACAGCCTTGAGGGCTCGTTCCCCACAGGGAGAGTGGCCCAGAGACTCTCTGGCTGCCAGACCCACGGAAAACTGCAGGATATTCCCAAGGAGCAGGGCTCTCCATCCCACCACGCTTCCAATGCTTCAGCCAGAGCCGGCCAAAGCGGAGCCCCTGCCCCATGAGGAACAGAACCTCACCCCACTCTGCCTCCCCGGGCACCCCAAAATGAGGGGGGTGGGCAGGGGCAGGGCCCAGAGAAGCTGAGGCAGCCCGACTGACCGAGTTTGCTCTGGCTCCGCAGCGCTGCCAAGGCCATGTGGGAGGTAGTGATCTCCATGTCCTGGGATTTGTCAGTGCTGCTCGGCATGCTGCAGGACTGGCGGCTGCGCGGGGTGTTCAGCTCTGCCATAGAGGACGCCTACATCTACCCCTGGGCTGTGAGTGACCCACGCTCAACCCCAGAGCTTTGCCCTCCTCCTCCCCCTGCTCAGCACCAGCCAGACCCCTGTGCCACATGCTCGGGCCCACCCCATGCTGGTTTGGCCCCACCAAGCCTGTCCCGGCACAGGCAGCACTTTGCCCTCCCCCCTGCCTGCATCCCCCTGCCCAGCTCTGCAGCCTGGAGACCCCAGGAAGGGGCAGAAACCAGAGTCAAGGCGGTTTCTGGTCCTGGGTCAGAGACGTGGGGACTCTGAGGTGGCTTCAAGGGGAGAGGAGACACTTGCCATGGACCGTGCTGGTGGGGGGGAGGGAGCCCCGCAGCTCTGCTGGTCTCTCACCACTGTCTCCATTTTAGTTCCTGGTCTGCGCTGACATTGACGTGGAGGAGTTTGCTACCTTCTACAAAGCCCAGAGGTACCTGAGATGTCCCAGCCCAGAGACGCATTCACTGGTGCTCTCGGGCCTCATCATGCTCTCGAAAACACCTGAAATGGTGAGGGGGGGGTCGGCAAGGCGAGCCACATCGGCAGCTGGGGGCTGGGGTGGGGGGGGTCTTTCACTGCTTCACAAAAAGGCAACGGTGTGTTTCATACAGGCCAGAAAAATGTCAGTGCTGCTGCCTGATGTACTGGAGACCCTGATGGATGCCAACGCCGATGTCAAGACGAAGGCTCTGGTGTTGTTCATCAACGTGATGGGTCACATGAAGAGGGAAGAGGCCAACCTCATCTCCCTGAGGCTGGTGGAGCAGCTCCTGCCCCTCTTCCATGATGTAAGGCTGTCATGGGAGCCTGAGCCGAGGCGATGGCTGCAAGATGGCTGCCCTTCAGTGTGGCCATGTGGGAAGCATTTGGGCAGGGGTCCCCCCCTTGCTCCTCTTGCGTAGCCTTTTGGGGCTCTTCCCCTCCCCGCTCCTCTTCCGAGGCCTTTCAGGGCTCTGGGGCCGTTGAGCCGCAGCTGCAGATCTGGCCAACGGCTCCTGCGTTCAGGATCCGACCCCAGAGCAGCTCCTCTCCTATCAGCCACACTAACGCCCCTGCTCACCGTGGGCAGGGTGCTGAGCTCCCTCCGTCCTCTTACCTGCCAGGAGTCCAGCCAGCTGCGGGAGGCCTCCATCCGCCTCTTCAAAGATGTGATGAAGACTGCGGTGTGGAGAAACAAGAAAATAATGGTGAAGACAGTGCAGAGTGTCCTCATCCCACTGTTCTTCCATATGAGCGACCAGATTGACAGCGTGGCCGAGGTTGCAGTGACAAGTGATTGGTGTCGAGGGGAAGGGCATGCTGACACCACGGGGGTGGCCTGGGTGTGAGGGTCCCGCTGCACTGGTCCCACTGCTGCAGAGCTGGATGGGGAGGTGGGGTCCCCCCCAGCCCACAGGAAGGGTCCCTGCAGCCCGAGCATGAGCAGGGCCAGAGAACCTGGCACAGACAGTTCCCTGCTCAGTCAGGGCCAGCTCCCAGAGCGCAGGATGGCCCCAGGAATGAAGGGGGATCCAATCCCAGGATCATGCCATCCCCCCAGCTCAAAGCCAGGCCCAGAAGAGGAGGATGCCAGGTCTCCTTCCCTGGGCTCTGGTGCCATCTCCCAGCCTCTGCTTCTCCACAGGCTTCCCGGGACACCCTCAGTGCCTGTGGAGAGTTCCTGGGCTGGAGGAGGCTCAGCTCTGTGGCCAAGACATGCCAGACACACCTGATTGGAGAGTGCTTGGTGAGGACAATCCCCAAAGCCCAGGGCTGGCTGGACGGGGGCTGCGTGCCTGGGGCAGGGGGCACCCCTGGGGATGGCTGTGCTGCTCTGCATCGCTGCCCTGCTCCAGCCCAGCTCCTCCAGCTGCATCCTCCTTCCCTGCCCTCCAGCACGCACCCCCCAAGGGCTCTTCTCCAGGAGACCCCGGCCCATCTGGTCCCTGGCAGTGGGATGAGGGGTCTCAGTACCCCCAGCCCCCTCTGCCTGCAGCGCTTTCTGGCCCTCAGCCCCACGGGGCTCCTGGCTGGGAGATGGGAGTCTCTGGGAGGGAGCGGTGGTCCTGGCAGGAGGGACTGGTCCGGACGGCTGTGGAGGGTCCGTACCAGCCCCGTGCCCTTGTGCTCCCTCAGCTAACATGCAACAGGAGCAGGGCGGACAATTATCTGCTCCAGAGCCTGCCCTACCTGAAGGACCCTCAGGCCACCGTGAGAGAGGCGGCCGTCAGGTTCATCGGTGAGTTCCCAGGGACCCATTTCTGGCCGCCCAGCCCCAGTCCCCACTGGTGGGGCTCGCTGGGGGTCTTGCTGGGTCCCACCACCCTCGGGAGCTGTCCTTGCCGGGGGACAGCCCTGCTGAGGGGGAGCAGAACTCTGACATTAACTCTGTGCCCCAGGGCTTGCTGCGCGACACCGGAGGATCCTCAGCCAGGAGAAACTGTGGCAGATCTGCGACGGTGAGTAGGGGACAGAGCCCGGGCAGGTGCTGCTGTGCCCAGCCCCGCTCCAGGAAAACACTCCAGGGACAGATGAGCAGTTTCACAAGGTTTTTTTCAAGAGCAGTTTCACAAAGTTGTTTGTGTCTTTACACATAGGTTACCATATCTCTTCTAGTAAGAAGAGATTGGAGGAATTTTGTTTTCTCACCAAAAAGGAAGGGAATTTGTGGGGAAAGACAGAAGACTGATGATGTCCAGACTCCACATTGTGATACTCAGATCAATACACGAGCTCGTTGAGGCCGCACACAACTCTAGACTAGCTCGTACGGCAAACGAAAAAATGACTCTGTGGCCTGGCCCAGTCCTGACCTCTTTTGTGTGTTGAGGGCACACGGGTCATTCCTGAGCAGCAGCTTCAGCCGCTCTGGTTGTCTCACCAGCTCCTCCTGGCCAGGGAAGGAGATGGATGGGGCTGGCATGGGCTGGAGGGAGGTCCTGGGGGTCCCTGCGGGAAGTGGGGGTTCACGTCTGCTCTGCTCCCTTCTCTTGCAGCGCTCCTGCCCTTGAGGAAAGACACTGAACTCTCCGTCAGGTCCCTGGCAGCCGAGACCGTCTGCATCCTGACAACAGAGCAGAGGCCCATATCAAGATGGAGCCTGCGGTCGCTGTGCTGCTGGCCCTGGTGAGCCTCGGAGAGACCAAATCCTCTGGAAAAAGGCTGTACTTGAACATTTATTTTTTTTAAATAAAGCTGGAGCCACAAGCCACTGGGACTGCATAGCTTCCTTCACATGGGGACCACCTTGAGTGTGCTGAGCAGGGTCCCTCCTGGCCTCTGCCGCTGCCCCCAGGACCGCACACCCGGAACCAGGGTGTCCCGCGAGACCACAAAGCCCGGAGAGGAGGAGGAGGAGGGAAGCTTTAGCCCATCCTGCCCCTCCCGAGACACCTCAGGGCACGAAAAGGCACCTGTGCGCCAAGCTGGCACGTCGCCATTTGTCCCAGCACCAAAATCCTATCTCGTACTGGGGAGCTGGGCTGGTTTTGACTGGGCACTGGTTAGCTGCTAGAACATTCTGGGGTCAAACTGGGGAATTCTGGGGTCCAAAGAGAATTTTGGGGCAAAAGTGGGGGGCTTTTGGGGGTGCTGGTGCAGATTTTGGGGTAAAACTGTGGGATTTTGAGATTCAAGATAGATTTTGGGATGAAAAACAGGATTTTTGGGGGTGCTGAGGCTGATTTGGTGTCAAACTGGGAAATTCTGGGATCAAAAGAGGGAGATTTGGGAGTCAAAAATAGGAGATTTGGGGGTCAGACATGGAAATATTGTGGTAAAATTGGGGGATTTGATGGTGAAACATGGATCCTGGGGCCATGGACGATTTTGGGGTGAAAAGGGGGTTTGGGGGTCTCACCCCACAGCACCCAGATGAGGGTGGCCCTGGTGACGGTGGCAGCACTGTCCCCCACCCCCACAGCCTGGAGGACCAGCTGGGTGGCCAGGGCGCCTGTCAGGGTCTGCACAGCGCCTGCCCAGTGCTCCCAGTCACCCCCAGTTACCTCCCAGTTACCTCCACCTGCCTCACCTCCCTCCCAGCTACTTCCCAGTCCTTTTCCTTAACCCCCAGACACCTCCCAGTAGTCCCCCACCACATTCAATTACCAGTGACCCCCAGCCCATCCCAGTGCTCCCAGTTACCACCCAGTTACCCCCACCTACACCACCTCCCTCCCAGTTACCTCCCAGACTCTCCCAGCACTGCCCCAGCTTTTCCCAGTGGCCCCCAACCACCTTCCAGTGTCTCCAGTCCTCTCCTGGTGTTCCCAGGTCATCCCAGTGCCCCTGAGTTCCCTCCCAGTAGCCCTCAGCTGCCTCCCAATTACCTCCTAGTAACCCCCAACCCATCCCAGTACTCCCAGTTACCACCCAGTTACCTCCCAGTACCCCATGCCCACACTGCCTCCCTCTCAGTTACCTCTCAATCCCCCCAGGTCCCTCCTAGTAGCCCCCAGCTGCCTCCCAGCACCCTCCAGTCCCCTCCCACCACCCCTTCTGGTGACCCCCAGCCCCCTCTCAGTTCCTCCCAGTACTTCCAGTTGCACCTGCAGTGCCTCCCAGCACTGGTACTGGAGGTAGTCGGGGCTGATGCTCTCGGGGTACACCTGAGGCAGCAGCATCTGCTGAGGGGGGACACATGGAGGGAGGGGATCAGGTACCCCTGGGACCCTCAGGGACCCCAAATCACCCCTGTGACCTCTCCAAATCCCATCTGCTGCCCCCTGCCCTTGTCCCTCCAAAACCCCCTTAGCCCCCACCCAAATCCTACTGGCCCCCCAGTTCTCCATTTTTCCCCCCAAGATTCCAATAGTCTCCCCAGAACCTACTGGCCACCCCTTCTCTCCTTCCTCCTCCAGACTGTGGAGCACCTGACGGGGAACGTGCTGTGCCTCCTCCTCTGCCCCTCGGCGTGACGAGCTGGACACCAGCTGGGTCCCCGCTTCCCGCGCAGCCTCTGCACCCGCTCACAGCTGTGATGCTCCTCCTGCTTGGAGTGCAGGAGGGATCTACCCAAAGTAAATACCCAATAAATGGGCTTGTTTTAAGAAATTCTGTGTCCGTGAGTGTCTGGGCAGCACTGTGTTGGGGAATGTCACCCCTTGGCTTCATCTCCACTCTGCAACAAACAGATGAAGTTTGTTGTTGAATTTACATTTGCAGTGGTTACACTCAGACGTTTAGTGCCTCCTTCTCTTCTCTCTCTTCTTTTGGTGATCTCCACATCCCCTCCTCCCTGCCTCCTTTCCCACAGCCCCGACCACCTCTGTCCTTGCTCCAAAGGCCGCCACTGAAATCAGCTGTTCCATCCCTGGGTCGGGCTCTTCCTGGCTGAGATCAACCCACCACAAGTGGTTCCCTTCTTTCCTCAGGGAAAGAGCACAGAAGGCACAAACAAAACCAATCCTATTGGTAACGAGCAGAGTGCCAGCAGGAAAGGGTCTCTGAAATTCAGTGATGTGTGCAAATCTAGACGACATCTCTGTCCCCAAAACGAGAATTAATGCGTTATGTGGGGATTCGTACACGTATAGTGACTGATTAGAAGATTTTGCCACCTCTTGGGTGCCCACTTAAACTACATCTCAAGTGAGGGGAGGTTGCTGCAGGCGCAGCGCTGCCCTGCAGGACCCTCGCATCCAGGAAGAGGGGGGAAGGGGGCCTTCACTTGGGGCTACCCCCCCCCCAGCACCCCCTTTCCCAGGGTCCCCATTCCCCCCACCACCCCAAAACTCCCATCGGGGGGGAGGGGAGGGGTGTTGTATACAGCGCTGCCCTAAGGGACCCAGGCCTCTGGGAGGGAGGAGGGGGTGGCCGAGGGTGGTCAGGGGGATTTGGGGCACAATCCCCTCCCCAAATTGCCAAATTCCACCCCCCCGCTGCTCACCGAGGGCGAGGCAGGAGCAGACCCACTGCAGCACCACCACAGTCTGGAGCTGGCGACGAAGGGAGAGCTGGAGTGGGGCCAAGTGAAGGGGCATGGCCGGGGGGACACTGGGACTGGGGGGGGGGGGGGGGTCAGTGGGAGCAGGGAGGGGCAATGGAAGCTGGAGAAAGAGGGGTGGGGAACTTGGAGCTGCTGGTTTTAGTGGAGCTGGTCCCACCCTGTGTCCACCCCAACCCCTGCTCTCCCCTGGGCAGGGGTCAAAGGGCTGGATAACGGTGGGGCTTGTGCAAGTAGGTGTGCAAAGGCTGGGGCTTGTGTAAAGGTTTTTGTGAGCTTTGGGGCTGGGGAAAGGCTCGTGCAACATTTGGGACTTGTACAAATGCATGTGCAAAGGCCTGTGCAAAGTTTGGAGCTTCTGCAAAGGCCTGTGCAATGCTCAGGCTTGTACAAACGCACGTGCCACGTTTCGGGATGGTGCAAATGCAGGTGCAACACCTGGGACTTGTGCAAAGCCCTGTGCAAGCCCTGGTGCATGTCCAAGAGCCCCGGGACATGGGAGAGCAGGGATACACCACGGAGCACTGGGGGGCACTGGAATGAACTGCTGGGCACTGGGCAGCTCTGGGGGAAACTGGGATGAACTGGGATGAACCAGGGGCCACGGGGAGTTTATTGGGTTATTAACAATGTTAACAATATTCTCCTGTAATTCCTGACAGTGTCACAGAAAGAACTCTTCAGCTTTACCATCTACACCTCACAAAGAAATCATATGGTAATTCCTAGTAATTATGAAAATTAATCAGAAAATAATACTGAAGAAAGTAACAATCACAGCTGAAAAAGAGAGTTAAATAAAGGAAGGAATGAAATGAGCAAAAAGTGCCTCAGCTCTTGGAAGTTGTTCCTACACACCATGCTTGTATACCAATCCTCTGAGAGATCAACATCAGAGGAATTCCAAATTCTCTTTCAATGTTATGTCTACGAGAGAACCCAAAATATTCCAGTTCGTAAGGTAACGTATAACAAATTAATTCCACAGCATCATCCTGAGGAAGAAAAGAAAAAGAAAACTAAAAGGATTTCAAGCACTGAATATGATTTGAGAGAATAAAGATTTTTGAATTGAAAAGAGAAGAAAAAAGAAGCCTGGCACCAAACAGTTGAGAGAGCTTCTGTATAACAGGGAGCACGACAAAGGCAGATGAACCAGGTCAGTATAAACCAGACAATTGTTGCTTCCCTTTGAGACAGGAACAAACTACCACAGAGACGCTACAACAGAAAGTATTCTGATACTGAAGAGCTCTGGTTTGTCACGTCAAGCATCAGGCACCCCAGCAGCGCGTGGCTGTGGAAAGCGTGTGGATAGAGATAATTCACCGGGCACAAGGAATGCGGGAGAGGAAAGCTCACAGACGCCAGAGGATGACAGCTTGGGCATTTGTTGCCAGGCTGAGAGAAGGCCGAAACACATGACAGAGAGAACTGAAGGCAGGTGTTTTTCCATTTCTTGGGTTTGCTTCTCAGTCAGAATGGAGCCGGGGAGACACACAGCTTCAGCACTTTGTTTCTGCAACTGTCTGCAAAGTCCACACAACATGTGTGTATAGTATGTATATGTACATATATGTATATACTACGTGTATATATATATGGTATATACATATATGTATATACTATACACATATATATGTATATGTGTATAGTGAACCCCCAAAAAACCCACATACGCTGCTGGTAGATTCACTTTCAGTCTTTTGCATTTTCTTTTACCTTCCCCACCACCACTTCTGAAGCAGCACAGGCACTGGGGAGCTGCTGCTTTATTTCCTTCACCACCACCACCTTCCAGCTGCAACATTTTCTTCCAGTTCCAGCAGAGATCACACCTGCGCTGGGCAGCACAGACTGGCCAAGAGCACAGACACATCAAAGCAGTGATACCAACCTGCCTGTGCAGCATCCGCCACCAGAAGCCACAAACAGCAACAGCAGCAACAACTGTAGTGTCACTGCAGTCAGACACGAGACCTGGATCAATCTGTCTGTGTTTGTAACACAGCAAACTGCACTACACCAGTAAAGAGAGCAACCTCATCTTCATAAAGATTAGAGGTCTTTTCCAAACAAGAAAAAGCACGTTTGGATTATCTTCTTCCTGAGAGTTTTCAGTAGAAAAATTAACATTCACCAATTTAACTATTTCTACACATAACAGAGCATGGTAGAAATATGAATTCTAATGCAATTATTTTCGTGAAGAGAAGAAATATCCCCAAACACTTGCTACACATCTTTAATAGAAGAGATAGAAAGTACTGCAAAGCACAGGGCCAAGCTGAGTGCTCTAGTCAACAAAAAACCTTCCCATCTCTACAATTGCTCCGTAACTGTCCTCAGAGGAGTTTGTCCCCTCCTCAGAAACACAAACTTCCAGTCACTCGCAAATACAAAGTACTGACCTGAGTGAACCACAGTCATTCCCAAATTATTTCCCCAGGGCAAATTATATCCAGTAAGGAAGCTGCAGGTAATTTCCACAAGTTACCAAGGAAGTTCCACCCTCCCTTTTGGTCACCTCGTAAGGGAGGAGCGGCTTCTCTGGGCCAGAGGAGCAAGGCTCTGCTTTTATTTATTTTCTGAAATGAACAAAACCTGCTTAGGGATGTAGAGCTCCAAAAAATTCATTTCTATAATGCTATCCAGGTTGTACTTCCTCTCTCTCTGCCTCCAGTATCACTGACACAAGAACACCCCACGTTCTCTCTCACACGCACACTGGAGACGCTTGTTGCAGAGACAAACCCCTGCAGATGAGTAAAGCCTCAGCTCCGCGTGGAGGCAGATCCGATGCAGCAGTCCTGCCATCCAGACCCCTCTCAGCACAGGCCTCCCAACAGCTCTTCAGACACCCCAGCAGAATTCCTACTTCTCATTTCCGACACAGCCATCCACAAACCCCCACCTCTGACTCCACTCACCCATACACCATAAATTCTCTCACGCAATTTGGGTCCAAAGAAGTGACTGCAGAAGCCTGGACCTTAAGTACTAAATTCACTTGTTTGGTGCACAAATGCCACCAAGCTCATGGACAGACTCCATGTTCTGAGCTTCACCTTCACTGGAAGCTTAATAAGTGCCTCTTTTTTAGGGTCTGAAGTGACAGTTGACCCTCAGTCCGTGAGCGGCTGAAGCTGGGACAGCGACACGCTGTGCATCCAGCCAGCCAGGGCTGGGTGTGATCCTGGGGCCTGGAGAGGAAGCGTTTGAACCTCAACAAGCTCAGAATGGAACTGCTGCACAGGTCAGGAGCAACATGCTATTGGCACTTTTTACAAGAGTGAAATACTCTTGTGTTGGTGTTTTGGATCGCCAACGGGAAGAAAATATATACACCCGTCACAGTTACATTGGCAGGGATTTTGTTATCCCTTTCCACTGGGTTTTTAAATTCTGGAAATAAATTCAAACTTTTAATTGGGCTTTGATGCCATAAAAATTTTATGATGCCATAAAAATTTTATGATGCCATAAAAATTAGACAAACTCTGCCCTAAGCTCTGGCAGGAGAAGCAGCCCAGGCAGTTTTTCTCTTGGGCTCTGTCTGCCATCAGCGATGGGATTCAACCATAAAATGGCTCCTTCCCCCACACCAATATTTCACCCCGTGCTGCAGTAGGGATGGGAAGCTGCTCCCAGTGCCCAGCCAAGGCCATCTGGCAGCAGAGCAGTTTAGGCCTTTCCCAGCAATCCCAGTCTCATTCCAGAATCCATCGGAAGCAGTTTGTAATTAAAGGCACCTGCTGGAGATACCTCCCGGGCTCAGGGATTTACAGGGAGAGAGGCAAAATGGAATTAAAGCGGCCAGATGAGGCTGGGTCGCTCCTCCACCAGGACAGTGCTGAAGGACGTTGCCTTTCCAGCCCCAAACTGCTGCTCCCCCCCCACCCCCCCCATTTCAGTTTCCCCGGGAATTCAGCACCAAGAGCCACTGGACAAGCCCGAGGGGGGGGGCCAGCAGCCCCTTTGGTGCTGTTCCCGCCCCCAACCGACCCTCTCCCTCAGGCACCAGAGGGCGGTTCCAGTGCAGCCACCTCCAGCCAGGAAATGCTCTGTGCTGGCCGGATTTCAGTCACACGAAGCGTTTTTGGCCAAGAAAAGGGCCAACGCAGCCCCAGCGCACACTCTGCAAACCCCAACGCCGGGCACAGGCCTGACCAGGGGCAGAGGCGGGCGAGCAGCCCTGCAGGAAGGGCTGTGGGTGCCAGCACCAGCAGGGTCTGTGTGCGGGGCCTGGGGAGCTGGAGAGCAGAGGGATGCCGGGAGCTGGAGCAGTCCCAGGCCAGGCACCGGCCGGGCTCTGCCTGTGAGGAGCCAGGCAAGGCCCAGCAGAAGAGCCTGTGCAGGGCCCGTCGGGAAAGGAAAGGGAACTCGTGGCACTGACACCCCCAGGAAGTTTTGTCAGACCTCTGTAGTTTGATCACTCTAAAGAGCATTTCATCCCTGCAGCGTGTTGGGATGTGGGTAAAGCTCACGGGAGGGATGTGCCAGCCACACGTCAGCTGGGACAGCCTGTGATGTGACGAGCACGGTGACGTCCCTGCAAGGAAATTCGCCACAGGCTACGGCAGAGAACTGCAGGAACTCAGCAAGGGCAGGAGGAAGGAGGTCTCTGCCGAAAGCACCTGAGAAGGGTCTTGTAGGGAATGGGGCCCACGCTCACAAAAAGGTGTTGGATTCATGAGCTCATCTCAAGTGCATCTATACCAAACTGTCAGTTTGCTTCATGGAGAGCAAATATCAAAGAAGTACCCTGTGCTGCATCCACAGCTGTGTGGGCAGAAGGACGAGGGGGGGGATTCTCCCCCTCTGCTCCGCTCTCCTGAGATCCCCCTGCAGTGCTGGGTCCAGCTCTGGGGGCACCAACATCAGAAGGACACAGATCTGCTCGAGCGGGGCCAGAGGAGGCCACGAAGATGCTCAGGGGCTGGAGCACCCCCTGTGAGGACAGGCTGAGAGAGTTGGGGGGTTCAGCTGGAGAAGAGAAGGCTCTGGGGAGACCTTAGAGCGGCCTCCCAGGGGTGAAAGGGGCTACAGGAAAGGGGGGAGGGACTCTTGATCAGGGGTGTGGGGATAGGATGAGTGATGATGGTTTTAAACTGAAAGAGGGGAGATTTAGATGAGATCTAAGGAAGAAATTCTTCCCTGTGAGGGTGGTGAGGCCCTGGCACAGGTTGCCCAGAGAAGTTGTGGCTGCCCCCTCCCTGGAAGGGTTCAAGGCCAGGTTGGACGGGGCTTTGGGCAACCTGGGCTAGTGGAAGGTGTCCCTGCCTGTGGCAGAGGGGTGGGAACTAGATGATCTTTAAGGTCCCTTCCAACCCAAACCATTGTAAGTCTATAATTCTACAAGTATCTGAGATATGATACCTGTGAAAAACAAAATAAACTGCAAGTGTTTTGTAACTTTTTACAGCCAAATCCCATATTTAATTAAGTAAATAGACTTTTTAAAGTTCCCTTACTGTTTCTGGTTAGAAACAATATTAAAATTAAACAGAAATTTGTTGTAGATTTTAAGTCCTCCAAAACACAGAAGACCTTCAAGACCTAGACAGTGAAGTGGCTCAAATGAAAGCTGGACACCATTTCCCAAGCACAGGTCTAAATTTTGAGCCCATTCCAAGGTCATACAACTTGTCCACTGAAGAGGTTTCATGGACACAAAAGTCGGACCTTTTGGACATGACATTTTGGTAGAAGGTCCTTAGTGCAGGAGTTCCTAAACAGTCATATGTGAACTGCTCATGATACAGAAGCCACTACAAAGTGATGCAGACATTAGCACAGCACAGGGAGCTCCTAGGCTGGCTAGTCACAAAAAAAGTTAGTCTTCTGGTCCAGGGGCTATTAGTCTATCAGATGGAAGTATGACATTAGAATGACATTAGACTTCTGGACCTTTCCAGAAGTGATACTAGTTAACCACTGAAACAACTTACACAGATTGATGGGAGATTCTTCATCACTGAAAAATTTTTAGATGAATAATGAATGTTTGTTCAGGGAATTTCTCTGATTATCTTGTCCAAAAGGCTAGATTGTCTTATCATTGTCACTGTTCTGGACTTATTATCCATAAGTATTTGTAACATAGATTTAGCATGTTTATCTTGGTCTCTATTCAGTCTTACTATAAAACTTTGTCTTCATCGCCATTCTCATTACAAAATTGATTTCCAAAATGGAAACTATCAAAACACTTTGCTAAGTGATTCCCAGGTATGGATTATGCAATGATATGATCTATAGGGATGTATAATGCATATACACTCAAATAGATATACTGTGAACTATACACTGATCATCACAGGAAAAAATATGGAAACAATATTTTCCTCTCTTATGAACCTCACCTAAATTCCCACTCACTCCCCTTTTACAAAACTACTATATGCATGAGCACGTGTACACGTTTAGCATGTACAAACCCTGAATTGGTAATTAATGCCTGACTAATTACTTGGAGAGACACACTGGGAAGGTTATTACTTACAACAGGTCTGCACGTGGAGCACCTTCCTTTCCTGTTGCCCTGTCTCTGGCCTTCCTTGGCTCTGGTGGAGCCTGCACTGTGAACTTTCTTTCAGCAGTCACCTTGTAAAATTACACAAACAGGAGGAGGGAAAATAAATAAGAAACAATTTCAGTTCTTAATATAACCTGCTTCCTCAGTGCTTCAGATCATAAGTAAGCCCAGTTCATCTAGTCACTGTATTAACAGCATTACCTAAGGAAGATCACAATCTCCTTTACGTTTGCTGTGGAAAAAAATGACAAAATATTCCCTTGTTCACACATTTCTTCAGTTATTTGGAGAATTTCAAAAAGCACATGCTTGCTTTTTTTTTTTTTCTCTCTCTCTCTCTCTTTTCCCAGCCTCCACCTTGATTCATCTTGTTATAAACTTCAGCGATTTAATACAGTGTGTTGTCTCCTGCTGAGCAAATGGAAAAGTGACAAGAGACAAGGTTGAGCTGCCCTTTGCTCCTCCTGATACACAAGCTATTCCATGTGTCTAAAGCTCTGGCTGTAACAGGACTGGAAAAATATCAAAAGATATTAAAGTTAAGAAAACAAGTCACCAGGAGACTGTAACCTTCAACAAGTAGGAGAGCAAAAAGATTCTTATTCTTGGCTTTCCTGGTTGCTGTGCACTTGTCTGAACTCACAAGGCTGTTTTAATGTTCTATTTTATTTCACCCACTCTTGTCTGAAATGTTATAGTTTCAGAATTGAAAGCAATTTTTGTGAATTGATAGTTGAGAGACGCTGGAAGGTATGTGTATGTACACGCGCACGCCAGCCAAGAAAATCCTTAGTTGTCCCAGGAGAGGGACAATAAATATGGCTATAAATGCCAATAAAAACAAAATGCTGAGTTTTTTCTGAAAATTGGTTACAGAGAAGACTTCTGTAATGACAGTGATTATTGGTCCCTCTTGGATATTTTATGCAATTGTACAAGCACATCAGGGCAACACTTTGATTTTTACTTTTGGTGCATTCAAAAGATAGCAGCAATAGATAAATAAATAAATGCATTTTGATAGTCTTTGTTTTGTCCACAGTAAATGCAGACCTGGAAAGAAAATCTGTAGTTTTTTCTTTTATTGCTGCCATTTCAAATATCTAGTAGATTTGAATGGGAAAACATATCTGGAGAGTGATATGCTGTACTCTGTCAAAGGTTTCAAAGGTAAATAAACAAGTTTTATTGGTTGCTCTTACATCTAGATGTAGTATTTAATAGATATATTAAACAGTGATACAGCTGCCAGATATTCCGAGGAAGTATTGTGCATATCACATCTAAGACTTACAATGTCACAACAAACCTATATTTTACTAATGGAAACAAGGTTTTCTCCCATAAACTGCTCAGAGCTTTTGAAGCTCATTTTCTACCACAGTCATTTCCCCCATACTCTCCCAGATGTTTTGCAATTGTACCCAACTGCCGTTGCAAACAAGACTGTGCTATACAAATGACCTTCATTTCCTAATAGTTGTGTTGACATACCAAAGCAGGAAATGAGATGTAAACTTGGAGTGGAGTAAGGCCTTGGCTGAAAAGATACAAACAGAAGGGCTCTTTAATGGACCATGATAGCTCTTTAAGGAAAAAGGATGCAGGACACGTACCATATCAAAAACAAGACTTAAGCAACTAAAGTAAGACCCAAGCAGATGAAGAGTTGATGCCTAAATGTGGAATTAAAAAGAGACAGATTCACCACATATCTATGGTGGCCAAGCTGTTTTCTTAAGAGCAAGAGACAGTGAGTTTTAATCTTTTCAGGAAGCAGAGAGAATCAGACCTGGGTCTCCTACATCATTGGGCTATTATTGCTATTTATAGCCTTTAGTATAAAAGGCTCTGTGCGTTGGAGGTGGATTTGAAATAATCTCTTTTAAAAGAAGAATAAATCTCTGATTTTCTTATTCTTCTTTTCTTTAGGCAATGGCAGGGGCACCTGCCCTGTGGAGAAGGTTTCAAGTCATGAGTCTCAAGTGCTTCAAGTTTTGGAGCTGGCCTTGTTACACCTGTCTAAATTAATCCCAAATGATGTACCTACAGCAATGATCTGACCTCTATTGCTGCAGCTCAGTGCCAAAGCTCTTCTCCTCCTCCCCACGCAGCTGCAGTGACTGCTGTAGCTTGATCACGCTGATGGAGTAGGAAAGGCCACCAAGCCCTGTGCCCCTCCTGCCCCAGTGGCTCCGTGGGGCCCTTGCATGGAAACCAGCTGTGTGTGGCACAGGGTGCCTGCTCTTGCAGCCGTATGGGTCTTCTACAGAGGAAAGCCAGTGGGGCTGGATGAAGGTCATCAGATGATCAGACTCATTGACAATGTTAATTGAGTAGAAGTCCAACCCACTAAAAATCAAACTAATTCACCCATTGCTCATGTTACAAGTCCACAAGCCTTCTTTGAGAGACTGTCTCAAGCTGAGTTTTGGGAAAATGTGCAGGGAAAGAGATGGGCAAGGTCAGTGCTGAGGCAAGTCAAAGGTCTCACTTGTTTAGCCAGCTTGTACAGGACTCGGCACAAGAAGTGCAGTTGTGCAGTCTATCAACAGATGCTCCAACTCTGACTCTTCCAAACTTCCGTGTGAATTATTTCAGTCCAAGATACTGTCATACTAGCTGCTAGCAACAGGGACAAAAACCGTAACGGTCATGTAGCTAGACAAAATTAAATCTGGATTCAAGCCCACTCTTAATCTTATAGAAGACTCATATCATGCCAGCTTTCCTTCTGTATTGCAAAAAGCACATTTTCATGCAGCTGTTGTCTTCTGCTCCTTTCTTGCTGATGCCAAGATGTAACAGCAGGGTTATATTGCTGGCCCCTGGAACAAAACAGTTATAGTCAGAGTACTGAAAGTGCTAAAATATATTAGAGGCCAGAAAATGTAATAAAAGAGTGATCATAGTCAGCTTTAACTCTCTGTGTATTAATGGGCCAAATGTCACTTCAAGTAGCAATTTAGAGAAGTGATTTCTTGACATGAACACTAGTTTCTAGGAAGAGTAACTCTTTGGTATATAAGTAGAGGGATTTGTCCTAGAGTTAACCTTTACTGCAGATTTCCATCTACAGAAAATTTTACTGGCATGCAAAGACTTTCTAGAGTGTTTCTCATGGATTCTTGAGTGATTTGGATATAGCTTTTGGTTGCTTCATCATGAAGACTTTTCTTGTGTGGAATTGTGGAGACATTTAGAACAGCTCAAAGTTTTTGGCCATGGAAGACAGAAAACAAAGTTCTCCAGAGTGCTCAGTTCTCAATGATTTGTTGCCACATACTGACCAACTGGCCATTAGTTTGAGATGTCTTTTCCAAATCCAGGGTTCAAAAGGCCTCCATAGTCCCAGGATAAGATATGCTTAGACCAGCAGGCAGGGCTGAAAGCACTGTGTCTGGGGAATGTGCTGATCAGGCTGCTTGTGTTCCCTAAATGAAGTGCCTGAAATTAAGAAAAATAGTCACAATTTCTGTGAGCTTCCCAATAGAGATACAGCCAAACTCACTGACTGTTATAATTGACCCTAATAAGACACCAATCCTAAAAGCCAAAATGTTTTCTCTCTTTCCTGGGAATCTTGAGGAGAAATAGCTGAACGTTAGTTGAGTTCTTCTGGAACTGATCTGAACACTCCAACAACACGTGTCTTCTTTACTGTTACCTTCTTCTTACTCATGTAATCAGTCTCTGAAACTTCCATGGGGCTTCAGGATGGATGAACTTGGTCTCTCACAGAAATTTAGTTCAAGGCACATGCACTATCAGAGTTCCACTGAACTTAACAGTTTGCTGTGGGATGGATTTCACACAGGCTGAGTAAGACATTCAAACACCCTTGCATCAAAGCCTCAGTGAGAACCTCAAGTTCTTGAGACCATGCCCACATAGGAAATTTTTGGAAAAGAGGTAGAAAGGCGAAGTCCGGTGAAGGCAGAGGATGAAAAATGTATCAAACATCAAGGAGAGTGGAACAGATGAGAGAAAAACTAAAAATGAGGAGCAAAGGGAGATCTGAAGAAAATTCATATTATATTCATATAATAAATAAAATATGTACTACCACAATAGGTTATAGCAACATGGCTTTGGACTGTTCCTTCTATACCTGATATAAACAAAGCTCCCACTGCTTATTAAATTCATCATAGCCATGTCTCTGCTGCCTGGAGCTACTTGGTCTCCTCAAATACTCGCATTACAGAATTGCCTCAGGGATTTAATTTCTAGTTGTCATCAAGGTTGGCTTTCATCAGAATTTCAGACCAAATCTAATCATCAGGCTAAGGAAATGGTATCTTGACTGTACACCATATGCTTTGCTCACAGCCACTATTTATTTTCTCCCCCAAAAAAGTCCATGAGAACCGTTTTCCAGATGCAGGGAAGAAATATCACCATTACCAAGGCCAGTAGATCTTTCCATCAGTGTTGGATCACTAAGTATTTCTCCGCTCACTGGTACACTGTCAATCACATTGTAACGCCTGAAGTCCATGCTAAGAAATCACTGAGGCAGGCTGCCTACAAGTTTGATACCTGAGTGTAGCTCCGACCTTGCTCACCTGTGCGTTAGTCGTGCCACACTCAAGCCACAAGCAGCAGAACAGGCTCAGTAGGGCTGGGTGTGCTCATTTCTGTACTTCCTTCATTACAGAGATGTGTTCCCAGTGGCAGTAGGTGGCACTAGCATAGGACCTAGACATAATATGGAGTGTCTACGTATGTTTAGTGACCTTAACAATGTCTTCTCTTTCTATTTATTGCACTTGAACCTCCTCTTCTCCACTGTGAAAGACATCAACAGTGTCTGCTTTGTCACACTACAATTGTGTATTTGCTGGGTGGATCTATGAGGGCTGCAGCTTGCCATTAGCACCACGGGTACATTCAGTGATGGGGTTGTGGCCATGCAGCTTTGCAACCCATAGAAGGGTTGGAGTCACCCCTTTATCACAAAATTGTCTAGAATAAAGCTGTCCAGTTGTCCAGGCAGAGGGCACATTATCCCTGAAATTCAGTCCCCTATTTAATAGACAGAACAGTCATTGATCCTTTCCTCTTTCTGACATCCCCAGAGTCCACCTGGGCCTGGAATGGCCCCTCTGATTAATAACCAGGTCTTGATCCCATCAGAACAATGCTGTTCTCTTCAAGACTACTTTGTCTTGGGCAACCTGCCAGTCACCTCCTACCAGCATGGGCAGAAGAGCTCAGAGCTCTGCTCTTCTGGGGACAGCATCTCATGAAGCTATGGCTGGATTCACTCTTGTCTATCTCAGAAATGGGTCCCTCTGGATGACAGATACAGGCTTTGAGTGACATAGGATGGACTGAATATTGGCAGAGCTAGGAGACTAAACACCAAGCAAATGGAAAGGACCTGAAGGCATCAGCAGTGTGGATAAATGACATCTGCTTGTGGCTGTAACAGTACCCAGAGGAGGGCAACGGCACGCGTGTGTTCGAATAAGGACAGCTGCAAAAACAGATGCTCCGTGTTCTTGGTCCAGTATAAAAAGAGGCTAAGATTGACCCTAAATAAAATGGAAGGTAGGGCTGTGAATAAAAAACAAGTTGTCTTCCACAGGTGAAAAAAGTCTAAGTAGGAGGATGAGTCAGTCCAATGAATGAGTCACAGAAAGGGAATAAAGATTATATAAATTCCCAGTGACATATGGCACCATCAGACTTAGACTAAAGCTGCAATGCCCAGGCCTAGTTTGGCCTTCCTGATTTTTGCTGTTGCTAAACCTTCAGACTGGTATAGCCAGTAGGAAATACCAGGTGCAGAGGTTGAAGAATATGGCAACATATGTAAGCAACCCATAGGGTAGCCACAGCGTGTCAACATTTCACAGCTAGGATCAGGGGCAAATGGACTCAGTCAAATCTCTATTTTTAATTCTCTATTGAATCTCTCTATTTTGATGAGAATTGCATTTTCAAACAAAACAGATATTTTCCTGAAACATTTTTAGTTCCGAAAAAAAAAAAACACCTTTCATCCACTACTACAAAATTCTTTTTCTTTGTTAGTAGAAAAACTGATTTGAAAACATAAAATCCATTTTTCCCCTCCAACAAACCAAAACCTTTCTGCCACAAACTTAGTTTCCAGTTTCTGAAAATGGAGACAGGGCTGGGGCTGAAGGAGCAAATAGAGAAAACCAACCAACCAACAATCACTTTGGTAACATCACATCTACAGGCTCTAGGTTCTGTCTCTCAGACACACCAGGGCTTAATTTACCTCTCACATGCAGATGTAAATCAGAGACAATTCCACTGAAGATGGCAGAGTTGCTCTGATGAGAAAATTATGCAAGACTATAGCAGAATCAGGCATTTTCTAGTTAAATCAGTTAGGGTGGTTTTTGCAAAATTCAACCACTTTTCTCCCTCTAGATCCTTACAATAACCCAAACTCTGGTTAGCCCTTACAGTTTGGATAAGGAGCT
Organism: Strix aluco; assembly: GCF_031877795.1. Lineage (NCBI taxonomy): Eukaryota > Metazoa > Chordata > Aves > Strigiformes > Strigidae > Strix > Strix aluco. The sequence goes on from NC_133966.1 coordinate 1,516,020, forward strand.
GAACTGAGACCTCCAAAGACAAAAAAAGAAGGAGGAAGCTTCAACAAAAAAATTATTTCATCTTCAGAAAAAAATGAATGAGAAAACTCAGAAACTAAGATAAAGAAAATTCCATGTTCTCCTGGTACAGATTGCATATGGTGGCAGTGAGGGGGTTGAGAGGTTCCAGGTGGGACAAAACATCATCAAAACTGCACTTTGCAATATAGATGCTGTGGGAGGCCCAACACAGGGCCATGATTTGCTGACAAGTTACCTACTGGCATGATTTTTTAATGCTAGACAGAATATCAGAGAACTCGATCTTCTTTCACACTCTCCCTCCTTGCACTCATGTATGCAACATTTTTACTAACTCACTGTATTTTCTTTTCATTTGCAGTTGAAAGCAGAAATCAGTTTTGTACTCCCATGGAACCCTTCAAATTCCCACCCAAATTATTCTAGAGCTGATCTCCTAACCCAGAGGGGCTCTGCTGGCAGTATTTCCATCGAACATCGTTTACATTCCCACTGAGTTCAGCAGTGAAGCTCTCCCATCTGAATGACTGAGGTCAGCATACACACTACCTTGCTGAGAGTCCATTCCCAGTCGGCTTCATGAGTAGTTACCAAGTTAGCTGTCATGCTGTTATGAAGCCACTCTCATTTGGATCCTCTCATTTGCCTGTTGAAGTATAACAAATTATTTTTCTCTTCCTCTTTCTTTCTTCCAAATTATACACAATTGCCGAAAGATAAGCAATGGCTTTTGTGTGAATGTGCAATTGAAGTGGGATCCCTGGTACCAGTTATTATTCTGTTTCAGTCATGGTCACACTTGAAAAGCCAAAGGAAAGCAACAGAGCATAAAAGAGAAGCTCAATGAAGCAGAAAAGGTTTGATATGATATTCAAAGCTCATGTTCTGTTCAGCGGACAAGGTGGGAGACTATCCTATCCAAATATCAATGCTAATATACCCTCCTTGTGCACATCTGGAAATCCAGCTCCTACATATTATTTTCTTCTTTCTGAGTCATGAAAACCCAGATTGTTCATTAAACACCAATGGCTTCTTTCATCAGATATTAGCCACAAGGACTACACATGGCCATTTGTGGAGGAAAGCAGAAATGGGTGCTGGGATTCACAGGCCCTGACTCTGCTTTATCACACTCAGCATGCTCATAGGATATGGAGTGCCCACAGGCTGAGATTAAACCAGAGAGATTCATCTGAGCCTCTGCTGCCGGTCAAAGGAAGGGGAAAGTTCTACTGAAAGGGATTTAGAGCACTCAAAATGAGTTCCTGATCGGGCTTAGCCTGTAGAAGTGACCATGTCTCTCCCCACTGATTATAGATACAGGCTTGTATTTGACCTTTACACTGAAAACTTGCAGGGGAAAAACAAAAACGTGAGAAACTGGTCTTCTGGCAACATCTGTCAACAGGTTTTTTCCTCCTTCTGAAAGGCAGATTAACTCTTTCTTTGTTCTTTTCAGACACGCAACTGCAGGCTACTTCTGGCAACCTTTTCCATCCCTTGGTGGTTGTATCTCACAGAAATACGGCCTTTTGTACCTATGGGTTGTGCTGTTTGTTGTTCTAGAATCAACCTTATCAATCTCTTGTAGTTTTCACCTTCTGTATTTCTCTGCTTTGAGGACACTAAATAGTTTCTCATTTAGCCAGGCTGATGTCTTTGACATCCTTCCTTCATATTGGCATAATTTGACCTTGTACCTGTAACATAATGTCTTTAAAGAACTGACAGTTTTCTGGATTTTTTTTTCCCCCTTAGACTCGTGTCTTATGAGCTCCTACCCCCCAATTATCAGAGTGTATTGATGCCTGTCATCTTGAAGTCAACTGTGTGTATACTCTGTTATCCTGACAGTCATGAACTGTCACAGGCCTTGGATGTTCTCACCCAAATGCCTTCCCCCTTCCTACAACCAATTGCTCCCTCCTGGTTAGAGACATGCAAATAGGGAGGGATCTGCATTGCCCCAGCACTAGCAAGGACCACCCCGCGTGGCAGAGCAGTCATGAGCCAGCCGTGGTGGGGGAGTTAACGCGACCTCAGCCCGGTGTCAGCCACGCTGACTGACAGCACGGGGACGGCTGGCTGAGCTCAGGGTACGACCAGGTATCAACCCTGGTAGCAGCCTTCCTCGGCTCACAATAAAAGCTCTTTTGTTTATTTCCCTAATTAGGCTCAGGAGTCTTCATGAAGAGGGGAAGAACTGTCTGCCAAGACTGGATAAGAGGAGTTATTTCATATTCCCAGAGCTGGGATGAGACTAAACTCTTTGAGATGTTAATGCTTTGTGTTCATTTCCAAGAAGGCCCCCTAGACATTATAAGCACAGCTTTGGTTGGTTTTATCACACATGGCAGAAAAGTTAAATATATAATGAGATGATTTAAATACCTCAGAATTTTAGGAAGTTTGAAATTTAGATCTGGGTACAGATTTGAATGGAACTTAAGCAGTGGTGGGAAATGTTCTGATATTTTTTTCCCTTGCCATTTCTCATCTTTATGCAACTCTGTTTTGCATCAAGCCAGACTCAGAAACAGAAATGTCAATAAGGAATCATTTTCTCTTGAGATTTCTGCCCCATTTTTACAGACCTGCAAAATCTCCATGGGTTGATTAAGCAGCCAAACACCGGCTCACAGGGCATCATTACAGATTTGGGGAGATTCAGCAGATGCATAAAGCTTCATTTTTAACTATTTTTTTCCATAATTATCTGTTTCCTGTTTGCTTCATAAAATTCAGGTCTCTTTTCTTTAACACACATTTTAATTTCCAAATAAAATATTGTTGAAATAGAACCTGCACCTGTGCAGAAAATATCCAGTCCTGAACTGTATCTCCATCTTCAGAAAGTAATACATGAAAAAAGAAGAAACCTCTGAAACTGTAAGATAAAGCCTTTGAAAATTAAAGAAAAAAAAATCCACAAAACTTTAGCAATAAACAACCAATGCAAAATGTTTTGATGTAATGTTTCATTGAAAATTGGAATTATTCTCTGAAAGTCTAAGTAGTGGGGTTTTTGTCTTTAAAAATTACAGGTTACTTTGGTCAGCAAAAATCTCCCAAATATATCACAGAATCACAGAATCATCTAGGTTGGAAAAGAGCTTGAAGATCATGGTAGCCCAACCATTAATATGTACCTATTATTATTAAAATCACATATCTTTGAACAAACCAGTGCCATTTAAATTACAATCTGGGGTTTTTTGTTACCTTTGCAATGTTGGTGGTTAAAAGTGCAGCCATGCAAAATGACTTGGACGAATGACGCATACTCTGTTCTGTTGCAGCACCAAGTTGCATCATATGGGAAAGAAAAGTTGCTTGTAACAGGGGCACAGACAGCATACCTCAGTTTCCTAATCTGCAGAATGATGATAAGGGTAGTGGCTCTTTTTTATGAGCTGAGCAATAATGACTAGATATTGAGAGTGTGCTTTTGTTTCTGTACTGCTAGAACTAGGCCAGCTTAAGGGCGAACAAACTCATCCCACAGTAGAACTGCTAATAGCAGGGTGGATTATGCTCATTTTCCATGGAAATAGCTATGGCCTGATGAAGCACATGCACAAGATGGGACTGTAACCATACCAGGGATGGTATACTGCATGTCTCTGTCAGTACAAGTGGTGTGCTTCATTTTGCATTGTAAGAATGTCCTGAAAATGTTCTGAAGGGAAATCCTGGCTCCTGGAAGTCAATGGGAGTCTTGTTATTCGCTCCCAGGGCAGGCCCTGAGGGGAATTAAAAGCAACCCAGTGTTATCAAGTAGAATTCATTCTTCAGTGCAGGTAAAGTCTCATGCTTTTAGGAATGAAGAAGGAAGAATCATTCCTTACAGTTTAAAGTTTACACACTGAGCCTTGGAAAGCTCAAGCCAAGAACTGGTGGGGACTTTTTCTTTCTTTAATGGCTTGTTATGGATGCAGGTCACACAGTCTTTGGCTTCAGGAAATAAGGAAACTCCATGGGCACAAGCAGTACAGGCTGGGACTCTCCAGCAGTCGCCGTAGTCTTAGTCCTTTCTGTCAACACCCAGTTCCTTGACTTCAGCTCGGAGTGCTTGTTTATTTGGGCTGGCTCTTTTCATTGGCGTTTGATTTATAAGTAGCTGCAGAAGGAAAAGAAAAAACAGCCCCTGGCCTGGCACTGTTGTGATTCAGCAAATGCACAGAGCAGGTGCTTACACCGTGAGCACGATTACGTACTCCTTTGGGAACAGAGGAGCCACGTACACGTGTAATGTGTTTATACAGGTTTACACATTTTTGTGTGCATGCAGAAGGCCAATACCAGCATTTCTCAATGCAAGGGGCTTACATCACCAAAGTTAGGCGAGGTGTTTGCGTGGTACGAATAAATACAATTCCGTCCACAGGGCTCATCTCTGAAACATAGTTTTAGATTCCAACTTCCCTCATGTTAGTTTTGCTCCTGTCTGCCAGATGTTAATTGTGCTGGATCAATTAATAATACTTGCGTTTTGCCACTGCTGAGAGAACCTAATGCAGAATGGTGTCTTACTGTGTCAGATGCTCCCTGGAAGAGACCATGATTGCCTCTGAACAACTCATAGTCTAATTACACCAGAGGATAAACTGAAGCAGAGGACCAGCCTGGTCCCACCTCACCCAGCAGATGAGAAGCAGCATCAGAACCTCTCTCTCTCCATGTGGAAGCTTGTTCTGTCTCTGCCCAGTGTAGTCTCCACTTCTTAAAATGTACTGTCTCTTCTCTAGGATTAACAACCACTTTTTAGCTCACAGACTTACAACATGGATGCAGTGAAGTTCTTCCTATCGTTTCTCTCCAGTACCCTTAAATGTTGCTTTATCTCAGAAGACAGATAGCGAGTAGCTATGAGGTTAAATCAGGAATCAGCAGTTGTCCCAGGGGAAATAGGACACAAGTCCTTTATTTTGAGAAAGATTTTGATTAAAAAAATAGCACACGTTCACATTGATTTTCCTTTCCTTATTCTGGGGACCATGCAGCCCATTTGCAATTAAATTGAGTCTAGTTACTCTCCGAAGTGAAAGAAGCTGTTCTGAAAATTAGTAGTATGAGTCTCTCTACCTTTTGACAATTATTTTCTAATGAAAAACATCTGCTCAGGCTAAGGAGGTTCACTCATCTTTGCTTCCGCCTTATGCAAATAGTTTTAATGTTGCATATTGCAAAAAAGTGCTTTGGTCATATAGCCAAAAGGGGCAGGAAGGTATTGATCCCATTTAATTATCCTTTTTCTTTATAACAGGTGTAATGAGCCCAACACCTGATGGCTAATGATAATCCAGATGGCTTGTAATTGTATTTCCATATGCTTCATGATTTAATGCAGAACAAGGCTGAAGTTAACTCTATGTGGGTTGAAGAAGTGAACTCCATGGTTTGTTTTGGAGGTTTGTTTTGGCAAACAAGTGAAGAAATCAGAAGAGGCAGCCAGGGGTGTTTGGATAATAGGGTGATGTGGAAGGTGTCCATTCCACACTTTAGCCCAAATCATGGGCAAAGAAGAGTGTACACTTCCAGAGACTGCACGGCTTGATTTTGCCTCACGACACCTTCTCAAGACCTGGGTTTAGTCCTGGTTCTGCCATGACTGCTTGAAGCCCAAATCCTGAATGCAGCTCTATGTGCCAGGGTTTCAAGCAGCCTGGTGGTGCCCTTTGCCTTCTAGGAATACTAACGTTATTATGCTCCTCTCTGTGAGAAGAGCGGCGTATTCTGCTAATGTCGTTCTGGTTTGCACTAGTGGGATCAATCCTGGTTCACAACATTTTAGGGCCTGTTACTGCTCTGTCAATTCTGAAGGTGTCTTGTCTTGTATTTCACTGAACTGGGACCACAACTAGGCTACAGTGACATGCAGAAATATTGCTGGAACTCTGCCTTTACCTTTGAAGTAATCACAGCTGGAGCCAGACTAACATGAATGTTTTCTCCTTAGGGAAAAGTTATCTGTAAGTCCTAAGGATTGTTTATACAGAGAGGCGGCATCATTGTCCTCATGCCATGAGAGGGAAACTGGAGCAGACTGGCTCTGATTCAGCGAAGCAGTAAAGCTCCCCAGCACATAAGCACATACTTTCGTGTTTTGCTAAACTGGTACCATGCAGAGACATCATGATTTGCCCAGAGTCACACGGTAAGCTGAAAATAGGAATCAGGAATTCTTTGGACAACTACTGCGGGTATTTACATTTGACAGGTTTTCTTTCTGTGCTGCCCAGAGGACAAGAAACATTTTTCTTTATAAAACAGAAGCAAAGGTGCCTTAGTAAATATTGTGAAATTCTGGAAAACAGATTTGTAGCCTGCACTGGGAGGTCAGGAACTGTTTCTTTATATCAACAGCAGCATCTGTCTGCGGTAAGTTTTGGAAGTTTTTGACTGAGGTGACTTAGTGTTGCTGGTGTCCAATCCCAGGCCTGGCACAGATAGCCTAGCATCAGCTGACTTGTCAAGAAGGATTTCTGATGCATTTCAAACAGAGATTCCTCTTTATTTCCTAGGACATGGATGAATTTCTAGGTTGAGAAGGGAAATACATCTCTTTCTCTTAATATCCACTCAACTTGGGGCTGATCCTAGGATCTGGTTTGTAACAGTGATTTGATCAGCAGTGAAAATGTTGCCTCTCCCGCCCTGGGAACAGCATGCAGCCCATATACCTAGCCAGAGGAAAATGTCAGCCTTGTCTGTGTATTTATGCCATTCCCCTGTAGCAAGGACTCAGACTTTCTAGAATCCAGGATGGCAGTACTGTCAGCATGAGGTCCATACCCAGTGCTGGCTACAAGGTATAGCAGAGGTCTTGGGGTGGGTGTTACACCTTCTTGTTCTTAAGAAGTTGTTCTTGAGAAGCGGTGTTCTAGGGGATACTTTCTTACAAGAAGATACCTGCTTATGAGAAATAGATCGATGACCTAATACTGAGTAAAGAAGGGAATTAAGATAGGAAGGAGAGAAGTGAAACAATCCCCTTCCCTATTTAATCACTGCACAAAAAACAATCATTGTAGATAAAATCTGCCTGGCCAGGAGACATTAGAACAATGTCATGCTTTATTCTTCCATGTATCATTTTGTTATTATAGTAAACCTTTTTTATATTACTGTTTCCTATGAAGTTCAACTCAGATGATAGTATCATGTCCTAAATGTGGTTCATATGCAGCAAGAATAACTACTAGACCATCTCAACTCCAGCAATCTCAAAATTACACTGACAGGGTGTGAAAAAAGATAGAGGAGGAAGAAAAATTTTCTGTTTCACCGCTGGGGAAGTGGGAATATAATATGTGCTAAATGACATGCAGCGAGCAGCGTCATGGCATGACAATATTCATTAGTCCAGAGTCAGAGTAGGACATGTCTTACCAAACTTTACCTCTTTAAATGTTGGGTGTGTTGTCCAGATGAGTAGTGACAGCACCATCTGTAGTTAATAGAAAGAGGGAGTGAGGCACATGTTCGGTGGGAATGACTTACCCTCCTGGAAATGCTGATCTCTGCTGATAACAGAAGGAGCCCACAAAACCCACCTAAACTACACATCCCAGCATTCTGACAGCTAACACGAGGGGAGATGGAGGCCTCCTGCCCCTGTACACTTGCTTACCCCTCAGGAAAGAAGGGGTAAAAGTGGGACAGTTGAAGCAACAGGATTAATGGAAGAAGATGCCTGTTTTGGAAGCAAATGCAGATAGGATATTTCTGCTCTACAGCTACTATTCTAGAAATACCTGTGCACTCTCACCCCTGGTAGCTTGTCTGTGTGCTCATATATTAAATGATCAAAGCAATGCTCCCACATTTCATGTGGAAAATCGTGAAGGCAATCAGCACACACACAGCTCAGTGAATGAGATGTGTCCTGGATGCATCAGGCATCCAGAGGCAGTTGATCTGGGTATGAACAGTGATGCTTTGTACGGGATTTCTGGGCATCAGGCAGCCTGCTTAGGGCTTCTGTTCCAACTGAGCTGCTGGACATAGAAAATCTCAGACAAAGGTCACATTTCTTTTTCCATTCCACCAGTTTTGTAAAAGGCTGGCCATACAAGGCATTCAAACGCAGGACAAGATTTTGTAAAATAATTTAATATCCTTGTATGCTAAAGGACCCTTAATAATTTAGTCTTCAAGGGATGGTTTCCCTGATTGCAGAGCTGAAGTGCTAAGGCTTGGACAACAGGCCCAAGCCAGAGTTGACCTATAGATGAATCCTGTACATTTTATAACTGATAACCATTGTGCTAACAGGTATTATACTAAGTTATAACAAACCACTTATGCTGATGTAAAAGGTGGAAGTGTTGAAGCCTGAGCAACAAGCCCTGAACCAAAACTGCTAACTCAGTATGTAATCATTAATGAAATATGCATGGAGGATGGAGCTATCTTGAATGTATCTTTCCCTTCCTTTGTATGTGAATAGAATAACAGAGTCATGGAGACAGGTGTCTGGCCTAATGTGAGACCTTGTGCATAATCCAATCAGATAAGCAGAGAAACTCCATTAGTCTCTCCCTTGAGCCCTAGCCAGGCTCTGGGGGAATCTAATGTGAGATTGAAACCAGATATTTCGGCTTAAAACAAAGGTGCCAGTTATTCTGGCTTGCTGATTTTTGGTCCATAAGGCTGGACCCGCTCACAGCGACTTTGGAAGCCTCCCCTATGGGTGGACGCCCCACGTAGGATTTCCCACTCGCCGGGAAAGGCTCAATAAATCCTCTCTGCACCTGGGGCTGCCCAGTGCCTGCGGGGCTGGATGGTGGGAACGTATGCAAGTGGTGAGGGATCTTCCTTAATCACTATTCTCTCTCTCAGGTAGGAATGATTTGATGCATTACCCTGTATTTTCCTATTTGTTTAAGTGCACTATTCTGTCTTTTCTTACTGTATGTTTTCTGTATTATTCTGTTATATTATTTAGTTATTTCTAGTAAAATATGCCTGCTCTTTTCACTCTGGTGTCTGAGTTTAATTGATATCCCTAATCAGCAAAACAAGAGCCCAGCATTAATCTGACCTTTTCTTATTCTTCATTCAACAGCTCATCTGTGGAGGCTATTCTTGCAGTGTTTTGTAGGTGTCTCTTCTTATTTAATCTGTCTTCCAGACCAAAGCTCTTCAGAGGAAATTTTCCATGTTAGTATGAGATATTAAAAAATGAAACAAAAAAAAATCCAACTTTAAGAACTAAATTTTCTGGTCAGGTCTGAAAATCAGCTCCACTTGTGTGCATTTCCAAAATGCATCACTGCAGTGCCAATCATCTAAAGCAAGAGGGGGAAAAATGTCAGCAAAATTCACTAGATGTACAGAGCCATTGAATAGATTCATGGGCAGCCTACTGTAATGGCAAGTTTGCAGGGGCTATCAAAACTCTTTATACATCAAGCTAAAAAATGACAAAGAAGCTGAAAAGAATGATTTGTGCTCTGAACCAGAGGATGGTTGAGACCACTCCACCAAAAGAAGGATGTAATCTTGTAAAAATATGTAGTTAACCCCACAGTCTTTGTCAGACAGGTATAGCTACAGAAGAGACAGAAATCACCATGGAGAAAAATTGATTGATCTGTAGGACTTCGATAATGTAAATCTTTTTCATTTAAATCTACATTGGACCACTGGACCTGAGGACACTTAGAAGAGTAACAAAACTGCCAAGTAGAGCTGAAATAAACCCAAATGGCCAAACTCAATTATGAATTGTCATGTAGAGACAACCCCATCCAAATGCATTCTAACACCTGACACATCCTAGCCGTGGACTCAGTTTGCACAGCGAAGTGCGGAGCTCTGCACAGAATAAAGGACGCGCTGTGAGTGGGAGGGAGCTGCAGCCTGGACATTGGTACTCTGGGGACAATGAGACCATGTGCTGAGACAATAGGCAGCAATTAGTGTATGAATTACGTGTGCACACATGAGAAGATGAGACTAGACCTCTTGTCCTTCAGCTGATGGCACACTCGTGGGTCGCACATCACTACTGTGCTGTGTGTTTGCTATTAGGCTGCAATAGCCCTTTTTTTCCTGTCCATCTTATGCTGAGAACTGATCTTCACTATGCATTGTCTGAATTTCTCTAGTTACTGGAAACCTATCGTTTTCTCTTCCTTTCCCAAAGTATCTAGGACTGGCCCCTCAGCTATACCAACATGTTAAGAAAATGATCTGAAACAGTTGTAGCTGTAACTCCCCTCTCTGGGAGCTTCCATCTGGCAAAATCTTCTAGCTCGAGTAAAGTTTGACCTAAATCTTCTAAATAGAAAACATAAGGGAATCATTCCCCGTGAAAGTTTCTGGGATGACTTCTCCTTAGTCCTACTCTAAACTACAGACTTTGTAATGGATATTCTGTGATACCATGAAGAAAACTGTGTTGGGTTGCTTCCCACTTAACATCTGTTTCCTCATGAGCAGGTCCCCTTAGTCCCTCTTTGTGGGGTCTGGTGCCCTGGTACATCTCCTGGATGTGCTGTCCTCCCTGTCGGATTGGGATACCTCAGCCTGAATTTCACCACAGCTTCCAGCAAATCACGGTGGCTGTCAGGTTCTCCAGACTGGTTAGTCAGCTAAGAAGAACAGCATTTTAAGCTGTCATTTTTGACCCACTCGTAAATACAAGCACAGCTTCAGAAAGAGGAGCTATAAAGCTTTGATAAGTTATGACCTGCTTCACAGAAGTACACTGAAAAGGTTAAAGTGAATAACCCAATAAGAAGAGAAAAATGGTCCTGAGTTTTAAATGACTAAAGAGAATTTCAAAAAAGGGAGGAGGGAGTATTAGTAAGAAAGCGAGAAATAAACCATTGATATTAAGGACAGCTTGTTCAATAAACCTCCTCAGCCCTCTGGACTGACAGAATCAGGTATTTGGAGAGACCTGAAGACCTCAAATTTACTGCTGCCACCAAACAAATTAAAAGACTAGCTGGAGCATCCTGGAATGATGGTTTGTCAATGACAGTGTTGCTGAAGATAAGATGGAGACAAGACAAGGATCAAGACAAATCCAGGATTTTTCATAAATAATTATTCCTCCCTCTGGGCTACTCACTTCACACCATCTACTGATAGCTCCATGTGTGCATCTAACTGCTTTCATGGGTGTCAGGAGAGCTGAAAATGTACTGATCCCCTCGTTTGTGCCCTCAAACTGTGCATGTCTGGATCGGCAGATTGGGGCATGGCAAGGGAAAGCGATGAGCCATTTGCAGAGTTCAGATCTCATTTTCAGTACACTTAACTCATGATGACAAATGGGTGCCAGTTCTGTGTAACAGCAGCTTTCAAGATTTCCAGGTGTGATTGTTTCTTACTAGGTAGGATCAAAATCAAATCAGTTCAGAATAATCAACAAAATAGGTATAAGAGGAATTAAACAAACAAACAAAAATGTGGGTGGGAATATGAAAAGTGTATTATTTTGAATGGTGAAATACCCACTTTCTTTTGGAAATGCAGTGGTGATACCTCGGGAGACCTGCTCACTTGGTTACCTCATGCCCTCACTCTGCTCTTCTCACGTGCTGCAGAACATATCAAAGCCTTGCTAGGATCCAAAGGATCACAGCAGAGGTTCACCATAGCAGATGTAGTTTATGGTGATAAAAGGGAGTGTTTCTGACCAGCACTGCTCACAAGACAAAGGATTGGGTGGTACAAAATACCAAACAGATCCCAGCCTGGCCCAGCCCACATTAATCCAGGTTTTATGAACCTCAGGCTGTGCGTTACAGATGTAGTCTTTGAATGCAGCTTCAGGTTTTGCCCACCCTCACCTTGGTCCTTCCACTTGTTCCCATCCTTGGTGACTCAGAGCAGTGAAATGGCCAAACATGAGAAAAATAATGAACAACAAATGCCTTTTGGCAGCGTTTTTCTATTTTGGTGTCAGATTGGACCTTTGACTGTCAAACCACCACTCAGAACTGCCACCCCTTGATTAAATCACACACTCCTATGATGTCAGATGAAAGGACATCTATCCTTGCAGTAACTCTCACGAAGCTATGAACTTGCCCTGGGAGGGCCTTCGCCTCACTGTTCATCAATTCTGAACTGGCAGGATTAATATGAAACCACTGGATTGTTTTTCCACTTAGGATCACGCCTAGACTTAGGTAAATGACTGCAGGTTTTGCTTGTCAGATTTTGTGCTTGTAACCCCGTGGTGATACAAAATAATCAGGAGGAATGAACTCAGATGAGCCCATCTCACTTCGCACATCAGTGCCACTCGGAAGCGAAAGAGGGACAGAAGACTGGAGTCAGGTTTGCGAGGTGTGCAGTGTGCCTGTTCCTCTGCCAGGGGTTTGAGAGCCAACTTGAGTTCCTTTGTGCCACACAGGGCCTCATTACCAAGGTACTGTCACTCTGGAATCATCTCATAGATGAACAAAGCTTTTGCTAATTGATGTCTAATTTGCTCTGTGTTTATCAGAACTGAAACAGCAATAAAATTGCTTTCAGTTGCACCAGGAGGGGCTTGGGATGTAAACTGTTTCATGTTTCAAGGAACCTTTTTTCATTCTTCCCAGTAATTATGCCCAGAAGGGTGAAAAGCATTTGAATTGCATAAGACATATGCCATTTTGCATGACAGTTCATATTTTATAAAGCATTGCATAACCCCTACAGGAAAATAATGCTCAGTCTATATTTGTTTAAGTGGGGAAGCTAGCTAAAAGATTCTAAAGGGAGTGAAATACAGGGGTTTGTGGTGAAATGTGGCAATGTGGAGAGAAAAGAGCCAGAATCTTTCTTCCCACTTCAAAATCTGGAGAGGTTCAGATTCAGAACTAAACCTGGAAAGTTGTGTGTAATATGTGTAGTGTACAAGAGGGGAAATCCTGCCATGAGATGACAGGGACACTGAATCCAGCTCCAGTCTTGTGAGCAGTTTCTCACCTCTCTACATTCCCACAGGAGACCTAACTTTGCAGTTAAAGATTCGGTTCCGGAGCCAGAAGCTCTCTTAACCTCTCATATATTCAGCAAGGTGGTTCTCTTGTGTGCCTTTTTGCATTGGTATTTGTTTTGTGGAGATGATAGCATCTTGACAGGTCAGGGAGGTGAGGTTTACCTGGTTGCTTTTCGCAGATTACTCTGCTGTTTGGGCTGGACCACTGGAGAAATGAGTTCATGCAGGAACCAGGTTTGCTGTAACATCACCATCTGTCTTCAGAGCCAAGTCCCTTTGAGGACCTTGGCCTAGCTGTGGGGAGGACGTCTTCAGCCTGTCCTCTGGTAGTCAGACACAGGAGCACAGTACATCTTTCAAGCCCAGTGCCTTTGTAAGTACTTTTTGTAAGCAGCTCTCTCTCGGGGAAGAAGATGCTAGGTAATGAACAGTAAAAAGTCACTCAAGGAAGGCACATTCATGCCAGGCTGCAAAGCTAAATAGATGAGATCATTAGACGCTCTTCTGCACTGCCCCTTGCTCCTGGGACACCCTTTCTGTTCCACTTGCTGTTATCTGTTACATTAGATCACACAAACCATGGTGAGCTCCAGCCACATTCCTGACCAGTGTGTCAGCAAGGAGCAAACAACTCCACAAAATAAGTAGCTGCTTTGGGTCAGAAGTTTTTAAAGGTGTTTCTTTAGGGCTTTGTTCTCTCTAATTCTGGCCTTTAGTCTTGTCCCACAGGAGAGCAGAAAAATAACCTTCAGATTTGTAAGTATCTCTTCCCTGCTTCTGACATCGTGTGTTTTCATCTTCCTTTCTGGGCTGACTGTGAAGAGTTCCAGTGTTAAGTATGCACAGTATTATAGGAAAAGAAAGTGGTTTTTTATTAGTTAGGTTGATATTGTGGAATTAGAGATTGAACAACCATTGTGGCAGGACAAATGACATAATTCCTACTGTCTGATCTATGCCCCATAATGAATCAGATCTTTTCCTTCCAGAAATCTATTATCTTTGAGAAATATTGAAGCAATGAAACTTCAGAAGAAGATTGTCAAAGTTTACAGAATGATCCCCAATTTCATAATGCTAAAGTTCTTGGAAATGCTAGAGACTCTTAAAGTTAAATTTCCTTAATACTGAAGTACCCATCAAAGAACAGATGCTCAACACAGTGTCAAAAGTGGTGAAAGTACACTGTAAATCACTGCCTATAATTCACTTTTTTAACAAGGTGCTGTGTATGCTCTGAGGAGGAGGAGCTATGTATTGTATAATTTCCAAATGAGGAAGGAATCTTTATTCACATTTGTGATGGCACTCTGTACAAAGCTGAGATCTGATGGCAATCTAAATTAGGGAAAATAAAAAAGAAGCTGTGAAAATTAATTGGGCTGTGACCTTTTGGGGAGAAGTATGTACTTTTATTATGTAATTGTCTTGATCCCATTTTCAGAAGTATTAAGCTCCAAAAACATGTAAAATTGATTTTTAACACTTCTAAGGCTGTGGTATAATCACAGAGACTGAGTAAGCATGACTTTAAAAGTTACCTCAGTTAGAAGTTACCACTCTTTGCCTGATTTCCAATAACTGATAGTGCAGTTCTAGTTCCTTGCAAACACAAAGTAAAACAGAGTCATATAAACCATCTTTATGGCTTCAGTTTCGGTCATAAGGAGTTAGAGCCATGTACACGCAGCCAGTTAGTGTCTTTCTGTTGAGTGGTGGTGAAATCCAGAAACAAAGTGTGATTTGTTTAGATGCACTTACTTCTAAAATAGGAATTCAACCCATTTTGTAACTTTTTGGGGTATTAAAGAAGCACATAACAGGACTAATCAGAGGACCAATAAAATCAGATACTTAATCAGTGTTATCTGAGTGGTCAGCTTCTGAAAGATCCTTTTTAAATCTCATCTACTTCTAACAAAAACAAGGCCAAATAAGTTTGGTTCAGAGTTGGACAAGAAAGAAACACAATTAAAAAGTCATGTCCAGGAGGTTTGTCGGGGCCACTGAGAGGTATTGGAAAGGTCTAGATTGTACTTCTAAGTAGAGCTTGCAAAAAAGTGAATTTTTTTTTTTTTTTACTTTTCTGTTGAAAGATGAAATGCTGTAGGTGGAGAATAAAGATGCACCCCGTTAAAATTATCTTGCTTACAAAAAACCAAATGTTGATGTTAAGCATTAAAGCTCAAAGTATCTGGTTCAAGAAGAGGTTATCTATTGTGCCAGTTTAATTGTCCCAGAAACTCTAGTGGCAAAGGGACTGATGCAATCAGATTTAGAGTTTAACTTGCACTCTAATCCAAATGAGCTAGGTTTCAGCAGATGATGACAATATGTGCAGGGGACAGGGAAGAATAAAGCAACCTGATATAAGAAAGATCAAATGTTGCAAAACCTATTTGAGTGAAACTTAACATCTGCCACCAAAGACTGCCTAAGGAATCAAAGCACAGAACTGGAAACAGTTATGAGAATGCAGGACAAAAATCAGACACTGGAGGTCATCAGATAAGTTCTCACAGGCAGGTTTGCAAAAGTTGCAGAACACCTCCCCTGTAGGGATGTGCACTGAAATCACAGTATCTGGAGCACTGTTGAGCCTGTGAAGATGAGAAAAAAGGTGCACAAGAGGCTGATTCTCACTAGTTTCACTGCAGTTTCAGTGGAAAGCACCTCAGTAGCCTAAAGCCCTCAGAAGGACAGACACTACCCATGTGAGGCCCAGGGCCCCCAGCCAGCCTGTCAGCTTTGCCCTTCTCTCACCTTTAAAATTCAGAGGACATTAATTAATCTTCTCCACCACTTCTCCTGGCACCCTCTTGATAGTCAGGGTAGACATCCTCTTTCGAAGCATTTGAGATCCCAACATGGAGATAGAGCAGTGTCTGAGGGCTGGAGCCTCCACTGAGAGATCACTTGGAGAATGAATAGGAATGAGTAACTCGAAGTTAATTAATGATACCTGCAGTTGATTGACACTCACCTTCTGACATCTCTTTTGTTCTTGCTATTGCCCAGCTGAGGTGTCTCAGTCACGTTGTGTTCTTAGGATTATTGCTTGGAATGCAATTGAAACCACTGAAGCTTGGGAAATCCTGCTTGCCAGGTGCTTTTTTATTTAAAGAAAAGAAAAAAGAAAAAGGACAAGAAAAGAAGAAGGAAAAAACCTTTTTAGGTTTAAAGGAAGCTTAAGTAAAACAATTCAGAGAATTAAAGGAGGGGGTAATTGGAGTTGGGAGGTGTGTGGAAGTCTTTTTTGTCAGGGATATCAGGACTCTACTGAAGGTTTCACACATGCCTGTGATTTTTTCAGGGAGACAGAATTCCTCACAGTTGCAGATATCAGCTTGTGTCTTTGGTTTTACAACGGTCCTGGCATAGCCAGGAGCCATGGGTTTGTATCCTATCACAGTCTTTCTTTAGAGTTATCACTCGGTGCCATACCCATCTAGAACAGTTGTTCCTGAAGCAATTTTCTTTGGAATTTTGGCATTTATATTTGAAAAATGATCCAAACCCTTCAGCTTAGTAACATCCAGACCTTGCTGAGGGCATCGCGTTGTGTCTGACCACTCACTGAGGTTGCTTTGTGCTTCGTTCTCAGTGTGTAAGTGGGGACAGCAATCCCCGCTCAGCCTCTCTGGCCCGCTTAGATTGCAAACTCCTTGGTGCCAGGATGTTGTTTGTGAGTGCACGGCACCTCTCACAGCGTGGCCCTGAGCTGACAGGGGTCTTGGATACGCCAGTGTACAATAATTAACAGCATGTGACGGCCTGACTCTGCGTAGGACCTGCTTCTCCTCAGATGAGTGACATGTTAGTGGCAGGGAGAGGATATCACCATTACCACAATTGACTTGAACTCAGCTGTCCTCTTAATTGCCACTATTATTAGGAAAATCGACCCCTTCCCATCTTCTTCTGTTCCCCACCAAAGGATAAGATCAGCTTGTGTTGTCTGTCGCTGTCCTGGTTGATTTGACAGAAGGTCTCAAAGGTGCAAAGTGTTTCTCAGACCCACCTACTCTGCCCCAAGAAAACTTACAGCTGAACAGCACTGTGGTGTTTTACAAATTGTGTTTAGCCTTTAATGATTTGCTATAACATGCTTGAATAAAAACCTGCCTAAATTCCAAACCTAATGAACCTTAAACTTTCACATTAGATACATTAATTATGCTGGTCCCAGTGGCATGTTAGCACAGGGAAGTTATCCTGCCACATTGATATGAAAATTAAGGGTTGATGTAAGAACTAAATTTAAAAAATAGACAAATAGTAAGAGTCTATTGCTAAAACTGTTGTGCCTCTGAATTAAGTTACTGTCTTTTGTTTTTTCTTTTTAATTAATCAGATGGCTGCAGTGGTAGCAATGTTCCCAAAGGCATTGCTTAAAAAGCCAGGGGCTGATGGGAAGCAACAGAAATAACCGATGACTTTGCCATTGGTGCCTACGTACCATGGCAATGATGAACGTGAAGTGGAAAGATAGATAGATCAATTTGCTATTCATTAATATTGCAGTGTGGTGTTCTATTTTGATTCATGTCTTTTCGATTTATAAGGAAACACTAATCGGTGCTTACAATCAACGTACTGCACAGAGATAAACACATCGATAGGTGTCCTCGAAGGATCCTGCGTGCTGCCAGCTCCTTCAGCAGCAGGACACCTTGGAGAACTGTCGTTCCTGGGTAAAGGTTGTTACTCCCAGGCTTCAGCCTTACTCACTTGTGCCAATGGAATTGTCTAGAGGATTGCTTATGAACCAAATTGCTGAAAGAGTGCAAGTTAAAAAAAAAAAAAGTGTTCTTGTTCCCTCAGAACTTTCATTTTCAGTTTCAACCAGATTGTTGCAATGACTGTTTACGCTGCAGTGGCATAAACATTTGTATTGGCATAACTGAGAGAAACATTGAATAGGGTGAGATGTGGGGTAGGAAAAGCACATTTTAAAAATATAGCAAGAAAAGCCTTAAATGTCCTCTTAGCTGCAGCTGTTGCTGCAGTCTCCATCAAGGGAAATTCAGTCCTCACAGAATGAACCCCTGAGTGAATTAAGAGGTGCTTAATGTAGATAGGAAGGGTTACACCCCTTCAACCCTGTATCAACTATTTCTGTTGGCTCTTAGCTTTCTGCTGATGTCTTTATGATCTGGGAGGTGTCCATCCTGGGGCTAACAGAGATGGTAGCCCTCACTTCGAACTCACAGCCACTTGCTCTCACCTGGAGTGAGGCCAGGACAGTCCTTTCTCACCAGACCTGACCTGGGCACCTGGAGTTCGCCAGTCCCAGGGGAGGCAGGTCCTGCTGGCCTCAGGCCGTGCTGCTGAAAGGCAGCTAAGGAGCCCCGCTCCGTCCACCACCACCATGTTATAGATGGTCAGGTGGTGTAAATAGAGCCTTGCCAGTCTGTGCTGCCTGAAAACCTGCTTCATGCTGCCTAAAGCACATTGACTTTCACATGCACACTTGCCTGTGCCTAACAAGTGATGGCGGGTGTTTAGAATCCCATTACACGTGCATTACGGCCTGTTCCATGTGGAATTGATTACAAATTACACTGCAACCAAGCAAAAGACTGTTAATTAGCAATTATTGCACAACATGCATTCAAAAGGCTCACTCAGTTGCTTGAACTTTCACTTCATATTTCATGCATTTTCTGTATTGAAATTCGGCAGCATAATGGGACACACATTGATTTTGAGCTCTCACTTTCATCGAGGCTGAAGAGGTGCCCAACTGCCAAGCTAATCTTCTGAGGACAAGGGGGCTAGTGCCTCGCCCTTTGCACTTCAGCCTCCTTCAGTCCTTGCCAACCTCTTTTCTCTTCTTGATTTGCTACTGACAAGTGAGGAAATTAAATTTGCCTTAGTTTTTCTCTTTTCTGTCTGTGGCTGCAGCCCTCTTTATTAAACAGTTGAAATCACACCAGCCAGTGGAGCTCCTCTTGTCTTACGCCTTCACTTCTCGAAGGCCCCATTCCTCAATAATGTTGAATTCCCCCTCCTCTGAGATAAACATATGCTGTTTGTAGGCCAGACTGAGCTGATATAAATTTTCATTGCCATCTGGGATAGAACAATTCTGAATTTACCCCATCTGAAAACCCAGCTTGACAAGGACATGAAAGCATTCAGCATCAGTCAGAAGCAAACTTGAACTTCTAGCATGTCAAATTTCCATGAGTTCTTCATTTTCAGATGTTCCTCCAGGCCTGGGCTAGATATCCCCACTGCTGCACATCTGCACAGCTTCACTGGCACTGATGGCACCACTGCAGTGCCGTGCAGCATTGGGTTTGGCCCCAGCGAGTATCATCTGTCACCGCTCATGCCCTGTCCGAGAGCTCAGGCTGCCTGGGCTGTATCCTCAGCTTGGTGCCCGCTGACTTTGGTAGAGCTGTACAGACCCGCGCTGGGGGCAGGTCTCTGTTTATTCTCTCCAGGGAAGCTGTTTATCACCAGCACTTGGAGATCGCTGGATAGCAGCACCTCTTCTTGCAGTCATGTGAGAATCTCCCACCACCTGGATCTCCTCAGGGCTCACAGTCATTGATACTCTCTTTCTGGGTTACTTTCTTTATAATGAGGTGTCTCTGGGTTCTGCCATCGATTTGCTGCCAGGGGCTTTTCACAAAACTTCAGTAGTGCTCAGGATCATATATAGCGAAACCTCAAACTGAAAGTTTCACCCTAGAAGTTTCAACATGCCAGAGATTTTGCTTTGTCAAAAACTGGCCTAGTCCAAATTCATGAAGGATCATGAAGTCACAGTGATGCTATTGACTTTTCATGTGGAATATTTGCTATTCTCTCACTCCTGCTTTGGGGATCCTGTACATAAGGATTCACTGATTAGATTGCTGTTCTCTGGCCTAGATACTGTAAATATTCTCACATTGCTATGGCAGAGACCTGCCTAGTCAGTTTATGCCCAAAGGGTAATTTATTCATTAGATAAATATGTAATTTTTTGGTTTCTTTGTTTAAAAATATTTCCACAGTACTGTCAGAACCCACAACAATGGAGGCTGTGATTCATCACTCACATTCCTCTAACCAAAGAGGATTGAAAAGATTCAGCTAATGAACCCACGCTTCTATCATTCCCTCTCCGAATGAAGTCAAAGCAGAAGCACAAAATTAACTCAATGAGCTCTTTAAAACACAAAAATAGAGGGGAAAAACAAAACAAAAAAAAAAGCATAAATGAGAGACAGGGAAAAAATGAAACCAGAGAAAAATAACAGAACATCAGCCAAGTGCCTAGGGAGGTACAGTGACAGCTACACTGAGGGATGGATCCAGCTGAAAGGGGAATTTTCATCTCAGGTTTCTGTAATAGCCAACATTTGTTGAAAGCACAGGAGTGTTGACCTCCCGCCCCCATCTCCTCTCTAACAATTCAGCGCATATTTTAGCAGGAGGTAGCCATTCTCATACAGAAATAGCAGTGCAGGCAGAAATCTGTCAGTGACTGATTTGACCAAGTGAGTGGAAGTTTCCGTACAAAGCAGGGAGCAGACAGCTTATTGGGAGCAGACACCTCGTTCCACCTGGGCTGCCGAGGGCCAGTCCCTTACCCAGTGCTAGCTGCCCAAACTGTTCCCTCCGGAAAACCTGAAGCAGGAATTGAGCTGCTCTCTCATTTATGTGTAGCTGAGCGGTTACAGTGCTTCCTTCAGTTGCCAGAGGTAAACACTCAGTTCCCATCTCGGCCTGACTTGGTTCAAACCCTCGCTCATGTGGTGCCTGCACTGAGCACGAGGCTGCACTGAGCATGAGGTTAGATTTTACTGCAAACCCAAGTGCTCTTCACTCTGCTGAATCTTCACCACTGATTTTCAGTGGTTCCGAGAGAGACCAGGGGAACCGTGAGGTGTTGCACCTTCAGTGGGTCCAGAGATAGGGAGTTCTGCATGTTTGTATCTGTTCTCCAGGATTGTCTTTATGTTTTGCGTGGAATGGCGACGAGATAAAACAAGTAGCTTGGGAGCAAGCATCCCTACTCCCTGCTACGTTAGTGTCCTTGACTGGAGCAAAGAGAGTGAAGTGACATGTCCCCTGTCACCCAGGGCATGTAAGAGAGAGTGTCCTTCATTTTAAGCAGGGTATTGAGATAGGGTTGAGACCCCTTCTCTACACATCTCCCCCAGACCTACCCCCAGCCAGAGTCCTGCAGTGTTGGAGTGACAAAGATGGTGTGCAAAGTCAAACCAGGGGGGTGTCAAAAATTTTTGGTCACTTCTAATATTCATCCCGATTTAAAAGGACTATCATGTCTGAGCAGGAGACTGGGGTCTCTCTAGCCGGAAACAGTTCTTCGTTGGCAAGAAAATGACTGTCACTTCCACCAAATCCCAACTGTGTCCAAAATGCATTATGTCAAATAGCTAACAGTGTTCTTATGACGAAATGTGGTTTTGTCTAATACCTAGATCATATCTGCCAGCAAAATGAATTCTGTCAAAGTCCCTTGAAGCCCTCTGTGAAATTAGAATATATTTTCCCCACCTGAAGACAGATCTCTTACGATGGCAAAATTCATTTTATATGATCCCTTAAGCTTTTCTCCTGGAAAATCATCATGTTAAAATTCCAAAGCCACTTTGCAGAGAAATGTAATTTCACCCTCCCTCCATTCTCACTGCTATTGTTAAAGATTTTTTCTTTTAAAAAAAAAAAAAGGCAAGAAAATTCAGGCATAATAGCAACGATTTTGATTCTCAGAACAATTTATATAAAAAAAGACATGGAAAATTACAAAGCCTTTTTTTTAATAGTCCATGTTCAGGGCAAAAGGGTTAAAGAAGAAGAAAATCTCTGTCAAATAACAGCAGCAATAAGAATGAAGTGTAAAATGTATACGTATATAAGACTGATGCACAGAATATGCATTATTTGACAGGGGCAATGTTTAGAAGGATAACAAAAAACAGTAAATTGTTGCAAGGACAAAATGATCTTTCTTTTCCTACGAATGCAAATGCAGTGATGGGCCTCCTACAGAGTTCGCCTCCAGTCATTCACTACTTACACCTGGTTGTCATATGGATGTCGCGGTCAATTCTATTTCAGATAATCACTTTCAAATCCAACTCCGGATAGCGTTGTAATTCAAATGCACTAGACTGTCAATATTTCACCCCAATGGGAATTGGAATCCATAGTGAAGGGACGAGTTCATGAACTTGTTGGATAAATGTAGAAATAATGTCACATTGTGAAGCCACTCAGGAATAGATTTTTAAAAGTTTAGGCCATAGTTTGGAGTATTCTCCCTTCCCTTTCACCTGCTTTTCTGTTTGTGAAATGCCACTTCATAAGACAGTTTAAAGAAGCATATTCTTTTCTTGGTGGAATATGATTAGTAAATGACATTAATTGCTGAAGGGTAAAGATACAGGGTGCAGCAAATATGCTTGTATGTGTGCCTGTATTGGCTCTGAACTGTATTCATTTTGAGAGGATCAAAACAAAGATCAGGGCTCTTTCGTAAAACACTAATACATACAAAGACTTTGGTTTTGTATCTTTGATTGATTGGTACTGGAATGAAGGAGGAACTTCTTTCTTGGAAATTGTGAGCTGTGTCTAGAATTGCAAGGCAAGGGCAGGAACCCAGGAACGCTTTCCCTTGTGCTACACTGCTGAACTAGTGAAGGAGCAATGAGATGCTCTGAACTGGAGGGTGGTGGGAGATGGTAGGGCTGTACCCTGACCTTCTGTGTGACCTTGGGTCATAAGTGGCCAGTATGTACTTGTGGGAGGTTTTGGGTGCTAACAGAAGTAGGTTTTTTCCCCCCAGAATTATGCAGTTGCATGACAATGTCCTGGTATTGTTTCAAGCAGTAGAGACCAAGTTCTAGTCTCACAGAGGAGCTTCCATTAAACCAGTGCTCCCCTTTTTTATTCTCAAGTGCTGAAGGGCAGGTAGGGATTTAGCAAGGGATTTCAGTTGATCTGAATTCCCCAGAAGTGATAGGTCTTGCCTGCCCTTTCCTGGGTCTGGGGCTCCCAGATTTTCTGCTGTGTAGATCTAAACACCAGCACTCCAGGGCTGTGAGTCAGGGAACAGGCCAGCTGAAAAAGAAGAAAAGAAAAAAGAAAAAAGAAAAAAAAAAAAGAAAAGAAAAAAGAAAAAAGAAAAAAGAAAAAAGAAAAAAGAAAAAAGAAAAAAGAAAAAAGAAAAAAGAAAAAAGAAAAAAAAAGAAAAAAGAAAAAAGAAAAAAAAAAGAAAAAAGAAAAAAGAAAAAAGAAAAAAGAAAAAAGAAAAGAGAAAAGAAAAGAAGAGGAGAGAAAAGAAAAGAAGAGGAGAGAAAAGAAAAGAAAAGAAAAGAAAAGAAAAGAAAAGAAAAGAAAAGAAAAGAAAAGAAAAGAAAAGAAAAGAAAAGAAAAGAAAAGAAAAGAAAAGAAAAGAAAAGAAAAGAAAAGAAAAGAAAAGAAAAGAAAAGAAAAGAAAAGAAAAGAAAAGAAAAGAAAAGAAAAGAAAAAGAAAGAAGTTTTTTCTTTTGGTACAGAATTAGATCAGTTTAAAGAGATTGTCAGATTACAGTCTGACACCATGACCTGGCCAGAGCTGGGCTAGAACTGCCTCACCTTTCCGTCCACTAGAAAAATAAACACAGACTTCTGATACATTGGGCTGGACAGGTAATGGAGTGAATGAATCCTAGGAAACAGAGAGCACTGTCAGATGTGAGCCTAAACTACCCCAGCCACCCTTAAGCCAGGCTGTAGTATGCCACAGACATGCTTTTACACTATGAGAATGCAATAGGTGCACTTTCAGTGACCCCAGAGATCATCTGTGTTAACATCAGCTGGAAATTAGTCAGTGGCTCTCGTTATTAAACTGGTATTATCGTCCCTTCTGCCCCCACATTCCTAACAGCAGAAAGATACCAAGGACTGGATAACTGTTGTCTTTAGACTACTCGTGATAAGGAAAGTATCCTGCTTTCTAAAAGCCGATCATTTAAGCATAATGGGAGTGAAAACAGGGTGAAGTTAAATGGAAGGAATTTGGAACTGGCAATTGATCTACAGTGGATCTGATCTAGGAGAAAAAATCAGGTATTTCTGTTATCCATAATGGATAACTGATAATCTGCATAGTCCTCTGAGTTACCCAGCAAGTTTGTAAGGTAACTGTGAAAACTAAGCTATTTCCTTAAGTATCAAGTTTTGGCCTCTTAACTAAGCAACCTCTGCTGCAGGATTTGACAAGAACTCTGCCCTTGACAGACTGCAAGTTCAATACTGTTTTATTAATCTTCAAATTCTCCCTGCTCTAGATTTAATGATTTCTTAAGCTCTGTGTGTGTGTGTGTGTGTGTGTGTGTGTGTGTTCGCTTTGCCGCTTACACGATGCATAAACATCCTTTCAGTAATTGGTGATGTGGAGCGCACAGCTGTGAACTGAGCATCACTGTAGCTGTGCCATGAACAGGAAGCTCATGTTCTTTGGCAGGAGGGGGAACAATACACAGTTATTTAGATAAGCATGTGGTAATTGCAGATAATTATGTTCTATATTTGTAGAGGGATCAAAATACATTATTAAAAAAAAATCCTCTCTGCAATTATACACCTACACATGTATCAGAGTTTAATAACTGCATTGCAGGAGCTTTGCCAATACACACATGGAGCAAAGTGTGTAGTAAAGTCAGCATACAAATTAAAAACTAAACACAAGTACAGCTGAGGCTTTGATAGCAGGAGGGCTAAATAAAGTGCTACTTTGGCAAACACTGCTTTTTCCTTCTCAGGATCTCTGCGCACCATGTCATTGCATGGGATTCTGGCCCTACAGGGACAGCTTGCCTGGCGATGGAGGCCAGTTTGAGATTAGCCACGGGTTCAGTTCTGAGGTCTGTGACCAATTTCCTTAATGATACTTCAACATGTAAAGCGAGGGCTGTCTGTTTGAACACAGCCACTCACTTGGGATGAGTTTACTGGGAGTTGGAGGACATTTGAGGCTGTAGGCCCAGTTAGGTCCATCCCAAGTGGCATATGCTGCTGCTCAAGATACAGGGGAGCCAGACCAACAGCCCTGTGCACTCCCCATCCCACCATGGCTGACACATTTTGCTTGAAGAAAACTAATCAACAGCAAATCCTGTGTATTTACATGGGAAACCTTCCATGGGCACCAAATGTCTTTGGCTGGGTCCTGCTGGCAAGACAATGTACACAGCAAGATCTGTGTCATGAGAGATGGGGGGTGGTGAGACACCCACAAAATACATACACACACGTGCGGGACACACACTTCTTTGAGGAGAGCGCCCAAATCAGTTAATTTGCCATCTGCTGCAATGTTTGAACTCTGCATCTCTCAGCTTGCTCTCATCTTTGTGCAAAACGTTTTTTTGACTGTTGGGAGGATTATTGATCCAGGAACCTTTTGGACGAACTCTTACATTTACACACACAGACATTCCCCCCCACCACCACCACACCCCCTCTTGTCTATTCTGCCTCCGCTTAGGAGAGCATTAACTTTGCACCTCTGGGCCTTTGCAGTATTGCTGTGTACCCCGCACAGTTGGATTTCTATCTCTGAAGGAACTGGAAAGGATGAGCTCGTGGTCTGTGAAACAGTGTTTCATTGAGTCTCAATTCCTTTTTATGGGATAATCATGTCTTTGTGACTATTTTACATTTCTGTAGCAGCACAATCTTTATTATTTATGTTCCGATAGGGCCTCAAGGGCCCACATGAGGCTGGGGCCCTGCTGTGGAAGGTGCTGTGCTGGCAGGACATCACACAGTGCTCTGGGAGCAGAGACAGCCCGAGCCACAAGCGCAGGCATGGCCTTGCATGTGGACAGCTGAGATTCACATCTCACCCTCCCCTTCCTACGGGAACAAGCACAATTCACTTGGGGCTAAATCCCATTATACTCCAGTTTCCATGGGACCATGGTATTCCAGGGGTGCATGTAAGTTAGTAAGGCCTGGGAAAAGTGGGGATAAAGAAATTTTAATCTGTATTAGCACACGTCCCTCCCTCCCTGGCTCCCTCCCCACCATCATTAGCACTTTGCCTTGCCCCTGCAGAGCCATCCCAGAACAGCCCTGTAGCTTCAATCTGCCTCTCTCAGTCTGTACCTTAGGAAAGGAGATAGACATGTCTCAGTGGACATAGAAGAAATACCCCATGCTAAATGGCTGCAAACTGCTCTGTCTCTTGGAGAGGGTTTTCCTCCCCAGGTCCTGCCAGTGTGTGCTGGGTGGCCTGTCACCATGCTGATGCTCAGAGGTAGCACAGGGGCTCCATCACAGCGAGCTCAGCATGAGGATTTATCCTGAATGGTTAATACTTTTGTTCCACTTTGTGGGACATGTTGCTAATAAATCATGTAAATCCAGAGAGCTAGGATTTTGTGGGACTTAGAACTGAAAGAAAAGACTTGTCAGTTTAGCCACTTTTCTTTTTTCCTTTTTCTCCCTGAATCCCATTCTGTTACAGCAATAATTAGTCTGACAGGAGAAAATGCCTGAATCTATTTGAATGACTCTATCCTGAGCAGCAGCCACCACCGTTCCCCTCTGATACTTCACAAGCGTTATAAAAAATGTTCTTAACAGTGACGGTCACTTCAGGAAAGAGGACAAATCTCAAATAACCCTGTCAATTTTCCTTTTTCCTACACCAAGTGTTCCTTTTGTCTTTTTACGTCTAATCAGCTAGTAGGTAAGCAGCTGGGTGGCTGGGTGATGCGGGATTGGGATTATGTGTGAGGGCCAGCAGTGAAGGTACAAAGACTGGAATGTTTATTGCCATCACCAGCAGTGGGGGCTCTGGGTGTGTTAGGCAGAGCGAGCTACAGAGAGATTCCAAAAGCAATGAGGGAAAAGAAGTGTGGTCTCCTTAGAGAAACAAGATCCAGCCTGTGACAGAATCAGTCTCTCCATTGCCTCTAAAGGGAGCCTAGAAACCTGTCATTTAGTCAGGGGTAGGAATCCCTCCTCACTGCTGGGGTGTAGGACCCTGAGGCTGCAGACAGACAGACAGACAGACAGCTACTTCCAGTGCAGCTGCAGCAGTGCCTGCCTGGAGCAGTGGTCCTTGCCCTTCGCCACCCCCCAGCTCCCGCTGTCCCCCAGCTCTGCTGGCTCAGACACTGCTGGCAGCCCCCCGTCTGTCCCTGGCTCTCACGCTCCGTGCCTGGCTGACAGCCCTTGCCTGGGCTGGGGCAGCGCTGGGAACAGTGGCTAGCAGAGTTCTGCCGGGAGGTGTCCTGGTTTGGCCAGGATAGAGTTAACTTTCCGTGGGCTGTGAGGGAGCCCAGCCGGAGGGCTAGGTGCGGATGGCTCCCTGGCCCATCGGATGGCTCCCTGGCCCATCCCATGGCCGGTGGCCCAGAGCTCAGCACCCCGGGGCGCTGCTCTCCCGGGCTTGGCTGGTGGGTTCGGTGTCGGATCGGCGGGGCGGGCTGCTCTGGACAGGCTCTGTACCAGGCACCCTTCGGTGAGCCACTGCTGCACTTTACCTGTTTTGGACTACTATCGTTACTGTTGTTCTTTTGCTAAGTAAATTTTTGTTATTTAGCCTACAATTTTTTTTTTTCTGTCCCTCCCCTATTTCACCGGTGGGGGGGTGGGGGTGGGGGGGGAGTAAACAACTGGCCACGTGGCGATTTGCTACCGGCTGAGTTCAACCCACAACAGCAGGCTGGAGAAAAGAGTGTGCTGGTGAGGACCTGTCCTGTGCCTGGTGGGGCTGTCTGGAGAGCAGCTCTCTGCCTGGGTTTTAGGAGAGTTAAATAGTTGTTTCATGGTGCCACTTCGAAGCCTCAGCGAGCGGATTTCACTAGTTACTCTGTACGCAGGAGAAAGGCTGAGATCTCCCTGGGGTGGGTGAGTTGAAGGAAGGGGTGGCTTGTCAGTCCCTTCAATGTCCTTTTCTTCTGGCCTATCTTTGGGATACCACTGATGCAATTTATTTGTTCTACTAGTCCCTTTAGCACATAAACAGCATCTCTAAGAAGGTGATCGCTCAACTACTTTAAAGCTGATTTTTTCACTGGTTTTGATGATAGGAATTTTGACTTAGAAGTTCCCGGTGCTAGGACAGTAAAGTCACAGCATCAACAAATATCACTCCTAAGTATTCTGGAGCTGGATTCAAAATAAATGTGATAGATTTAAACTAGTACAGTTATTGCAGCTATGGAAGGCTGTCCGAAGCTGTAAATTACAGTGTTTTTTAGCTCCTCAGATAGGCAAAAATCAAAATACTGGGTCAGATCAAAGGTCTCTCTAGTTGGTATTCTGCCTCTGGCTGCTGGCCATCAGCAGAGGCACAGGGGAGGGCAGACAGAGCAGTACCCGGCAGGGCAATAAGCCTGCCCTGTCACCTCCCCCAGCAGTCAGTGCTTCAGGGGTTTTCAGCAGTGAAGGTTACCTCCAGAGTCTGTGGTGTAGCGGCCAGGAATGATCTGGTCTCATGTAACTTCTAGGTTCATGTAACTTCTCCCTTCACTGATCCAAGTGACCGAGGCATTCCCTGTTCCTGAAGCTTTTTTTTCCAAAACCAGAGGTGAATGTAAAAAGGTGAAGCAAGATTTAAGCTGAAGAGAGTCTGTAGCAGTCCTGGAGCTGACTGATAACAAAACAAGCAGTCAGTTATTAGAAGACACAAATCACTCTAAAAGGTTAAGTACTGAAAATAATAGCCATGCAAACCTTGAAGGAAGGGATGTCAGAGGCAAAGGTCATTAATTGACTGGTGAGATTTTGGGCTACAAGTTACTGGGGAATTATCTTTCTTTTTTTTTAAGCAAAGAAAAAATATATTTGCCTCTATTATCAGTGACAGTGGTGGTGTATGGTGATTGCTGTTGTTGACTGTTTCTGGGTTCAGCGTTAATTCACTATTCCAGTGGATCCAAAGTAATTATTCTTTCATATAATTTCTCTATTTTATTTTATTTATGCATTTGGCATTTCTGTAGTGCTCTTACTCTCTATCTGAACATAAAGCAAGATTAAAAATGATCAACAATTAAGAACTCCGGGAAATAAATGAAGCATATTGAATCTCACAAACTGCCTGTACATGCTCATCGGGTGAGGTGGATGAATGGATCAGGTATCCGGGTGGAAGAAGCATCTTTCAGCGCCCTGTCAGCACACGCAGCAAAACCCTGTACCTTGCCACCACACGGGAATAGTAAAGTCCCAGACAACACTAGAAAACACTTGGGGAGCCAGGCTGAAAAGAAACTAATGAAAAACTCATTTTCACAGGTTTTTTTTAAAGTGTCTCTTGAAGTATGAGGCTTCGAAATGGCTTGGGAGTCACACCGACATGGATGTTTGAGGCGTCTCCCTGTTCTCACAGTGCTGTGAATCACACTCACCCTGTTTTGCTGAAGAAATGTAGCCCAAAATCATGGGACCTTGCAAAGCTTTGCTTAGCCTCTGTCCATCAATGCACAGGCATACAGCCATAGTGTATAAATAAGCACAAACATCTACATCCTCCAGACACCTGGAAATTCTTCAAAGGTCTTCTCTTAATTGTTCCCTTCTTATGACATAGTTCTTTGATTTCTGCATCATTTGTCCAAATAGAGATGATCCTTTTGATCCTTGAACAAGTAATTCTGCTCTACACTACACTACATGCTCCATTTTTCAGAAGGAAAGAGAAATATTAGACCAGGACCACTACCCATTGAGGTTAGTACCTTGTGCCGCTGTCGTGGTTTAACCCCAGCCAGCAACTAAGCCTCACACAGCCGCTTGCTCATTCCCCTCCAGCGGGATGGGAGAGAGAACAGGAAGAGTGAAAGTGAGAAAACTCATGGGTTTATATAAAGACAGTTTAATAGGTAAAGCAAAAGCCGCATGCAAGCAAAGCAAAAGAGGGAATTTGTTCATTACTTCCCATTGCAGGCAGGTGCTCAGCCATCTCCAGGACAGCTGGGCTCCATCACACGTAACAGTGACTTGGGAAGACAAACGCCATCGCTCCAAACATCTCCCCCTTCTTTCTTCGTCCCCCAGCTTTATGTGCTGAGCATGAGGCCATGAGGGCTGGGACATCCCTGGGGTCAGTTGGGGTCAGCTGTCCCAGCTGTGCCCCCTCCCAGCTCCTTGTGCACCCCCAGCGCCTCGCTGGTGGGGTGGGGTGAGAGGCAGGAAAGGCCTTGGCTCTGTGTAAGCCCTGCTCAGCGATAACGAAAACATCCCTGTGCTATCAACACCGTTCTCAGCACACATCCAAAACACAGCCCCATACTAGCTATGATGGAGACAATTAACGCTATCCCAGCCAAAAAGAGCACAGCCACACAGCCAGCATCCCCAGAAACTCCAGATGAAGACATTCAGGAAAACGAATCTATGTTATATGCCAAATACACGAGTTAAACTGTTTTAAACTCTTTTAAACTCTTCTGTATCAACCCTTTTATTCCGAGCTGAAGTGGCATAAATCACTGCAGCACACTCCAGTTCCAGAGGTTTTCTCTTCCCAGTGAAATTGCAGCAAACAGCATGAATTTCTAGGACATTAGCTGCTCTGTAGGGACTCTCCACAGTAAGGCCAAATTTTGTGCTTTCACAGTAGAGTAAGCAGCAGAAAGTTACTCTAAAACACATCAAAAATAGCCACATGGAAAAGAAATGTATTACTTGTTCACCCCTTCCCATTCTCTGCATATCAGCCAGCCCAAGGACAAGCGAGCTAAATTTGGGCTGCTCTGCTCCTAAATATGAGTGTTTACACAATGATTTAATGCAGTTCAGCTAATCCACTTGAAATCCCCAACCTTAATTATTTGCAATTATTAAATAGTGGATTAAATTTCTCAGCACCCCCTGTGGAGATGAACCTTACATGAAAAATCTTTCAGCTGCATCATGTTTGTTCTGCAAATGGCAAACATGAATTCAGGGAGGGAATTGACCAAAAGAAGTCACAGAATCATAGACTGGTTTGGGGACCTTAAAGATCTTCCAGTCCCAACGCACCAGCCATGGGCAGGGACACCTTCCACTAGCCCAGGTTGCTCAAAGTCTTCCCAAACCTACTTCAGATGTTGGTAAGTAGCGCATACTTCGAGGTACGGACGGCTTCTCAGGCTGGCTCCTACAATTTGTTCATATTCTGCTCACTGGGACTTTGATCCTTTTTCATTACACATTAGCAGTTATTACCTGCCCCACACTCCTTGAACGGGGTTTTCTACTGCTGGTGACAACACACTGACTTTTTCATTCTCCATATGTGCATCTTTGGATTTAATAAGACCTCACATCTCACTCCTGGTTACAATGTGTCATTAGCTGTAATTAGAAGTTAAAAATTAATCATTATTTTTCTCAGAAATGTAGATGTGAACAATATAGTTATAATTTCATTCTGATTTTTCCTTTCTATACCACTCAAGGCTTAACCATTAGATTTTTAAAAATTACTTTTTGCTTCACTTCTCATTTAGTCCAATACTCCACTGGTAAGGAGAGAGGAAAAATAGAGAAAGGAAATAGAAACTTAAAAAAATCTTTGTTTTATTTCAATGCAAATCCATTTCAATCTAAATCTGGTTTTTTGGGGGTTTTTTTTGTACTGAAACTGAAACTAACCCAGACACTTTTATGAAATATTGAAACACATGGATTACTACAAATATTTTTTCTTCTAAAAATGCATATACTGTTTGTAATTCCATTTTTCATTGGTGAATCTTTCAAATCAAAGAAACTTGCCAGCTCCAGAGAGGCACGTGTACAGTAGTTACATATTCATTTAACATTTCATGCTGTTTGAGCATGTGCTAAATACTTTATAGAACAAATAAAAGATAGGCAGAAATGTTTGCCCCAGTGAAAAACAGGAAAAACCCAGGGATTTAAACCAGAATTCCATTCTGTCCCTGTTACAAAGTATTTCCAAACCAAGGCTCCTATCAGCGTGCACACGTTGAATATGAGCCAATTCCCATCAAAGAGAATAAGATCAAATTGCAGCACTAGGGCCCATGTACTTGACAGTTATTAGTACTTAGTCTGAAACACAAAGAGTATTTTCTATCCTTGCTAATACTGATAAAGTTGGTAATGTATTTGCTCATATATTCCTCACTGAAAAAAAAATAAATATTGAGGTTGACTGGAGTGACTTCCTAAATCAGGTAGAACTAATTGAATTGTTTTGCCTGGGAAATGTGAAAGCATTTTTGAAAAAATAAAAACAAAAAATGATTTGTTTGTTTTGAATGAATTAAATGTTCCAGGAATTAATTTATTTTCAATTTCATTAAAATAAAAAGAAGAAGAAAAGAAAAGAAGATGAAGCAAGGCTGTCTTCTTGTGTTCTTCAGTAGTCTTTGAGGATCATTTCTGGAGAGTGTTGCTGGCACGGTCACAGCAGGGTGAAGATGCTCCATTGTGGTTGCACTTCAGGTTGGTGATTGCATAAGAGAGCAGCTTTCTTCTCGCCCACCACAAGGATACAGCATCAGTCATTACGTTTTTTAAATATATATTACTCTTCGTCACTCATCCTTTTTGTTTCAGTTTCTGCATGAAAAAGTGTAAAACATTTGAAAACGTTGTTAAGGGAGGAAAAGAAATCAATGTATATGACCTTCACTTGGCAGCCTTCAAAAGTGGTAAAAGCATCAGAACCAGGAGGGTTTTAGTGTGTTTAGCTGTGATTTGTAGCTGATGTCCTCAGCTCAACTACTCCATGAGTTTCATGCATAATGCAGCAGCAGTTTTGACTGAAGTCAAAAAATCTGCTGACAGAATGCAGTGTCAGCATCTGGGGAGATGTCTAATCAATTATTATAATATGTCTTTGTTGATAAAAGGTTTTGGTAATTCTGTTTGAACAGCATTTTCAGAACAATATGTTTTCCATTTAGGTCACAAGGAAAAAAATATGATTTCTTTTTTTCAGGAAATTGAATTCTGTCAGATAGCAGCATTCTGTCGTCTTGCCTTCCAACTTCTAACCAGCCTTGAAAACGCATGGGATGAGGGATGCAATGGAAACGCATTCATCACCACAGTGTTGACCACCGATCACAAGCACTTAGCTGGGAAGTGCAGGATCTGCCATCATCCTTTATTCTCTTCAGTCACAAAGAAGAGTAGCTGACCTGACATCTGTAAAAAAAAAAAAATAATAAAAAAGTGAAAACCTCAATCAAAGAGCCACTCTCAAATGGAAAGCCAGTATGTTAGGTTATCAAAGAAGGTCAACAGCTTTTGAGTTCTTTCAAGTCACTATAATACTTCCAGAGCACCTCATATTGAGAAGGGACAAAGCACACTGTAACCTGAACCTTTTGGCCCCAAATTCAAACCAACTTTCAGCCCAGAAACTTTTAGTAGTAAGAAATAGCTTGCCTAGCTTTCTGCCTTGGTAACCCACATTCTTCTGCATATCTTTAATTTTCTTTTTGGCTTGGCCCTGCTGAGAAAAGGTCTTCTTATGGCAAGGACACTCTGGATAGAAGCAGGAAGTACAAATCCCTCAGAAAATCCAGTTTTATGAGCTTTCCAGAGTATTTGATGGATCTCAGAAGCTCCATTTCAGAAAATTAGCACCTTGCCTTAGGACATGGTTATGCCAACCAGATCTCTGAACTGTTTGAGGTTCATCCACTGCTAATTAACATACTTCAATAACAGAAACTTATCTTTTGCACATGATTTCTTCTACCATACCAGACAATCGGTGATGCTCAGATGTTCCTCATGCTTCATGAGTTGGTAGGACCACCTTCAGCCATCCCCAGAAGCTGTCTTGGGCTCAGACAAGAGGTGACCTTAAAGAAAGCAGAGAGAGCCCCTACTTCTTCCCATCACTTTAAACTGCTTTATTTTCTTACAGCCTTATAATGGGGGGGGGGGGGAAGTTAAAAAATTTCTGCCTGTGCTTATTCCAGATGTAAGTCAGCTCTGATGCAGAAGTTGCAGGTTGTCAGGCTAACATGGACCTGCACTTGGGCCAATAAGCACTACTCAGTTTTTAATCCATATTAACTAAAGTTTGGCGATCTGGATGCCTACTTCAATGTAAAGCTTCTTTAAAAAATAAGGCTGTTCACACCTGCACTGATTATTGCTTGCCCAATCCTGGGCACACCAATTATTGACAAAATTTTTGAATCCATCTGGTGGATTTGACCTAAGCTTGGTGTGAGAGCAAGGCATAGTCCGATGAGTGCTTGTAATACATTTGGAGCCATTTAAGAAGTTACCTGCTCTCAGCCCCAAATTGCAGCTGCCTAAGCTGGGACATTGTCTCTGACTCATCCCTTTGGTGCGAAGTATGACAGATTGACTTAAATTGCCTGTTAAAGTTCCCTATCTAGAAGTAACCAAATATGCTGCAGATATTTCAAGGTATTTTGATGCTCAAAGAAGCAGATGGGCTCTAGTCATCATTTCAAAGTCTGCAAGTGCTAGTTTGCATCCTAGAGTCCCAATTTCCTTTCCAGATGTGGCTGGCAGATGCAGGGGTATGCAGGCATCTGACCTCACATAGACACCTGAACAAGAAACGATTTAGTCGGAATTCAGGCACTTGGTATGGGGCTTCATTTTAGCTTATTTCAATCATCTGGAATGTAAATGGCTTTTCTTAGCGATTTGTGGAGGGTCCCTTTACAGCTACTGAAGAGAGATTTATAGTTATTACGCTGTACAGTTATATATGTTGTCCCCTATTCTGCATAAGAGTTAAGTGCCTTGATAGTTTTACATGTTTGTCCCTAAGGGTTTGCATCTCTTCTGGAAATAGCACACAGGCATCTATGTTACCTAGACTTGTGTATGTATTTTCTGAGGGGGCCAAAATAGACCAAAGCTTAACATGAGAACAAAGCCCTAACATTAAACCAAAGCAAGAATTCACATCCCCCCCCAGCATGAAGATGCTGAATTTCGAGTTGAAACAGCACCTTTATGCTGAGTTACTGGCATTGCCTTTTTTGTTTTACGGATACCCTTACTTCCTTAACAGAATAAAGGAAGATAAAGTGCTTGCATGGAGATGTATTCACTTCTGTTCTGTTGGTAGTGATTTGAAACCTTTCACTCCTGTGATGTTAATGTCACTTTTAATATTGCAAATTTGCTAAGATGCCAAGCAAACAGCATTTAAATAATGTCTTTACAGGACCAGTGTGTGCATGAGTTTTTGGGCGAGGATGGCTGTGGCTTTTTTACCAGCATCCTTGCAAAGCACGTAGTCTACAGCCTCTTGCTTTAATTTCTGATATAAATGTAAATGGTAATTTTAACATTTTAGATACTAACTTGATTTCATCTGATTTTGGCAAGACACATGCCATGTATTTCACAATTTAAAAATCAGGTTTGAAAATGTCAGCTTTCATGAGCAGGCAGGCTGTGTCATTTACAGCACACCGAAGGCATGCGGCAGATAAGGCGAAGTGGGGCTTAAGGAGGCATTTAGAGAATATTTGCATCAGAGAAGGCTGCTGAGAGGGTGTCCCGATCCAATGTCGGGGGAGGTTTCCATACAATCCCAAGAGCGAGATTAAGACACAAACGAGGCCAAATGCCGTATATACTCAAAACAGGTTTTTATTATTAAAGAAGTGAACAGGGGTAGCGATAGGACAGAATGGAAGGAAAAGGCAGAAATAAAGCAAGGATGTGAGATAGGGCTGCAAGAATAGTCACCACCATGGATCCAGCGGCGTCCCATTGGTCCTCAGTCTTCAGTTCTTCGGTGGTGGGTGCACACGGATCTGGCTTCAATGGTAGATGCACATTGAGCAAAATTTTCTGCTGCTTTTTAAGTCCATCATATCCACTGATTAGCATTTCTGCTCACCTTTAGTTTTTTTTTTCTCTGGTCCCACAGGTTTCCTTGCATCTGGCTTCAGGGCAGGAACATTTGCCTCTTGTCAGTTCATTAGCCATGCAGGCACGGGGTCTGGCCTACACAATAGGGCCACGAATGGCTACAGGATGGGGCCAGCTCAGCACAGCTCTGCCCCTTTGAGGCTTGTCTAAAGAGTCCAGACAATGCAACCACAAAGAAGTGGGGGGGTGCATCCTTCAATACACTCCAGCTTCTCTGGAAGACACTCCCCAGACCAATTCACAGGCCTCAGCAGCTTCTCTTGGAGGTTTGCACAGACACAAGCAAGCTTTGAGGCAGTCATAGGACACTTCAGTCTCTCACAGGGGGAATGGCTAAACTATAGGGAAACTAACTGCCTTAATATGAATATCTAAATGAAATGCTGTTAAACGGCTTCTGACACCACAACTGAATTGCACCTTGGCTACTAGCTGTGCTAAACATTTACTAGTTGGATGCAGCAGATAGCATTAAAGCCTGCAAGTCTCACTCCTGTCTCCGTGTAAGAGGTCTACCCACAGTGACAGATAAGCATGGTCTGACCCCATTCACCATCAGAAACTCTGCTAACATGCACGCAAGGATCAGCCTGAGCTCCTGAGCTCTCCCAGGGATTAAAGGCTCAGCGTGTTCAATGCCAAGTCTTGTTTGTTCAGTTAGGATGGATCAAGCCTAGGAGGGCTGAGCTCCTAACACAAGCTGCTGGTGTCTGTCTACCACCACAATGGCCAGAAAGCACTTGGGCAACGGGGTTTAATAAATATCCACTTCTCTCAAGGATGTACTTCACCTCCTGTGTAGTCACAAATGACCTTCTCGTCCATCTCCAGGAAAGGACTTCATCTCCCTCTGCCTCTTCATCTGTCAGATGTTATGCTCCACAGTAAGGATTAGCAGACCTGCATCCCACAGCACAGTCCCTCAGAGAGCTGTAAATGGATGACATTTTCGAAGATCTGGAGACACCTGGGTGGTGTGTCCAGCCCCCCCTCGTGCACCTCTTCTCCATGCTGTGCTGTCTATCCAATCGTCCCTCTCATTTCAGACCAAGGGCTCACATTTCCAGTTCAATTACCATGGTTATACATGCTACTGGCGGCCAGGCTGAGCCCATCTGCAAGCACACACTCAGCCCTTGGCGGACCTCGCACTGCAGCCAGAGGTTCAAACAGAGCTACGTTGCTTTCCATTGTCTGAGTGTTGCCTTAAGAACACTTAAGTGTTTTGTTTCAGGATGGAGAGGACTGCGTCATGGTGAGAGAAAGTAAATTTGAACACCTTTAACAAACCAGTTTGGTTATTTGCTCATGTTTCACAGGACTGGGAAAGGGTCCCTGAGGCCTGGGTGGGATGGAACTGGGAAGCACAGGTAGTACCAGGGTACCCATCACCCACCCTTCATGTCCCACTGATGCTGAAGAGGTTGCACAGTGAGCACCGTGAAAAGGACAGGCAAAGTTTCCAACAGATGCAAAAAGGAGCAGCGAACTCTTTTCTGAGCATGAGCACAAAGTCTCCCTGTCAGACAGTCACTCCTGTGGACTGTTGGTGGAATGGCTGCTAATTAAGAAACCAGAGGCCTGAAATCACTTGCTTTTATCCTGCAGTTTTTCTCTTGTAAGGTTTTCCTGGGGTTCAGTTAGTCAGCACATTGAGGGGATTAGAGAGCCCTGGGAGATACCTTCAGAAATACTAGGGAGCAAATTAAAGCAAGCAAGGGGAGCTGGCCAGAGAAACAGCTTCACAAATACACAGGCTTTCAAAGGCACAGGCAGAAAATGCAAGACAAGGAGAAAGATGGAGCCTTAAAGAGAGACAAACGAGAGAGACAGTGAAAGAGAGACCACCTGCAAGGAATAAGAATTATTAGCAACTTTCTTCTTCACCAGCAGCCGTGTTTTCCCTCTAGATTTTGCCCACAGGAACAGCACTATGGCCATTATGGAATTTTTTCCTAAAACAACAGGAATTGTTTGCTCACTTCCAATCATTAGCAGCTCTGTTTCTCACACCCAGCTGCTGCGTGAGCACACAAGGCAGTGGGAACTGGTAATGAATGCTGCCTTTCCTTTTGGATCCTGAACATTTCTTA
Source organism: Strix aluco (assembly GCF_031877795.1). NCBI lineage: Eukaryota > Metazoa > Chordata > Aves > Strigiformes > Strigidae > Strix > Strix aluco. Next base: position 1,553,970 of record NC_133966.1, read on the forward strand.
TTATAAGATCCTGCTTTGCATAACTTGTTAGAGCACCAGAAAATCTGAAATATCCAGGCTCACATTTTCCTTGATATTTGTTTGCAACAGGAAACAAATTTTAGTGTAAGTTCCAAGTAATATTAACTATGTCTGAGAAAGGAGTCAGAGGAAAATAAATTGGTCTGCTGCTTTATAGAAATATCTGCCATGATTCATTTAATAGTTCTTGCTATTCAAGTAAGGAACCTGAGATTTGGATGTAAAGTCTCCTTTGTATCAAAGATTTGGCTTTGCCATCCATTCCTCTTCACTGAGTTGTAAGCCAAAAAGAAATCCCAGTTCAGATGGTCACAGTACAGGCTCAGTCTGTTGGAGCGTTTTTGTCATCTGTAGTGATGGGGAGGGCACTGTGGAACGGCCAGCCTTAAATCCACGGGACAAAGGGGCTTAGAAGTCCTCGGAGGTTTCTAAGAACTTCTTGAGTTGGCGACAGTCCCATACGCTGGGCCTCCAGACATCCCTTCCCACTGCTGCCACTAGGATTTTATTTAGTGAATAGCTGAGTCCCACTATTGTCTCTTATCTCCAGGGGCCGGTCTGACAAAAAGATGAATGGCCTGGCAGTGCTGCTAGCTGCATCCTTTGCCCAAGCACTGAAACATGATGGAACTGCTTGAGGCTTTAAAATTAGTGCTTAAAAAAGGTGATGGGGGAGAGGAGTGAATGAATGTGGAGAACTATGGGAAAGCATACTGTTTGTGCAAAGTCAAATGCTTGAAAAAACAGAAGCAGCAGCAATGAGGGTCCTATCCTCTTCCTCTCGCACTGGGATATTACACCACCCACAAGTGGGTCCTGAAGTGGTCTCGAGCCTGGTGCTGATGGTGTTGTAGGTGAGCCTCAGCTCCGGGGAGCAGATCAGTTGGCTCACTCTGCTCACAAAAAAAATACAGCCATTACTCAGAAATGCAAGTTTGAGTACTCTCCATGCTGAGAGGGTCCCGGGCAGCAGGGATGATGGAGAGCCGGTAGCAGCAGCAGGTCAGTGAAGCAAACCAAATTGGAGAGGAAGGGTTCACTCTGGAGAGGCTGAGAGAAAACAGCAATCATGGCAGTTAGCAAAATCATAAATAAGGCCTCCATTTTTTGTGAGAGAAATGGTCACAGCTGAGCAAATGCCTAGCAATGGGCTGTCTGGTGTGAATGATGGATAGAGAGAAGAACAAGGCTAGAGGAGGTTTCATGAGCAAAGTAAATACATAAAAGCAACCACTTGGCAGGAGAGCTGCGATGAGTGGGATACTTGGAGGTGGTTCTTGGAACACATGCCCCGTGGCAGGGAGAGGCTTTCTCTGCTTATAACAAGCCCATGGAATTACACAGATTCAGGGAGGATAAAACCTTCTGGGTCAACTTTTGTAAGTGATTTTGGCCAAAAAATAGGAATAAATTTTAGAAAAGAGAGCTTTTACCCTGACATTTTCAAACTGGAACATTTTGACTGTTTAAAAAAACAGTGTTTTCATTTCAAAATGGACTTAGATGTTTGAAGAGTAAAAATAATCGCACAATTTAATCTGAAATGAAGAGGGTTTTTTTGCACCAGGCAAATGCTGACAGTCAGCTTTAACCTTTGTGAAGCTTGGAGAGTGGCTGAGGGCTGGAGGAGGTGCTGATTCATACACAGGAAATGGCTATTTATAATAAGACCAAGAATTAACTATTTTTGCCCCCTGAAATTTTGCCACAGAATATTGTGGGTTTCAAAGGCAAGTGGGCAGATGAATGGGGAATGGATCCATGAAGGGCTATTAAGTACAAAAACATCAGTAGGCAACTGCAAGCTGAAAATGCTTGGGGAAATAACAAAGTACTCACCCTGTTCTTATACACGTCTCTTGGTGTCCGCATTAACTGCTTTGAAGATAGAAACCTGGGTTACCTATACCTTTGGTCCTACCCATGATGGCTGCTCTTGTGTGTCACAAACTAAACCCAAAAATGCTCTTGTTTTATTCTTTTATTTCCAGGCCCAAATTGAGTCATGAGCTGAGTCATTTCTGCTGCAATTCCAGCTCCTGCCATGATCAGACTTAGTTCCCACTGACCTCGCTCCTTAGCCTCACTGCTCCTTCAAAGTTTCATCTCTTACAGTAAGATTTATACAAGTAATTCAGTTTTTCTTCCTCTCACACCACTGCTGCTATGATGAGTTATGGGCCATTGCTGGTAGGTGCAGGTGCCACCCGTGACAGACCCATGGCTCAGCAGCCTTTGGGGAGCAGCACCACACTACAGCTACTGGTGGAGGTGAAATCTTCAAACAAGGGGCTCATATTTCAGAACTGCTAATTTTTGATCCAGCCAGGCTAATTTCTAAGTCCCACTGTTAACTTTTTCCCCAAACTCTCCCTAATCTGTCATCTTCATCTTGTAATGAAATGGTGAATTCGTTAGTTTGGCAGCCAAATAAGGCATGCAGGAGAACAAATACATTTCAGAGAAAATTAAATATATTTTCTATGGTTATTGACAAGATACACAAAAACCTATTTTACAACAAGATAAACTTGCTGCTTGACCTAAAACATCATGCTCTGATCTGTAGATAGTTCCCCTAGCCCTTTCATTTAAACTCCCTTTTTTCACTCACAATGTACGACATTCTTTCCGCAAATACTGTCTTTTACCTAAAAAATCAAAGGACCCCACTTTGAAAAATCTGGAATAAATCATCCTCTCATGCAGTGACAGGCAGGCTGAAGAGCTGCTCCCCAGAGCCCTGGAGTTGCACCGAGCCTCCCTTCTGCAACCCGTGATCAAACCAGAGTGCCGTGGCTCTGCCTGCTCTGCCTGCACCTCCTCTGCCTGCACTTCACCTCCCAGCACATTGCTCTGCTCATCAGGGCATGCAAATAGATAAACCGCCAGCTGAGATTCGGCATGTTATCTAAAATTGTTATCTCTCTGTCTTCCTAGTCCCCAGGACCTCATTTGCTGATGACAATACTTTAATGAAAAGCCATACTCATCCTTTTGTTAAGATTAAAGAAATGACAAACCGTATTGTATTCTGCAGCAGCACTGGTGTGGTCAGGTGGAAGAAGGGGTGGCAAGCATTAGCCTCTGAACACAGGTGGCTTCTTATTCTCCTGCCCTTGTACCAGATTCTTCAATGAAACACTGGAATGGAGTTTTGATAAGCTGTTGTGGCCACAACGGGGGACAGATGTCATGACATGGTCTTTAAGTAGAGGTAACTGTTGGACTTATGTAGTGTGTAGCTCTCACTGCGACTCATGTGGGTGAGGGGAGAAATTCCTCTTAAAAACAGGCCAGGGTTATTTCTTACCCTGGTCTCAGGCAGAAGTGAGTGCACAGCCCCACTGGTGTTATTTCATACTGTCTTCATTCCACCTTCATGGGGTGGGGGTTTCAGCCCACCGCCTGTAGCTGCAGGACTTGCCTGAGACTCACTGATACGTTGACCTTTTTTGCAAGCCTGCTTGCACAGATCCACAGTGATGTGAATATCTCAGAGCTCTGGTTTTGGGTTTCCCTGCTAGGAGGATCTTCATGGTTCAAGCCCTTCTCCCCTTGCAGTCAAGTCCTAGTGATGTTCTAGCTTAGACTGATGGCCATGTTGACTCTGCAGTGAATGAGGCCACACGAAGTGGCTTATAATATTTTTATTTCCTTTGCCTGACAATTTCTTAGTTTCAGACCCTTCCAGGACATAGGGCATAGAAACCCAGGTATAGTTTATAGCACAGTTCCTCCCTGTGCTTCTCCAGCACCAAAGGATTTCACAGAACAAGTGATGTTTGATGAGGCAATTCCAGTCCTCCAAGGGAGGAAATCTATCCCACCCTAGAGAGGCTCAGCCTTAAATAGGATGCAATTAGGTATAGCAGTTGTGCTGCCCTTGGTCCCCAAAATGGAATTCGCCCTTAGAAGGGTGTAGGACCAGTCAAAACTACATTTTGAAGGAAAATTTATGTTTTCAACAGAACTGGATTTTTCAAATGACCAGCCACCTCTAGCAGACGACGTTACTATTTCATCAGAAACGCCAACTAATTTTTTGCCAGGAGCACATATATTATTACTCAGAGGAGCGTGTGGTGGCTTGTGTGGATTGCAGAGCAGGTCCTCTGGGACCCACCACCCCAGAGCTCCTCCAGTGCTCTTCTGGCCCCTGCATGGGGAAGGGGACCATGTCATGTCTTGGACCACCACAGCCACCCAACTTGGACAGGAAAACAGCAACCTGCAGCACAGGGACTGTAACTCCCAGTGCAAATTACTTGGTTTCCCTAGCAGAATCTCAGATAGACATATATTCAAATATTTGAACACAATATAAAAATTCTCTCATAAGTTAAACAAAAGGAGGGGACTAGTTTTAGCTAGCCATAAGGAGAACTTTGAGCAAGAAATCACAAAATCCAGCATGTAACAGTGCAAATAGATATCTAATATGTATAAAAAGATATAATAATTATATAGACTAGTTGATATTGTACATGTAATAATATTCATGTATAAAAATCAATATTATACATGTAATAATATAAATATATTTAGATAACAAACCATATATACAGTAATATAAATCAATATATTTTTTATATGGGGCAGAGAGCCAGGATTTCTGAGACACCTATGCATCACTCCTCATCCTTCCAGAGCAGGGATGACCATAGGCCACAGCCACGTCAGCCAATCCCTGTGCTGGATTTGCTCTGAGTGCCTCCAGCCTGTTAGAAGGAAGACACACCGACACGTGTGCAAACACACATCCACACACTGTTCTCTCTGCTGGGAGTTCGACTTTGATTTTTACCTGTTTGCTTTAATATAAAGTAAAAGGTCATTTTAGAGTAACATTCCACAGTATCTCTCTTATCTGACATTTCCACCATAAATAAGTTCCTTGGACACCTTTTTAGGATGCAAAATGATTAATATCTAACACAACTCTGAAATATAATAAACTCTGCCTATCACTGCTGCATCTCCGCTGGCATGGTTTTAATGCATTTCTCTTCAGGGCAGCTCTGTGGTAGGGCAGACATTCTTAACCTTGTTTTACACATCAGGAGGGGGTGCACAGACTTCAGAACGTAAAGAGAATAATCTCATTTATCTTGAACAGCCCTCACCTTTAAAAACCTCCTTCTCTCCAGCACCTGTATATAGATGGGACTAGAGCTATAGTATGCATTGAATAACTCCTCTACTTCTTTTCTTCCCACAATGTTCGCTACATCCCCCTACGCTATCCTCTAGTTCTGTCAAATTTCTTTGAACGTGGTCAGAAGGCTGAAAAGACAAGGAGACACCCAAAAATAGAGTGATCCCACATGATTCAATTTCCTTAGGAAACCAGCCTGAAAACAGCAGGAAGCATTTCTGTGCTCCAAGCACAGAGAAGAGAGCAACAGCAGCACAACAAACAGCACGAGAGGCAGCAGACCCCCCATGCGTTGCAGCTAGGAGCTGGAAGAAATTGCCAACCAATCTTAGAAAGTGTGTAGAGACTCAGCAGCTTCAAACGCACCTTGGAAAAATGGAAATTAATCTTGTTGAAGTGATAAATGATGTGGCTAAGGGACCAGCTCTGGAGCAGAGAGGCCAGGGTGGGATCCAGGTGGGGCAGGATGTGCTGCTGAGGATGCATCTGCCCTTCATTCTGGCTTCTCTGGATCCAGGTAGCACTGGAATAAGGAGTCATGGTTAGAACAATCGTGTTGAAGGTTAAATTGTGCTGTTCAGTGAGGAATAGCTTCTTTTCTTCATCATGCACGTAAACAGAAGGAGACTAGAAGTGAGCTAACATGGAGCAGCCCACAGCAGTGACAAATAGTGTGGTTGGCCAGAAAAATGTTTCCAAGCAGGGATTTTGAGTCCAAAATACAGTTCTGTTAAATTGAAAGAACTTTGCAGGGAAGACTTCAGTGTTAATGTCATTTTCTGTGGGAGGAAAATCAGAAAGTTTGGGCCTGTCTCTCTCACCTCATTTCAGGGGGTTTTTGGCATTAGTGGTTCATTGCTGCATCTCCACAGCATCTTGATTCCACCTACCTCACCTGTGCCATCATAGCTCATTAGTGTTGGCCTGATGGTGGCTTCTGGACCAGAAATATTTTGTGCCCAGTTTGGAGGATACACTCACACTAGACAAAATGATGGAGCAGTGGCCATTCCTACAGTGAGATCTGAGTCTCCATCCCTGAAATGAGCAACTCTGCTGGAACAAGTGGAGGAAAGAGAGCACAGGAATTGAAGCTGATTATAATTTGGATCCATTTGCATGTGCTTGACAGGTCTTCATACCTCATGGCTATAAATAACTACACAGGGTGCCCTGCAGCAGGGAATCAGACCTTGCCAGGACAATGGTTTTTGCAGTGGTCAGTAAAAGATCCCTTGCAGAAAAACCACCACTTGCTCCTGGTGGAGCAGGTTGAGACCTTACAGGTTTTTGGTGGCCCTGGGAAAGCATAGCAAAGGAAGAGTTAATGGAAATGTTGACTGGAGCTGGTAGGAAGGAATATTGCCAGAAAGTGGCTTCGAGGAGAAAGTCCTCCAGGCACAGTGGTCCGCAGTGCTGCAGCACAGGGCAAGGCAAACACGGCATCATTATTTTGTCTGGCAAGAGACAGAAGTTATTTGTCTTTTCTTTTTTTTTTTTTTTTTTTTCTTTCCACTTTTAGAGAGAATCAGGGGGTTTTTTACTATACAAATGAGGGTCTGTCTACCATAGGGAGATTCAGAAAAGCTCATCAAGATTCAGTCTAAAAATGGATAAATGAAAGCACATTAAACAACCTATGTAGACACACTCATTTGGAATTAAAGTGTCCGTAATTAAGTTTTACTTAATTCACTTTTGAAGTGACTTGAGCCAAATCGAATTAAGGCCACTTTCATTTTAAATGAAAGTATCCAGATCTGGATTTAATGTAATTTAACTAATCCACTTGCAATTCACACCACTAGTTAATTTTGGATTAATTTCCCCTTGTAAGCAAGCTCTTAAACAGACAGCAGGAATGCAACTTTATTTTCCCTTTTCCATCTAGAGAGGGAGCCACAGAACTTCTCTTCCCCCAAAACATGCCTCTGCTCTGTGCAATTTAACCCCTTTTTACCATGCCTGGGGTGAACCTGATCCAGGGTGTGCCAGATGGCTGTTGTGACATCCTCAGCTGAAAGGAGACAGGGATGTTCCTCTGATAGTTCTTCTGAACCATCACTGACGTCCCTCTCCCAAAAACATTTCCTCTCGCAGGATTTTCAAGCTCACTTCCAGGAAAAGGTTTCATGTAGGGAAAATAAAATTTGGCAACAGGCTCTGGGAAGAGACTGCTGAGGATTATTGGCCTGGCTTGAGGGGGGCAGGATCCAGGCAGACTTTTTAGTGAACTGAAGTAGGGCAGATCCCAAAGGGCTTTGGCAAACTAAGGAAAGATGCCATGTGCTGTATGGTGGGACTGGAAAGACTTCAGACAACAAGTTCTGTTTAATTAAATCCCTTTAAAAAGCTGCAAAGGTCAGTTTTAGGTGCCCTGAACTGCCTCAGCAGCATGAGGGTGGTGGTGTTTTTCTGGGTTAATTGAAATAAGGGATCCTGTCGGGGTCACCATTAGCCGGGGTCCTTATTTCTCCATGCGGGAACAGGAACGACACAACACCAATGTGATGATCAGATCGTCCATCTTTATTTTTCCAATCCTGGTTACATTTATATTCTACTAAGTTCCGTACACGCACTCATCTATCTTCTAATAGGCTACAGGTTATCTGCAAGCACTGTTCATGCGCCTCTACAAGTATTTGCATTGGTTAATTGCAATTAGCACGAAAAGCCCAAAACTTGCCAAAAACTCCCTTGTCTCATACCCTGTTTTGCTCAGACTTGTGTGCTTTTGCTGACCACAGGTGTTTCTCACTTATCTGCTATCTTGTGTGTTTTTGCCAGCCTTATTTTGCTGGCCTTGTCTTCGTCCTTGCATTCTTCTGCCTGCACTAACTTTCCCCCAGCGCGGCCCAGACTCCTACATCATCCTTTTGGAGCTTCTAACAATGCCAAGTCATTAATGGAGCAACCAGCAAATGAACAAGCAATAGTGGGGCTGGAAGGGACCTCAAGCATTGTAGGAAAGAAAGCGTTTGCAATGGAGGGCAAGGGTCAGCACAGCTAACGCAGATGGCAGATACCCAAATCTTGCTGCTTTTGGTTTGAACTACCACAGTTCAAATACAGTTCAGTTCATGCCAAGTCTCTTAAGGGTTTAAGTAACCCTACTGTGGAGCACATAACCCCATGACAGCTTGGGATTCACCCAGAGAAGGACTGTGCTCCCATCAGTAATAACAGCAATAACTTTTATTACTGCAGCTTGTGGTGGACATTATCTGTTCACACAGGCTTTGAAAAAAAGAAGATGGTCCCAAATAAAGAATCATAAATCACAGAATGGTTTGGGCTGGAAGGGACCTTTAAAGGTCATCTGGTCCAACCCCCTGCAGTGAGCAGGGACATCTTCAACTAGATCAGGTTGCTCAGAGTCCCATCCAACCTGACCTTGAATGTTTCCAGGGATGGGGCACCTACCACCTCTCCAGGCAACTTGTTCCAGTGTTTCACCACCCGCATCATAAAAAAATCTCTTATATCTAGGTTGAATCTACCCTCTTTTAGTTTAAAACTATTACCCCTTGTCCTGTCGCTATAGGCCCTGTTAAAGAGTCTGTCCCCATCTTTCTTACATGCTCCTGGGGTTTTTTAAGAGAAAGAAGTCCACTTCCAAAAACATTTTGGGAGTCAAGTGGTTCATCTGTCTCTTAATCCCCAAGGGACTGCTAGTAATCCACACTTCACTTGTAACATCTCCCCATAAGGTCACCTTGTGTAACATTTTGCATCTGCCAAAAGCACTAGTAAGGTCCTCTGGCGTGTGTCCCTCTTGGTGACACAGGGGAGGAATAAGTAGCTCGTCCAGGCATTGCATTTTCTGGAGTAAGGAGTGAGATTCAGGAGGAAACTTCACCAGGAATAGACCTGGCATCTAAGCTCATACTTTCATCAAAGATGAGAGCTTTCCTTGGTTAGAATTCAGAAGCTGCCTTTCTTTCCAGCCACAAACCAGAGCAGTTTAATTGAGGAATCCTGCCAGGGAGGTACAGCTTGGCTCCAGGGTGCCTCCACCCTTCCCTGCAGCACCTTTGATTTCCTAAATCGAACTACACTTCCCAGAAGGCACTTTCCCTGGCAGTGCCTCCAGGCAGGCCTGTGGCTAGGGCTAGTTAGAGTTTCCTCTCTCAGGCTTTTGACTTTTTCCAGCAAGACGAGGGAACAGACACATTTTTTAAAAATATCATTTAATCAAAAGAAAATCTATTCTTATGGGAAATGAAGAAGGAAGAAATAAAAAAAAAAAAAAAAAACACCCTCTGGGGAGATGGAATATTTTCAACCAGCCTAATGATAACTATTCCACAGCTCCCTAAATCTGGCTCCCTGCCTTTCACATAAGCAGTGAACAGGTAGGAACTCCTGCTGTCAGTGTTTTACTTCATTTGTGACCCACCACCTCTTTTCAAATAAATTCCCGTTGAATTATCTGAAGTGAGCAGAGAGCAAGGGGGAAAAGGAATTCAGGCTGGGAGGATAGTACTGAAGTTATTTCAGCTGGAAGATCGAGTGCATTGCATCCATTTAAAATTCATTTAAAATGGTGAAAGAGGTGTTTTGAACTCAGTGGGAAGTTGGTGACTGATTTGAATTCACCCTCGAAGGCCCTGTGACAGCGAAAGGCTCTCTGGAAAATAAAAGTCCCCAGAGAGGTCTCCTGGGATGTGGGGAATGGTACAAATCAAAGCAAACCGGAGGTGTGACATAGGTCTTGGCAAAGCCAGAGGTGGAGGATCTGGGCATCTGCCTTCCCTGGAGAGCAGAGGTGAAGCCACCCGCTGCCTGTCCCCCATGGCAGCCCTCAGCTGGCTCCTCCTCACTGGGGAGCATCCCCCCAGAAACATGCCTGTCCCCAGGGGAAGGTGCCTGAAGCCATTTTTTCAACTGAGGCCTCAGGGTGATGCCCAAAGGGAATGCAGTGGGGTAGAAAATTGAGCAGGGCTTTGATGCATTTACCAGCTTAGTTTAGCAACAACCAACAGCAAGGAGAGCACCACCGCTAATTCCAGAGAGGGGCCCTGCTCCCCCCATGGCCATTAGCTGCCTGCATCAGCCCTTATTTCTGCCTTAGTTTTCCTATCTGTGGAACAGTGATGATAAATAATACAGACCCATTTTTGTGATGGATTTGAGCTCTCTGGATACAAATTGCTAACAGTGGCAAATACTCTTGAAGGTAGTTTAAAGAAACATAGATAATTCAGTGTGTTTTGTAATATAGCTTACGCTGCTTATACACACATATATATGTGTTTCTGTTTCTTCTTAAGATTCATTTCATTTTTAAGTGCATGTGAGAACAGCCCAGAGTTCAGCTATACAGCTCTTATTATTGATGGTTTTTAAAAGTAAATAAGTGTATGTTATTATGATTTCATCTCCTGTGCCGGAAAGCAGCGCTCTGAGTGCGCATCACTCTGGGAGACCTGCCATGTTTATATCCCTTATGAGATACGTCTTTGTTTTCTGAGGCGCAGAGTGTCTTCTCCATTTCACAGCACACTAAGGATTAACACCCAAACTGTAAAATGCATTGTACTTCCACTGTTAATCTGTCACATAAAAAAAAAGAACAAAAATAACAACAAAAAATCTTCACTTGCCTTTACTGACTTTCCACATCGATGATTTTTTTAGCATTTTTGGAAGACAGTTGAATCTTTCCAGGAGATGGGTGATGTCTTCAGGGCTCTTCAGGCTGCAGCAAGGGTGATCCAAACCGTATATAACCTCTGTTTCACACTGTACCTGAAAGACAGACCCCGGGTAGCTGAGGACAGCCTTTGACTCGAGAAGGCAGGCCTGAAATCTCTGCTCCTGCCATATAAGTTTAAATAAGTGAGTTTGTGCTGCAGTTCCCATATGCAAGACAGGCATCATAGACCCCTCCAGTCTCACCAAGGCTTTCTGTGGGGCTTGGATGTTAGCACAAAATAGGGTATGTAAATAGATAATACGGGGAGAAAATGCAAGCCTCAGCTGTTTCTTGTTTTTGAAAGAAAAGAATGCCTCCAGCTTAGGAGCTCGCAAAAAGTTTGTAGCATTTTATATGAGCCTGGATTCCCACGTGGGGTTTGGAGTGAATTTTACATAAAGTTTGTCTGGAAATGTTTCAGCCTGCAGCTGAAAATAAAACTCTGCAAAGGTACCAAACCCTGGTGACTCACATCTGATCCCAGGCTGAGATTTTTCAAAGCTGCAGAGGAAAGCTGGATAGCAGAGTTCACATTAATTTTAATAAGAATTGGGCATTCAGATCCTGTAAGTGATAGCAGGGGGTATCAGCCTCAAAACCTGTACAAGCCCCAGCCAAGCAGGACTGCATTTCTGCAGAGCTCTGACAGCTCTAAATACCTGTTGGAGCCAGCAGAGACGTGGCGTGGCACAACCACATGCACACAGGTACACAGGCGCCTGCGCCCACAGCATTGCCAGCACCTTCCAAAAGTGATGGGGATATTTTTTAGCCTGTATATTTTGAGGTGGTTTTTTTTTTCCTGCCTACTAGGAAGCAGGGATTTTCTGCAAAGTGTGTTCATATGGCTAAGTGAAAGCTATAAACATGCAAACTCCAGTTCAGCAAGTTTTTATGCTGATTGCTGGACCTCTGCTTTGAGCAGATCCTAGCAGCATATAGCTTGATGCTGAGGAATTTCTTAATGAACAAGTTTCAGCACAGTATTTATGGCAATGCTGAGAGGCCCTCTAGTTATCAGGGGATAAAACTCAGGTTTAGAGGTTCAGACCATTTCTTAATTCAGGCTTTTAACTCAGAATTGCACAAGCAATTAAAACACTGGTGGATGCAAAACTTCTGTAAGAACTTCACATTGCCACAGTCTCTCAATGTGAGGTTTCCTAGTGAAATTTCATTAGGGTTTTTTGGCTCTATTTTGGTGCTTCTGATGCCCTCAATGAAGAAAGACATGGGCCTATGTCACAGCTGGCACCGATCTAAGCGGCCGGCACGGCCTGGGTGGGCTGCCCATGGCAGGGGAGATGTGGGCTCCTTCTCAGCCCCCCAATGTTTTCTACTTCTCCCTCCGCAGCTCTGCAGGAGCAGACCTGGCTCTTCCACATCTCCTATGTCATGGCACTCAAGCTCCAGGCCGTGGCTCTGCTGGGTGCATCACTTCAGATTTTTCCAAACACTGAGTTTTAAGTATATCTCTAAATATATTGTTTTAATCTTTATTCATTATTTCCAGATTTTTCTGAACATCAAGAGGTTTTTTCCCAGCATATTGGTGAAAATGTATTTTTTAATCTTTGGTACTGAAGAAAATATTGATGATACTGAACTCTGACAAGCTAAGCATTTGCCTTATTATCTTGAGGGGTTTGGTGGTGGTGGTTTTTTGGTTAATAGTTAAGTACTTTCCAATCCCTGCAGACTAAACTGATTTATGGTATTTCAGTGAATAAGCAGGGCATTACCTAGCTACTACGCATTAATTCTTTCCTACCTTGCATTTTTTTGGATAAGATTTTTTTACCTTAGGTAGTGACTTTTAGCCAATACCCAGTAGAGTGCTTGATGTGCCAACTACATGTAACTCTCACTGTCTTATATAAACATTGCAACACAGGAAAGTAACCTCTGTGTTCAACAGACCACAGGCATTGCTGAAGTCAACAGTACAGCCAGCACACGCAGTAACCGTAGCAAATACAACTGTTGATGTAAAAGCCATTCCCTTCCACTCCTGAATTTGCAGTGGAAGTGTTTGAGCTTACCTCGATAAATGCTCAAGCTTCTGTCGATGACCAGTATAGCAGCTCTGAATCAGAGGATAATTGTAGAAAGGTCTAGACAAATGCATGTCATCATCTATAGGCAAGAAAGTAAAAGAAGTTAAAGAAGTAACTTCACATTTTTAAACTAAAATTGTGGACTAAAAAGACAGAAGATTGTACAAGCTGAGCCTCAAGCACAGGCAAGACCCCAACTTTGAAAGAAGCCAGTCCTGTTTCTGCCTTTGCTAAAAGAGAGGTAAGACACAAGACTCAATTCCTTCTTGTCTCAAGTGCCATTTCAAGTTGATGTAGCACTCAGAACATGTAGTGTAAGGTCGCTATAAAAAAATCCCAGCAATTCTCTAAGGGAATGGTTTTTAAACATGTCACATCAGCATTTGTAAGACAATTAAGGCTGGCCATTGAATTTCTAATCTGTCCAAATAAAGAAGTATTTCCAAGGTGTATTTCTTCCTCAAGCAATAAATAAAAAGTTCAAAACATGCAGGGAATGCTTTTACTGGAAAAACAAGCATTACAGTATTTCTTGTTTAATAGCAATGTGTTTGAAATTACAAGTAGTTCAAGCTGTGGACACAAGCAACTCCTGGAAGTCAGAGGCATACTGTTCTCTCTAAAAAACATCCAGGAAAGAAACTGCTTGCATTATTCTACACTATTTGAAAAAACAGACCAGTCTCAGTTTCACAAACAGAATTTCAACACACACTGCAGCTGAACCAACACGACTTGTTATCGATTAAACATTTACAGAAACAGGGCTGAGCACGTGTTCATCGGAATCACTCACTGGAGAGTCTCCTGGTCACAAATGGGTCACAGTTCAGGCTCACCTACACCCTCTGGAAGGAGACTGGGTCCACAGAACCAGGTGACCACTTGTGCACACCCAGAAATGAGGTCAGTTACCACCTGCTGATTTGTCAAGTCTGTAAATCCTGAAAAAAGGCATAAGATGGTTGTTGTTATGCAATTCCTTTAATTTTGACAAAACTCCATCATCTTAAACAGAAAGTATAAAAATAACACAGCAGAAATCTTTGTCTTTCCATTTTTCACTCTGTATCACTTCCTTATTTGAAGAAAAAACCCACAATCACCAGCAAAGCAAAAAGCAATCCCTACAAAGAGCCACATTCACTGAAGGCTAAAATAAAAAAAAAAAAATAAAGCCTGAACTATTAAATACACTCATGAATAAGATATGTCTTTCACATAGCAGAGATTTTTACTACAGCAAAGGGATATTCTTTTTTTCCCCTCAATAGTCCAAGGACAATTGAGAACACAAAAAGCTATAGAAACTCAAGTTACTTACTTCAGAAGTTACTCATTTATGCTTCCTTTATATTCTTTAGCAATTTGCAATACAATATTTGCATGCTATTATAAATTGCTAGCTAAGAATTGCTCTGCTGATTGAGGATGCCAATTAACTTCAGACACCAGAGTAAAAAGAGTAGGCTTATTTTACTGTTAATAATTAAAAGATATAAGCAAGTAATACAGGAAATAAGCAATAAGAAAAATACAGAATACTACACTTAATTATTACTACATACAGTTAATTATAGAAAAATAAGAATAAACAAGATAATGCACCTAATCATTACTACCCAATGGGGAGAATAGTGATTAAGGAAGGTCCATCCCTACTCACACCCGTTCCCACCATCCAGCCCCGCAGGCGCTGGGCAGCCCCGGGTGCAGCGAGGATTTGTTGAGCCTGTCCCGGCGAGTGGGAAATCCTACGCGGGGCGTCCACCCGTAGGTGAGGCACCCAGAGTCGCTGTGAGCGGGTCCGGCCTCATGGACCAAAAATCAGCAAGTCAGAAAGACTTGCACTTTTCTTTGAGTGGAAACATCTGGTTTCATCCTCCTGTTGGATTCCACCCAGAGCCTGGCCAGGGCTCGGGGGAGAACCAAGGGAGTTTCTAACAAACCCAAACACTTGTGTTCTCAGCCTTGAACAAGCTGAACGAGGGAAGCTGGGTACATTCATATTTCATTAACGATCAGATACTAATAACTAATGATAATGGTAATGCAGATTTTACTAATTAGCAGATACTAATAATGGATAACCTTTGGTTGTGAGGTTCATCTAGAGGTCAACTGTGTTTCAGGGCCTATGATCAGGCCCCAGCACTACAGGAATGAAAAAGAACAGTTCTCAGCATTACTGCACTCAGTTGCTGTCATTTCCCCCAGCTGCTCACACAGCTCCTTGCTGAATGCAGCCTCCCCCACCCACCTGCAGGAACTCCACAGCAGTTTCCCTGAACTCAGGGCATATTAAGTGCTATTCCCAACCTCTCAGATTTAAGCCCCTTCTCCCAGCTAAATGTGACTGTCTTCCAGTCATCAACAACAACACAAGCTCATGTTTCCACAATTACAACCCAAGCATCATTCTAAATATTAATAAAACACACCAAAGGTTTAGCAATGCCGTTAGCAACCTTTTTCAGTAAGCTCTTGTGCTTCTGCTAGAAAACAATTCAAGACTGTGCTCAGGTTCCTCAAAAGTACCTGGCAGCGCTGAAGGGACTGGAATGTCTGTGGGTCAGTGTAGTTGCAAGAGCCATCAAACAGCAGAACCTTTTAAAAAAAAAAAAATCATCAGCCTACGGAACAACTTCAGAGTTTCAAAAGTTCACTTCAAGAACTGCATGCGATATCATATCCCAGAAGATTACTGAATAAGCTCAGTTAAAAAGAATGATATTATGTTTGCAGAATGGCTACACTAGTACTCACATATTTGATCAAATTCATCAGTTGTATAGATCACTTTGTTCCCTGTCCACTCAAGAACACACGAGCACAGAGGAAGATACCTGAGATGTGTTTTCTCCTGTAAAGGAAGATTTTTGCTCCAGGAGCTCTTTCCAGGAGCTGCTGCTCCGGAAAGCGGGGGTGGGGGGGGTGGGGTGGGGTATCAGCGAGAACCACGTAGCAGGAGCGGGGGGCAGGGGGGATAAACAAAATAATACACACACCCCCGAGAGAAAAGCTGAACCCGCCCCACGAAACCAACAGCTGAAGCCGGGGAGCACCCGGCAGCGCCGGGACCCCGACCCAGGTAAAGGCTCCTGGTTCCCGATGTGAACTCGCCCCAGGGAGTGCGGGGGCCGCCGCCGGCGGAGGGAGCGGGGGTGTGGGGGGGGGGGGGGTGGGGGTGGGGGTGTTTTATTTTGTTTATCCCCCCCCCCCAGCTCCTGCCACGTGGTTCTCGGTGACACCACCCGCCCCCTCCCCTTGCTTTCCGCCAGCAGCAGCTTTACCGCCCGCGGAAGGCAGGCGGGAGCCTTTAGGACCCAGCGGCGTCCCCGCCGGCTCCTGCCCGGCGGCACAGGGGGGTCCCGGCGGCGGCAGCGCCTCTTCCCGGGGCGGCCGGTGGCTCTGAGGGGTGTGGGGGCCGCGCTCTGCTGTGCATTCCCAGCCTCCTCCCGGCTGGAAAAAGGGGAACCCCTGCGCTGCCTGAGGGGAAGGGGGTGTCTCCTCACCTCTCCGGAGCCCCAGCTCTGCGGCAGGTACTGTGGCTGCCCCCCCGCCCCGGCACCGCCTGGCTGCTGGGGCCTGCACAGGGTCGGGGGGGTCTGAGGGAGAGATGTGGGGCCGCGTGTGTGTGGTGGGTCAGGGCTGGGGGGGGGGATGTGGGGCCGCGTGTGTGTGGTGGGTCAGGGCTGGGGGGGGGGATGTGGGGCCGCGTGTGTGTGGTGGGTCAGGGCTGGGGGGGGATGTGGGGCCGCGTGTGTGTGGTGGGTCAGGGCTGGGGGGGGATGTGGGGCCGCGTGTGTGTGGTGGGTCAGGGCTGGGGGGGGATGTGGGGCCGCGTGTGTGTGGTGGGTCAGGGCTGGGGGGGATGTGGGGCCGCGTGTGTGTGGTGGGTCAGGGCTGGGGGGGATGTGGGGCCGCGTGTGTGTGGTGGGTCAGGGCTGGGGGGGGATGTGGGGCCGCGTGTGTGTGGTGGGTCAGGGCTGGGGGGGATGTGGGGCCGCCGGTGTGTGACAGGGGTCGGGATGGGGGGAGGTGTGGGGCCTCTTCTGTGTGAGGGGGGTGTGAGCTGTGGGGCTGCCGGTGTGTAACGGTGAGGTCTGGTTGGGGGGAGCGGTGAGGCAGCTCCTCTGACAGTGGGGGGTGGTGGGCGGAGCTGTGGAGACCCCCTCGGTGTGGTGTGGGGGTGGCGGCTGGGGGCAGCTGTGGAGGCTGCCTGCGTGTGACAGTGGGGTCTGTGCAGGGGCAGCTCCGAGGGTCCCTGTGCGTGGCAGGGGAAGCTGTGGCAGTTGTTGGTGTGTGACAGGGCTGGGGGGAGGGTGCCGTGGGGCGTGGGGAGCTGGGGCTGTGTGTGGCAGAGGGGATGGCGTGGGGGGAAGCTGGGGGGTTTGGGGCAAGGGGAGGTGTGGGGGACCTCCCTGTGTGGCCCTGGGGTCAGCGCCTGCTGGGGTGTCAGGGTGAGGCCTCCCCTCATGCCTGTGCCTTAGCAGAAGAGGGCAAGGCGTACGGGAGGACATAGTTCAGTCTGGAGGTGAAAACCCCACACCCAGCCCCCCTCAGCGAGTAGAAAAGGATCCAATGTCCCTTTGATTTCAGTGCCCTGAGAGTGCAGTTTCTGCAGGAGGATGTGGTTCAGGGAGAGGTTGGGTGTGTGAGGATGGGGAGAGGATCTCAGCTTGGGGTCGCTGCCTTTGTCGGTGTGGGAAGGGAAGTCTTGGGGCTGAAACTGTGTGAAAAACCTATCAAGAAAACTACCAGGCAACATGTTCTTGTAGAATTCTCCCAGTAATCCTGATGTTCACTATTTCACTGTTGAATCGTTGTAGCAGTAAGAAGGCAGCAATGTAAAGGTGCAGTATTTGTCCCAGAAAGCAAATTATTTATGTTCCCATGTAGTGACGAATGATGTGACAAGTTTCTAAGTGAGTGGCAGGAAGGAACAGTAGCATATTTTACTGACAGGACTAGAAGAAAAAGTCACCACAGTTACTTCTTGCACATACGGTATTAACTTTCAGATGTACCGAAACCCCAGGATGTGGCTGTATAGATAAAAAATATTTCTGGTGGCTTCCTTAGAGGAGTATGGGGTTGGTACCAGGGATCTCAGGTCCCAGCAGCAGAGCTCAGCACAGTCTGGGACATGTCTGGGAGGAATCCTGGGCAGATGCCAGAGAAGAGAGCATCCATTCAGGGAGAACATCTTCTGCGTATCTTCTTTGGAGGAGTCTGTGGCTGCTCCCCAGGTTTAGGCCTCCCTAAAGCAGAGGTGAAAAGACTCCAGGACATGCCTGAGAGCAATCTTGGGTGCGTGCTGGAGCAAAAAACTTTCTTTACAGGAGAAATCACATCTCTCGTGTGTCCCTCGGAGGAGTGTGGAGCTGCTCCCCGGCATCTGATGAGCCTAAAACAAATGCGAGGAGAGACCAGGAGATGCCTGGCAGTAGGCCTGGGTGGATACTGGAGGTGAGAGATTTCCCCAGAAAGTAAAAAATACTTCAGGTTGGCATCCTTGGAGTCTAAGGCTGGTACCTGGGATCTCGGGTCCCTGCAGCAGGGCTCAGGACAGTGTGGGACATGTCTGGGAGGAATCTTGGGCAGATGCCAGAGAAGAGAGTGTCCTTTCAGGGAGAAAAAACCTCTGGGTATGTTCCTTGGAGGAGTGTGGGGCTGCTACCCAGGATTAGGCCTCCCTAAAGCAGAGGTGAAAAGAGTCCAGGACATGCCTGGGAAGAATCTTTTGTGGATGCTGAGTTGAGATTTCCTCAGAAGTTAATAAATATTTCAGGTGTCATCCTTGGAGGAGTATGGGGCTGCTACCACGGATCTCAGGTCCCAGCAGCAGAGCTCAGCACAGTCTGGGACATGTCTGGGAGGAATCCTGGGCAGATGCCAGAGAAGAGAGTGTCCTTTCAGGGAGAACATCTTCTGTGTATCTTCTTTGGAGGAGTCTGTGGCTGCTCCCCAGGGTTAGGCCTCCCTAAAGCAGAGGTGAAAAGACTCCAGGACATGCCTGAGAGCAATCTTGGGTGCGTGCTGGAGCAAAAAACTTTCTTTACAGGAGAAATCACATCTCACGTGTGTCCCTTGGAGGAGTCTGGAGCTGCTCCCTGGCACCTGATGACCCTAAAACAAATGCGAGGAGAGACCAGGAGATGCGTGGCAGTAACCCTGGGTGGATGCTGGAGGGGAGAGCTTTCCCCAGAAGGTAAAATATATGTCAGTTGGCATCCTTGGAGGAGTCTGGGGCTCCTACCTGGGATCTCAGGTCCCTGCAGCAGAGCTCAGGACAGTGTGGGACATGTCTGGGAGGAATCTTGGGCAGATGCCAGAGACGAGAGTGTCCTTACAGGGAGAAAAACCCTTTGGGTATGTTCCTTGGAGGAGTGTGGGGCTGCTACCCAGGATTAGGCCTCCCTAAAGCAGAGGTGAAAAGAGTCCAGGACATGCCTGGGAAGAATCTTTTGTGGATGCTGAGGTGAGAGATTTCCTCAGAAGGTAATAAATATTTCAGGTGTCATCCTTGGAGGAGTATGGGGCTGGTACCAGGGATCTCAGGTCCCAGCAGCAGAGCTCAGCACAGTCTGGGACATGTCTGGGAGGAATCCTGGGCAGATGCCAGAGAAGAGAGCATCCATTCAGGGAGAACATCTTCTGCGTATCTTCTTTGGAGGAGTCTGTGGCTGCTCCCCAGGGTTAGGCCTCCCTAAAGCAGAGGTGAAAAGACTCCAGGACATGCCTGAGAGCAATCTTGGGTGCGTGCTGGAGCAAAAAACTTTCTTTACAGGAGAAATCACATCTCTCGTGTGTCCCTCGGAGGAGTGTGGAGCTGCTCCCCGGCATCTGATGAGCCTAAAACAAATGCGAGGAGAGACCAGGAGATGCCTGGCAGTAGGCCTGGGTGGATACTGGAGGTGAGAGATTTCCCCAGAAAGTAAAAAATACTTCAGGTTGGCATCCTTGGAGTCTAAGGCTGGTACCTGGGATCTCGGGTCCCTGCAGCAGGGCTCAGGACAGTGTGGGACATGTCTGGGAGGAATCTTGGGCAGATGCCAGAGAAGAGAGTGTCCTTTCAGGGAGAAAAAAATTTCTGGGTATGTTCCTTGGAGGAGTGTGGGGCTGCTACCCAGGATTAGGCCTCCCTAAAGCAGAGGTGAAAAGAGTCCAGGACATGCCTGGGAAGAATCTTTTGTGGATGCTGAGTTGAGATTTCCTCAGAAGTTAATAAATATTTCAGGTGTCATCCTTGGAGGAGTATGGGGCTGCTACCACGGATCTCAGGTCCCAGCAGCAGAGCTCAGCACAGTCTGGGACATGTCTGGGAGGAATCCTGGGCAGATGCCAGAGAAGAGAGTGTCCTTTCAGGGAGAACATCTTCTGTGTATCTTCTTTGGAGGAGTCTGTGGCTGCTCCCCAGGGTTAGGCCTCCCTAAAGCAGAGGTGAAAAGACTCCAGGACATGCCTGAGAGCAATCTTGGGTGCGTGCTGGAGCAAAAAACTTTCTTTACAGGAGAAATCACATCTCACGTGTGTCCCTTGGAGGAGTCTGGAGCTGCTCCCTGGCACCTGATGACCCTAAAACAAATGCGAGGAGAGACCAGGAGATGCGTGGCAGTAACCCTGGGTGGATGCTGGAGGGGAGAGCTTTCCCCAGAAGGTAAAATATATGTCAGTTGGCATCCTTGGAGGAGTCTGGGGCTCCTACCTGGGATCTCAGGTCCCTGCAGCAGAGCTCAGGACAGTGTGGGACATGTCTGGGAGGAATCTTGGGCAGATGCCAGAGACGAGAGTGTCCTTACAGGGAGAAAAACCCTTTGGGTATGTTCCTTGGAGGAGTGTGGGGCTGCTACCCAGGATTAGGCCTCCCTAAAGCAGAGGTGAAAAGAGTCCAGGACATGCCTGGGAAGAATCTTTTGTGGATGCTGAGGTGAGAGATTTCCTCAGAAGGTAATAAATATTTCAGGTGTCATCCTTGGAGGAGTATGGGGCTGCTACCAGGGATCTCAAGTCCCAGCAGCAGAGCTCAGAACAGTCTGGGACATGTCTGGGAGGAATCCTGGGCAGATGCCAGAGAAGAGAGCATCCATTCAGGGAGAACATCTTCTGCGTATCTTCTTTGGAGGAGTCTGTGGCTGCTCCCCAGGTTTAGGCCTCCCTAAAGCAGAGGTGAAAAGACTCCAGGACATGCCTGAGAGCAATCTTGGGTGCGTGCTGGAGCAAAAAACTTTCTTTACAGGAGAAATCACATCTCACGTGTGTCCCTTGGAGGAGTCTGGAGCTGCTCCCTGGCACCTGATGACCCTAAAACAAATGCGAGGAGAGACCAGGAGATGCGTGGCAGTAACCCTGGGTGGATGCTGGAGGGGAGAGCTTTCCCCAGAAGGTAAAATATATGTCAGTTGGCATCCTTGGAGGAGTCTGGGGCTCCTACCTGGGATCTCAGGTCCCTGCAGCAGGGCTCAGGACAGTGTGGGACATGTCTGGGAGGAATCTTGGGCAGATGCCAGAGAAGAGAGTGTCCTTTCAGGGAGAAAAAAATTTCTGGGTATGTTCCTTGGAGGAGTGTGGGGCTGCTACTTGGCATCAGATAACCCTAAAACAAATGAGAGAAGAGACCAGGAGATACCTGGCAGTAGGCCTGCTTCGATCCTGGGCGTGAGAGCTTTCTCCAGAAGGTCAAAAATATTGCACGTAGAATCCTTGGAGGAGTCTGGGCCTACTACCTGGGATCTCAGGTCCCTGCAGCAGAGCTCAGGACAGTGTGGGACATGTCTGGGAGGAATCTTGGGCAGATGCCAGAGACGAGAGTGTCCTTACAGGGAGAAAAACCCTTTGGGTATGTTCCTTGGAGGAGTGTGGGGCTGCTACCCAGGATTAGGCCTCCCTAAAGCAGAGGTGAAAAGAGTCCAGGACATGCCTGGGAAGAATCTTTTGTGGATGCTGAGGTGAGAGATTTCCTCAGAAGGTAATAAATATTTCAGGTGTCATCCTTGGAGGAGTATGGGGCTGCTACCAGGGATCTCAAGTCCCAGCAGCAGAGCTCAGAACAGTCTGGGACATGTCTGGGAGGAATCCTGGGCAGATGCCAGAGAAGAGAGCATCCATTCAGGGAGAACATCTTCTGCGTATCTTCTTTGGAGGAGTCTGTGGCTGCTCCCCAGGTTTAGGCCTCCCTAAAGCAGAGGTGAAAAGACTCCAGGACATGCCTGAGAGCAATCTTGGGTGCGTGCTGGAGCAAAAAACTTTCTTTACAGGAGAAATCACATCTCACGTGTGTCCCTTGGAGGAGTCTGGAGCTGCTCCCTGGCACCTGATGACCCTAAAACAAATGCGAGGAGAGACCAGGAGATGCGTGGCAGTAGGCCTGGGTGGATACTGGAGGTGAGAGATTTCCCCAGAAAGTAAAAAATACTTCAGGTTGGCATCCTTGGAGTCTAAGGCTGGTACCTGGGATCTCGGGTCCCTGCAGCAGGGCTCAGGACAGTGTGGGACATGTCTGGGAGGAATCTTGGGCAGATGCCAGAGAAGAGAGTGTCCTTTCAGGGAGAAAAAACCTCTGGGTATGTTCCTTGGAGGAGTGTGGGGCTGCTACCCAGGATTAGGCCTCCCTAAAGCAGAGGTGAAAAGAGTCCAGGACATGCCTGGGAAGAATCTTTTGTGGATGCTGAGTTGAGATTTCCTCAGAAGTTAATAAATATTTCAGGTGTCATCCTTGGAGGAGTATGGGGCTGCTACCACGGATCTCAGGTCCCAGCAGCAGAGCTCAGCACAGTCTGGGACATGTCTGGGAGGAATCCTGGGCAGATGCCAGAGAAGAGAGTGTCCTTTCAGGGAGAACATCTTCTGTGTATCTTCTTTGGAGGAGTCTGTGGCTGCTCCCCAGGGTTAGGCCTCCCTAAAGCAGAGGTGAAAAGACTCCAGGACATGCCTGAGAGCAATCTTGGGTGCGTGCTGGAGCAAAAAACTTTCTTTACAGGAGAAATCACATCTCACGTGTGTCCCTTGGAGGAGTCTGGAGCTGCTCCCTGGCACCTGATGACCCTAAAACAAATGTGAGGAGAGACCAGGAGATGCGTGGCAGTAACCCTGGGTGGATGCTGGAGGGGAGAGCTTTCCCCAGAAGGTAAAATATATGTCAGTTGGCATCCTTGGAGGAGTCTGGGGCTCCTACCTGGGATCTCAGGTCCCTGCAGCAGGGCTCAGGACAGTGTGGGACATGTCTGGGAGGAATTTTGGGCAGATGTCAGAGAAGAGAGTGTCCTTTCAGGGAGAAAAAAATTTCTGGGTATGTTCCTTGGAGGAGTGTGGGGCTGCTACTTGGCATCAGGTAACCCTAAAACAAATGAGAGAAGAGACCAGGAGATACCTGGCAGTAGGCCTGCTTCGATCCTGGGCGTGAGAGCTTTTTCCAGAAGGTCAAAAATATTCCAGTTGTCATCCTTGTAGGAGTCTGGGGCTTCTACCAGGGATCTCAGGTCCCAGCAGCAGAGCTCAGGACAGTCTGGGACATGCCTGGGACGAATCTTGGGTGCATCCTGGAGGTGAGAGATTACCTCAGAAGGTAAAAAATTGTGGGGACGAAATCTCGTGCAGGCCACAGGAGACAAGACCACAGACAATCAATATGATTGGAAGTCATGCTGAAAGGTTTATTAGCAAGCAAGCCTTTATATACTCTTGTGCCTTCTAAGAATGGCGGCAAGCCCCTATCTACTCTTGTGCATTCTAAATGTAGCTCCCCTTGGTACTTTCCACAAACATTGCGACCCGCACACAGCCAGTGGATAAGTTCCTGCTTTTGCAATTCCAAAAGGTCCCTTCTTTATCAGTTTCTTCCTTAATGAGCACATTCTTTTCTTCTGGCCTTCTTGTAACTATTTCTTATTTTCAGACGTCATTAATCTTCTGACCCAAGTGCTGGTTTTACTTTTCCATTGTCAGTGTGGGCGGAAAGTTCAGTAAGCCAGCCTGCACACCCACATCTCCCCCCTTTCTTTTTATTAAAGCCTCCATGCTATTTTCCACACAAGACAGACAACATCTCATTAAAATAGGAAGACAACATATCAATAATCCCACTATTATTATTGGTCCTGCTAACATTCTCAAAAGCTCCATAATCTACTTTGTCCACCTAGACTTCCTAAAAAGTCATCCAAAGGAGAAGAAACTTGCTGAATCTTATGCATGTTATCTTGCAGTTGCTGAAGCTGCTTAGATATCGACTGAGAGTGATCAGAAATGTTCATACAACACATGCCCTTAAATTCTTCATGTCCTTGTGCCAGTAACAAAAATCTATAGCCGCTCTATTCTTCAAAACAGCATGCCTTACACTATCTACATCCATCAACAAATTACTTATTATATGAGATGTTAAATTAAATTGTTTTATACTCCAACAAGCCATTTTATTCAAGGTGGATAGGGCTCTTGCAACCCCTACTCCTGGGGCCAAGAGAGAGGCAGCAATAATCTCTCCAGGCCCCCATAATTCCACTTGGTCTCAGCAATCTGGGGTGAGTTCATGATGTGTTATGGCCCGTTTTGATCTTTGATGTTTTTTAAGATTTCTTATACTAGGGGTAAATAAAGTCAGCCTTCCCAGGTAACACGGATCTCCAACTGCTTTGGCAGGAATCTCTCCCCATGCTCGATCCCCACATATTAAAAAATAGCCAGGTGGTAACCTTTTAGCTGAACCATTATTCCACATTCCTCCTTCTTCAAGATGTAGGCCCATTTTAGAAGCATGCTGACCACCACAAAACCAAGTTTCATTTATGGGTATGGCGACAGGAGTCACATTCTGCCAGCCTTCTCATTTCAATTGATTTTCCCAACCCCGGTGAGCCCACAGTGTATCCCTCCCCCCAAATTGTATACATCCCCCGGGCTGATTCTGCGTGTTATTTCCACTTACTGGGGGAAGAGAGGCTCTCAGCTCTAACTCTTGTAACGGAAGAGGGGCTGTCTGATTGAGATAATTCACAATATGTCCCTGTAACATAGGCAAGCCTGCTTGTGGGCAACTCTGTTGTTATACAATGCCCAACATGTCCCATTAACGTCCTCTGTTCCCTTATTTATTCTTCCCATATTTTTAACAAGCCCCTTAAAGTCCTGAGCGCTAAAACATGGCATACCAATCAAACAGGTCCGAAATGGGTCGGTAGCAGTTGCTAAATCTAGGCAAAATGCCTCCTGTCCTGATTGATTTGCTCAGGTTACCCAGAAATTCTTCCACAGGTCAGTTGAGCTAATTCCCCATATTCCCTGGCCCATTCCGCCATACCGCGGCGGTAACTTCTCACAGTTCAGCACTTTCCCACAGCTCAGTGTTGCAGCTGTCCGTTGTTTTTCCCTGCCACCTTGGCACAACTCAGCAGTTTCTTATCTTCCAAGGCCTGTTCTTCATCAAACCCTAGCTATTTCTCAGAGGCTGTGTAAGGCTGACAGGCCGATGCCTCCCAATCCCCTTTCTTTGTTTTGCAGCTGCACCTGCAAGACTTGTTTCAAGGCTTAATCAATTAAGGGTTAGGCAAACTTCAAAAAACACAGCATACTTCAAATACTTCCACAGAATGCTAGAAACAATACAGCAGTTACAGTTACTAGTTAAAAAGAGTAGGCTAATTTCACTACCCATAATGAAGGGATATGACTAAATACCACAAAAATAAACAGTAAGGAAAATACAGAATAGCACACTTACTTAATGGGGTACTAACATTCAGATTCACAATTGCTGGGGATGCAGTGAGAATTCAGAGTGCCCTTCCTTGCAAACCGGAAATCCTACGCAATGTGTCCATCCGTAGGTGAGGCATCCAAAATCGCTGCAGGCAGGTCCAGCCTCTAAATCAACAGGCCAAAATAACTGGCAATTTTCTTTGATCGGAAACATCTGATTTCATCCTCTTGTTGGGTTCCACCCAGAGCCAGGCTGCCACTCAAGGGGGAAAACCAAGGGCGTTTCTAATAAGGTTAAACACTTGAGTTCTTAATTATTAATACTGCTAAAAAAAGAAAGATGAATACACAAATTCTTATAGAATTTCATCCTTATTAATAACTACATTTTGTCTAAGATACATCTTTCACTAGTGGCTAGTAAGCTTATATATTTCATTAAGGAGTTGCAATTACTGTTAGCATTTTCTCTAAAAAGAGTTGGCAACTGCAGTGTGATTAAGAACAGAGATAGTGTATTTTGTCCTATTGCAGCAGCAAGCATTACCCATACATTCTGCTTAAATGATCAGTTGAAGAGACCGCAAACTGTCGGCACAGGGGCATCCACAGCACCCACAGCCGGCTCCTGAGTGTCCACCAAAAGCTGCCTCTCACGCCTCGGGTATGGTCATACCTTGCCGGTAACCACCGGGGACCGTGACCTGTGGAGACACAACATAACCTCTTCCCCAGGTTATTAAAGGATATGGTCCTTCCCAGTTACACTTTCCAGGTTTTTTGCTAACACTTGAGCCTTGCCCTGGACTTCTTGTTGATCTGGTATCTGCAATGAGCAGTGATGCAATATTGATGGCACCTGTGAGACAGGGTGTAGGGAGTGGCGTTCGGAAGATCTCGCGATGTACAGAAGGAATAGCTGTAGCCCTCCCTTGTTACGAGGTAAGGTGATGGATAGGCTTGTAATGTTAAGGGTACACCCACGAAGGAGGTACTTGGTGAACGTATATAGGTAAGATACACCGTTTAATAAACGGAAATTTTGTATCCATCATATTGGTGTTTGTACTGATGTCCCCGTGAAGGTCTTAACCTCCTGCAGCATTAGTCTGCGACCTGAGCGCCACTGACACGTGGAGAGGCAGGTTCAAAGAGGCAGAGCTAACTGCAACAACAGGGGAAATGTTTAAAAAGTTCATGACATATAATGCCTTATTTAGCCTTTCGTGAGGTGCAGATTGATACCCTCCATCTCCCCCTTTTTGTTGTTGCAATAGACGCTTTAGCGTGCCATGCGTACGCTCCACAATGGCCTGTCCGGTCGGTGAGTGGGGAATGCCGGTCAGATGCTTGACTCCCCACTGTATGGCAGGACGCAGACACTGCTCCAGAAAAGGTATCAACAGACACAGGTACATATTTTAACGTTCCAAATGCAGTGAAGTGAGTGACATCAGATTGCCATAATTCTGAGTAGGTGAGTCCCCGAGGGTTGACACCACTGGCTGCTGAAGAGAGGGAGTCCTCTAGTATTCAGGGCAAGTGGCAATGATGTCTTTATCCTGATGCCTTGATAAAGAAAATTGGTTTTGTATTGCCCTGGCGTTTTGGTGGAAAAAATGCATGTGAAAGCCGAGCTTGCTCAAAGACATTTGTATTAGTCACTGTAACATGTGCACAGTAACCGGAACAAGGATACACACAGGTTCCTGACGAGCAAGTAATAGTAGGTGCTACCTACCTTTCATGATCAGTTTGGCAAACATTTATGGATGAGTAGTGACTGTCTTGTGCATTTGGTGTGACAAAAGAAAAAACAAAACAAAACAAATCCATTCAAGAATAATAAGAGGGTCACTAAGTGTTTCATCCCACTGAAACAGCAGAGCATAGGGCTGCCCTAGAGGGTTAAATAACATCAGTTGATACGGATGGCCGGGCACACATCGTGATGCTTGTCTTTCTGAGATGGCATTAGCTACACGGTGGAGATCTTGTTTCGCCTTCTCTGTAAGTACTCTGGGTGATGTCAGTGAAGGATCTCCTCATAAAATATCAAACAAGCTATGCAGATCATCATTAGTTAGGCCCAACAACGGCTGTATCCAATTTATGGCTCCCAACAGTTTCTGTAAATCATTTAAAGTCTTAACATCAGTTTTAAGTTTAACCTGTTGCGGAACAGTGGTCTGTTCACAAATTCTCCACCCCAGGTACTGCCATGGTGATGATCTCTGTACGTTTTCAGGTGCTATTTGTCACCTCATTTGAGATACTGAGTCTTTGGTTAAAGCAAGAGGCTTTTCCATGATCTCCTGTGTTTCTGCTGCTATGAGGATGTCATCCATATAATGATATATAACAGCCTGGGGGACCTGCGTTCTAACAGGGCTCAAAGCCTTTGCAACAAACCACTGACACATCGTGGGGCTGTTTTTCATGCCTTGTGGCAAAACAGCCCAGTGGTACCATCTTGCAGGTTCACTAACATTAATACTGGGAACAGAAAAGGCAAATTTAGGTGCATCATCCGGATGCAAGGGAATGGAAAAAAAAAATTAATCCTTCTGATCAATTATTACAAGATGCCAGTTTCGGGGAATCGTTGTTGGGGAGGGCATTCCTGGCTGTAACGTACCCATACCCTCCATGGCATCATTAATGTGTCGGAGGTCATGTAAAAGTCACCATTTACCACTTTTCTTTAAAATAACAAACACCGAGGAGTTCTAAGGACTGGTGGTAGGTACAAGATGTCCTGCACTTAACTGTTCCTGAACTAAATCATTAAGGTGGCACAACTGTTCCATTGGCAAGGGCCACTGACCCACCCACACAAGTGATTCTGTTTTCCAGGTCAGTTTCAGGGTGGGTTTAGGGGTGGGTTGTGCTGCAGTGGCAATTAAGACAAATTTGATCCAATTTGAGTTCCCCATCGAGCCATACAGTCACGACCCCATGATGTAATAGGGGTTTCTAATATAAAAGGACAAATATTTGCTACCCGGTTTTCTGGGCCCCTTACATGAATGAGATCTTTGCTTTGAAACATTACAGCATGACCACCAACCCTGAAAGCACTCAAGTTACCCGAGCTAACGGCCAATCTGCTCACAGATATTACAGTCACATCCGCACCAGTATCTAAAATGCCTGTCAGTGCAACAGATTCTTCTGCTTTGGTCAGGGCACATTTTATCAGAGGTTGACCGTGTGTCACTGTCTGAGCCCAAAATATTTGAGGAGTACGTGCTGATCCAAATCCTGAGTCACCCCGGCTTCTCGGCATACTATTAGGGGGAGCCGCAGTAAAATAAACAAGCTGAGCAATTTTTGACCCTTTTGTTACTGAACACAGGGGTCCAGGGGTCCAGGCCATAATTTTGATTTTCCCTTCATAATCGACATCTATGACCCCTGGTAAAATGAACAACCCCTGTAAGGTTGTAGATGATCTTCCCAGTAATAATGCACTTTTTCCATTTCCCAACAGTCTATATACTCCTGTTGGTATCAAGGATACCGTGGTATCTAATGATGTTACTGACTCGGAGGCTGCCAGGTCCACGCCTGATCAGTATCGACTAAATTATTATAAACCACCACTGGTTGCAATATGTTATTAGTGTCTTTTTGTTCACACTTGCGCCTGGAGCTCCCCCTATCTTCTTCCAGTGTTTTAACATACAGCCGAGGGGACTCTTTTTGACTATTCCCCCACTCCGGCTGCTTCCCATCTCATCTACTTTACCTTAACACGCTACCCGATTAAGCTGACAATACCCCCGCAGGCAGATGGTACAAGGGTGCACTCTCCCCACAGAGTATGCACCTAAATTCAAGACAACAATGAACACAGAATTAACTGCCTCCTGCTAGAGGAGATATTTCACCTGTGACTCTTCAAACACTGAGCCCGAACAAACAGGCAGCACCAGTGACCCAGCGGGTGGGCACTAGGACACTCTGTCCTAAGGAATGTTCCCTCGTCCTGCACTACCCCCCACTGGTACAGAGTCTGACCTGCGCTTCGTTCCTCCCCGGCCGCTTCCCTCGCGGGATAACGGAACTGCGGGTCAGAGAACTCCGCACTCCGCAGCTGCAGCCGGGCTGCACCTCACACCCGCAGAACAGTCACACACCCACACAAAGGGGCCCTGACACTTATTACTCACACAACATCAAATGACAAATACTACAAACATTAAAACACTGTTAAGACTATATAAAGCCGTTGCTAGTGGATTATGTGGTGTTGACAGAAAGGGACTCTGCATCCCAGTGTCAGCACCTTCTGTAAAAACTGCTGCTTTTAGTGTTTGGGGGAGGCGGGACAGACGGACGGATGCCAGGGGCGCGGTGCTGGGCTCGACTGCAGGCGGTCGCCCCGTGGTGGGGGGGCTCGGGGAGGCCCAGAGCCACCACCGCCAACCCCGTGCTTGCAGGTGGGGGGGCACGAATGCTGAGTACAGAGACCCACGCAGTTGGTTTCCAGATAGAACACTGTGCCGGCGTTAGTACCGTTTTTAAAAGTGCCGGCCAATCCCAGGGGACCAACTGATACCCATGAGCGATTGCCTCCAGTACACCTGTTGTGAGTTTTGAGGCCCGTCCTCATTAACGCTTTTCTATCGTTCTTTAATAACAGAAAATTGCAGTCCTGCCCAACATGGCTGACGTCCTGGCTCATAGATTACAGGAGCAACAATCTTTCTCGCCATGTCCATATCCCCTTGCACCAAGGCTTCTTGCCTCACTTTTACCCACGGATCACCCCCAGCTAAGGGAGGACACAGGCCAGGGTCTCTTTTAGGATTTACAGTGTCAGTGTCTAAAAGATTATCACAGTCTAGAGACCCAGCATATAAATCTTGCTGCCGGGGCTCAAAATATGCGTCCTCACCCTCTGTGTCCTCATCCTCTGTGTTAACAGCCTGGCCACGTTCATTATTTTGTCTTTTTATTATCTCAGAAAGAGTTCTCCGTGTCGGTAAGAGTTCTGCCACAACCTGATTCCCTCGCGCTGCGCACTCTCACAGTCTTACTGCTGCTCCATCCCCTACCGGAACAGTGAATATAGTGACCGCCTTAACCACCAGTGCTTCTGCTGCTACCCACTGTAAAAGTCTCTTCAAGACATGCGGGTTAATATGGCCCTTATTTTTAACTAACAGTCTTTCCATCAGTGAAAACACTGAATTTTCTTCCGAGCATATTAAACTCCCCATCGTTCCCCACAGCTCACCTTGCTCACCCTGCAATGGTGATTGATGCCGGCTCCTACTTCCTTCCAGCAGCTCTTAAGTTCTGAGGGGTTTGCCACCGCATTGATCCAAGCTGGTCACACTTATCGCCCGCTACACGGGGCACCATGTGTGGCAACTGAGGCACGGACTCTTCAATGAAGTGCAGAAGGAAAGAGAGAGTTTGTTGTTACAATGGTACATACATATGCTCTCAGAGGCTGTCGGTAAAGCTCTTACTTCATATAATTAGCAAATCAGCAATTAGACAGTTATCAACCTTTTCTCCTATCAGCATCAGACCCCTTTAACACGCGCTGTGCAGACCAATCACCTTCTCGTTCATGCGCTGTTCACGTGGCGGTAACTTCTCACAGTTCAGCACTTTGCCACAGCTCAGTGTTGCAGCTGGCCGTTGTTTTTCCCCACCAACTCGGCACAACTCGGCAGTTTCTGATCTTTCTCCCCAGGCCTGTTTCTCATCAAATCCTCGCCACTTCTTGGGGGCTGTGCAGGGCTGACAGGCCGATGTCTCCCACAAGCGATGACCCTCACCTGCCGTCTCAGCGGGGGCAGGGATGGAGACAGGCAGCACGGCAGAGATGCAGGGTAGGGATGGCTCAGGAACTGGAGATGAACTGTAGCAGGCGATTTACAGATGTTACTGCAGCAACTCTGTCATGAGATAAACACTCAGTAGTGTTAGTGTAAGTACTAAGAAGGAATTTCACATCGTGACTGAGCACAATGCGCTGTGTTCTGTGTTAGAGTGTTTGCTCTTGAGGTCCCACAAATGAAGTTTTCACGGCTGAAGGTGAGTGAAGCATCTTCTGTTTACTCTCCAAATCAAACCGGGCTGCGAAATTGTCTGTCGGGGGGAAATCCTGGATAAATATCACCTGTAGGATGTGTGTACTTACAGCTAAGTTCTAATTAAAATCAATCAATTAGGACAGAGCGGGCAGGGATGGGCAGCACGGGCAGGGACGGGCAGAGCGGGCAGCGCCGCTTCAGCACCCTGGAGAGCGCCCGGCGGCAGCGGCGCAGGGACCGTGGGCGGACGCGCCCCCGCCCGCGGAGTCCCGGCCCCGCCCAGAGCCGAGACACGGCCACGGCCACGCGCGACCGGCCCCGGGAGACGCAGCCGCCACCCCCCGCCGCAGGCGCAGCGGCACAGGCGCGCAGGGGCGGGGGCACACGGGCACCGGGGCCGGGCGGGCGCAGAGCCCCGCGCAGTGACAGCACGTGCGCACGCACCCGCGCAGGCGCACACTGAGACACGCGCGCACACGCAGGCACAGGGACGCGACCCCCGTGCGCGCTCCCGTGGGCGCGGCAACACCCGAACCCCGATGCCGACACCCCCACAGACCCCACATGGCCCCGCACCCCACTCGCGCCGTCACACACGCACTTTCTCACCCGCCGCAGCCCCCGTCCGCGCTCCCACAGCCCCTCCACGCGCAGGCACAGTTCCACACGACACCCAGCGACCCCCCCGACAGTGTCACACCCGCGCACGCACACCCGGACCGCGCATGCTCCCGCCCCCGACACGCGGACACACACGCCCGCGGGAGGGGCGGCCGGCGCGGGGGGGGGCTCGGGGCGGGGCAGCTGCCGGCCGCGGGGTGCGGAAGGACGCGCGGAAGGAGCCGGCGCCCGCGCGGAAGGAGCCGGCGCCGCCCGAGCTGGCGGCAGACAGGGACAGCCCGGACCGCTCCGGGGCTCCCCCGGCACCTCCTGCCCCACGGTCAGGCTGCGCTCGCGCCCGCTGGGGGGGAGCAGCTGGTGCGGGCGCGGGGGGGCGCGGAGCGATGCTCGGGGCCGGCGCCGGGCTCCGCGCCGAGGGGGCCCGTCTGAGCGGGGCCCGCGCCCGCCCTCGGGGCCGCTCCGGGCAGCGCCCGCCCGCGGCTGCACGCTGGGGACGCGCCGCCACCGCCGCTGCCGGCCTCTGCCGGCTGCGCGCTCCGCTTGCCGCGGCTCGGTGTCCGCGCTAAAGCGCTCGGCGCTGCGCGGGGCTGCCGCGGGGCCTCGGTGCGGCGCTGCTGGAGGGACCGCGCGGGGCCGGCGGGGCTGTGATACAGAGAAATGATCACTTGTTTTGAGACTTATTTACTTATAGCAAACTGCTTAGCAACTTATTTACTTATAGCAACTTACAGTATTCCTTATAGTATTTTTGAATATTTGTAAGAATCCTGCTTGCCCAGACTGTTCTGTGGAATTTTACCAAGGACTACTGTGTCCGTCAAAACAAAGCAGTTTACTGTGAAAATCTACCAAGAACTGCAGTGTTCAGCAAAATATCATGTTTTTGTCCTTGGGAAAAAGATGTGCTCTGACTAGTTGGGTCTTGGTAATGAGTAAAGATAACCATGTACGGATGGTAGAAGTTCCATTGGTTCTCTTAGGTAAGATAGAATGAGTAAACCAGCTGAAAACACTCTTGTTATTCAAGAAATTGGCGGAGAGAACCTGCACATGCTCTGGGGAAAAGTACAAGGTGAGGAGGACTGTGAGCCTTCCTCCAACAGACCCCCGGAGACGCCCCCCAGGAGGCAATGCGCAGGTGCAGAGAGAACATAAACTGCTGACACCAGCCTCTAGAGCTAATCCAGCCTTACTCATGCATATGTATGTTTGTGTTATGTAATCAATGAATATGTATATCCACACTCTGTAAGTTTTTGGTAAAATGTGCTGTTGGGGTGCAAGCTTTGTGGAGAAATCTCCTTGCACCCCGGCCGGAGTAAACATACCTTCTGTATAACTCTATTCGAGTTGTAGAGTCTGTTTTCCGCAAGTCAACCCCTACTAGGTCCTGCCCCTCCTTGTCACCATCTCCACCTGACTCGTCCTCAAGGTGTGGGGGGACAGACGGGTTTGGGGAGGACCTACAGGAATGTGGGGGGGTGGGGGACACAGGGGTGTTTGGATTGGACCTAGAGGAATGTTTAGAGATGGGGAGTATAGGGGAGTTTTGGTAGGACCTACAGGAATGTGAGGGGGTGGGGAATATGGGGGGTTTGTGTAGGACCTACAGAAATGTGTAGGAGTGGGGTATATGGGGGGTTTTTGTAGGACCTACAGAAATGTGTGGGGTTGGGGCACACAGAGGGGTTTGGGTAGGACCTACAGAAATGCAGGTGGCACCAGTGCAGTGAAGGTAGAACCCAGCTCTTGGGGTCACCACCCCTGAGAGCCCTGTGCAGCCCAGGGACACGGAGGCTGCTGCAGGCACAGAGCAGGAGATGGGCTGGGGCAGCTCTTGGGCTGCATGGGAGGGGCGGTCGCTGCAGGGAGTTGCAGAGGTTTGGGGGTTTTTCTTGTGGTGTGGGAACAGTTTCCGTGTGTTACAGACACCCAGTGCCCCCTGCTTAGAGTGACAAGCGTTCTCCTTCCCATCAGCTCTTCAGTGACGCATCGAACCAGCAGCTGCTCACCAACAGAATTCAGATTTCCTGGGCCAGGTCGCGGGAGAACTGGAGGTAAGAAAGGCTCCACTTCCTGCGCTGCTCCGGGGTCATTCGCAGCTCTGCTCTTTTTTCCCTCGGGAAAGCAGAGTCTGGGGCAGAGGATAAAACTCTGCAGGCGTGGGAAGCTTGGCCTTGTGCTGGTGACCCACGGGGTTTGTGTGCTGCTGGTGTCTGGGCTGGAAGGGCTGAGGTGGGGACCCTCTGAAGAGCCCACGCTGCCCCAGACCCAATCTGACAGACCCACAGCAGAGTGCAGCTGTTGCTTTCGTACTTCTCAGCAGCTCTTTGTCCTGCTCCTTCCCGGAGCTTTGACCTGCAGGAGGAGGGTGACAGTCTGTCGGGTGAAGAGGAGCTGCCCTGAAGAGAAGCCCCCGTCTGCCTCAGCCCTGCACCCTGGGACTGTTCTTCCCTCTGCTCTGGATCTCTGGGGCTACTCAGAGCTGCCCTTGGCAGAGTGAATCTTCTCAGGCCCCGAGAGCTCTGGTGATGTCGTTACTGCAGGTTTCTTCAAGGCAAAGCTGGCCAGGAGAGAGAAGCCCTGTTTGGACCTGCAGGGCAGGGTCCTGCCAAGATGCTTTAATGGTACCTACTGGAGGAAACAATCACTAAATAACTTTTTGTATAAAGCTTTGAGCTCGCATTCTGCTGCCCTTCTGTCAGCAGGCAGCCCAGTTACTGTCCAGTGCCAGCCCAGCTGCCAGCCCTCGCCATCGCCTTCACAGCCAGCGCTGCCTCTGCCCATCGTCTGCCTCTGCTTAACTTTATAACCTCTGCCCAGCTTATAAAGTTAAGATACACATAGAGAAATAGGACACAAGACTTCACCTGATTCTTTTTTACTCAAAATGGAACCGTGCTAACGGAGTGTACTGGTTTGGCTGGGATAGTTAATTTCCTTCACAGTAGCTTGTATGGCGCTGTCTTTTGGATTTGTGACCAAACCAGCGTGGATAACACTCCGATGCCGTAGCTGTTGCCGAGCGGTGCTTGCACAGCGGCCAGGCCTTCCCTGTGTCCCATGCTGCCCAGCCAGGGAGCAGGCTGGGGTGGTCAAGAATTTGGGAGGGGACCCAGCCAGAACAGCTGACCCCAACTAATCAGAGGGATATTCCATACCGTATGACGTCATGATCAGCAATGAAAGCTGGGAAAGGAGGAGGAAGGAGGGGACGTTCAGAGTCACGGCGTTTGTCTTCCCAAGTCACCGTTACGTGTGATGGAGCCCTGCTCTCCTGGAGATGGCTGCCTGCCGACAGGGAGTGGTGAAGGAACTCATTTCGTTTTGCTTGTGCAAGCAGCTTTTGATGTACCTATTAAACTGTCTCTGTCTCATCCCACGAGTTTTCACACTTTTACCCTTACAATTCTCCTTCCCCCCACCCCCCCCCCGCCCCCGACCAGGGGGGAGTGAGCGAGTGGCTGGGTGCTGCTGAGCACAGCACATTTCAGTTATGTTGATCAAACTTTTAAGGCCAGTGTATTTCCTGCTTAATTTCAGTAGGATGTCAACATCTGATTAACATTGATACTGCGTGTTCATCTCAAAATGAAAAATTCTAATTGAATTTGTTTGAATAGTACCGAAACACTTAACTTTGGGGTGACATGAGTGACTACATCTGTCAGACCCCTCACAAGGCCTGTGGAAGTGTTAGTTCTCCCTCACGAATGTCCCACGCTACCTAACACTACAGCAGCACTGGAAAACCCAGATTGAGTTCTTTTCCACCCAAAATGAAACATTTATTTGGATTTTCATAAGTATTTTAATGATGCAACAAAATCCCTTTTTCCTCTAAGTGAAGCGTATTTCTGAGGAAACTACGTTCTTTATCACAAAACGCTGGTGAAAAACACTCGGTCTATTCCAGCATGGCTCTGAACTTCTGAAGTAGAATACTGGTGCTGGAGGTTGGGCTAAGCATAGGAGCCTTTCCCTCAAAGATGTGGTTTCTTAGGAGGGCCGGCAGAGAAACAAGGGAGGTCGGTATCACTGCAGAGCTTGGCTGTGGAGTGTGTTGCTCTTTCCCCGCTTTTCCTGCCCTTTGCTCTTTCCTGGGGGGATAGCAAGGGGACCTCCCTAGCTGTTCCCTTGCTCCCATTCTGCATCTCTCCCACCCCCAGGATACGCACCACCCACACCCATCAGTGTCATGAAGGCACCAGAGACACCCACAACCACCAGCTCAGAGGCCAGCACCAAGGGAGCCGACTCCATCTCCCGGGATGGGATCTCAAGGAGCGAAGCATCCCCGGGTCACGTCACCTGAGCGTACGCTTGCTAAGGGCTTTGTAAAGGAGCCCCCGGCAGCGCCGTCTGCGGGGTGGGTCTGTACTTTGTGGGTGTGGGGTCTTTGGCCGCCTGGGGAAGCGGGCTGGGGCTGAAGGCCGGAGCTATGCAGAGGGCGTGGCTGTGATGTGCTCTGGCCACTCTGACATCACAACAGCTGAGCCACGGTGGGGACGGTTAGAAGAGGCAGCGCCGCCCCAGTGCGCCCTGGGCCAACGGTGAGTGCACACGCGTCGGGAGGGAGGCTGGGCTGGGCAAGGGACAGGGTAGAAACGCAGCCCCCTCCGCAGGGCCCAGCTGCTTGCGGAAGCGCCTTTGGCAGGGCCCTGTGACGCCCCCGTCAAGGCTGGGCACAGGCCTTGCTGCCTCGCAGATGCCTCGCCCCCTCTCCTACCTGCCCCCAGTGCCCTACGGCTGCCCTCCCCTCTCCCCCCGCCACCGGCTCCCTGCCTGCCAGCCCCACTGAAACCCTTCTCCCCTGCCTCCTGCAGGCCATGGCTGTCATAACATTACTCGTCCATTGCTGAGAAGCATCGTCCAGCACACGCAGCTGGTTGGTGACAAGGTGGATGAGGCCGTGGGTGAGGACATGCAGCAGCGTGCAGCACAGCTGAGCCAGGAGATGACGCAGCTGCTGCAGGAGGTGAAGGAGCCGGAGCAGAGGAGCCCCGAGCAGAGCGGCTTTGGCTGGCCAGCCCTGCTCTTTGCTGCCTGGCAGCAGTGGCAGTTCTGGGCCACTGCTGGACTCCTGGCCCTGCTCCTCGGTCTCTGCTGGTGGCTCAGGAAAAGGAGCCCTGAGGTGGACAGCAGTGGCAAAGAGGAGAGCTCCAGCAGGGACACGGAGTGGGAGGAGGAGCAGCCACCGATCGGGGTGGGCAGCACCTTTGAAGGTTGGAGTCCCTGTGAGGACGACGCTGTCTACTGCCTGCTCGTGCCCGCCCGTGGGCACGCCTTCCACCTGGAGCTGGGCACCCCTGGAGAGATGCCGGCAAAGATGCAGCAGATGGAGCTGCCACGCAAACATGCAGCAGTCCAGTTCCTGGGCTGCAGGGAGTGCCTGAGCAGCAGTGACAACACCTGTGTGCGCTGGGATCAAGTGGATGACCTGCTCAGCCTGGTGGCGGAGCTCAGAGCAGAGGTCAAGAGATTAAGAAGTATTAGGGAGTGTGAAATGGAAATTGATCGGTGGAGTAACACCCTGGCACCCCAATGCAATGGGAGCAAATGGAGGCTCCAAACAAGGCAGGTAATCCCTCATCCTCTTGCCACCAGGCAGAGAAGGAGGGGACGTAAGAGATGGGGGAGGCTGGAAACAGGTCCCCGCTCAGGGAGGCAGAAAAATCCTGTCCTGACCTCCCTCACCCTCCATGGTGTCTCTTCACAATAGATTTGGTGCCCTGGAACTTTTGAATGAAGAAGATGTGGAGCCGGCAGCCAGACGCCACGTGGCCAGCTGTTCACCTCCCCCTCCCCCCTCTGATAAGATAGGGGAGGGACAAAAGAAGAGAATTCATGGGTTGAATAAAAAGAATTTACTAAATATAACAAGAGAACAACAGTAACAATAGTGAGTCCAAAAAGAAACGGGTAAAATGCAACAGTGGCTTACCGAGCGTGGCGACCGCCCCTGCCCCCACCCCCCCCCCCGCAACAACACGGCCCGACGAGCAGACGGTGTGCATGAGAGGGAGAGAGAGAGAGAGCCCGCCCACCTGGGCATGACATCACATGGTATGAAATACTGCAATGAAAATTAAATCCATCCTGGTCGAAACCAGTACAGTCTCCACTCCTTATTCCATACCATTGACGTTATGCTCAGGTTTCCAAATACATCTTAAGGAATCACCACCCCCTTCTTTCCCAGGTCTCACAGATATCATTCCCTTCCACAATGTTTGCTGAGTTCATTTAGTCCATAACTTCAGGTTCCATCTCTCATGACAGTCTATAAGGCTGAGGGATGAGGTGGAGTAGGCTCAGTCGGTAGAGCAGGAGGCTTTGGATGTGGCACGGGGATGTTGCAAGGCACCAGTTGCAATAACAGGGTTATTTGACAGCCCGGTTCACTGTCTATTCTCACCTAAAATCAAATCTCCCTGAGGCACACATTGGACCTCTCCATCCTTCTGCGTTACCCACCAAGTGCACCCAGGTCCTTGGGCAAAAGTAATCCCACGCATGGGTTTACCTTTACCCGATGCAGGAGTAACCCAGACAGCCTTCCCCAACACATTCCTAATGTGCACTGCGGGGGCTTTATCCCCATCCGCGGTATGTAGGAGGTTTGATTGAGCAGGGCCAGCCTGCTTGGCAGATCCTCTGGTGTTGACTAACCAGGTGGCTTTTGCTAAATGCACGTCCCAGTGTTTGAAAGTTCCACCCCCCATTGCTCTCAGTGTAGTTTTCAGCAATCCATTGTATCACTCAATTTTCCCAGAGGCTGGTGCATGGTAGGGAATGTGATATATCCACTCAGTGCCATGTTCTTTGGCCCAGGCGTCTATGAGGTTGTTTCGGAAATGTGTCCCATTATCTGACTCAATTCTTTCTGGCGTGCCATGCCACCATAAGACTTTCTCCTCAAGGCCTAAAATGGTGTTCCGGGCAGTGGCATGGGACACGGCATGAGTGTCCAACCAACCAGTGGCTGCTTCCACCATTGTAAGCACGTAGTGTTTGCCATGCCGAGTTTGTGGGAGCGTGATATAATCAATCTGCCAGGCCTCCCCATATTTATATTTTGACCATCGTCCTCCATACCAAAGGGGCTTTAACCGTTTGGTTGCTTGATCGCAGCACATGTCTCACATTCATGGATCACCTGTGCAATGGTGTCCATGGTTAAGTCCACCACTCGGTCATGAGCCCATCAATATGTTGCATCTCTTCCCTGATGGCCTGAGGAGTCATGGGCCCAGCGAGCCATAAATTATTCACCCTTATGTTGCCAGTCCAGATCTACTTGAGACACCTTGATCTTGGCAGCCTGATCCACCTGTTGGTTGTTCTGATGTTCTTCAGTGGCCCGGCTCTTGGGTACATGAGCATCTACATGAGGTACTTTCACAGCCAGGTTCTCTACCCCAGCAGCAATATCTCGCCATCATTCAGCAGCCCAGACGGGTTTGCCTCTGCACTGCCAGTTGCTCTGTTTCTGCTGCTGTAACCACCCCCACAGCACATTTGCCACCATCCATGAGTCTGTACAGAGGTAGAGCACCGGCCACTTTTCTCGTTCAGCGATATCCAAGGCCAGCTGGACGGCTTTCACCTCTGCGAACTGACTCGATTCACCTTCTCCTTCAGCAGCTTCAGAAACCCGTCGTGTGGGGCTCCATACAGCTGCCTTCCACCTTCGATGTTTTCCCACAATGCGACAGGATCCATCAGTAAACAGGGCATATTGCTTCTCATTATCTGGTAGCTCAGTATATGGTGGGGCCTCTTCAGCATGTGCTACCTCTTCCTCTGGCACCATTCCAAAATCTTTGCCTTCTGGCCAGTTTGTGATCACTTCCAAGATTCCCGGATGGCTGGGGCTCCCTATTTGAGCCCATTGTGTGATTAATGCGACCCATTTACTCCACGTGGCATCAGTTGCACAGTGTATAGAGGGGACCCTCCCTTTGAACATCCAGCCCAGCACTGGCAGTCGGGGCGCCAGGAGGAGCTGTGCTTCAGTCCCGATCACCTCTGAAGCAGCTCAGACCCCTTCACATGCTGCCAGTATCTCCTTTTCAGTTGGAGTATAACGGGCCTTGGATCCTCTGTATCCCCAACTCCAAAACCCCAGGGGTTGACCCTGAGTGTCCCCTCATGCTCTCTGCCAGAGACTCCAGGTAGGGCCATTCTTCCTGGCTGTGGTGTAGAGCACATTTTTAACATCTTGCCCTGTCCGAGCTGGCCCGAGGGCTACTGCATGAACTATTTCCTGCTTAATTTGCTCAAAAGCCTGTCGCTGCTCCAGGCCCCATACAAAATCATTCTTTTTCTGAGTCACTTGATAGAGAGGGCTGACAATCTGACTGTAATTTGGAATGTGCAGTCTCCAGAAACCCACAACACCCAAGAAAGCTTGTGTTTCCTTTCTGTTATTGGTG
Source organism: Strix aluco (assembly GCF_031877795.1). NCBI lineage: Eukaryota > Metazoa > Chordata > Aves > Strigiformes > Strigidae > Strix > Strix aluco. The sequence goes on from NC_133966.1 coordinate 1,594,721, forward strand.
GGGACATAACTGTTATTTTATTAATCACCTCCATTGGAATCTGACGGCGTCCATCTTGCCATTTTACTCCTAAAAACTGGATCTCTTGTGCAGGTCCCTTGACTTTACTACGCTTTATGGCAAAACCGGCTCTCAGAAGGACTTGGATAATTTTCTCCCCTTTCTCAAAAACTTCTTCTGCTGTATTACCCCATATAATGATGACATCAATGTACTGTAAATGTTCTGGGCCTTCTCCTTGTTCCAGTGCAGTCTGGATCAGTCCATGGCAGATGGTGGGGCTGTGTTTCCACCCCTGGGGCAGTCGATTCCAAGTGTATTGGACACCCCTCCAGGTAAAAGCAAACTGTGGCGTGCACTCTGCTGCCAGAGGGATGGAGAAAAATGCATTGGCAATATCAGTCGTGGTGTACCACTTGGCCACCTTCGACTAGTTCATGTTGCAGTTCCAACATGTCTGGCACAGCAGCACTCAGTGGTAGCATGACTTCATTCAGGCCACGATAGTCCACTGTCAATCTCCACTCTCCATTAGACTTTCGCACTGGCCATATGGGGCTGTTAAAAGGGGAGCACGTCTTGCTGATGACTCCTTGGCTCTCTAGCTGACGAATCGGTTTATGGATAGGGATTACAACATCTTGATTGGTGTGGTATTGCCATCGGTGCACGGTTGTAGTGGCAGTTGGCACCCGTTGTTCTTCAACCCTCAGCAATCCCACAACAGAAGGATCCTCTAATAGACCAGGTAACACAGACAGCTGTTTAATTCCTTCTGTTCCCAAGGCAGCTATACCAAAAGCCCACCGATACTCTTTTGGGTCCTTAAAATACCCTCTTCTGAGATAATCTATGCCAAGAATACATGGAGCGTCTGGGCCTGTCACTATGGGGTGTTTTTCCCACTCTTTCCCACTTAGGCTCACCTCGGCCTCCAATACAGTCAGCTGTTGAGACACCCCTGTCACTCCTGAAATACAAACGGGTTCTGCTCCTTTAAAATTTGATGGCATTAGGGTGCATTGCACACCAGTGTCCACTAGAGCCTTGTACTGCTGGGGGTCAGACGTGCCAGGCCATCGAATCCACACAGTCCGGTAAACTCGGTTGTCCCTGTCCTCCGCCTGGCTGGAGGCAGGGCCCCTCTAATGTTGGTCATAATACCTGCTAACGACAAATGGGTTAGTGTGGTGTGCACGGGTTTCAGCCTCATCTTGATCACTCACTTCTTGTGAAGACAAGTCAGAAGCTCTTCTCATAGGATTGTGAGCAAAGTTGACCTTTATGCTCTGTTTGGGCACTTGATTACTGGAAACCGGAGCAGCATTTCTCCTGAAAGGACCACGTTCTGTACTTGTTCTTCCTTCCAGCTCACACACCCACTTTTCTAGGAGGTAGGTAGGTTTTCCATTGCATTTCTTCATGTCTTCTCCATGGTCATGCAGGCAATGCCACAGCTTCCCCCATGGTGTGTACCGGTGCTCTCGAGTAGAGAAACAATTGCTCCTAATAGCCGAGATTCTGGTCTGTGCAGGTGGGGAGTAGGACATGTTCTCCTTAAGTTGCTGGACATCTTGCAATAATTTGTTCACAGCTGCGATGATGGGGGAAGAGACACTTTCATCATATTGTTGTAGTCAGTGAGCCAGTTCATTCACTGTTGGTGCCTCTTCGTCTGTCCAGTCCATTAGTGCTAATGCACTGGCATATGATGAGGGTGTGCTCCGTGCAAAAGTCCTCCAAATGGGCCGGGTGCATCAGACTTCATCTGGATCTGTGGGTAGCCGTGCATTATCTGGGTCATCGTAAACTGCCTCCTGCACAGCTAGCTCCCTCAAGGATTGAATGCCTCTTTCCATAGTGGTCCACCTCCTTAGTCGACATGACAAGTTGTCCTTGAAGGAATACCTCTCCCTCACATTTGACAGAAGTCGCTTCCAGAGACTAAGATTTTGTGTCTCCTTTCCACTGGCTTTGTCAATGCCCCCTTCCCTACACAGGGATCCCATCTGCCTCGCCTCCCTGCCCTCTAGTTCCATGCCACTGGCCCCGCTATCCCAGCACCGAAGCAGCCAGGTAACAAGTTGCTCAGGTGGCTGGCGGCTGTAATCTTTTCTTATGTCTTGCAACTCACTCAAGGATAAGGATTGGGTGACTATCACTGGCTCGGCCTCCTCCTGCTCTCGTGATGGGCCTGGTTCATCATCACCCTGTACACTGCGAGGGGATTTTTTTGTGTATTTCTTCTTCTGTATGGGAACAACTGACACTGTTGTGGGTTGTTTCTCTGGTTCAGCTGCAGCGCCCGTCCTCGAGTTTGTAGTGGCTGCAGTTTCTGTTACTTGGTTAATCTTAAATAGTAACTTAACCATAAACAAAACATGAACCACATGCAGGACAACACTAGCTCCGAACATCACAGCAAACATGTTTTTGTCAACATTCCAAAGATATTTGAACTCCCCAAATTTTTCAAACACAACTGTAAATAGCCCCAGGACCGATGACTGCACGCTATCATAGATGAGCATCACATAGTACAACAGAAACGAAACCTTAACCCACCTCTCACGGAAGGTGAGCAACAGCATGGGAAACACGTATTGCAAATGAGGTGATAAGATCTTAAGGAGCCAAGCAATCCACGTTTTACCTGTTTTGTTATTATCTCAAACAAAAAGAAAAGCCTTGGTGTCCCACGTTGGGCACTAAAAACTCTGAAGGTTTGAACTCAGCCGGCAGCCAGATGCCACGTGGTCGGCTGTTCACCTCCCCCTCCCCTCTCTGGTAAGATAGGGGAGGGACAAAAGAAGAGAATTCATGGGTTGAATAAAAAGAGAGAATTTACTAAATATAACAAGAGAACAACAGTAACAATAGTGAGTCCAAAAAGAAACAGGTAAAATGCAGCAGCGGCTTACCGAGTGCGGCGACCGCCCCCCACCCCCCGCGAGCAGACAGCGTGCATGAGAGAGGGAGAGAGAGAGCCCGCCCACCTGGGCATGACATCACATGGTATGAAATACTGCAATGAAAATTAACTCCATCCTGGTCAAAACCAGGACAGAAGAGAAGGAGGAAGAGAATGAGACAAACAAGGAGGAAGACCAAGGTCCACCAAGGTTGGGTCATTCTAGACCAGGTATTAAAACCAGTTCTAAAAAGAACCCCAGAAGAGTCATTGTAGTGGGTGTCTCTATTCTGAGGGGTGTCGAAGGCCCCATATGCAGACCAGACCCGCTTCATAGGGAAGTCTGCTGCCTGCCTGCGGCCTGGGTCAAGGACCTCAAGGCAAAACTCCTTGCTCTAGTGAGACCCAAGGACTACTACCCTCTCCTGGTTTTTCAGGTAGGTAGTGACGACATTACCAGGAGAAGTTCTAAAGTGATGAAGAGAGATTTCAGGGCCTTGGAGAAACTGATTAAGGGGTCGGGGGCACAAATTGTGTTCTCCTCCATCCCTTCAGTTCGGGGGATGGATGAAGAAGAATACCGGAGAACTCAGCAGATGAACTTGTGGCTCCAAGACTGGTGTTACCGTCAGGGCTTTGGATTTTTCAATCATGGATTGGCATACAGGGCACCAGACCTTTTGGCATTAGATGGAATGCACCTGTCCCAGAGGGGGAAGAGGATCATGGGACAGGAGTTAGCTGGGCTCATTGACAGAGCTTTAAACTAGATTTGAAGGGGGAAGGGGGAAAACATCAGCCCATCTGAAGTGCATGTATACCAATGCACACAGCATGGGTAACAAACAGGAGGAGCTTGAAGCCATGATGAAACAGAAAAATTATGATGTCGTGGCTATTACAGAAACATGGTGGGATGTCTCCCATGACTGGAGTGCGCCTGTTGATGGCTACAAGCTCTTTAGGAGGGACAGACAAGGAAGGAGAGGCGGTGGGGTGGCGCTGTATGTTAGGGACTGTTATGATTGCCTTGAACACAAGTGTAGTGAAGACAGGGTGGAGTGTCTTTGTGTTAGAATCAGGGGGAAGGCCAACAGGGCACATGTAGTAGGAGTCTACTATAGGCCACCCACCCCCGACAGAGAGGTGGATGAAATATTCTATAGGTGTTTAGGAGAAATCTCATGATCACTTGCCCTTGTTCTTGTGGGAGACTTCAACTTCCCAGACATCTGCTGGAAATACAACACAGCAGAGCGGGACCAGTTCCAGAGATTCCTGGAATGTGTGGGAGACAACTTCCTAACACAGCTGGTGAGAGAACCAACCAGAGAAGGTGCCCTGCTGGATCTCTTCTTTGTCAACAGAGAAGGACTGGTGGATGATGTGGCGGTCGGAGGACGACTAGGGCACAGTGATCACGAAATAATAAGAGTTCTCTATTCTTAGAGAGGCCAGGAGAGGGCTAAGCAGAACTGACACCCTGGACTTCTAAAGGGCTGACTTTGTCTTGTTTAGGCACCTGCTTGAAAGGATCCCTTGGGAGACGATCCTGAAGGGTATAGGGGTCCAGGAAGGCTGGGCACTCTTTAAGAAGGAAGCGTTAATGGCTCAGGAGCAGGCGGTCCCCAGGTGCTGTAAGAGAAGCTGGCAACAGAGAAGACCACCCTGGCTAAACAGGGAGCTTTGGCTGCAACTCAGGGAGAAAAGGAGAGTTTACAGCCTTTGGAAGAAGGGACTAGCCACTCACAGTGATTACAAAGAGGCTGTGAGGCTATGCAGGGCAGAAATCAGGAGGTCTAAAGCCCAGCTGGAAATTACCCTGGCTTCAGCAATCAAGAATAACAAGAAATGGTTCTATAAGTACGTCAGTAGCAAAAGAAAGACCAGGGAGAGTCTCCATCCCCTGCTAGATGCAGGAGGAAACATGGTAACATGTGATGAGGAGAAGGCTGAGGTCTTTAATGCGTTCTTTGCCTCAGTCTTTAATAGCAAGACTAGTTGTATTGAGGGAATCCAGCCTCCTCAGCCAGAGGACAGAGACTGGGAGAACGACTCCCCCGCAATCCAGGAGACAGTCAGTGACCTACTGCATCACATAGACACACACAAGTCTATGGGACCGGATGGGATACACCTGAGGGTGCTGAAGGAGCTGGCTGGGGTGCTCGCCAAGCCAGTTTCCGTCATTTACCAGCAGTCCTGGCTGACCGGGGAGGTCCTGACAGATTGGAAACTGGGCAATGTGACGCCCATCTATAAGAAGGGTCGGAAGGATGATCCAGGAAATGACAGGCCTGTCAGCTTGATGTCAGTGCCCGGGAAGCTGATGGAGCAGCTCATCCTGAGTACCATCACACAACACATGCAGGACAACCAGATGGTCAGGCCCAGTCAGCATGGGTTTATGAAAGGCAGGTCCTGCTTGACAAACCTGATCTCCTTCTATGACAGGGTGACCTGCTTATTGGATGAGAGAAAGGCTGTGGATGTAGTTTACCTCGACTTCAGTAAGGCCTTTGACACCGTTTCCCACAGCATTCTCCTGGCAAAACTGGCTGCTTGAGGCTTGGATGGGCACACGCTTTGCTGGGTGAAAAACTGGCTGGATGGCCGGGCCCAAAGAGTTGTGGTGAACGGAGTTAAATCCAGTTGGAGGCCGGTCACAAGTGGTGTCCCCCAGGGCTCGGTTTCGGGGCCACTCCTGTTTAACATCTTTATTGATGATCTAGACGAGGGGATCGAGTGCACCCTCAGTAAATTTGCAGACGACACCAAGTTGGGTGGGAGTGTTGATCTGCTCGAGGGTAGGGAGGCTCTGCAGAGAGATCTGGACAGGCTGGAGCGATGGGCTAAGGCCAACTGTAGGAGCTTCAATAAGGCCAAATGCCGGGTGCTGCACTTGGGCCACAACAACCCCCAGCAGCGCTACAGGCTTGGGGAGGAGTGGCTGGAGAGCTGCCAGTCAGAGAGGGACCTGGGGGTGTTGATTGACAGCCGGCTGAACATGAGCCAGCAGTGTGCCCTGGTGGCCAAGAAGGCCAATGGCATCCTGGCTTGTATCAGCACTAGCGTGGCCAGCAGGGACAGGGAAGGGATCTTACCCCCGTACTTGGCACTGGTGAGGCTGCACCTCGATGACTGGGTTCAGTTTTGGGCCCCTCACTACAAAAAGGCCATTGAATGACTCGAGTGTGTCCAGAGAAGGGCAACGGAGCTGGTGCAGGGTCTGAAGCACATGTCGTATGAGGAGCAGCTGAGGGAGCTGGGGTTGTTTGGTTTGGAGAAGAGGAGGCTGAGGGGGGAACTCATGGCCCTCTACAACTCCCTGAAAGGAGGGTGCAGAGATGGGGGATGAGTCTCTTTAACCAAGTAATAAGCGATAGGACAAGAGGTAATGGCCTCAAATTGCTCCAGGGAAGGTTTAGACTGGATATTAGGAAGCATTTCTTCACAGAATGGGTAGTCAGGCCTTGGAATGGGCTGCCCAGGGAGGTGGTGGAGTCCCCATCCCTGGAGGGGTTTAAGAGTCGGGTTGACCCAGCGCTGAGGGATCTGGTGTAGTTGGGATCTGTCAGTTTTAGGTCAATGGTTGGACTGGATGATCTTCAAGGTCTTTTCCAACCCAGGTGATTCTGTGATTCTGTGACTAGGAATTTGCCAAGTGAATTTAGTCCAGCAGAGTCCCATTCTGCACGTTTTATGCAGTTTGGCTAAATAGGCTGCAAAGTGGGTTATTTTAAAACAAAGTAAAACATTTCCATGCCTCTGCACCTCCCAGATAAAATTCCTGGTGTGGAGACTGGCAATCTTGAGCAGTGCCTCAGCGCCATCTCCTGGGGATTTTGCTGTCTTATGTGAGACATAGTAACTGCAGAAACCCAAGTAAGCATGTTTTACTAAAAATATTTTTATTTTTCCTCTCTCACAGCACTAATCAAGTTTCATTAACATTCAAGTACTTACATTATCTATGGAAAGCTACCCTATTACTGAAAAATCACCCCAAAAATATTCTGCTCCCTTTTCTCACTCTCAACTCCAGAAACAGTTCCCCTCACTTTATGAGCTGTCTGATCAAATGGTGCCACTGTTCCTCCTTGTTTTCTTTTGTCAAAGAGAAAAGTTTGACCTATATGAAGTAGTGTCCTCATATTTTCCTTCCAGAAAACTTGATTATGTCTGTAACTGGAGTGCCATGAGCACGGCAAAAGAAAAAGTGTTCACCCCAAACAAGCTGAAGTTGAGTAAGGAATAGTCTTTTTGAAATGAGGCTTAACCACTGGAAAAGTTGGGGCAGCCTGACACTAGAATAGGCTATTTTCTAGGAATTATCCCCAGCGTGATGTGCTCAAAAGGAACTCTTCAAAGCCAGTGGTGTTGCTGCACAAGGCACTTTGCAGGATTCAGGTGTTACATATGACAAAAGACTTTCCTTCCTTGTGTGGGAAAACAAAACACCAATGAAGAGAGGCCAGGTCTTAGCAGACTGTTATTAAAGTTATAAGGTTATAAGCTTATTCTCTTGGGAAACAAACTTTAAGTATCAAAAGTTTTCAGTGCATAGAAGAGATTGATACTGAACGAGGTTGTCCTATTCCAGATAGTTTCAGAAACTAGATTTACTCAAATGGGGGGGGATGGGGGGGGGGGGGGGGGGGCGCAAACCAGTGGAAGTCACTGTTGGTACCCCAGGAGACTTTCCTTTGTGGGATTTGAGTTCTCTCAGCACACCAGCAGTGCATGACCCCACTCCATACACAGAAGCTTGTACTCCCCTCGTCAGCCAATGCTGCAGCGATACACGCATCACACAACACTGCTGGAGTACAACCTTCCTGCGGCCAAGGAAGTTCTGAAGAGGACAAGAAAAGTTTAAGTATTACCAGATGTCTTCTCCATGTGAAAATATAGACCAAACTTCCATGAAATGGTGCTTGTCTTTGGTCTTTGCTAGGTAAAGAATTGAGCTCTCCTCCATTAATAGACTAACACTAATTCTCTGTGCTCTGCAAGCTGATTGATGAATCTTACACTAAGGTAAGACTAAAACAAAGAGTAGGCATATTCATGCTCAGCTTTTAATCAGTTACAGTACTTACCAGAAGAAGTCAGAAGGCCAAAGGGAAATGATGTCCTAAAACACCTTTTTGCTTTGCTGTCCAGAGGAGCTGAAAGAATGACAATACCAAGCCAGTATCAGTATTGACCATGAAAAAAATTATTTCCCATTACTTCCAAAGAACTGAAAGTGAACACCTTTATATGGGACAGTATAAAAAAAAACCTCCTTGCTTGAATTCTTTTTTTTCCCTTCATATCACTCCCATGCTCTTACTGCTCAGGAAATAATTGATAATCCTGACATAGACAAAGGTGGTACACAAAGTCTGACCCATTTTCTAGGCTACCAACACACAGGCTCAAACTCCAAGAGCTGCAGGAAGCACAGAAATTACCACCCCTTGACCAAAGCAAAAGGAACATGCTTCATTTCTGTATCTATTCAAAATCAGTAACCACGGAGTTTGATAACCAAGTCTCCACCTCTGAAGGAAGTTAATTCAGTGCAATTCTTGCAGTTGCAAAGGCTACCTTAGGGACAGAAAAACAGGGTAAGGGAAGCAGACAACATTTTTGTACATGTGTATATAGCTACTCTAATGGCCAGATTATACTGAAAACACCCATTCAAGTGACTTCCAGAAAAAACAGGTTGTCATACAGCCTCCAGATAGCTCAGCAACACGGATAGAATTTTAGTAAATACAAGAACTTAGAAAAACTGGCAATACAGGTGGAAATACAGGGGCGTCCCCGAGTGTCACATGGCTTGACTAAGTTGAGAGATTCTACTTCCTAGTTAGCTGCACAGATAACTAAACTAAAATTTACCAGAGTCATTGAAATAAACTGTTGAATGTTTTGTCACTTGTTATTTACCAACAAAATCAGAAAGAAGCACAAGTTACTTGAAACTATGAAATATTGTATTTGATAGGGAGAAGAACTCTATCAATCAGCAATTTCAGAGATGTCGAATGGCTGAAGATATTTCTCTTACTTCCACACATGTGAATCAATAAAGAAATCCTACATGCAACAATCCAGTAATTCAGCATTCTTCTAATCCTGCGCTTTACCTTGCAAATGTTTCCTGGTGAAATAAGAGCTATAAGGCCATTTGATGATTTAATAAGCAATCAAACTGCCATTCAAGGCAACACGATGACATATGAATTTCACTGCAGGCAAGTGCCAGGTTATACACAATGGAAGGAACAATCCAGCTGAACAGGCACATGCTGATGGGTTCTAAAATTAACTGAAACTGTTCAGAGAAAGCAGCAAGGGTCAAGATGAACAGCTGACTGAGAACATCTGCTAAAAATGGAGAAAACCAGACACAATGTTAAGAGAAAGACAAAGAATAAATATTCCAAGTACTGTCCTATTGTTTGACTGTTATACAACTTCACCTTGTATATATTTACTGTCTCCAGCTATGAGACTTCTGTAAAATGAGCAACTAGCACCTACATGAGGCAAGAATCTTCACTGCTGTGCTCTTCTATAGCCCTGAAAGAGATCAGTCCAGGTATCTGCATCACGGATAGCAGAAAATGGAAGATCTCAGGAAGGACAAAGAGGCTCAAAGTATAAAATCCTGCCTGTAAAGAGATACTAAGTGATATTGCATTTATTTTTGTTTAGAATTACCCGATCATCACCTGGATTTTACATCTTTCTATTAGAATGAAAAGAGGGGAGAAAGAAGATGACAATACCAAGCATGACAAGGAAATCGAAGTTCTCCTTCACACAGACAGAAGATGAAGACAAAACTTGAAGCAATGGAAGAACTGAATGGTTTGTGGATCAGGCTCACTTTGCCACTTTCAAGTTAGAAAGAATAAAGTATCAATCTTTGTTGAAGAGTACAGGGGTACAACTCCATTTTACAGCCATGAAACTAGAGAAAAGACAGTATGAGAATCTGATCTTACAAGTCAGATCTACAGAACTGTGCATTATCCTTATGAAAAGACATCTCATGCTCAGACAATCTACTGGATAACAGCAGAGAAAACCATATCAGAGTTTTTTGCCACTGAATTGACTCACGGCACTGTTGTCACATTTAAGTTACTGTCACATAAAGATGAAAGGAAAACTACTTCTACTAAAAAGATTACTAATGACCATTTTTACATTGATATGCATTTTTAAAGGTATCACATTGGGTAAAGCTAAACTGCAACAGGTATTCAAAGTCCCTTTTTTTTCCTCTCAAGAAAAACAACTTCAATCTCATGTTTGAGTCAATCCAATTCTTTTTTTCTTCAATCAAACAAGACAGAGAGTAGCAGTCCAAGAAAACAAACAGAAAACCCCACTTATAACTTAAATCATGGAATCATTTCAAAAGGACAGTAAAGTTGCAGCTGTACTATCAGAAATAAGCAGCACTTATCTGGCTGTAGGAGCAAACTATCACTGCCTCTACAGACCAACTGGTTGTTGCTGATGAACCAGTACGGCTTGGAGGGAGGGAACAAAAAAAAAAATCTCAGACTCGATGTTAACAGAGAATTTCTGAAAAATTTTTGTGGTCAAGACTATACCAAACCTCAAAAGGCAATCTTGTAGACAAGATATTCTTCCTATGGTGCTGAACACTATATATGTGCAAAACAGACCGATAAGGAATTCTTTAAACAAAGATACTTACTGGGACTGTCTTGTTCCATCCATGCCAACAGCAGGTCCTTGTCAATGCAATTTCAGCTCTTCCTGAAAGATGATCAGGACTGTTCCTCAAACAGTGCAAAATCCTGTGAAATACAGTCACTGCCTGTGACTTCAGTAAATGCTACATTGGTGAAACCAAAAGCGTTTTAAATGTTTACTCAGTCACTGATTATAAGCTGAAACCTTACTACATATAGCTGTTCTAGTTGAGCAGAACTGGATGGTTGGAATAAAATGTCAAATGTCTGAGAGTGGGTCACTTTAATAGCAGATTATAATTATTTATGGATATTATAATCCCCAAAGAAAGAATATTTGCTTATAAATTACTTTAGAAGAGTAAATAGAAGACAGTTAAAATCACACAAGTGATGAAAAACATTGTATTTCTCCACATAGTGCCAATTCCTTTTTTTGTCACTTCACAGAATTTATTGCATACTCATTTTTTTTTTTCATTAAAAGTTATGGTAGGTATATTGGCCAGCTGAAAAAAACAACTTAAACCATTCCACACAGGCATAGTTCTTACTGCACAATGGATAAATTATGAAGACTTCCAGAGACACCATTCCTAAAAAAAAAAAAAGAAAAGATTCAGACACAAACTTCTTGAACAGTATTTCAGCTTTAATAGACCCAGAACCATAAACCATCAGAACAATTCTATACACCTAGATAAAGACTTCCTATAGACCTGAAACAATACAGTGTAAATATGTCTTAACTAGAAAATACAAACATGCTTTTGCAAGATTGTTTCGCTGGTTTTGAGCGTAGTTGTCACTTGAAGATTGGCTGATCACTTTCCTTCTCTTTTTTTCTATAAAGATCTGAAAAAGATGATATTTCAAGAGTTACTCAGCATTTCTTCAGGGACAAATGACATGCACTTCTAGACCCACGTAACCAATAACATGGTTTTTCCCAGAAGCTGTTTTCAGAATGAATTTTGCCTGTTATCAGAGGTCTCCAGAACAGAGACACCATCTTAGTGCATCATAACAAGCAACAAATGCTGGGAACATACAAAATTCCATTTTTTGCTGAAACAAATGTCAAAGTCCAAAGAAAACAGTGATCTGAAAGCAGCTCTCACTTCTTATCTCTAATACTCATTTTGTGAAACAGGAAGTGTTCAGAAAACATATTTTTAGCTTAAATTTCTTTAGCTTTCTGAATTTCCCAGGATTCAGTCTTTAACTTTTCCTTCCACTTCCAAGCTCCTTAGCTTCTTTTGCCCTGCATTCCTGTCATTTTCTTCATCCTCCTGTGGACAGCATTTTGGTTACTGCTGCATCTATTCACACCGTTTACAGAAAAGTCAACAGAATAACTCAGTATGGGCAAATGCTCACCAGAGCAAATGAAAAAGGACTGAACAGAATGAAGAGATGTACTTCTAACAGCCAGAGCACGCTCAGCACTTTAGTTACTGACAAAACCATAAAGCTGGATTTCAGAAACAGTCCATCAAGCCCTGGCCTATAAGACTCTCTATAGGCTGGCTTAGACAGGGCAATGTAATTGAAGCACACCCAGAAGGCTACTGAAACTGTCCTTTGAAAAGCATGGGTGTATCCAAATCCTAAAGTAACCCTAACATCAGCTGGGCAGAAAAGGAATCAGAAATTACCTTAGGTGCTCACTTGCCCTGCAAAGTTCACTGTACATGCAGACCTTTCTCTTCAGTGTTTCAGTCAGGCTATTCCAAATCTATGGATTCCTTCATGGTCTCTATTTCTGTTATCCCTTTATGCTACTCTTAAACGAACACCAACTACTGGAAAAACAAATTAAGACTCAACTGCTGTACTAGAGGAAAAAGTAATACTCCACAAGCCCAACTAAGGTATCTAAGAATCCAAATGTGAAGCATCTCCGTGACTACTGTCGGGGTGATACAACAAGTCAGCAGTCACCCGCAGAGAAGAGAGGTGAGAAAACAGAGACAATTAAAGTAACACATCGGGAAGAAAAGACCAAAAGGAATGGTCAGGTAGAATCCAGAAATAAGTCAGTACTTTCAAACCTCTTCTGCAGTTTGACTCGATCAGGTTTGTTCTGTCCCCCCGATAGTTTATTTTAAGCCAAGATTACAGAAATAGATTACAGTGGACAGAACACTAACCCGTAATCATTTACCGAGGAATCAGGGACATCTAGAGGGCAAGAACTGTCCATTGAACAAAGCTTTCTCTTAGCTCGTTCTGGCTCGAGCTCCTTTCTTTTGGCACTTTCTGGTTCTGCAGACTTGGGAGAGTTTATTGTTGCCATCAGCTTCTTTGCTACAAGAAAAATTTTATCGTAAATCTTACTGGTTTATGAACCTCAAAATTAATGAATAAAGGTTTAATGAATAAAGGTTTATTAAAACCAGTTTAAAAATGAAACAGATGTAGTCTGAAATTGAAACATAAAAATTCAGACGTGGTATGTATTTGACTACCACAGTCTTCTATATCCAGAAACAGTTTTCTATAGCTTCAAATGCAAAAGCTTAAAGGACACATTTTAATAGCACCAAAAAAATCAATTGGGATTCAGATTTCACTGGATGCTAAATACAACAGGAATTGAAAACCAGGCTTAACTTCTTTGTACTGACAGAAGCACAAGGCTGAGTCGATTTCCTCTATGTACTTGTATAGTTTTATCAGACTAGTACCAGCTCTGTGAAGAGATGAGTGTGTGCATCTTATGAGCTAGAAGGAAAGAAGAGATCCCAATCAATACTAAGTTATGCAAAAGAGGGAAAAAACACAGGACACAGTAATAAAGGTTACAAATTAGACCTCATTTGCTCAAATTACGTATTTTCAGGGTGAAATTTGGAGTAGTCTGAATTTGGCTTCCATTGATAATGACATGTTGTCCTTATGGAACCACTCTGACAAATGCTGAAGATTTTAAAAATCCCACTATCTTAATTTTAACTGTCCATGTTGAATAGTGACTGACCTTGTTTTAACGAGCCAAATAATAGTGTCTTTTAGAATTGGGGATTCCTTGGGCCCTCTGCTAATTTTAATCTTTTTTTAAAAAAAAAACCCAGTAACTCAGAAATCATGTCTTACTGTAGGAAAGAATAAAAATATATTCTTCAATGGGAAGTCCTAGCAGTTAATTTTCCCAAGGCTGTGCTTAAACTTAATGAAATCCATTAATTGCTTCAGAGCAAGTTTATTGAAGTCCTCCACATATTTTCAGGAGATACCGGCTTTCAGACTCTGTAGAACTAATCTTCCTCTCCCACATACATACTTCAAAAAACATTAATACAATTTCCACAGAAACAAAGCAGGAGGCGGGGGAGGGATTGCTTAGAGAACAAGGTCAGATCTGGGTTTGAATTCAACTCCTGAGTTTTTTAGATCAGCAGGTCAAGTTTCTGAAATTGCCTTTAACTGTTTTACTGTAAGCAGGAACAAAGTAACTCAGACATTTTGAGCTTAACATTGCTTTTAGGATCAATTTATCTGCACATATTCCACACTGCATCCTTCCGCTCTACCTGGCTTACCTTTCACACTTAAACCTAAACTCTAGAACCACGTGGTCCTTGTAATCCAGTCGGCCTCTTCCACTCTGCAAGATTCAGTCGAGCAGGCCCCAGCTCAGACTCCATCGTTTCATAAATGAAAGAACAACTGGATGCAGCAGACGTGGCCTTTAACAGCACATACATTAACAGATTGCAGTAGAAAAAAGCTATTCTACAATACCCAGATAACATGGAATAAGCCTTATTTATTCTGTACAAACCTTTAGAGTGAATAATAACAGGAGAACTTTGGAAAGAATCTCCAATTTTTTGTAGTCTTCCATCTTTCTTTTTAGCTGACTTTTTACTTGAAGTAGATCCTTGCTTTCTTAAGGGGTATTCTTTTCTAAACAACTGTGTAGAAGACATCTGTACAGAAATACAAGATCATTGTTTAAGTTGAAAAATTGACTTATCTTCAAGTTTAATTCCATTTTATTTTACTTCAATGCTATTTTCAAGCTGACATTTTGAGCTTTGCTACTGATACCTCTGTTCATTACACCAATGATACTGCCACAGCAAGCAATGTAGACAACCTTATTTTATAACCAAAAGAAAAAAAAATATCAGAGTTTCACAGAATACATTTAAGAGCATGAGTAATATAGGAAACAAATAGTTTCTTTTAAAAAAAAAAGTAGATTCAGAGTTTTAGAGTATTTCATTAGACCAGCTGTTCTAGTTATAAAACAGAAGGAAACTGACGGTGAAAATAAATCTTCTGTCCACCCTTTGAGCCTGCCCACGTTACTACCAAGGCCTAAAATAATATTTTTATAATTGTCATGCATATAGATGACACAAACCTTAGTTTTACTTCAAAAGGAATTGCCTATAACATGACATATGCTACGAGTATGTTCAAACTAGTCTTCATAACTACTCAGCATGCAACATCCTTCCCTGTGAATCCCTGTACGCTGCAGCCAGTACACGTTCTGGGCAAATACAGACTGACTCTCCTTGGTTAGCTTAGAAAGTTTAGTAGGAAGACAACGTCAGTGTTTAAGAATCCTATTAAAATACACAGATAAGATACTGTTGCATAGGAATGTTTGATCCTTTCACAAGTCCACCTTTACAGAAAAGGTGGACTTGTGAAAGGAGAAACTAACTTCAAAATTGAACAAAACCAAACTATTGTCTTGTTGCGTGTAGAAGGTGAATTAGTCCTAGCAGGTTTTGCATTTTTCTTGTTCTCACTTTTCACAACATCCTAAGAAAATAAATATGACAAATTTTAACCAGGATTCTTCTGGAAAGAACAACAATTAATCTGTATTAGAGAAGCAGCCACTGTTTAAATGCTATGACTAACAGTAGGGAGGCATTGGCTAATATTGGATAGGGGTAACTCTTCAAATGTGAACGAAACGCTCAACAAACTTGTGGAAGGGAACTAGAAATGCCTGCAGTCAAACCATTCTGACATTCACTATTTTCTTCTCTCCATTATTTCCTATGCTTTTGTCTTTAAGAAATTTGACAAGCCAACACACAAATTGAAATTAATAAATCTAAGTGTAAATTCAGATTTACGGTGACAGGTTGGTAGCCCAGTGCCGTTGCTAAGCTGTCTTTTAATGACAGCTTCTCTCTTGTGAAGTGGTGCCAAGAGTTCAGATAACCGACAGCCATACCAACTGGTAACAGCATCAGAAAATGGAAAGAGGATTTCGTTCTTTAATTAGAAGGGAGTCTCTGCAAAAGATTTGGGTTTGTTTGTTTCTAAAAAACCAAGGGGGTTTTGTTTTAATTTTTTAAAAGTTTGACATGAGCAGTATGTGGTTATTTTAGCACTACAGGTTTCCCCTCAGTCCTTAGTTTTAGTTTTAACAATGCTTTTCAACTTTAGGAAATTTAAAAACCAAATTGTGTCTTCAGTAGACTTGTAACAGTTAAAGTTACTGAATCATTTTATAATCTATTCCTGTTTGGCACATGTAACACGAAGATAAATATTTAAGAGTAACATTGAGGTGAATAAAACAGCAATAAGATACTTCTAAAATTAGTTCCATGTTATTGAAAAATTACTTAGCTAAATGTTATCCCATCAGGGTATGAACATCTACACCATGAGAGGATTTATAAATGGATCGGTAAAAGAGTCTTCTCAAACCATGAGTGACTACGTTAGATGAAATATATCCATCTGTAGATAAGGATCAGTGTTTTTTCAGTGCCTTCAGAAGGATGATTATTTTTACACTTGCTTTTCCAGCAGCCTAAGAGAATACTACTCTCAAAGAAAACTGGTTCAAGACATAGGAAGTTTAAATCAACTCTGGACATTACTCCAGAATGAAGTGTCCAATTCCAGATGAATTAACTTACACAGCTTTTAACAGTTACTTTTGCAATCCAAGTTTAACAGAATGAGTTTATTGAAGTATTATGTCTTCAGATCTCTAGAACCTGGATTAGTTAACTAGTATTTCCCTCAGGTACATAAGTTTTATAGTGTACAGAGAGGTGGTATTCTCTTAACTAAAGTACTTCTTCTTCTGAGAGGGAACTTGAAAGAGGGAGAGAGAAGAATGAACAAGAACTCAGAACTAATGATACAGTTAAAGTACGAAGAACTACAGAAAGTAACTTTTGGGAGATTCCCCACATTGCTGAAATAGATAGTGAGAAAAAAACAAAACAAAGGGGTTATTAACAACACATCATTAGTACATACTTTCTATAAATATAACAAACATACCTCTTTGTTTACAGACTGATCTATTTTATCTTGTCCTTCAGGTAAAGGTACTTCTGCCAAAGACTGAAGACTTTTATGGTTAACGCCTTGTTTCAATTCCTTTATAAAGTCATCTTTCTCAGCCACCTGTTTTCTTAGTTCTTCTGTATCAGTTGCCTCATCCTAATAAACACAGCAAAAATTGCCACAAATTGCAGGACTGGCAAAAGAAATTAACATGTGCATGAGCATTGTTACAATTACTCAGTAGCATCAGTTTTAGAATTGCAGGTCAAACAGCCAGCTGTCCAACAAAAAGCCAACAACTTCATGTATGAGCGGCCTCTATTTAAAGTCACGAAAGGTCATAGAACAGCCTGGGAAGATGTCATGCAAAATTTTCATTTTACTCTACTTCTGTAGGGTTATAAAAGTTCACCTCCCATTTGTTCATGAAGTTCTTGGTTCTGTGAAAAAGGCAGCAGATGTGATAGTTGTTTCAGATTTCCAGTCCAATCAAATCGCAATCAAATGATCAAATAGACTTGAGTGTTTATTTGAACTACGAAGTTTTTTGAAACTTCAGTTACTGTTACAAATGCAGTTTCAGAAAAGCATAAAGCTTTTTTTTATATTAGCTGCAAACAATTTCAATATGTCTGAAATAGAGCCAAAATGTGGTGTTTTACAGAATTAGTGAATAACAAAAGAAAAACGACAGAAAACAACTACAAAAAAATCCCACAGAAACGAGAGAGAATGAGAGAGGACCTTTCCTGAATCCTTCACTGCCGCTTGTTTCAGTTCTGCTATTTCTTTATCTTTCTGTACGGTGTTAGAAGCCAAAGTCTGAGCTGTACTTCCAAAGCTTCTACTAACTGATCCCTTTCTTCACGCCACTTTTGAAGATTGCTGGCCTTTTCTACCAGCCGTGCAGCCAGTCTTTCCTGAATGGGGGAAAAAATAGGTTAGAACTGAACACCACTTCTACAAACCATCTGAACTGTTCTGACAGCTTAGTTTGGCATAGTCAGTACTATCTTATGGCCTCAGGAGGCTTGAGAGCCTATGTAGATCTTAAAAAGCTCACACAGAACTAGTTTCAATACAAATATCCAAAAGCAAACCATGCTTCAAATGAGAAAAAACTGTATCTAAATTTATACTCTTTGTGAAGAGAATTTTTGTCAAGAACCACCACTCCTGCTTGCCCACTTTCTGATTTTATTAGAGAGTCTCAGGCAAGAAAAGTCACAGACAAAGTGAAAGTAGTCCCAAGCTCCTAACACCCCCCTGTACTGACTGCAGGGCCAGAAGGTCATTGCTAACTACTTCTAGATGCAAGTACAGTTTTAGATTGCACAGATTCATACAATAATTTCATATGCTTAGGAAATTACACCCTTGATACAGCCCAGTGACCAGGCAAGGTATCCACCTTGTTATTAACTATCAGTCACTCTACTTTGAGAGCGATATGGGAGCAAAACCACTGGCATTTTGACCCAGTATTTTTACTGGGAAGATCTGGAAAGAAGCTTTTTTTGTCAACTACTTCTTGCTTCTTCTCTTCCTTCTAAAGCCTCATAGGCTTCCCCACCCCCCCTTTTTTTTTTTTTTTCAGAAAAGCCAAGCAACAAGTCTTGTTTTTCAAGGTATGTTTTCTCAGCTTCATTAAGTAGCAATTCATTTAAGCATAGGTTACGTATTGGTGTTTTACACACAAGATGAAGTTTGAAGAATTCACAGCAAGGCGGTGCTGGTGACAGGATAGAAAGGAACAGGCACTTTCACTTCCATTAGGTATTATGCTTTTTCATTTTGTGACACTCTTGTTCTTCCCTTTTCACATGGAGAAGATCCCATGTAGGCTTTGCCATGTGATAAATGAGGGGATTTGACAAAGGCCAGCTCCCCTCAAGTGCCCACACTGTTAACACTTGACACGAGATCTGCTCTGTACTAAAGACTCCGCTGAGACCTCCAGTCACTTACAATTTCTGCTTGTTGCTCTACACAACGTTTTCTGGCCTCCGCAAATTTTCTCATTTCTCTGTTGCGATGACTCTCAGCTTCTTTCACTTCACTTATGAGTCTCATTTTTTCCTCCAGCCAGTTCTTTCTATCAGTTTGATACTTTGCCTCATTCTCCTATTTTAGTGGAACCAGAAATAAAGCCACAGGCAGAGATTAAGCAACACAAAAACAAGTCTTAAAATCCAGATTACCATTAAACACATTAGTTTCAAAAAGATAACAGAAATACTAGCACAGTTTTACTCCAGCATATTCCCAAGTGCAAGCATTACATTCTCATTTGTTCTTTTCCATTTAAAAAAATTGTTTAGCAGTTTCCAGAACTTATTATTCAGACGGTCATGTCTTCAGGGAACAGACTTTTCTTCCTCTAAAAATGCTGTGGGTAAGTCACAAACACTATTAAAGTTACACCAAAGGTCATGGCAAAAAGACCCTTTTTACTTACAAATTCCCAATCTTTTATACTGCCTTGCGGGACATGTCAGGAAACCTACTTCAAGACTGAAAGGCAAAAAATGCAGCACCATTTGCATGGGAAACAGAGATAGTGTGTAACCAGGAATGTTACTTCAATCCACAGCAACTTTGCCTCCTTCTCTACCACAACCAAACCTCTTGTCAGA
The DNA here is from genome assembly GCF_031877795.1 of Strix aluco. NCBI lineage: Eukaryota > Metazoa > Chordata > Aves > Strigiformes > Strigidae > Strix > Strix aluco. Next base: position 1,614,283 of record NC_133966.1, read on the forward strand.
CATTCTCCCACACAAGACAGGAGGCACCTGAAAAGCTGCCTGGGAAAAAAGTCTGCTTTCTAATCCAAGGAGAATGAAGAGGTGGACCCTCAGCCGAACAGGAAGGGCTTACAGGTCACACAGCAAGCACAAGATCTGTAAAGAGTCTGATTTATTTGCCCAAGCAACTGATGGGGAAAAGGTCTGAAACAATCCAGCTCCTGACATCTGTTCAGGACAGCTGTAAGAGGAGCCCGGCTAGAGAAGCACCGTCCATGGCAGCTCACCGCAGTGAAGGCTGCACCCCACTGTGGGGCATCAGCGATGCTGTGTATTACACAGACACCCATCCAGACTTTGCTGCACTGGCACACTGCAGATTCTAGAGGAGGTTTCCTTCACCAGTGTAAGAACTGGCCACATCACGCCCTCGCTCTTGAAGATAGTGACACAAAAATAATTTAGACTCCTAAATGGAAGTTATGGTTTGAAACCTAAGTATGAATTACATCACCATGTTTTACCTTCAGTTCTCTTTGCAGCTTTATTAATTCCTCATTTTCATCTCTGGTTTTTCCATGGTGTTGCTCATCTTTTGCTGCCAGTCACTATTGCTCTGGTTATTCAGCTCTCTGTATTTCTGCTTCCATGCTTCCAGTTCCAGTCAGTACGCAAAATGAGGTTATATAACACACAGTTTAAATGTATATTTGACCACATTCACATCCTTCTACTGAAGTTACGTGGATTTATCAGCTGTGACCACAAAGGGACAACAGAAGCCTTTAACTGTTAGAAGTTTGTTATGTCCTATATACAATTAATGCCTAAATAACACTCAACAAATCAAACCAGAGATTTAAAGCAGCTATCACAATACATCCAAAACACTTTTGCCTCCTTGCTCACTTTCCATGGAGAGATTACCCCGAACCAATCTGTTGGCCTCTTCTAATTTGGCTTCAAGCACTTGACCTTGTTTAACCTGAGTCTGTTCTTGTTCTTCTAATGCCATCTGCATATCTTCAATTGTTGTTTCCTTTGCACACTGTCCTGGTTGGGGCCAGGGCAGAGTCAGCTTTCCCTGGGCTGAGAGGGAGCACAGCTGGCGGGTGGTCCCGATGCTCACTGGAGTATTTCCCACCGGTGATGCCGTGCCCAGGGGGTACAGCTGGTCCGGGCTCTCTCTGCTGCCGCCGGTTTCGGGTGCAGGTGGGTGCTGCTGCGGAGGGGGCGGTCACTGTGCTCGGTAAGACACTGCTGCATTTTACCCTTTTTTTTCGACTCATATTGTTACTGTTGTTTTCTTGTTATATTTAGTAAATTTCTTTCTTTTTATTCAACCTACGAATTCTCTTCTTTCTGTCCCTCCCCTGTGTCACCGGGGAGGGGGGAGGTGAACGGCTGCCACGTGGCGACTGGCTGCTGGCTGAGCTCAAACCTCAACACACACAGATCTGAAAATAAATCTACAGATGAGCCCCCATCCTAGCTCCCACCATTCTCTCCCAAAGTGCCTTCATCACAAGTAATCTCCCCCATTTCCTGAGATCCAAAGCTCTATTAGAAAGAAGTAGAGTATCTCTATGGAACTTTCCAAATCCAGAATTCTGAAGTGATTCCCATCAACTTGATTTAGGTGAGCATGTCAGTGTTAATGTCAGACTAAGGCTGGTATTAGATGAAAAACTAACTACTATTCCACTGCTGAGTGTTTATCAAACCTGCAGAAACTGTTACTGTGCTAGTTCATGTGTCAGGGTTTGATGTTGTTAACATGGCCAGCTAAAGTGGCAAATAAACACCAATATCGAGTAAGTTAACACCGATAGAGCAAATCTAGCCTTTCTTTGGGGCTTATGTTTCTTATTCTGAGACTGTTTCTTTGCTTTCAAATATTCCTGCTAATAATGATTCAATAAAAATTAGTTCCTGACTGTAACATTTTCATGCCCAGGTTGGAGTTTCTCAGTATTTTAAAATATAAATATGCAAGACTCTCCAAATTAGTTAACATCACAACTCATTATGTTGCCATTGCACACCCAAAAAATGTCACAAGAAGGGCTTTTTCTGACCTTTACACGCTTTCTCATGCTGTTTGGAGATTTCTTCCAGCTACTCATTATTCAGCTGCTCCTAAATATCACATTGAAAGCAAATTAAAGAAAACATGTCAAAAACATGTTGAAAGAAACAAATATACATGCTACATATTAGAAGCTTTTCATTCTGAGCCTCAGTAAGTATTAAATAAAGTACTTAAAGGCAAAGAGTTGAGAATAAATAAATTTTTCATATAGTGAAAGGAGCATTCAGGCTGACTAAAGAAGTGTTTAGAAGACATTACTCTGACATATCTAAATGTCACTAATCAGGATCAGGGTACCTGCAGGTATTAAGTATGTATTTACTAGGCAGATTACTCTGTTTAAAACAATTTGCCAAGGTCCTGCAGTGAGAAGTTCTTTAAACATCTTTCATTCATCCATTAAGTCTAATTTCAGCTGGCTACGCTTGCTTTTACCCCAATTTCGGTAAGTTTTCTCCTGTTGGTTGGAACATTTGCCTCATTACTGGATTAGTTAAAAAAATTAAAAGCAAGCAAAATTTTAAAAAATAGAATACCTTTTTAAATTGCAGGATTGTGTGCTGTTTGATCTCTAATTCTTTACTGAACTGGTTTGTAATTTTCTGACCCTCATTAACTTTGTACCTCAGGGACTTCTCAGATTGCATTCTACACACCTGTAACAACGCACAAAGAGAGAACGCAAAGCTAACATTTAGTTATAAGCCTTTTGCAATCTCTGCAGGTTATCTAAGTAAAAAAATACTTTAATCAAGAATCAAATTTTTGCAAGCATCTTTGCTAAATTTCAGGGGCTAGAAGCGCACTGCACTGTACATCCTTCCTAGGGAACAATTTTCACCATAGAATAGAGTATTAAATTTGGCAGGAAAAAAAGAACAACAACAAATGACACCACCAAAACCAAACCACCAGGAAACAGCCGAATCACATGACAAATTCAGTTCTCCTTTTAAAAAAAAGTGTTTCCTGACACGTGATCCCATACACTCCGTGCTACTTCCCAAAGGATTATACAATGCATGTTGACTGGGGAAAAGGTCCTGAAGTGTCGGGCTGCTGGGGAAGACATTAATAATTTTGTAAAGCTTAAATTTCAAACCCAAATTCCTGCAATTTTTCTGCACAAAAGCGATTCTGCGAAGCAATGTGAACACTTCTGCTTCCCAGGCACAGAGAAGGTGCTAGCAGGGAATTCTCTGCCTGCCTTTCCCCAGTGCTCTGCAAGCTCTCCAGGACAACAGCAAATCTGGGGCTCTGTGCTTCCTTTTGTTCTGAACAAGTGTTACTGTTTTCTGCACAAAAGCGATTCTGCGAAGCAATGTGAACAGGCACAGAGAAGGTGCTAGCAGGGAATTCTCTGCCTGCCTTTCCCCAGTGCTCTGCAAGCTCTCCAGGACAACAGCAAATCTGGGGCTCTGTGCTTTCTTTCCTTCTGAACAAGTGTTACTGTTTTCTGCACAAAAGCGATTCTGCGAAGCAATATGAACACTTCTGCTTCCCAGGCACAGAGAAGGTGCTAGCAGGGAATTCTCTGCCTGCCTTTCCCCAGTGCTCTGCAAGCTCTCCAGGACAACACAGAATCTGGGGCTCTGTGCTTTCTTTCGTTCTGAACAAGTGTTACTGTTTTCTGCACAAAAGCGATTCTGCGAAGCAATATGAACACTTCTGCTTCCCAGGCACAGAGAAGGTGCTAGCAGGGAATTCTCTGCCTGCCTTTCCGCAGTGCTCTGCAAGCTCTCCAGGACAACATAGACTCTGGGGCTCTGTGCTTTCTTTCCTTCTGAACAAGTGTTACTGTTTTCTGCACAAAAGCAATTCTGCGAAGCAATGTGAACAGGCACAGAGCAGACGCTAGCAGGGAATTCTCTGCCTGCCTTACCCCAGTGCTCTGCAAGCTCTCCAGGACAACAGCAAATCTGGGGCTCTGTGCTTTCTTTTGTTCTGAACAAGTGTTAGTGTTTTCTGCACAAAAGCGATTCTGCGAAGCAATGTGAACACTTCTGCTTCCCAGGCACAGAGAAGGTGCTAGCAGGGAATTCTCTGCCTGCCTTTCCCCAGTGCTCTGCAAGCTCTCCAGGACAACATAGAATCTGGGGCTCTGTGCTTTCTTTCGTTCTGAACAAGTGTTACTGTTTTCTGCACAAAAGCGATTCTGCGAAGCAATATGAACACTTCTGCTTCCCAGGCACAGAGAAGGTGCTAGCAGGGAATTCTCTGCCTGCTTTTCCCCAGTGCTCTGCAAGCTCTCCAGGACAACATCAAATCTGGGGCTCTGTGCTTTCTGTCGTTCTGAACAAGTGTTACTGTTTTCTGCACAAAAGCGATTCTGAGAAGCAATGTGAACACTTGTGCTTCCCAGGCACAGAGAAGGTGCTAGCAGGGAATTCTCTGCCTGCCTTTCCCCAGTGCTCTGCAAGCTCTCCAGGACAACAGCAAATCTGGGGCTCTGTGCTTTCTTTCCTTCTGATCAAGTGTTACTGTTTTCTGCACAAAAGCGATTCTGCGAAGCAATGTGAACAGGCACAGAGAAGGTGCTAGCAGGGAATTCTCTGCCTGCCTTTCCGCAGTGCTCTGCAAGCTCTCCAGGACAACAACAAATCTGGGGCTCTGTGCTTTCTTTTGTTCTGAACAAGTGTTACTGTTTTCTGCACAAAAGCGATTCTGCAAAGCACTGTGAACACTTCTGCTTCCCAGGCCCAGAGAATGTGCTAGCAGGGAATTCTCTGCCTGCCTTTCCCCAGTGCTCTGCAAGCTCTCTAGGACAACGTCAAATCTGGGGCTCTGTGCTTTCTTTTGTTCTGAACAAGTGTTAGCGTTTTCTGCACAAAAGCGATTCTGCGAAGCAATGTGAACACTTGTGCTTCCCAGGCACAGAGAAGGTGCTAGCAGGGAATTCTCTGCCTGCCTTTCCCCAGTGCTCTGCAAGCTCTCCAGGACAACAGCAAATCTGGGGCTCTGTGCTTTCTTTCGTTCTGAACAAGTGTTACTGTTTTCTGCACAAAAGGGATTCTGCGAAGCAATATGAACACTTCTGCTTCCCAGGCACAGAGAAGGTGCTAGCAGGGAATTCTCTGCCTGCCTTTCCCCAGTGCTCTGCAAGCTCTCCAGGACAACATCAAATCTGGGGCTCTGTGCTTCCTTTTGTTCTGAACAAGTGTTACTGTTTTCTGCACAAAAGCGATTCTGAGAAGCAATGTGAACACTTCTGCTTCCCAGGCACAGAGAAGGTGCTAGCAGGGAATTCTCTGCCTGCCTTTCCCCAGTGCTCTGCAAGCTCTCCAGGACAACATAGAATCTGGGGCTCTGTGCTTTCTTTTGTTCTGAACAAGTGTTAGTGTTTTCTGCACAAAAGCGATTCTGCGAAGCAATGTGAACACTTCTGCTTCCCAGGCACAGAGAAGGTGCTAGCGGGGAATTCTCTGCCTGCCTTTCCCCAGTGCTCTGCAAGCTCTCCAGGACAACACAGAATCTGGGGCTCTGTGCTTTCTTTCGTTCTGAACAAGTGTTACTGTTTTCTGCACAAAAGCGATTCTGCGAAGCAATATGAACACTTCTGCTTCCCAGGCACAGAGAAGGTGCTAGCAGGGAATTCTCTGCCTGCCTTTCCGCAGTGCTCTGCAAGCTCTCCAGGACAACATAGACTCTGGGGCTCTGTGCTTTCTTTCCTTCTGAACAAGTGTTACTGTTTTCTGCACAAAAGCAATTCTGCGAAGCAATGTGAACAGGCACAGAGCAGACGCTAGCAGGGAATTCTCTGCCTGCCTTACCCCAGTGCTCTGCAAGCTCTCCAGGACAACAGCAAATCTGGGGCTCTGTGCTTTCTTTTGTTCTGAACAAGTGTTAGTGTTTTCTGCACAAAAGCGATTCTGCGAAGCAATGTGAACAGGCACAGAGAAGGTGCTAGCAGGGAATTCTCTGCCTGCCTTTCCCCAGTGCTCTGCAAGCTCTCCAGGACAACAGCAAATCTGGGGCTCTGTGCTTTCTTTCCTTCTGAACAAGTGTTACTGTTTTCTGCACAAAAGCGATTCTGCGAAGCAATATGAACACTTCTGCTTCCCAGGCACAGAGAAGGTGCTAGCAGGGAATTCTCTGCCTGCTTTTCCCCAGTGCTCTGCAAGCTCTCCAGGACAACATCAAATCTGGGGCTCTGTGCTTTCTGTCGTTCTGAACAAGTGTTACTGTTTTCTGCACAAAAGCGATTCTGAGAAGCAATGTGAACACTTGTGCTTCCCAGGCACAGAGAAGGTGCTAGCAGGGAATTCTCTGCCTGCCTTTCCCCAGTGCTCTGCAAGCTCTCCAGGACAACAGCAAATCTGGGGCTCTGTGCTTTCTTTCCTTCTGATCAAGTGTTACTGTTTTCTGCACAAAAGCGATTCTGCGAAGCAATGTGAACAGGCACAGAGAAGGTGCTAGCAGGGAATTCTCTGCCTGCCTTTCCGCAGTGCTCTGCAAGCTCTCCAGGACAACAACAAATCTGGGGCTCTGTGCTTTCTTTTGTTCTGAACAAGTGTTACTGTTTTCTGCACAAAAGCGATTCTGCAAAGCACTGTGAACACTTCTGCTTCCCAGGCCCAGAGAATGTGCTAGCAGGGAATTCTCTGCCTGCCTTTCCCCAGTGCTCTGCAAGCTCTCTAGGACAACGTCAAATCTGGGGCTCTGTGCTTTCTTTTGTTCTGAACAAGTGTTAGCGTTTTCTGCACAAAAGCGATTCTGCGAAGCAATGTGAACACTTGTGCTTCCCAGGCACAGAGAAGGTGCTAGCAGGGAATTCTCTGCCTGCCTTTCCCCAGTGCTCTGCAAGCTCTCCAGGACAACAGCAAATCTGGGGCTCTGTGCTTTCTTTCGTTCTGAACAAGTGTTACTGTTTTCTGCACAAAAGGGATTCTGCGAAGCAATATGAACACTTCTGCTTCCCAGGCACAGAGAAGGTGCTAGCAGGGAATTCTCTGCCTGCCTTTCCCCAGTGCTCTGCAAGCTCTCCAGGACAACATCAAATCTGGGGCTCTGTGCTTCCTTTTGTTCTGAACAAGTGTTACTGTTTTCTGCACAAAAGCGATTCTGAGAAGCAATGTGAACACTTCTGCTTCCCAGGCACAGAGAAGGTGCTAGCAGGGAATTCTCTGCCTGCCTTTCCCCAGTGCTCTGCAAGCTCTCCAGGACAACATAGAATCTGGGGCTCTGTGCTTTCTTTTGTTCTGAACAAGTGTTAGTGTTTTCTGCACAAAAGCGATTCTGCGAAGCAATGTGAACACTTCTGCTTCCCAGGCACAGAGAAGGTGCTAGCGGGGAATTCTCTGCCTGCCTTTCCCCAGTGCTCTGCAAGCTCTCCAGGACAACATAGAATCTGGGGCTCTGTGCTTTCTTTTGTTCTGAACAAGTGTTACTGTTTTCTGCACAAAAGCGATTCTGCGAAGCAATATGAACACTTCTGCTTCCCAGGCACAGAGAAGGTGCTAGCAGGGAATTCTCTGCCTGCCTTTCCCCAGTGCTCTGCAAGCTCTCCAGGACAACACAGAATCTGGGGCTCTGTGCTTTCTTTCGTTCTGAACAAGTGTTACTGTTTTCTGCACAAAAGCGATTCTGCGAAGCAATATGAACACTTCTGCTTCCCAGGCACAGAGAAGGTGCTAGCAGGGAATTCTCTGCCTGCCTTTCCGCAGTGCTCTGCAAGCTCTCCAGGACAACATAGACTCTGGGGCTCTGTGCTTTCTTTCCTTCTGAACAAGTGTTACTGTTTTCTGCACAAAAGCAATTCTGCGAAGCAATGTGAACAGGCACAGAGCAGACGCTAGCAGGGAATTCTCTGCCTGCCTTACCCCAGTGCTCTGCAAGCTCTCCAGGACAACAGCAAATCTGGGGCTCTGTGCTTTCTTTTGTTCTGAACAAGTGTTAGTGTTTTCTGCACAAAAGCGATTCTGCGAAGCAATGTGAACAGGCACAGAGAAGGTGCTAGCAGGGAATTCTCTGCCTGCCTTTCCCCAGTGCTCTGCAAGCTCTCCAGGACAACAGCAAATCTGGGGCTCTGTGCTTTCTTTCCTTCTGAACAAGTGTTACTGTTTTCTGCACAAAAGCGATTCTGCGAAGCAATATGAACACTTCTGCTTCCCAGGCACAGAGAAGGTGCTAGCAGGGAATTCTCTGCCTGCCTTTCCCCAGTGCTCTGCAAGCTCTCCAGGACAACACAGAATCTGGGGCTCTGTGCTTTCTTTCGTTCTGAACAAGTGTTACTGTTTTCTGCACAAAAGCGATTCTGCGAAGCAATATGAACACTTCTGCTTCCCAGGCACAGAGAAGGTGCTAGCAGGGAATTCTCTGCCTGCCTTTCCGCAGTGCTCTGCAAGCTCTCCAGGACAACATAGACTCTGGGGCTCTGTGCTTTCTTTCCTTCTGAACAAGTGTTACTGTTTTCTGCACAAAAGCAATTCTGCGAAGCAATGTGAACAGGCACAGAGCAGACGCTAGCAGGGAATTCTCTGCCTGCCTTACCCCAGTGCTCTGCAAGCTCTCCAGGACAACAGCAAATCTGGGGCTCTGTGCTTTCTTTTGTTCTGAACAAGTGTTAGTGTTTTCTGCACAAAAGCGATTCTGCAAAGCAATGTGAACACTTCTGCTTCCCAGGCACAGAGAAGGTGCTAGCAGGGAATTCTCTGCCTGCCTTTCCCCAGTGCTCTGCAAGCTCTCCAGGACAACATAGAATCTGGGGCTCTGTGCTTTCTTTCGTTCTGAACAAGTGTTACTGTTTTCTGCACAAAAGCGATTCTGCGAAGCAATATGAACACTTCTGCTTCCCAGGCACAGAGAAGGTGCTAGCAGGGAATTCTCTGCCTGCTTTTCCCCAGTGCTCTGCAAGCTCTCCAGGACAACATCAAATCTGGGGCTCTGTGCTTTCTGTCGTTCTGAACAAGTGTTACTGTTTTCTGCACAAAAGCGATTCTGAGAAGCAATGTGAACACTTGTGCTTCCCAGGCACAGAGAAGGTGCTAGCAGGGAATTCTCTGCCTGCCTTTCCCCAGTGCTCTGCAAGCTCTCCAGGACAACAGCAAATCTGGGGCTCTGTGCTTTCTTTCCTTCTGATCAAGTGTTACTGTTTTCTGCACAAAAGCGATTCTGCGAAGCAATGTGAACAGGCACAGAGAAGGTGCTAGCAGGGAATTCTCTGCCTGCCTTTCCGCAGTGCTCTGCAAGCTCTCCAGGACAACAACAAATCTGGGGCTCTGTGCTTTCTTTTGTTCTGAACAAGTGTTACTGTTTTCTGCACAAAAGCGATTCTGCAAAGCACTGTGAACACTTCTGCTTCCCAGGCCCAGAGAATGTGCTAGCAGGGAATTCTCTGCCTGCCTTTCCCCAGTGCTCTGCAAGCTCTCTAGGACAACGTCAAATCTGGGGCTCTGTGCTTTCTTTTGTTCTGAACAAGTGTTAGCGTTTTCTGCACAAAAGCGATTCTGCGAAGCAATGTGAACACTTGTGCTTCCCAGGCACAGAGAAGGTGCTAGCAGGGAATTCTCTGCCTGCCTTTCCCCAGTGCTCTGCAAGCTCTCCAGGACAACAGCAAATCTGGGGCTCTGTGCTTTCTTTCGTTCTGAACAAGTGTTACTGTTTTCTGCACAAAAGGGATTCTGCGAAGCAATATGAACACTTCTGCTTCCCAGGCACAGAGAAGGTGCTAGCAGGGAATTCTCTGCCTGCCTTTCCCCAGTGCTCTGCAAGCTCTCCAGGACAACATAGAATCTGGGGCTCTGTGCTTTCTTTTGTTCTGAACAAGTGTTAGTGTTTTCTGCACAAAAGCGATTCTGCGAAGCAATGTGAACACTTCTGCTTCCCAGGCACAGAGAAGGTGCTAGCGGGGAATTCTCTGCCTGCCTTTCCCCAGTGCTCTGCAAGCTCTCCAGGACAACATAGAATCTGGGGCTCTGTGCTTTCTTTTGTTCTGAACAAGTGTTACTGTTTTCTGCACAAAAGCGATTCTGCGAAGCAATATGAACACTTCTGCTTCCCAGGCACAGAGAAGGTGCTAGCAGGGAATTCTCTGCCTGCTTTTCCCCAGTGCTCTGCAAGCTCTCCAGGACAACATCAAATCTGGGGCTCTGTGCTTCCATTTGTTCTGAACAAGTGTTACTGTTTTCTGCACAAAAGCGATTCTGCGAAGGAATGTGAAAACTTCTGCTTCCTAGACACAGAGAAGGTGCTAGCAGGGAATTCTCTGCCTGCCTTTCCCCAGTGCTCTGCAAGCTCTCCAGGACAACAACAAATCTGGGGCTCTGTGCTTTCTTTTGTTCTGAACAAGTGTTACTGTTTTCTGCACAAAAGCGATTCTGCAAAGCAATGTGAACACTTCCGCTTCCCAGGCCCAGAGAATGTGCTAGCAGGGAATTCTCTGCCTGCCTTTCCCCAGTGCTCTGCAAGCTCTCCAGGACAACATAGAATCTGGGGCTCTGTGCTTTCTTTTGTTCTGAACAAGTGTTAGTGTTTTCTGCACAAAAGCGATTCTGCGAAGCAATGTGAACACTTCTGCTTCCCAGGCACAGAGACGTTGCTAGCAGGGAATTCTCTGCCTGCCTTTCCCCAGTGCTCTGCAAGCTCTCCAGGACAACATAGAATCTGGAGCTCTGTGCTTTCTTTTGTTCTGAACAAGTGTTAGTGTTTTCTGCACAAAAGCGATTCTGCGAACCAATGTGAACACTTGTGCTTCCCAGGCACAGAGAAGGTGCTAGCAGGGAATTCTCTGCCTGCCTTTCCCCAGTGCTCTGCAAGCTCTCCAGGACAACATAGAATCTGGGGCTCTGTGCTTTCTTTCGTTCTGAACAAGTGTTAGTGTTTTCTGCACAAAAGCGATTCTGCGAAGCAATGTGAACACTTGTGCTTCCCAGGCACAGAGAAGGTGCTAGCAGGGAATTCTCTGCCTGCCTTTCCCCAGTGCTCTGCAAGCTCTCCAGGACAACAGCAAATCTGGGGCTCTGTGCTTTCTTTCGTTCTGAACAAGTGTTACTGTTTTCTGCACAAAAGCGATTCTGCGAAGCAATGTGAACAGGCACAGAGAAGGTGCTAGCAGGGAATTCTCTGCCTGCCTTTCCCCAGTGCTCTGCAAGCTCTCCAGGACAACAGCAAATCTGGGGCTCTGTGCTTTCTTTCGTTCTGAACAAGTGTTAGTGTTTTCTGCACAAAAGCGATTCTGCGAAGCAATGTGAACAGGCACAGAGAAGGTGCTAGCAGGGAATTCTCTGCCTGCCTTTCCGCAGTGCTCTGCAAGCTCTCCAGGACAACATAGACTCTGGGGCTCTGTGCTTTCTTTCCTTCTGAACAAGTGTTACTGTTTTCTGCACAAAAGCAATTCTGCGAAGCAATGTGAACAGGCACAGAGCAGACGCTAGCAGGGAATTCTCTGCCTGCCTTACCCCAGTGCTCTGCAAGCTCTCCAGGACAACAGCAAATCTGGGGCTCTGTGCTTTCTTTTGTTCTGAACAAGTGTTAGTGTTTTCTGCACAAAAGCGATTCTGCGAAGCAATGTGAACACTTCTGCTTCCCAGGCACAGAGAAGGTGCTAGCAGGGAATTCTCTGCCTGCCTTTCCCCAGTGCTCTGCAAGCTCTCCAGGACAACATAGAATCTGGGGCTCTGTGCTTTCTTTCGTTCTGAACAAGTGTTACTGTTTTCTGCACAAAAGCGATTCTGCGAAGCAATATGAACACTTCTGCTTCCCAGGCACAGAGAAGGTGCTAGCAGGGAATTCTCTGCCTGCTTTTCCCCAGTGCTCTGCAAGCTCTCCAGGACAACATCAAATCTGGGGCTCTGTGCTTTCTGTCGTTCTGAACAAGTGTTACTGTTTTCTGCACAAAAGCGATTCTGAGAAGCAATGTGAACACTTGTGCTTCCCAGGCACAGAGAAGGTGCTAGCAGGGAATTCTCTGCCTGCCTTTCCCCAGTGCTCTGCAAGCTCTCCAGGACAACAGCAAATCTGGGGCTCTGTGCTTTCTTTCCTTCTGAACAAGTGTTACTGTTTTCTGCACAAAAGCGATTCTGCGAAGCAATGTGAACAGGCACAGAGAAGGTGCTAGCAGGGAATTCTCTGCCTGCCTTTCCGCAGTGCTCTGCAAGCTCTCCAGGACAACAACAAATCTGGGGCTCTGTGCTTTCTTTCGTTCTGAACAAGTGTTACTGTTTTCTGCACAAAAGCGATTCTGCAAAGCACTGTGAACACTTCTGCTTCCCAGGCCCAGAGAATGTGCTAGCAGGGAATTCTCTGCCTGCCTTTCCCCAGTGCTCTGCAAGCTCTCCAGGACAACATAGAATCTGGGGCTCTGTGCTTTCTTTCGTTCTGAACAAGTGTTAGTGTTTTCTGCACAAAAGCGATTCTGAGAAGCACTGTGAACACTTGTGCTTCCCAGGCACAGAGAAGGTGCTAGCAGGGAATTCTCTGCCTGCCTTTCCCCAGTGCTCTGCAAGCTCTCTAGGACAACGTCAAATCTGGGGCTCTGTGCTTTCTTTTGTTCTGAACAAGTGTTAGCGTTTTCTGCACAAAAGCGATTCTGCGAAGCAATGTGAACACTTGTGCTTCCCAGGCACAGAGAAGGTGCTAGCAGGGAATTCTCTGCCTGCCTTTCCCCAGTGCTCTGCAAGCTCTCCAGGACAACAGCAAATCTGGGGCTCTGTGCTTTCTTTCGTTCTGAACAAGTGTTACTGTTTTCTGCACAAAAGGGATTCTGCGAAGCAATGTGAACACTTCTGCTTCCCAGGCACAGAGAAGGTGCTAGCAGGGAATTCTCTGCCTGCCTTTCCCCAGTGCTCTGCAAGCTCTCCAGGACAACATAGAATCTGGGGCTCTGTGCTTTCTTTTGTTCTGAACAAGTGTTAGTGTTTTCTGCACAAAAGCGATTCTGCGAAGCAATGTGAACACTTCTGCTTCCCAGGCACAGAGAAGGTGCTAGCGGGGAATTCTCTGCCTGCCTTTCCCCAGTGCTCTGCAAGCTCTCCAGGACAACATAGAATCTGGGGCTCTGTGCTTTCTTTTGTTCTGAACAAGTGTTACTGTTTTCTGCACAAAAGCGATTCTGCGAAGCAATATGAACACTTCTGCTTCCCAGGCACAGAGAAGGTGCTAGCAGGGAATTCTCTGCCTGCTTTTCCCCAGTGCTCTGCAAGCTCTCCAGGACAACATCAAATCTGGGGCTCTGTGCTTCCATTTGTTCTGAACAAGTGTTACTGTTTTCTGCACAAAAGCGATTCTGCGAAGCAATATGAACACTTCTGCTTCCCAGGCACAGAGAAGGTGCTAGCAGGGAATTCTCTGCCTGCTTTTCCCCAGTGCTCTGCAAGCTCTCCAGGACAACATCAAATCTGGGGCTCTGTGCTTCCATTTGTTCTGAACAAGTGTTACTGTTTTCTGCACAAAAGCGATTCTGCGAAGCAATGTGAACACTTCTGCTTCCCAGGCACAGAGAAGGTGCTAGCGGGGAATTGTCTGCCTGCCTTTCCCCAGTGCTCTGCAAGCTCTCCAGGACAACAGCAAATCTGGGGCTCTGTGCTTTCTTTCGTTCTGAACAAGTGTTAGTGTTTTCTGCACAAAAGCGATTCTGCGAAGCAATGTGAACAGGCACAGAGAAGGTGCTAGCAAGGAAATCTCTGCCTGCCTTTCCCCAGTGCTCTGCAAGCTCTCCAGGACAACAGCAAATCTGGGGCTCTGTGCTTTCTTTCGTTCTGAACAAGTGTTAGTGTTTTCTGCACAAAAGCGATTCTGCGAAGCAATGTGAACACTTGTGCTTCCCAGGCACAGAGAAGGTGCTAGCAGGGAATTCTCTGCCTGCCTTTCCCCAGTGCTCTGCAAGCTCTCCAGGACAACAGCAAATCTGGGGCTCTGTGCTTTCTTTCGTTCTGAACAAGTGTTACTGTTTTCTGCACAAAAGCGATTCTGCGAAGCAATGTGAACAGGCACAGAGAAGGTGCTAGCAGGGAATTCTCTGCCTGCCTTTCCCCAGTGCTCTGCAAGCTCTCCAGGACAACAGCAAATCTGGGGCTCTGTGCTTTCTTTCGTTCTGAACAAGTGTTAGTGTTTTCTGCACAAAAGCGATTCTGCGAAGCAATGTGAACAGGCACAGAGAAGGTGCTAGCAGGGAATTCTCTGCCTGCCTTTCCCCAGTGCTCTGCAAGCTCTCCAGGACAACATAGACTCTGGGGCTCTGTGCTTTCTTTCCTTCTGAACAAGTGTTACTGTTTTCTGCACAAAAGCAATTCTGCGAAGCAATGTGAACAGGCACAGAGCAGGCGCTAGCAGGGAATTCTCTGCCTGCCTTTCCCCAGTGCTCTGCAAGCTCTGCAGGACAACAGCAAATCTGGGGCTCTGTGCTTTCTTTTGTTCTGAACAAGTGTTAGTGTTTTCTGCACAAAAGCGATTCTGCGAAGCAATGTGAACACTTCTGCTTCCCAGGCACAGAGAAGGTGCTAGCGGGGAATTCTCTGCCTGCCTTTCCCCAGTGCTCTGCAAGCTCTCCAGGACAACATAGAATCTGGGGCTCTGTGCTTTCTTTTGTTCTGAACAAGTGTTACTGTTTTCTGCACAAAAGCGATTCTGCGAAGCAATATGAACACTTCTGCTTCCCAGGTACAGAGAAGGTGCTAGCAGGGAATTCTCTGCCTGCTTTTCCCCAGTGCTCTGCAAGCTCTCCAGGACAACATCAAATCTGGGGCTCTGTGCTTCCATTTGTTCTGAACAAGTGTTACTGTTTTCTGCACAAAAGCGGTTCTGCGAAGCAATGTGAAAACTTCTGCTTCCTAGACACAGCGAAGGTGCTAGCAGGGAATTCTCTGCCTGCCTTTCCCCAGTGCTCTGCAAGCTCTCCAGGACAACAGCAAATCTGGGGCTCTGTGCTTTCTGTCGTTCTGAACAAGTGTTACTGTTTTCTGCACAAAAGCGATTCTGAGAAGCAATGTGAACACTTGTGCTTCCCAGGCACAGAGAAGGTGCTAGCAGGGAATTCTCTGCCTGCCTTTCCCCAGTGCTCTGCAAGCTCTCCAGGACAACAGCAAATCTGGGGCTCTGTGCTTTCTTTCGTTCTGAACAAGTGTTACTGTTTTCTGCACAAAAGCGATTCTGCGAAGCAATGTGAACAGGCACAGAGCAGGCGCTAGCAGGGAATTCTCTGCCTGCCTTTCCCCAGTGCTCTGCAAGCTCTCCAGGACAACAACAAATCTGGGGCTCTGTGCTTTCTGTCGTTCTGAACAAGTGTTACTGTTTTCTGCACAAAAGCGATTCTGAGAAGCAATGTGAACACTTGTGCTTCCCAGGCACAGAGAATGTGCTAGCAGGGAATTCTCTGCCTGCCTTTCCCCAGTGCTCTGCAAGCTCTCCAGGACAACATAGAATCTGGGGCTCTGTGCTTTCTTTCGTTCTGAACAAGTGTTAGTGTTTTCTGCACAAAAGCGATTCTGCAAAGCAATGTGAACACTTCTGCTTCCCAGGCACAGAGAAGGTGCTAGCAGGGAATTCTCTGCCTGCCTTTCCCCAGTGCTCTGCAAGCTCTCCAGGACAACATAGAATCTGGGGCTCTGTGCTTTCTTTCGTTCTGAACAAGTGTTAGTGTTTTCTGCACAAAAGCGATTCTGCGAAGCAATGTGAACAGGCATAGAGAAGGTGCTAGCAGGGAATTCTCTGCCTGCCTTTCCCCAGTGCTCTGCAAGCTCTCCAGGACAACATAGAATCTGGGGCTCTGTGCTTTCTTTCCTTCTGAACAAGTGTTACTGTTTTCTGCACAAAAGCAATTCTGCGAACAAATGTTAACAGGCACAGAGCAGGCGCTAGCAGGGAATTCTCTGCCTGCCTTTCCCCAGTGCTCTGCAAGCTCTCCAGGACAACAGCAAATCTGGGGCTCTGTGCTTTCTTTCGTTCTGAACAAGTGTTATTGTTTTCTGCACAAAAGCGATTCTGCGAAGCAAGGTGAACACTTCTGCTTCCCAGGCCCAGAGAAGGTGCTAGCAGGGAATTCTCTGCCTGCCTTTCCCCAGTGCTCTGCAAGCTCTCCAGGACAACAGCAAATCTGGGGCTCTGTGCTTTCTTTCGTTCTGAACAAGTGTTACTGTTTTCTGCACAAAAGCGATTCTGCGAAGCAATGTGAACACTTGTGCTTCCCAGGCACAGAGAAGGTGCTAGCAGGGAATTCTCTGCCTGCCTTTCCCCAGTGCTCTGCAAGCTCTCCAGGACAACATAGAATCTGGGGCTCTGTGCTTTCTTTTGTTCTGAACAAGTGTTAGTGTTTTCTGCACAAAAGCGATTCTGCGAAGCAATGTGAACACTTCTGCTTCCCAGGCACAGAGAAGGTGCTAGCGGGGAATTCTCTGCCTGCCTTTCCCCAGTGCTCTGCAAGCTCTCCAGGACAACATAGAATCTGGGGCTCTGTGCTTTCTTTCGTTCTGAACAAGTGTTACTGTTTTCTGCACAAAAGCGATTCTGCGAAGAAATATGAACACTTCTGCTTCCCAGGCACAGAGAAGGTGCTAGCAGGGAATTCTCTGCCTGCTTTTCCCCAGTGCTCTGCAAGCTCTCCAGGACAACATCAAATCTGGGGCTCTGTGCTTTCTTTCGTTCTGAACAAGTGTTACTGTTTTCTGCACAAAAGCGATTCTGCGAAGCAATGTGAAAACTTCTGCTTCCTAGACACAGAGAAGGTGCTAGCAGGGAATTCTCTGCCTGCCTTTCCCCAGTGCTCTGCAAGCTCTCCAGGACAACAACAAATCTGGGGCTCTGTGCTTTCTTTTGTTCTGAACAAGTGTTACTGTTTTCTGCACAAAAGCGATTCTGCAAAGCACTGCGAACACTTCTGCTTCCCAGGCCCAGAGAATGTGCTAGCAGGGAATTCTCTGCCTGCCTTTCCCCAGTGCTCTGCAAGCTCTCCAGGACAACATAGAATCTGGGGCTCTGTGCTTTCTTTCGTTCTGAACAAGTGTTAGTGTTTTCTGCACAAAAGCGATTCTGAGAAGCACTGTGAACACTTGTGCTTCCCAGGCACAGAGAAGGTGCTAGCAGGGAATTCTCTGCCTGCCTTTCCCCAGTGCTCTGCAAGCTCTCTAGGACAACGTCAAATCTGGGGCTCTGTGCTTTCTTTTGTTCTGAACAAGTGTTAGCGTTTTCTGCACAAAAGCGATTCTGCGAAGCAATGTGAACACTTGTGCTTCCCAGGCACAGAGAAGGTGCTAGCAGGGAATTCTCTGCCTGCCTTTCCCCAGTGCTCTGCAAGCTCTCCAGGACAACAGCAAATCTGGGGCTCTGTGCTTTCTTTCGTTCTGAACAAGTGTTACTGTTTTCTGCACAAAAGGGATTCTGCGAAGCAATATGAACACTTCTGCTTCCCAGGCACAGAGAAGGTGCTAGCAGGGAATTCTCTGCCTGCCTTTCCCCAGTGCTCTGCAAGCTCTCCAGGACAACATCAAATCTGGGGCTCTGTGCTTCCTTTTGTTCTGAACAAGTGTTACTGTTTTCTGCACAAAAGCGATTCTGAGAAGCAATGTGAACACTTCTGCTTCCCAGGCACAGAGAAGGTGCTAGCAGGGAATTCTCTGCCTGCCTTTCCCCAGTGCTCTGCAAGCTCTCCAGGACAACATAGAATCTGGGGCTCTGTGCTTTCTTTTGTTCTGAACAAGTGTTAATGTTTTCTGCACAAAAGCGATTCTGCGAAGCAATGTGAACACTTCTGCTTCCCAGGCACAGAGAAGGTGCTAGCGGGGAATTCTCTGCCTGCCTTTCCCCAGTGCTCTGCAAGCTCTCCAGGACAACATAGAATCTGGGGCTCTGTGCTTTCTTTTGTTCTGAACAAGTGTTACTGTTTTCTGCACAAAAGCGATTCTGCGAAGCAATATGAACACTTCTGCTTCCCAGGCACAGAGAAGGTGCTAGCAGGGAATTCTCTGCCTGCTTTTCCCCAGTGCTCTGCAAGCTCTCCAGGACAACATCAAATCTGGGGCTCTGTGCTTCCATTTGTTCTGAACAAGTGTTACTGTTTTCTGCACAAAAGCGATTCTGCGAAGGAATGTGAAAACTTCTGCTTCCTAGACACAGAGAAGGTGCTAGCAGGGAATTCTCTGCCTGCCTTTCCCCAGTGCTCTGCAAGCTCTCCAGGACAACAACAAATCTGGGGCTCTGTGCTTTCTTTTGTTCTGAACAAGTGTTACTGTTTTCTGCACAAAAGCGATTCTGCAAAGCAATGTGAACACTTCTGCTTCCCAGGCCCAGAGAATGTGCTAGCAGGGAATTCTCTGCCTGCCTTTCCCCAGTGCTCTGCAAGCTCTCCAGGACAACATAGAATCTGGGGCTCTGTGCTTTCTTTTGTTCTGAACAAGTGTTAGTGTTTTCTGCACAAAAGCGATTCTGCGAAGCAATGTGAACACTTCTGCTTCCCAGGCACAGAGAAGGTGCTAGCAGGGAATTCTCTGCCTGCCTTTCCCCAGTGCTCTGCAAGCTCTCCAGGACAACATAGAATCTGGAGCTCTGTGCTTTCTTTTGTTCTGAACAAGTGTTAGTGTTTTCTGCACAAAAGCGATTCTGTGAACCAATGTGAACACTTGTGCTTCCCAGGCACAGAGAAGGTGCTAGCAGGGAATTCTCTGCCTGCCTTTCCCCAGTGCTCTGCAAGCTCTCCAGGACAACATCAAATCTGGGGCTCTGTGCTTTCTTTTGTTCTGAACAAGTGTTACTGTTTTCTGCACAAAAGCGATTCTGCGAAGCAATGTGAACACTTCTGCTTCCCAGGCACAGAGAAGGTGCTAGCGGGGAATTGTCTGCCTGCCTTTCCCCAGTGCTCTGCAAGCTCTCCAGGACAACAGCAAATCTGGGGCTCTGTGCTTTCTTTCGTTCTGAACAAGTGTTAGTGTTTTCTGCACAAAAGCGATTCTGCGAACCAATGTGAACAGGCACAGAGAAGGTGCTAGCAAGGAAATCTCTGCCTGCCTTTCCCCAGTGCTCTGCAAGCTCTCCAGGACAACAGCAACTCTGGGGCTCTGTGCTTTCTTTCGTTCTGAACAAGTGTTAGTGTTTTCTGCACAAAAGCGATTCTGCGAAGCAATGTGAACACTTGTGCTTCCCAGGCACAGAGAAGGTGCTAGCAGGGAATTCTCTGCCTGCCTTTCCCCAGTGCTCTGCAAGCTCTCCAGGACAACAGCAAATCTGGGGCTCTGTGCTTTCTTTCGTTCTGAACAAGTGTTACTGTTTTCTGCACAAAAGGGATTCTGCGAAGCAATGTGAACAGGCACAGAGCAGGCGCTAGCAGGGAATTCTCTGCCTGCCTTTCCCCAGTGCTCTGCAAGCTCTCCAGGACAACATAGAATCTGGGGCTCTGTGCTTTCTTTTGTTCTGAACAAGTGTTAGTGTTTTCTGCACAAAAGCGATTCTGCGAAGCAATGTGAACACTTCTGCTTCCCAGGCACAGAGAAGGTGCTAGCGGGGAATTCTCTGCCTGCCTTTCCCCAGTGCTCTGCAAGCTCTCCAGGACAACATAGAATCTGGGGCTCTGTGCTTTCTTTTGTTCTGAACAAGTGTTACTGTTTTCTGCACAAAAGCGATTCTGCGAAGCAATGTGAACAGGCACAGAGAAGGTGCTAGCAGGGAATTCTCTGCCTGCCTTTCCGCAGTGCTCTGCAAGCTCTCCAGGACAACATAGACTCTGGGGCTCTGTGCTTTCTTTCCTTCTGAACAAGTGTTACTGTTTTCTGCACAAAAGCAATTCTGCGAAGCAATGTGAACAGGCACAGAGCAGGCGCTAGCAGGGAATTCTCTGCCTGCCTTTCCCCAGTGCTCTGCAAGCTCTCCAGGACAACAACAAATCTGGGGCTCTGTGCTTTCTGTCGTTCTGAACAAGTGTTACTGTTTTCTGCACAAAAGCGATTCTGAGAAGCAATGTGAACACTTGTGCTTCCCAGGCACAGAGAATGTGCTAGCAGGGAATTCTCTGCCTGCCTTTCCCCAGTGCTCTGCAAGCTCTCCAGGACAACATAGAATCTGGGGCTCTGTGCTTTCTTTCGTTCTGAACAAGTGTTAGTGTTTTCTGCACAAAAGCGATTCTGCGAAGCAAGGTGAACACTTCTGCTTCCCAGGCCCAGAGAAGGTGCTAGCAGGGAATTCTCTGCCTGCCTTTCCCCAGTGCTCTGCAAGCTCTCCAGGACAACAGCAAATCTGGGGCTCTGTGCTTTCTTTCGTTCTGAACAAGTGTTACTGTTTTCTGCACAAAAGCGATTCTGCGAAGCAATGTGAACACTTGTGCTTCCCAGGCACAGAGAAGGTGCTAGCAGGGAATTCTCTGCCTGCCTTTCCCCAGTGCTCTGCAAGCTCTCCAGGACAACATAGAATCTGGGGCTCTGTGCTTTCTTTTGTTCTGAACAAGTGTTAGTGTTTTCTGCACAAAAGCGATTCTGCGAAGCAATGTGAACACTTCTGCTTCCCAGGCACAGAGAAGGTGCTAGCGGGGAATTCTCTGCCTGCCTTTCCCCAGTGCTCTGCAAGCTCTCCAGGACAACATAGAATCTGGGGCTCTGTGCTTTCTTTCGTTCTGAACAAGTGTTACTGTTTTCTGCACAAAAGCGATTCTGCGAAGAAATATGAACACTTCTGCTTCCCAGGCACAGAGAAGGTGCTAGCAGGGAATTCTCTGCCTGCTTTTCCCCAGTGCTCTGCAAGCTCTCCAGGACAACATCAAATCTGGGGCTCTGTGCTTTCTTTCGTTCTGAACAAGTGTTACTGTTTTCTGCACAAAAGCGATTCTGCGAAGCAATGTGAAAACTTCTGCTTCCTAGACACAGAGAAGGTGCTAGCAGGGAATTCTCTGCCTGCCTTTCCCCAGTGCTCTGCAAGCTCTCCAGGACAACAACAAATCTGGGGCTCTGTGCTTTCTTTTGTTCTGAACAAGTGTTACTGTTTTCTGCACAAAAGCGATTCTGCAAAGCACTGCGAACACTTCTGCTTCCCAGGCCCAGAGAATGTGCTAGCAGGGAATTCTCTGCCTGCCTTTCCCCAGTGCTCTGCAAGCTCTCCAGGACAACATAGAATCTGGGGCTCTGTGCTTTCTTTCGTTCTGAACAAGTGTTAGTGTTTTCTGCACAAAAGCGATTCTGAGAGCACTGTGAACACTTGTGCTTCCCAGGCACAGAGAAGGTGCTAGCAGGGAATTCTCTGCCTGCCTTTCCCCAGTGCTCTGCAAGCTCTCTAGGACAATGTCAAATCTGGGGCTCTGTGCTTTCTTTTGTTCTGAACAAGTGTTAGCGTTTTCTGCACAAAAGCGATTCTGCGAAGCAATGTGAACACTTGTGCTTCCCAGGCACAGAGAAGGTGCTAGCAGGGAATTCTCTGCCTGCCTTTCCCCAGTGCTCTGCAAGCTCTCCAGGACAACAGCAAATCTGGGGCTCTGTGCTTTCTTTCGTTCTGAACAAGTGTTACTGTTTTCTGCACAAAAGGGATTCTGCGAAGCAATATGAACACTTCTGCTTCCCAGGCACAGAGAAGGTGCTAGCAGGGAATTCTCTGCCTGCCTTTCCCCAGTGCTCTGCAAGCTCTCCAGGACAACATCAAATCTGGGGCTCTGTGCTTCCTTTTGTTCTGAACAAGTGTTACTGTTTTCTGCACAAAAGCGATTCTGAGAAGCAATGTGAACACTTCTGCTTCCCAGGCACAGAGAAGGTGCTAGCAGGGAATTCTCTGCCTGCCTTTCCCCAGTGCTCTGCAAGCTCTCCAGGACAACATAGAATCTGGGGCTCTGTGCTTTCTTTTGTTCTGAACAAGTGTTAGTGTTTTCTGCACAAAAGCGATTCTGCGAAGCAATGTGAACACTTCTGCTTCCCAGGCACAGAGAAGGTGCTAGCGGGGAATTCTCTGCCTGCCTTTCCCCAGTGCTCTGCAAGCTCTCCAGGACAACATAGAATCTGGGGCTCTGTGCTTTCTTTTGTTCTGAACAAGTGTTACTGTTTTCTGCACAAAAGCGATTCTGCGAAGCAATATGAACACTTCTGCTTCCCAGGCACAGAGAAGGTGCTAGCAGGGAATTCTCTGCCTGCTTTTCCCCAGTGCTCTGCAAGCTCTCCAGGACAACATCAAATCTGGGGCTCTGTGCTTCCATTTGTTCTGAACAAGTGTTACTGTTTTCTGCACAAAAGCGATTCTGCGAAGGAATGTGAAAACTTCTGCTTCCTAGACACAGAGAAGGTGCTAGCAGGGAATTCTCTGCCTGCCTTTCCCCAGTGCTCTGCAAGCTCTCCAGGACAACAACAAATCTGGGGCTCTGTGCTTTCTTTTGTTCTGAACAAGTGTTACTGTTTTCTGCACAAAAGCGATTCTGCAAAGCAATGTGAACACTTCTGCTTCCCAGGCCCAGAGAATGTGCTAGCAGGGAATTCTCTGCCTGCCTTTCCCCAGTGCTCTGCAAGCTCTCCAGGACAACATAGAATCTGGGGCTCTGTGCTTTCTTTTGTTCTGAACAAGTGTTAGTGTTTTCTGCACAAAAGCGATTCTGCGAAGCAATGTGAACACTTCTGCTTCCCAGGCACAGAGACGTTGCTAGCAGGGAATTCTCTGCCTGCCTTTCCCCAGTGCTCTGCAAGCTCTCCAGGACAACATAGAATCTGGAGCTCTGTGCTTTCTTTTGTTCTGAACAAGTGTTAGTGTTTTCTGCACAAAAGCGATTCTGTGAACCAATGTGAACACTTGTGCTTCCCAGGCACAGAGAAGGTGCTAGCAGGGAATTCTCTGCCTGCCTTTCCCCAGTGCTCTGCAAGCTCTCCAGGACAACATCAAATCTGGGGCTCTGTGCTTTCTTTTGTTCTGAACAAGTGTTACTGTTTTCTGCACAAAAGCGATTCTGCGAAGCAATGTGAACACTTCTGCTTCCCAGGCACAGAGAAGGTGCTAGCGGGGAATTGTCTGCCTGCCTTTCCCCAGTGCTCTGCAAGCTCTCCAGGACAACAGCAAATCTGGGGCTCTGTGCTTTCTTTCGTTCTGAACAAGTGTTAGTGTTTTCTGCACAAAAGCGATTCTGCGAAGCAATGTGAACAGGCACAGAGAAGGTGCTAGCAAGGAAATCTCTGCCTGCCTTTCCCCAGTGCTCTGCAAGCTCTCCAGGACAACAGCAACTCTGGGGCTCTGTGCTTTCTTTCGTTCTGAACAAGTGTTAGTGTTTTCTGCACAAAAGCGATTCTGCGAAGCAATGTGAACACTTGTGCTTCCCAGGCACAGAGAAGGTGCTAGCAGGGAATTCTCTGCCTGCCTTTCCCCAGTGCTCTGCAAGCTCTCCAGGACAACAGCAAATCTGGGGCTCTGTGCTTTCTTTCGTTCTGAACAAGTGTTAC
Source organism: Strix aluco (assembly GCF_031877795.1). Taxonomy (NCBI): domain Eukaryota; kingdom Metazoa; phylum Chordata; class Aves; order Strigiformes; family Strigidae; genus Strix; species Strix aluco. The sequence goes on from NC_133966.1 coordinate 1,637,662, forward strand.
TGTTTTCTGCACAAAAGCAATTCTGCGAAGCAATGTGAACAGGCACAGAGCAGGCGCTAGCAGGGAATTCTCTGCCTGCCTTTCCCCAGTGCTCTGCAAGCTCTCCAGGACAACATAGAATCTGGGGCTCTGTGCTTTCTTTTGTTCTGAACAAGTGTTAGTGTTTTCTGCACAAAAGCGATTCTGCGAAGCAATGTGAACACTTCTGCTTCCCAGGCACAGAGAAGGTGCTAGCGGGGAATTCTCTGCCTGCCTTTCCCCAGTGCTCTGCAAGCTCTCCAGGACAACATAGAATCTGGGGCTCTGTGCTTTCTTTTGTTCTGAACAAGTGTTACTGTTTTCTGCACAAAAGCGATTCTGCGAAGCAATGTGAACAGGCACAGAGAAGGTGCTAGCAGGGAATTCTCTGCCTGCCTTTCCGCAGTGCTCTGCAAGCTCTCCAGGACAACATAGACTCTGGGGCTCTGTGCTTTCTTTCCTTCTGAACAAGTGTTACTGTTTTCTGCACAAAAGCAATTCTGCGAAGCAATGTGAACAGGCACAGAGCAGGCGCTAGCAGGGAATTCTCTGCCTGCCTTTCCCCAGTGCTCTGCAAGCTCTCCAGGACAACAACAAATCTGGGGCTCTGTGCTTTCTGTCGTTCTGAACAAGTGTTACTGTTTTCTGCACAAAAGCGATTCTGAGAAGCAATGTGAACACTTGTGCTTCCCAGGCACAGAGAATGTGCTAGCAGGGAATTCTCTGCCTGCCTTTCCCCAGTGCTCTGCAAGCTCTCCAGGACAACATAGAATCTGGGGCTCTGTGCTTTCTTTCGTTCTGAACAAGTGTTAGTGTTTTCTGCACAAAAGCCATTCTGCGAAGCAATGTGAACACTTCTGCTTCCCAGGCACAGAGAAGGTGCTAGCAGGGAATTCTCTGCCTGCCTTTCCCCAGTGCTCTGCAAGCTCTCCAGGACAACATAGAATCTGGGGCTCTGTGCTTTCTTTCGTTCTGAACAAGTGTTAGTGTTTTCTGCACAAAAGCGATTCTGCGAACCAATGTGAACAGGCATAGAGAAGGTGCTAGCAGGGAATTCTCTGCCTGCCTTTCCCCAGTGCTCTGCAAGCTCTCCAGGACAACATCAAATCTGGGGCTCTGTGCTTTCTTTTGTTCTGAACAAGTGTTACTGTTTTCTGCACAAAAGCGATTCTGCGAAGCAATGTGAACACTTCTGCTTCCCAGGCACAGAGAAGGTGCTAGCAGGGAATTCTCTGCCTGCCTTTCCCCAGTGCTCTGCAAGCTCTCCAGGACAACATAGAATCTGGGGCTCTGTGCTTTCTTTCGTTCTGAACAAGTGTTACTGTTTTCTGCACAAAAGCGATTCTGCGAAGAAATATGAACACTTCTGCTTCCCAGGCACAGAGAAGGTGCTAGCAGGGAATTCTCTGCCTGCTTTTCCCCAGTGCTCTGCAAGCTCTCCAGGACAACATAGAATCTGGGGCTCTGTGCTTTCTTTCGTTCTGAACAAGTGTTACTGTTTTCTGCACAAAAGCGATTCTGCGAAGCAAGGTGAACACTTCTGCTTCCTAGACACAGAGAAGGTGCTAGCAGGGAATTCTCTGCCTGCCTTTCCCCAGTGCTCTGCAAGCTCTCCAGGACAACAACAAATCTGGGGCTCTGTGCTTTCTTTTGTTCTGAACAAGTGTTACTGTTTTCTGCACAAAAGCGATTCTGCAAAGCAATGTGAACACTTCTGCTTCCCAGGCCCAGAGAATGTGCTAGCAGGGAATTCTCTGCCTGCCTTTCCCCAGTGCTCTGCAAGCTCTCCAGGACAACATAGAATCTGGGGCTCTGTGCTTTCTTTCGTTCTGAACAAGTGTTACTGTTTTCTGCACAAAAGCGATTCTGAGAAGCACTGTGAACACTTGTGCTTCCCAGGCACAGAGAAGGTGCTAGCAGGGAATTCTCTGCCTGCCTTTCCCCAGTGCTCTGCAAGCTCTCCAGGACAACAGCAAATCTGGGGCTCTGTGCTTTCTTTCGTTCTGAACAAGTGTTACTGTTTTCTGCACAAAAGCGATTCTGCGAAGAAATATGAACACTTCTGCTTCCCAGGCACAGAGAAGGTGCTAGCAGGGAATTCTCTGCCTGCTTTTCCCCAGTGCTCTGCAAGCTCTCCAGGACAACATCAAATCTGGGGCTCTGTGCTTTCTTTCGTTCTGAACAAGTGTTACTGTTTTCTGCACAAAAGCGATTCTGCGAAGCAATGTGAAAACTTCTGCTTCCTAGACACAGAGAAGGTGCTAGCAGGGAATTCTCTGCCTGCCTTTCCCCAGTGCTCTGCAAGCTCTCCAGGACAACAACAAATCTGGGGCTCTGTGCTTTCTTTTGTTCTGAACAATTGTTACTGTTTTCTGCACAAAAGCGATTCTGCAAAGCAATGTGAACACTTCTGCTTCCCAGGCCCAGAGAATGTGCTAGCAGGGAATTCTCTGCCTGCCTTTCCCCAGTGCTCTGCAAGCTCTCCAGGACAACATAGAATCTGGGGCTCTGTGCTTTCTGTCGTTCTGAACAAGTGTTACTGTTTTCTGCACAAAAGCGATTCTGAGAAGCAATGTGAACACTTGTGCTTCCCAGGCACAGAGAATGTGCTAGCAGGGAATTCTCTGCCTGCCTTTCCCCAGTGCTCTGCAAGCTCTCCAGGACAACATAGAATCTGGGGCTCTGTGCTTTCTTTCGTTCTGAACAAGTGTTAGTGTTTTCTGCACAAAAGCCATTCTGCGAAGCAATGTGAACACTTGTGCTTCCCAGGCACAGAGAAGGTGCTAGCAGGGAATTCTCTGCCTGCCTTTCCCCAGTGCTCTGCAAGCTCTCCAGGACAACAGCAAATCTGGGGCTCTGTGCTTTCTTTCGTTCTGAACAAGTGTTACTGTTTTCTGCACAAAAGCAATTCTGCGAAGCAATGTGAACAGGCACAGAGCAGACGCTAGCAGGGAATTCTCTGCCTGCCTTACCCCAGTGCTCTGCAAGCTCTCCAGGACAACAGCAAATCTGGGGCTCTGTGCTTTCTTTTGTTCTGAACAAGTGTTAGTGTTTTCTGCACAAAAGCGATTCTGCGAAGCAATGTGAAAACTTCTGCTTCCCAGGCACAGAGAAGGTGCTAGCAGGGAATTCTCTGCCTGCCTTTCCCCAGTGCTCTGCAAGCTCTCCAGGACAACATAGAATCTGGGGCTCTGTGCTTTCTTTCGTTCTGAACAAGTGTTACTGTTTTCTGCACAAAAGCAATTCTGCGAAGCAATATGAACACTTCTGCTTCCCAGGCACAGAGAAGGTGCTAGCAGGGAATTCTCTGCCTGCTTTTCCCCAGTGCTCTGCAAGCTCTCCAGGACAACATCAAATCTGGGGCTCTGTGCTTTCTTTCCTTCTGAACAAGTGTTACTGTTTTCTGCACAAAAGCGATTCTGCGAAGCAATGTGAACAGGCACAGAGAAGGTGCTAGCAGGGAATTCTCTGCCTGCCTTTCCGCAGTGCTCTGCAAGCTCTCCAGGACAACAACAAATCTGGGGCTCTGTGCTTTCTTTTGTTCTGAACAAGTGTTACTGTTTTCTGCACAAAAGCGATTCTGAGAAGCACTGTGAACACTTGTGCTTCCCAGGCACAGAGAAGGTGCTAGCAGGGAATTCTCTGCCTGCCTTTCCCCAGTGCTCTGCAAGCTCTCTAGGACAACGTCAAATCTGGGGCTCTGTGCTTTCTTTTGTTCTGAACAAGTGTTAGCGTTTTCTGCACAAAAGCGATTCTGCGAAGCAATGTGAACACTTGTGCTTCCCAGGCACAGAGAAGGTGCTAGCAGGGAATTCTCTGCCTGCCTTTCCCCAGTGCTCTGCAAGCTCTCCAGGACAACAGCAAATCTGGGGCTCTGTGCTTTCTTTCGTTCTGAACAAGTGTTACTGTTTTCTGCACAAAAGGGATTCTGCGAAGCAATATGAACACTTCTGCTTCCCAGGCACAGAGAAGGTGCTAGCAGGGAATTCTCTGCCTGCCTTTCCCCAGTGCTCTGCAAGCTCTCCAGGACAACATCAAATCTGGGGCTCTGTGCTTTCTTTTGTTCTGAACAAGTGTTACTGTTTTCTGCACAAAAGCGATTCTGCGAAGCAATGTGAACACTTCTGCTTCCCAGGCACAGAGAAGGTGCTAGCAGGGAATTCTCTGCCTGCCTTTCCCCAGTGCTCTGCAAGCTCTCCAGGACAACATAGAATCTGGGGCTCTGTGCTTTCTTTCGTTCTGAACAAGTGTTACTGTTTTCTGCACAAAAGCAATTCTGCGAAGAAATATGAACACTTCTGCTTCCCAGGCACAGAGAAGGTGCTAGCAGGGAATTCTCTGCCTGCTTTTCCCCAGTGCTCTGCAAGCTCTCCAGGACAACATAGAATCTGGGGCTCTGTGCTTTCTTTCGTTCTGAACAAGTGTTACTGTTTTCTGCACAAAAGCGATTCTGCGAAGCAAGGTGAACACTTCTGCTTCCTAGACACAGAGAAGGTGCTAGCAGGGAATTCTCTGCCTGCCTTTCCCCAGTGCTCTGCAAGCTCTCCAGGACAACAACAAATCTGGGGCTCTGTGCTTTCTTTTGTTCTGAACAAGTGTTACTGTTTTCTGCACAAAAGCGATTCTGCAAAGCAATGTGAACACTTCTGCTTCCCAGGCCCAGAGAATGTGCTAGCAGGGAATTCTCTGCCTGCCTTTCCCCAGTGCTCTGCAAGCTCTCCAGGACAACATAGAATCTGGGGCTCTGTGCTTTCTTTCGTTCTGAACAAGTGTTACTGTTTTCTGCACAAAAGCGATTCTGAGAAGCACTGTGAACACTTGTGCTTCCCAGGCACAGAGAAGGTGCTAGCAGGGAATTCTCTGCCTGCCTTTCCCCAGTGCTCTGCAAGCTCTCCAGGACAACAGCAAATCTGGGGCTCTGTGCTTTCTTTCGTTCTGAACAAGTGTTACTGTTTTCTGCACAAAAGCGATTCTGCGAAGAAATATGAACACTTCTGCTTCCCAGGCACAGAGAAGGTGCTAGCAGGGAATTCTCTGCCTGCTTTTCCCCAGTGCTCTGCAAGCTCTCCAGGACAACATCAAATCTGGGGCTCTGTGCTTTCTTTCGTTCTGAACAAGTGTTACTGTTTTCTGCACAAAAGCGATTCTGCGAAGCAATGTGAACACTTCTGCTTCCTAGACACAGAGAAGGTGCTAGCAGGGAATTCTCTGCCTGCCTTTCCCCAGTGCTCTGCAAGCTCTCCAGGACAACAACAAATCTGGGGCTCTGTGCTTTCTTTTGTTCTGAACAATTGTTACTGTTTTCTGCACAAAAGCGATTCTGCAAAGCAATGTGAACACTTCTGCTTCCCAGGCCCAGAGAATGTGCTAGCAGGGAATTCTCTGCCTGCCTTTCCCCAGTGCTCTGCAAGCTCTCCAGGACAACATAGAATCTGGGGCTCTGTGCTTTCTGTCGTTCTGAACAAGTGTTACTGTTTTCTGCACAAAAGCGATTCTGAGAAGCAATGTGAACACTTGTGCTTCCCAGGCACAGAGAATGTGCTAGCAGGGAATTCTCTGCCTGCCTTTCCCCAGTGCTCTGCAAGCTCTCCAGGACAACATAGAATCTGGGGCTCTGTGCTTTCTTTCGTTCTGAACAAGTGTTAGTGTTTTCTGCACAAAAGCCATTCTGCGAAGCAATGTGAACACTTGTGCTTCCCAGGCACAGAGAAGGTGCTAGCAGGGAATTCTCTGCCTGCCTTTCCCCAGTGCTCTGCAAGCTCTCCAGGACAACAGCAAATCTGGGGCTCTGTGCTTTCTTTCGTTCTGAACAAGTGTTAGTGTTTTCTGCACAAAAGCAATTCTGCGAAGCAATGTGAACAGGCACAGAGCAGACGCTAGCAGGGAATTCTCTGCCTGCCTTACCCCAGTGCTCTGCAAGCTCTCCAGGACAACAGCAAATCTGGGGCTCTGTGCTTTCTTTTGTTCTGAACAAGTGTTAGTGTTTTCTGCACAAAAGCGATTCTGCGAAGCAATGTGAAAACTTCTGCTTCCCAGGCACAGAGAAGGTGCTAGCAGGGAATTCTCTGCCTGCTTTTCCCCAGTGCTCTGCAAGCTCTCCAGGACAACATCAAATCTGGGGCTCTGTGCTTTCTTTCCTTCTGAACAAGTGTTACTGTTTTCTGCACAAAAGCGATTCTGCGAAGCAATGTGAACAGGCACAGAGAAGGTGCTAGCAGGGAATTCTCTGCCTGCCTTTCCGCAGTGCTCTGCAAGCTCTCCAGGACAACAACAAATCTGGGGCTCTGTGCTTTCTTTTGTTCTGAACAAGTGTTACTGTTTTCTGCACAAAAGCGATTCTGCAAAGCCCTGTGAACACTTCTGCTTCCCAGGCCCAGAGAATGTGCTAGCAGGGAATTCTCTGCCTGCCTTTCCCCAGTGCTCTGCAAGCTCTCCAGGACAACATAGAATCTGGGGCTCTGTGCTTTCTTTCGTTCTGAACAAGTGTTAGTGTTTTCTGCACAAAAGCGATTCTGAGAAGCACTGTGAACACTTGTGCTTCCCAGGCACAGAGAAGGTGCTAGCAGGGAATTCTCTGCCTGCCTTTCCCCAGTGCTCTGCAAGCTCTCTAGGACAACGTCAAATCTGGGGCTCTGTGCTTTCTTTCGTTCTGAACAAGTGTTAGCGTTTTCTGCACAAAAGCGATTCTGCGAAGCAATGTGAACACTTGTGCTTCCCAGGCACAGAGAAGGTGCTAGCAGGGAATTCTCTGCCTGCCTTTCCCCAGTGCTCTGCAAGCTCTCCAGGACAACAGCAAATCTGGGGCTCTGTGCTTTCTTTCGTTCTGAACAAGTGTTACTGTTTTCTGCACAAAAGGGATTCTGCGAAGCAATATGAACACTTCTGCTTCCCAGGCACAGAGAAGGTGCTAGCAGGGAATTCTCTGCCTGCCTTTCCCCAGTGCTCTGCAAGCTCTCCAGGACAACATCAAATCTGGGGCTCTGTGCTTCCTTTTGTTCTGAACAAGTGTTACTGTTTTCTGCACAAAAGCGATTCTGAGAAGCAATGTGAACACTTCTGCTTCCCAGGCACAGAGAAGGTGCTAGCAGGGAATTCTCTGCCTGCCTTTCCCCAGTGCTCTGCAAGCTCTCCAGGACAACATAGAATCTGGGGCTCTGTGCTTTCTTTTGTTCTGAACAAGTGTTAGTGTTTTCTGCACAAAAGCGATTCTGCGAAGCAATGTGAACACTTCTGCTTCCCAGGCACAGAGAAGGTGCTAGCGGGGAATTCTCTGCCTGCCTTTCCCCAGTGCTCTGCAAGCTCTCCAGGACAACATAGAATCTGGGGCTCTGTGCTTTCTTTTGTTCTGAACAAGTGTTACTGTTTTCTGCACAAAAGCGATTCTGCGAAGCAATATGAACACTTCTGCTTCCCAGGCACAGAGAAGGTGCTAGCAGGGAATTCTCTGCCTGCTTTTCCCCAGTGCTCTGCAAGCTCTCCAGGACAACATCAAATCTGGGGCTCTGTGCTTCCATTTGTTCTGAACAAGTGTTACTGTTTTCTGCACAAAAGCGATTCTGCGAAGGAATGTGAAAACTTCTGCTTCCTAGACACAGAGAAGGTGCTAGCAGGGAATTCTCTGCCTGCCTTTCCCCAGTGCTCTGCAAGCTCTCCAGGACAACAACAAATCTGGGGCTCTGTGCTTTCTTTTGTTCTGAACAAGTGTTACTGTTTTCTGCACAAAAGCGATTCTGCAAAGCAATGTGAACACTTGTGCTTCCCAGGCCCAGAGAATGTGCTAGCAGGGAATTCTCTGCCTGCCTTTCCCCAGTGCTCTGCAAGCTCTCCAGGACAACATAGAATCTGGGGCTCTGTGCTTTCTTTCGTTCTGAACAAGTGTTAGTGTTTTCTGCACAAAAGCGATTCTGCGAAGCAAGGTGAACACTTGTGCTTCCCAGGCACAGAGAAGGTGCTAGCAGGGAATTCTCTGCCTGCCTTTCCCCAGTGCTCTGCAAGCTCTCCAGGACAACATCAAATCTGGGGCTCTGTGCTTTCTTTTGTTCTGAACAAGTGTTACTGTTTTCTGCACAAAAGCGATTCTGCGAAGCAATGTGAACACTTCTGCTTCCCAGGCACAGAGAAGGTGCTAGCGGGGAATTGTCTGCCTGCCTTTCCCCAGTGCTCTGCAAGCTCTCCAGGACAACATAGAATCTGGGGCTCTGTGCTTTCTTTTGTTCTGAACAAGTGTTAGTGTTTTCTGCACAAAAGCGATTCTGCGAAGCAATGTGAACAGGCACAGAGAAGGTGCTAGCAAGGAAATCTCTGCCTGCCTTTCCCCAGTGCTCTGCAAGCTCTCCAGGACAACAGCAAATCTGGGGCTCTGTGCTTTCTTTCGTTCTGAACAAGTGTTAGTGTTTTCTGCACAAAAGCGATTCTGCGAAGCAATGTGAACACTTGTGCTTCCCAGGCACAGAGAAGGTGCTAGCAGGGAATTCTCTGCCTGCCTTTCCCCAGTGCTCTGCAAGCTCTCCAGGACAACAGCAAATCTGGGGCTCTGTGCTTTCTTTCGTTCTGAACAAGTGTTACTGTTTTCTGCACAAAAGCGATTCTGCGAAGCAATGTGAACAGGCACAGAGAAGGTGCTAGCAGGGAATTCTCTGCCTGCCTTTCCCCAGTGCTCTGCAAGCTCTCCAGGACAACAGCAAATCTGGGGCTCTGTGCTTTCTTTCGTTCTGAACAAGTGTTAGTGTTTTCTGCACAAAAGCGATTCTTGCGAAGCAATGTGAACACTTGTGCTTCCCAGGCACAGAGAAGGTGCTAGCAGGGAATTCTCTGCCTGCCTTTCCCCAGTGCTCTGCAAGCTCTCCAGGACAACAGCAAATCTGGGGCTCTGTGCTTTCTTTCGTTCTGAACAAGTGTTACTGTTTTCTGCACAAAAGCGATTCTGCGAAGCAATGTGAACAGGCACAGAGAAGGTGCTAGCAGGGAATTCTCTGCCTGCCTTTCCGCAATGCTCTGCAAGCTCTCCAGGACAACATAGACTCTGGGGCTCTGTGCTTTCTTTCCTTCTGAACAAGTGTTACTGTTTTCTGCACAAAAGCAATTCTGCGAAGCAACGTGAACAGGCACAGAGCAGGCGCTAGCAGGGAATTCTCTGCCTGCCTTTCCCCAGTGCTCTGCAAGCTCTGCAGGACAACAGCAAATCTGGGGCTCTGTGCTTTCTTTTGTTCTGAACAAGTGTTACTGTTTTCTGCACAAAAGCGATTCTGCGAAGCAATATGAACACTTCTGCTTCCCAGGCACAGAGAAGGTGCTAGCAGGGAATTCTCTGCCTGCTTTTCCCCAGTGCTCTGCAAGCTCTCCAGGACAACATCAAATCTGGGGCTCTGTGCTTCCATTTGTTCTGAACAAGTGTTACTGTTTTCTGCACAAAAGCGATTCTGCGAAGGAATGTGAAAACTTCTGCTTCCTAGACACAGAGAAGGTGCTAGCAGGGAATTCTCTGCCTGCCTTTCCCCAGTGCTCTGCAAGCTCTCCAGGACAACAACAAATCTGGGGCTCTGTGCTTTCTTTTGTTCTGAACAAGTGTTACTGTTTTCTGCACAAAAGCGATTCTGCAAAGCAATGTGAACACTTGTGCTTCCCAGGCCCAGAGAATGTGCTAGCAGGGAATTCTCTGCCTGCCTTTCCCCAGTGCTCTGCAAGCTCTCCAGGACAACATAGAATCTGGGGCTCTGTGCTTTCTTTCGTTCTGAACAAGTGTTAGTGTTTTCTGCACAAAAGCGATTCTGCGAAGCAAGGTGAACACTTGTGCTTCCCAGGCACAGAGAAGGTGCTAGCAGGGAATTCTCTGCCTGCCTTTCCCCAGTGCTCTGCAAGCTCTCCAGGACAACATCAAATCTGGGGCTCTGTGCTTTCTTTTGTTCTGAACAAGTGTTACTGTTTTCTGCACAAAAGCGATTCTGCGAAGCAATGTGAACACTTCTGCTTCCCAGGCACAGAGAAGGTGCTAGCGGGGAATTGTCTGCCTGCCTTTCCCCAGTGCTCTGCAAGCTCTCCAGGACAACATAGAATCTGGGGCTCTGTGCTTTCTTTTGTTCTGAACAAGTGTTAGTGTTTTCTGCACAAAAGCGATTCTGCGAAGCAATGTGAACAGGCACAGAGAAGGTGCTAGCAAGGAAATCTCTGCCTGCCTTTCCCCAGTGCTCTGCAAGCTCTCCAGGACAACAGCAAATCTGGGGCTCTGTGCTTTCTTTCGTTCTGAACAAGTGTTAGTGTTTTCTGCACAAAAGCGATTCTGCGAAGCAATGTGAACACTTGTGCTTCCCAGGCACAGAGAAGGTGCTAGCAGGGAATTCTCTGCCTGCCTTTCCCCAGTGCTCTGCAAGCTCTCCAGGACAACAGCAAATCTGGGGCTCTGTGCTTTCTTTCGTTCTGAACAAGTGTTACTGTTTTCTGCACAAAAGCGATTCTGCGAAGCAATGTGAACAGGCACAGAGAAGGTGCTAGCAGGGAATTCTCTGCCTGCCTTTCCCCAGTGCTCTGCAAGCTCTCCAGGACAACAGCAAATCTGGGGCTCTGTGCTTTCTTTCGTTCTGAACAAGTGTTAGTGTTTTCTGCACAAAAGCGATTCTTGCGAAGCAATGTGAACACTTGTGCTTCCCAGGCACAGAGAAGGTGCTAGCAGGGAATTCTCTGCCTGCCTTTCCCCAGTGCTCTGCAAGCTCTCCAGGACAACAGCAAATCTGGGGCTCTGTGCTTTCTTTCGTTCTGAACAAGTGTTACTGTTTTCTGCACAAAAGCGATTCTGCGAAGCAATGTGAACAGGCACAGAGAAGGTGCTAGCAGGGAATTCTCTGCCTGCCTTTCCGCAATGCTCTGCAAGCTCTCCAGGACAACATAGACTCTGGGGCTCTGTGCTTTCTTTCCTTCTGAACAAGTGTTACTGTTTTCTGCACAAAAGCAATTCTGCGAAGCAACGTGAACAGGCACAGAGCAGGCGCTAGCAGGGAATTCTCTGCCTGCCTTTCCCCAGTGCTCTGCAAGCTCTGCAGGACAACAGCAAATCTGGGGCTCTGTGCTTTCTTTTGTTCTGAACAAGTGTTAGTGTTTTCTGCACAAAAGCGATTCTGCGAAGCAATGTGAACACTTCTGCTTCCCAGGCACAGAGACGTTGCTAGCAGGGAATTCTCTGCCTGCCTTTCCCCAGTGCTCTGCAAGCTCTCCAGGACAACATAGAATCTGGAGCTCTGTGCTTTCTTTTGTTCTGAACAAGTGTTAGTGTTTTCTGCACAAAAGCGATTCTGCGAACCAATGTGAACACTTGTGCTTCCCAGGCACAGAGAAGGTGCTAGCAGGGAATTCTCTGCCTGCCTTTCCCCAGTGCTCTGCAAGCTCTCCAGGACAACATCAAATCTGGGGCTCTGTGCTTTCTTTTGTTCTGAACAAGTGTTACTGTTTTCTGCACAAAAGCGATTCTGCGAAGCAATGTGAACACTTCTGCTTCCCAGGCACAGAGAAGGTGCTAGCGGGGAATTGTCTGCCTGCCTTTCCCCAGTGCTCTGCAAGCTCTCCAGGACAACAGCAAATCTGGGGCTCTGTGCTTTCTTTCGTTCTGAACAAGTGTTAGTGTTTTCTGCACAAAAGCGATTCTGCGAAGCAATGTGAACAGGCACAGAGAAGGTGCTAGCAAGGAAATCTCTGCCTGCCTTTCCCCAGTGCTCTGCAAGCTCTCCAGGACAACAGCAAATCTGGGGCTCTGTGCTTTCTTTCGTTCTGAACAAGTGTTAGTGTTTTCTGCACAAAAGCGATTCTGCGAAGCAATGTGAACACTTGTGCTTCCCAGGCACAGAGAAGGTGCTAGCAGGGAATTCTCTGCCTGCCTTTCCCCAGTGCTCTGCAAGCTCTCCAGGACAACAGCAAATCTGGGGCTCTGTGCTTTCTTTCGTTCTGAACAAGTGTTACTGTTTTCTGCACAAAAGCGATTCTGCGAAGCAATGTGAACAGGCACAGAGAAGGTGCTAGCAGGGAATTCTCTGCCTGCCTTTCCCCAGTGCTCTGCAAGCTCTCCAGGACAACAGCAAATCTGGGGCTCTGTGCTTTCTTTCGTTCTGAACAAGTGTTAGTGTTTTCTGCACAAAAGCGATTCTGCGAAGCAATGTGAACAGGCACAGAGAAGGTGCTAGCAGGGAATTCTCTGCCTGCCTTTCCGCAGTGCTCTGCAAGCTCTCCAGGACAACATAGACTCTGGGGCTCTGTGCTTTCTTTCCTTCTGAACAAGTGTTACTGTTTTCTGCACAAAAGCAATTCTGCGAAGCAATGTGAACAGGCACAGAGCAGGCGCTAGCAGGGAATTCTCTGCCTGCCTTTCCCCAGTGCTCTGCAAGCTCTCCAGGACAACATAGAATCTGGGGCTCTGTGCTTTCTTTTGTTCTGAACAAGTGTTAGTGTTTTCTGCACAAAAGCGATTCTGCGAAGCAATGTGAACACTTCTGCTTCCCAGGCACAGAGAAGGTGCTAGCGGGGAATTCTCTGCCTGCCTTTCCCCAGTGCTCTGCAAGCTCTCCAGGACAACATAGAATCTGGGGCTCTGTGCTTTCTTTTGTTCTGAACAAGTGTTACTGTTTTCTGCACAAAAGCGATTCTGCGAAGCAATGTGAACAGGCACAGAGAAGGTGCTAGCAGGGAATTCTCTGCCTGCCTTTCCGCAGTGCTCTGCAAGCTCTCCAGGACAACATAGACTCTGGGGCTCTGTGCTTTCTTTCCTTCTGAACAAGTGTTACTGTTTTCTGCACAAAAGCAATTCTGCGAAGCAATGTGAACAGGCACAGAGCAGGCGCTAGCAGGGAATTCTCTGCCTGCCTTTCCCCAGTGCTCTGCAAGCTCTCCAGGACAACAACAAATCTGGGGCTCTGTGCTTTCTGTCGTTCTGAACAAGTGTTACTGTTTTCTGCACAAAAGCGATTCTGAGAAGCAATGTGAACACTTGTGCTTCCCAGGCACAGAGAATGTGCTAGCAGGGAATTCTCTGCCTGCCTTTCCCCAGTGCTCTGCAAGCTCTCCAGGACAACATAGAATCTGGGGCTCTGTGCTTTCTTTCGTTCTGAACAAGTGTTAGTGTTTTCTGCACAAAAGCCATTCTGCGAAGCAATGTGAACACTTCTGCTTCCCAGGCACAGAGAAGGTGCTAGCAGGGAATTCTCTGCCTGCCTTTCCCCAGTGCTCTGCAAGCTCTCCAGGACAACATAGAATCTGGGGCTCTGTGCTTTCTTTCGTTCTGAACAAGTGTTAGTGTTTTCTGCACAAAAGCGATTCTGCGAAGCAATGTGAACAGGCATAGAGAAGGTGCTAGCAGGGAATTCTCTGCCTGCCTTTCCGCAGTGCTCTGCAAGCTCTCCAGGACAACATAGACTCTGGGGCTCTGTGCTTTCTTTCCTTCTGAACAAGTGTTATTGTTTTCTGCACAAAAGCGATTCTGCGAAGCAATGTGAACACTTCTGCTTCCCAGGCACAGAGAAGGTGCTAGCAGGGAATTCTCTGCCTGCCTTTCCCCAGTGCTCTGCAAGCTCTCCAGGACAACATAGAATCTGGGGCTCTGTGCTTTCTTTCGTTCTGAACAAGTGTTACTGTTTTCTGCACAAAAGCGATTCTGAGAAGCACTGTGAACACTTGTGCTTCCCAGGCACAGAGAAGGTGCTAGCAGGGAATTCTCTGCCTGCCTTTCCCCAGTGCTCTGCAAGCTCTCCAGGACAACAGCAAATCTGGGGCTCTGTGCTTTCTTTCGTTCTGAACAAGTGTTACTGTTTTCTGCACAAAAGCGATTCTGCGAAGAAATATGAACACTTCTGCTTCCCAGGCACAGAGAAGGTGCTAGCAGGGAATTCTCTGCCTGCTTTTCCCCAGTGCTCTGCAAGCTCTCCAGGACAACATCAAATCTGGGGCTCTGTGCTTTCTTTCGTTCTGAACAAGTGTTACTGTTTTCTGCACAAAAGCGATTCTGCGAAGCAATGTGAACACTTCTGCTTCCTAGACACAGAGAAGGTGCTAGCAGGGAATTCTCTGCCTGCCTTTCCCCAGTGCTCTGCAAGCTCTCCAGGACAACAACAAATCTGGGGCTCTGTGCTTTCTTTTGTTCTGAACAATTGTTACTGTTTTCTGCACAAAAGCGATTCTGCAAAGCAATGTGAACACTTCTGCTTCCCAGGCCCAGAGAATGTGCTAGCAGGGAATTCTCTGCCTGCCTTTCCCCAGTGCTCTGCAAGCTCTCCAGGACAACATAGAATCTGGGGCTCTGTGCTTTCTGTCGTTCTGAACAAGTGTTACTGTTTTCTGCACAAAAGCGATTCTGAGAAGCAATGTGAACACTTGTGCTTCCCAGGCACAGAGAATGTGCTAGCAGGGAATTCTCTGCCTGCCTTTCCCCAGTGCTCTGCAAGCTCTCCAGGACAACATAGAATCTGGGGCTCTGTGCTTTCTTTCGTTCTGAACAAGTGTTAGTGTTTTCTGCACAAAAGCCATTCTGCGAAGCAATGTGAACACTTGTGCTTCCCAGGCACAGAGAAGGTGCTAGCAGGGAATTCTCTGCCTGCCTTTCCCCAGTGCTCTGCAAGCTCTCCAGGACAACAGCAAATCTGGGGCTCTGTGCTTTCTTTCGTTCTGAACAAGTGTTAGTGTTTTCTGCACAAAAGCAATTCTGCGAAGCAATGTGAACAGGCACAGAGCAGACGCTAGCAGGGAATTCTCTGCCTGCCTTACCCCAGTGCTCTGCAAGCTCTCCAGGACAACAGCAAATCTGGGGCTCTGTGCTTTCTTTTGTTCTGAACAAGTGTTAGTGTTTTCTGCACAAAAGCGATTCTGCGAAGCAATGTGAAAACTTCTGCTTCCCAGGCACAGAGAAGGTGCTAGCAGGGAATTCTCTGCCTGCCTTTCCCCAGTGCTCTGCAAGCTCTCCAGGACAACATAGAATCTGGGGCTCTGTGCTTTCTTTCGTTCTGAACAAGTGTTACTGTTTTCTGCACAAAAGCGATTCTGCGAAGCAATATGAACACTTCTGCTTCCCAGGCACAGAGAAGGTGCTAGCAGGGAATTCTCTGCCTGCTTTTCCCCAGTGCTCTGCAAGCTCTCCAGGACAACATCAAATCTGGGGCTCTGTGCTTTCTTTCCTTCTGAACAAGTGTTACTGTTTTCTGCACAAAAGCGATTCTGCGAAGCAATGTGAACAGGCACAGAGAAGGTGCTAGCAGGGAATTCTCTGCCTGCCTTTCCGCAGTGCTCTGCAAGCTCTCCAGGACAACAACAAATCTGGGGCTCTGTGCTTTCTTTTGTTCTGAACAAGTGTTACTGTTTTCTGCACAAAAGCGATTCTGCAAAGCCCTGTGAACACTTCTGCTTCCCAGGCCCAGAGAATGTGCTAGCAGGGAATTCTCTGCCTGCCTTTCCCCAGTGCTCTGCAAGCTCTCCAGGACAACATAGAATCTGGGGCTCTGTGCTTTCTTTCGTTCTGAACAAGTGTTAGTGTTTTCTGCACAAAAGCGATTCTGAGAAGCACTGTGAACACTTGTGCTTCCCAGGCACAGAGAAGGTGCTAGCAGGGAATTCTCTGCCTGCCTTTCCCCAGTGCTCTGCAAGCTCTCTAGGACAACGTCAAATCTGGGGCTCTGTGCTTTCTTTTGTTCTGAACAAGTGTTAGCGTTTTCTGCACAAAAGCGATTCTGCGAAGCAATGTGAACACTTGTGCTTCCCAGGCACAGAGAAGGTGCTAGCAGGGAATTCTCTGCCTGCCTTTCCCCAGTGCTCTGCAAGCTCTCCAGGACAACAGCAAATCTGGGGCTCTGTGCTTTCTTTCGTTCTGAACAAGTGTTACTGTTTTCTGCACAAAAGGGATTCTGCGAAGCAATATGAACACTTCTGCTTCCCAGGCACAGAGAAGGTGCTAGCAGGGAATTCTCTGCCTGCCTTTCCCCAGTGCTCTGCAAGCTCTCCAGGACAACATCAAATCTGGGGCTCTGTGCTTCCTTTTGTTCTGAACAAGTGTTACTGTTTTCTGCACAAAAGCGATTCTGAGAAGCAATGTGAACACTTCTGCTTCCCAGGCACAGAGAAGGTGCTAGCAGGGAATTCTCTGCCTGCCTTTCCCCAGTGCTCTGCAAGCTCTCCAGGACAACATAGAATCTGGGGCTCTGTGCTTTCTTTTGTTCTGAACAAGTGTTAGTGTTTTCTGCACAAAAGCGATTCTGCGAAGCAATGTGAACACTTCTGCTTCCCAGGCACAGAGAAGGTGCTAGCGGGGAATTCTCTGCCTGCCTTTCCCCAGTGCTCTGCAAGCTCTCCAGGACAACATAGAATCTGGGGCTCTGTGCTTTCTTTTGTTCTGAACAAGTGTTACTGTTTTCTGCACAAAAGCGATTCTGCGAAGCAATATGAACACTTCTGCTTCCCAGGCACAGAGAAGGTGCTAGCAGGGAATTCTCTGCCTGCTTTTCCCCAGTGCTCTGCAAGCTCTCCAGGACAACATCAAATCTGGGGCTCTGTGCTTCCATTTGTTCTGAACAAGTGTTACTGTTTTCTGCACAAAAGCGATTCTGCGAAGGAATGTGAAAACTTCTGCTTCCTAGACACAGAGAAGGTGCTAGCAGGGAATTCTCTGCCTGCCTTTCCCCAGTGCTCTGCAAGCTCTCCAGGACAACAACAAATCTGGGGCTCTGTGCTTTCTTTTGTTCTGAACAAGTGTTACTGTTTTCTGCACAAAAGCGATTCTGCAAAGCAATGTGAACACTTGTGCTTCCCAGGCCCAGAGAATGTGCTAGCAGGGAATTCTCTGCCTGCCTTTCCCCAGTGCTCTGCAAGCTCTCCAGGACAACATAGAATCTGGGGCTCTGTGCTTTCTTTCGTTCTGAACAAGTGTTAGTGTTTTCTGCACAAAAGCGATTCTGCGAAGCAAGGTGAACACTTGTGCTTCCCAGGCACAGAGAAGGTGCTAGCAGGGAATTCTCTGCCTGCCTTTCCCCAGTGCTCTGCAAGCTCTCCAGGACAACATCAAATCTGGGGCTCTGTGCTTTCTTTTGTTCTGAACAAGTGTTACTGTTTTCTGCACAAAAGCGATTCTGCGAAGCAATGTGAACACTTCTGCTTCCCAGGCACAGAGAAGGTGCTAGCGGGGAATTGTCTGCCTGCCTTTCCCCAGTGCTCTGCAAGCTCTCCAGGACAACATAGAATCTGGGGCTCTGTGCTTTCTTTTGTTCTGAACAAGTGTTAGTGTTTTCTGCACAAAAGCGATTCTGCGAAGCAATGTGAACAGGCACAGAGAAGGTGCTAGCAAGGAAATCTCTGCCTGCCTTTCCCCAGTGCTCTGCAAGCTCTCCAGGACAACAGCAAATCTGGGGCTCTGTGCTTTCTTTCGTTCTGAACAAGTGTTAGTGTTTTCTGCACAAAAGCGATTCTGCGAAGCAATGTGAACACTTGTGCTTCCCAGGCACAGAGAAGGTGCTAGCAGGGAATTCTCTGCCTGCCTTTCCCCAGTGCTCTGCAAGCTCTCCAGGACAACAGCAAATCTGGGGCTCTGTGCTTTCTTTCGTTCTGAACAAGTGTTACTGTTTTCTGCACAAAAGCGATTCTGCGAAGCAATGTGAACAGGCACAGAGAAGGTGCTAGCAGGGAATTCTCTGCCTGCCTTTCCCCAGTGCTCTGCAAGCTCTCCAGGACAACAGCAAATCTGGGGCTCTGTGCTTTCTTTCGTTCTGAACAAGTGTTACTGTTTTCTGCACAAAAGCGATTCTGCGAAGCAATGTGAACAGGCACAGAGAAGGTGCTAGCAGGGAATTCTCTGCCTGCCTTTCCGCAATGCTCTGCAAGCTCTCCAGGACAACATAGACTCTGGGGCTCTGTGCTTTCTTTCCTTCTGAACAAGTGTTACTGTTTTCTGCACAAAAGCAATTCTGCGAAGCAACGTGAACAGGCACAGAGCAGGCGCTAGCAGGGAATTCTCTGCCTGCCTTTCCCCAGTGCTCTGCAAGCTCTGCAGGACAACAGCAAATCTGGGGCTCTGTGCTTTCTTTTGTTCTGAACAAGTGTTAGTGTTTTCTGCACAAAAGCGATTCTGCGAAGCAATGTGAACACTTCTGCTTCCCAGGCACAGAGACGTTGCTAGCAGGGAATTCTCTGCCTGCCTTTCCCCAGTGCTCTGCAAGCTCTCCAGGACAACATAGAATCTGGAGCTCTGTGCTTTCTTTTGTTCTGAACAAGTGTTAGTGTTTTCTGCACAAAAGCGATTCTGCGAACCAATGTGAACACTTGTGCTTCCCAGGCACAGAGAAGGTGCTAGCAGGGAATTCTCTGCCTGCCTTTCCCCAGTGCTCTGCAAGCTCTCCAGGACAACATCAAATCTGGGGCTCTGTGCTTTCTTTTGTTCTGAACAAGTGTTACTGTTTTCTGCACAAAAGCGATTCTGCGAAGCAATGTGAACACTTCTGCTTCCCAGGCACAGAGAAGGTGCTAGCGGGGAATTGTCTGCCTGCCTTTCCCCAGTGCTCTGCAAGCTCTCCAGGACAACAGCAAATCTGGGGCTCTGTGCTTTCTTTCGTTCTGAACAAGTGTTAGTGTTTTCTGCACAAAAGCGATTCTGCGAAGCAATGTGAACAGGCACAGAGAAGGTGCTAGCAAGGAAATCTCTGCCTGCCTTTCCCCAGTGCTCTGCAAGCTCTCCAGGACAACAGCAAATCTGGGGCTCTGTGCTTTCTTTCGTTCTGAACAAGTGTTAGTGTTTTCTGCACAAAAGCGATTCTGCGAAGCAATGTGAACACTTGTGCTTCCCAGGCACAGAGAAGGTGCTAGCAGGGAATTCTCTGCCTGCCTTTCCCCAGTGCTCTGCAAGCTCTCCAGGACAACAGCAAATCTGGGGCTCTGTGCTTTCTTTCGTTCTGAACAAGTGTTACTGTTTTCTGCACAAAAGCGATTCTGCGAAGCAATGTGAACAGGCACAGAGAAGGTGCTAGCAGGGAATTCTCTGCCTGCCTTTCCCCAGTGCTCTGCAAGCTCTCCAGGACAACAGCAAATCTGGGGCTCTGTGCTTTCTTTCGTTCTGAACAAGTGTTAGTGTTTTCTGCACAAAAGCGATTCTGCGAAGCAATGTGAACAGGCACAGAGAAGGTGCTAGCAGGGAAGTCTCTGCCTGCCTTTCCGCAGTGCTCTGCAAGCTCTCCAGGACAACATAGACTCTGGGGCTCTGTGCTTTCTTTCCTTCTGAACAAGTGTTACTGTTTTCTGCACAAAAGCAATTCTGCGAAGCAATGTGAACAGGCACAGAGCAGGCGCTAGCAGGGAATTCTCTGCCTGCCTTTCCCCAGTGCTCTGCAAGCTCTCCAGGACAACATAGAATCTGGGGCTCTGTGCTTTCTTTTGTTCTGAACAAGTGTTAGTGTTTTCTGCACAAAAGCGATTCTGCGAAGCAATGTGAACACTTCTGCTTCCCAGGCACAGAGAAGGTGCTAGCGGGGAATTCTCTGCCTGCCTTTCCCCAGTGCTCTGCAAGCTCTCCAGGACAACATAGAATCTGGGGCTCTGTGCTTTCTTTTGTTCTGAACAAGTGTTACTGTTTTCTGCACAAAAGCGATTCTGCGAAGCAATGTGAACAGGCACAGAGAAGGTGCTAGCAGGGAATTCTCTGCCTGCCTTTCCGCAGTGCTCTGCAAGCTCTCCAGGACAACATAGACTCTGGGGCTCTGTGCTTTCTTTCCTTCTGAACAAGTGTTACTGTTTTCTGCACAAAAGCAATTCTGCGAAGCAATGTGAACAGGCACAGAGCAGGCGCTAGCAGGGAATTCTCTGCCTGCCTTTCCCCAGTGCTCTGCAAGCTCTCCAGGACAACAACAAATCTGGGGCTCTGTGCTTTCTGTCGTTCTGAACAAGTGTTACTGTTTTCTGCACAAAAGCGATTCTGAGAAGCAATGTGAACACTTGTGCTTCCCAGGCACAGAGAATGTGCTAGCAGGGAATTCTCTGCCTGCCTTTCCCCAGTGCTCTGCAAGCTCTCCAGGACAACATAGAATCTGGGGCTCTGTGCTTTCTTTCGTTCTGAACAAGTGTTAGTGTTTTCTGCACAAAAGCCATTCTGCGAAGCAATGTGAACACTTCTGCTTCCCAGGCACAGAGAAGGTGCTAGCAGGGAATTCTCTGCCTGCCTTTCCCCAGTGCTCTGCAAGCTCTCCAGGACAACATAGAATCTGGGGCTCTGTGCTTTCTTTCGTTCTGAACAAGTGTTAGTGTTTTCTGCACAAAAGCGATTCTGCGAAGCAATGTGAACAGGCATAGAGAAGGTGCTAGCAGGGAATTCTCTGCCTGCCTTTCCGCAGTGCTCTGCAAGCTCTCCAGGACAACATAGACTCTGGGGCTCTGTGCTTTCTTTCCTTCTGAACAAGTGTTATTGTTTTCTGCACAAAAGCGATTCTGCGAAGCAATGTGAACACTTCTGCTTCCCAGGCACAGAGAAGGTGCTAGCAGGGAATTCTCTGCCTGCCTTTCCCCAGTGCTCTGCAAGCTCTCCAGGACAACAGCAAATCTGGGGCTCTGTGCTTTCTTTTGTTCTGAACAAGTGTTAGTGTTTTCTGCACAAAAGCGATTCTGCGAAGCAATGTGAACACTTCTGCTTCCCAGGCACAGAGAAGGTGCTAGCGGGGAATTCTCTGACTGCCTTTCCCCAGTGCTCTGCAAGCTCTCCAGGACAACATAGAATCTGGGGCTCTGTGCTTTCTTTCGTTCTGAACAAGTGTTACTGTTTTCTGCACAAAAGCGATTCTGCGAAGAAATATGAACACTTCTGCTTCCCAGGCACAGAGAAGGTGCTAGCAGGGAATTCTCTGCCTGCTTTTCCCCAGTGCTCTGCAAGCTCTCCAGGACAACATAGAATCTGGGGCTCTGTGCTTTCTTTCGTTCTGAACAAGTGTTACTGTTTTCTGCACAAAAGCGATTCTGCGAAGCAAGGTGAACACTTGTGCTTCCCAGGCACAGAGAAGGTGCTAGCAGGGAATTCTCTGCCTGCCTTTCCCCAGTGCTCTGCAAGCTCTCCAGGACAACAACAAATCTGGGGCTCTGTGCTTTCTTTTGTTCTGAACAAGTGTTACTGTTTTCTGCACAAAAGCGATTCTGCAAAGCAATGTGAACACTTCTGCTTCCCAGGCCCAGAGAATGTGCTAGCAGGGAATTCTCTGCCTGCCTTTCCCCAGTGCTCTGCAAGCTCTCCAGGACAACATAGAATCTGGGGCTCTGTGCTTTCTTTCGTTCTGAACAAGTGTTACTGTTTTCTGCACAAAAGCGATTCTGAGAAGCACTGTGAACACTTGTGCTTCCCAGGCACAGAGAAGGTGCTAGCAGGGAATTCTCTGCCTGCCTTTCCCCAGTGCTCTGCAAGCTCTCCAGGACAACAGCAAATCTGGGGCTCTGTGCTTTCTTTCGTTCTGAACAAGTGTTACTGTTTTCTGCACAAAAGCGATTCTGCGAAGCAAGGTGAACACTTCTGCTTCCCAGGCACAGAGAAGGTGCTAGCAGGGAATTCTCTGCCTGCCTTTCCCCAGTGCTCTGCAAGCTCTCCAGGACAACAGCAAATCTGGGGCTCTGTGCTTTCTTTTGTTCTGAACAAGTGTTAGTGTTTTCTGCACAAAAGCGATTCTGCGAAGCAATGTGAACACTTTTGCTTCCCAGGCACAGAGAAGGTGCTAGCGGGGAATTCTCTGCCTGCCTTTCCCCAGTGCTCTGCAAGCTCTCCAGGACAACAGCAAATCTGGGGCTCTGTGCTTTCTTTCGTTCTGAACAAGTGTTACTGTTTTCTGCACAAAAGCGATTCTGCGAAGAAATATGAACACTTCTGCTTCCCAGGCACAGAGAAGGTGCTAGCAGGGAATTCTCTGCCTGCTTTTCCCCAGTGCTCTGCAAGCTCTCCAGGACAACATCAAATCTGGGGCTCTGTGCTTTCTTTCGTTCTGAACAAGTGTTACTGTTTTCTGCACAAAAGCGATTCTGCGAAGCAATGTGAAAACTTCTGCTTCCTAGACACAGAGAAGGTGCTAGCAGGGAATTCTCTGCCTGCCTTTCCCCAGTGCTCTGCAAGCTCTCCAGGACAACAACAAATCTGGGGCTCTGTGCTTTCTTTTGTTCTGAACAAGTGTTACTGTTTTCTGCACAAAAGCGATTCTGCAAAGCAATGTGAACACTTCTGCTTCCCAGGCCCAGAGAATGTGCTAGCAGGGAATTCTCTGCCTGCCTTTCCCCAGTGCTCTGCAAGCTCTCCAGGACAACATAGAATCTGGGGCTCTGTGCTTTCTGTCGTTCTGAACAAGTGTTACTGTTTTCTGCACAAAAGCGATTCTGAGAAGCAATGTGAACACTTGTGCTTCCCAGGCACAGAGAATGTGCTAGCAGGGAATTCTCTGCCTGCCTTTCCCCAGTGCTCTGCAAGCTCTCCAGGACAACATAGAATCTGGGGCTCTGTGCTTTCTTTCGTTCTGAACAAGTGTTAGTGTTTTCTGCACAAAAGCCATTCTGCGAAGCAATGTGAACACTTGTGCTTCCCAGGCACAGAGAAGGTGCTAGCAGGGAATTCTCTGCCTGCCTTTCCCCAGTGCTCTGCAAGCTCTCCAGGACAACAGCAAATCTGGGGCTCTGTGCTTTCTTTCGTTCTGAACAAGTGTTACTGTTTTCTGCACAAAAGCAATTCTGCGAAGCAATGTGAACAGGCACAGAGCAGACGCTAGCAGGGAATTCTCTGCCTGCCTTACCCCAGTGCTCTGCAAGCTCTCCAGGACAACAGCAAATCTGGGGCTCTGTGCTTTCTTTCGTTCTGAACAAGTGTTAGTGTTTTCTGCACAAAAGCGATTCTGCGAAGCAATGTGAACACTTCTGCTTCCCAGGCACAGAGAAGGTGCTAGCAGGGAATTCTCTGCCTGCCTTTCCCCAGTGCTCTGCAAGCTCTCCAGGACAACATAGAATCTGGGGCTCTGTGCTTTCTTTCGTTCTGAACAAGTGTTACTGTTTTCTGCACAAAAGCGATTCTGCGAAGCAATATGAACACTTCTGCTTCCCAGGCACAGAGAAGGTGCTAGCAGGGAATTCTCTGCCTGCTTTTCCCCAGTGCTCTGCAAGCTCTCCAGGACAACATCAAATCTGGGGCTCTGTGCTTTCTGTCGTTCTGAACAAGTGTTACTGTTTTCTGCACAAAAGGGATTCTGAGAAGCAATGTGAACACTTGTGCTTCCCAGGCACAGAGAAGGTGCTAGCAGGGAATTCTCTGCCTGCCTTTCCCCAGTGCTCTGCAAGCTCTCCAGGACAACAGCAAATCTGGGGCTCTGTGCTTTCTTTCGTTCTGAACAAGTGTTAGTGTTTTCTGCACAAAAGCGATTCTGCGAAGCAATGTGAACAGGCACAGAGAAGGTGCTAGCAGGGAATTCTCTGCCTGCCTTTCCCCAGTGCTCTGCAAGCTCTCCAGGACAACAACAAATCTGGGGCTCTGTGCTTTCTTTTGTTCTGAACAAGTGTTACTGTTTTCTGCACAAAAGCGATTCTGCAAAGCACTGTGAACACTTCTGCTTCCCAGGCCCAGAGAATGTGCTAGCAGGGAATTCTCTGCCTGCCTTTCCCCAGTGCTCTGCAAGCTCTCCAGGACAACATAGAATCTGGGGCTCTGTGCTTTCTTTCGTTCTGAACAAGTGTTAGTGTTTTCTGCACAAAAGCGATTCTGAGAAGCAATGTGAACACTTGTGCTTCCCAGGCACAGAGAAGGTGCTAGCAGGGAATTCTCTGCCTGCCTTTCCCCAGTGCTCTGCAAGCTCTCCAGGACAACAGCAAATCTGGGGCTCTGTGCTTTCTTTCGTTCTGAACAAGTGTTACTGTTTTCTGCACAAAAGGGATTCTGCGAAGCAATATGAACACTTCTGCTTCCCAGGCACAGAGAAGGTGCTAGCAGGGAATTCTCTGCCTGCCTTTCCCCAGTGCTCTGCAAGCTCTCCAGGACAACATCAAATCTGGGGCTCTGTGCTTCCTTTTGTTCTGAACAAGTGTTACTGTTTTCTGCACAAAAGCGATTCTGAGAAGCAATGTGAACACTTCTGCTTCCCAGGCACAGAGAAGGTGCTAGCAGGGAATTCTCTGCCTGCCTTTCCCCAGTGCTCTGCAAGCTCTCCAGGACAACATAGAATCTGGGGCTCTGTGCTTTCTTTTGTTCTGAACAAGTGTTAGTGTTTTCTGCACAAAAGCGATTCTGCGAAGCAATGTGAACACTTCTGCTTCCCAGGCACAGAGAAGGTGCTAGCGGGGAATTCTCTGCCTGCCTTTCCCCAGTGCTCTGCAAGCTCTCCAGGACAACATAGAATCTGGGGCTCTGTGCTTTCTTTTGTTCTGAACAAGTGTTACTGTTTTCTGCACAAAAGGGATTCTGCGAAGCAATATGAACACTTCTGCTTCCCAGGCACAGAGAAGGTGCTAGCAGGGAATTCTCTGCCTGCTTTTCCCCAGTGCTCTGCAAGCTCTCCAGGACAACATCAAATCTGGGGCTCTGTGCTTCCATTTGTTCTGAACAAGTGTTACTGTTTTCTGCACAAAAGCGATTCTGCGAAGGAATGTGAAAACTTCTGCTTCCTAGACACAGAGAAGGTGCTAGCAGGGAATTCTCTGCCTGCCTTTCCCCAGTGCTCTGCAAGCTCTCCAGGACAACAACAAATCTGGGGCTCTGTGCTTTCTTTTGTTCTGAACAAGTGTTACTGTTTTCTGCACAAAAGCGATTCTGCAAAGCAATGTGAACACTTCTGCTTCCCAGGCCCAGAGAATGTGCTAGCAGGGAATTCTCTGCCTGCCTTTCCCCAGTGCTCTGCAAGCTCTCCAGGACAACAGCAAATCTGGGGCTCTGTGCTTTCTTTCGTTCTGAACAAGTGTTAGTGTTTTCTGCACAAAAGCGATTCTGCGAAGCAAGGTGAACACTTGTGCTTCCCAGGCACAGAGAAGGTGCTAGCAGGGAATTCTCTGCCTGCCTTTCCCCAGTGCTCTGCAAGCTCTCCAGGACAACATCAAATCTGGGGCTCTGTGCTTTCTTTTGTTCTGAACAAGTGTTACTGTTTTCTGCACAAAAGCGATTCTGCGAAGCAATGTGAACACTTCTGCTTCCCAGGCACAGAGAAGGTGCTAGCGGGGAATTGTCTGCCTGCCTTTCCCCAGTGCTCTGCAAGCTCTCCAGGACAACATAGAATCTGGGGCTCTGTGCTTTCTTTCGTTCTGAACAAGTGTTAGTGTTTTCTGCACAAAAGCGATTCTGCGAAGCAATGTGAACAGGCACAGAGAAGGTGCTAGCAAGGAAATCTCTGCCTGCCTTTCCCCAGTGCTCTGCAAGCTCTCCAGGACAACAGCAAATCTGGGGCTCTGTGCTTTCTTTCGTTCTGAACAAGTGTTAGTGTTTTCTGCACAAAAGCGATTCTGCGAAGCAATGTGAACACTTGTGCTTCCCAGGCACAGAGAAGGTGCTAGCAGGGAATTCTCTGCCTGCCTTTCCCCAGTGCTCTGCAAGCTCTCCAGGACAACAGCAAATCTGGGGCTCTGTGCTTTCTTTCGTTCTGAACAAGTGTTACTGTTTTCTGCACAAAAGCGATTCTGCGAAGCAATGTGAACAGGCACAGAGAAGGTGCTAGCAGGGAATTCTCTGCCTGCCTTTCCCCAGTGCTCTGCAAGCTCTCCAGGACAACAGCAAATCTGGGGCTCTGTGCTTTCTTTCGTTCTGAACAAGTGTTAGTGTTTTCTGCACAAAAGCGATTCTGCGAAGCAATGTGAACAGGCACAGAGAAGGTGCTAGCAGGGAATTCTCTGCCTGCCTTTCCGCAGTGCTCTGCAAGCTCTCCAGGACAACATAGACTCTGGGGCTCTGTGCTTTCTTTCCTTCTGAACAAGTGTTACTGTTTTCTGCACAAAAGCAATTCTGCGAAGCAATGTGAACAGGCACAGAGAAGGTGCTAGCAGGGAATTCTCTGCCTGCCTTTCCCCAGTGCTCTGCAAGCTCTGCAGGACAACAGCAAATCTGGGGCTCTGTGCTTTCTTTTGTTCTGAACAAGTGTTAGTGTTTTCTGCACAAAAGCGATTCTGCGAAGCAATGTGAACACTTCTGCTTCCCAGGCACAGAGAAGGTGCTAGCGGGGAATTCTCTGCCTGCCTTTCCCCAGTGCTCTGCAAGCTCTCCAGGACAACATAGAATCTGGGGCTCTGTGCTTTCTTTTGTTCTGAACAAGTGTTACTGTTTTCTGCACAAAAGCGATTCTGCGAAGCAATATGAACACTTCTGCTTCCCAGGTACAGAGAAGGTGCTAGCAGGGAATTCTCTGCCTGCTTTTCCCCAGTGCTCTGCAAGCTCTCCAGGACAACATCAAATCTGGGGCTCTGTGCTTTCTTTCGTTCTGAACAAGTGTTAGTGTTTTCTGCACAAAAGCCATTCTGCGAAGCAATGTGAACACTTCTGCTTCCCAGGCACAGAGAAGGTGCTAGCAGGGAATTCTCTGCCTGCCTTTCCCCAGTGCTCTGCAAGCTCTCCAGGACAACATAGAATCTGGGGCTCTGTGCTTTCTTTCGTTCTGAACAAGTGTTAGTGTTTTCTGCACAAAAGCGATTATGCGAAGCAATGTGAACAGGCATAGAGAAGGTGCTAGCAGGGAATTCTCTGCCTGCCTTTCCGCAGTGCTCTGCAAGCTCTCCAGGACAACATAGACTCTGGGGCTCTGTGCTTTCTTTCCTTCTGAACAAGTGTTACTGTTTTCTGCACAAAAGCAATTCTGCGAACCAATGTTAACAGGCACAGAGCAGGCGCTAGCAGGGAATTCTCTGCCTGCCTTTCCCCAGTGCTCTGCAAGCTCTCCAGGACAACAGCAAATCTGGGGCTCTGTGCTTTCTTTCGTTCTGAACAAGTGTTATTGTTTTCTGCACAAAAGCGATTCTGCGAAGCAAGGTGAACACTTCTGCTTCCCAGGCACAGAGAAGGTGCTAGCAGGGAATTCTCTGCCTGCCTTTCCCCAGTGCTCTGCAAGCTCTCCAGGACAACAGCAAATCTGGGGCTCTGTGCTTTCTTTCGTTCTGAACAAGTGTTACTGTTTTCTGCACAAAAGCGATTCTGAGAAGCAATGTGAACACTTGTGCTTCCCAGGCACAGAGAAGGTGCTAGCAGGGAATTCTCTGCCTGCCTTTCCCCAGTGCTCTGCAAGCTCTCCAGGACAACATCAAATCTGGGGCTCTGTGCTTTCTTTCGTTCTGAACAAGTGTTACTGTTTTCTGCACAAAAGCGATTCTGCGAAGAAATATGAACACTTCTGCTTCCCAGGCACAGAGAAGGTGCTAGCAGGGAATTCTCTGCCTGCTTTTCCCCAGTGCTCTGCAAGCTCTCCAGGACAACATCAAATCTGGGGCTCTGTGCTTTCTTTCGTTCTGAACAAGTGTTACTGTTTTCTGCACAAAAGCGATTCTGCGAAGCAATGTGAAAACTTCTGCTTCCTAGACACAGAGAAGGTGCTAGCAGGGAATTCTCTGCCTGCCTTTCCCCAGTGCTCTGCAAGCTCTCCAGGACAACAACAAATCTGGGGCTCTGTGCTTTCTTTCGTTCTGAACAAGTGTTACTGTTTTCTGCACAAAAGCGATTCTGAGAAGCACTGTGAACACTTGTGCTTCCCAGGCACAGAGAAGGTGCTAGCAGGGAATTCTCTGCCTGCCTTTCCCCAGTGCTCTGCAAGCTCTCCAGGACAACAGCAAATCTGGGGCTCTGTGCTTTCTTTCGTTCTGAACAAGTGTTACTGTTTTCTGCACAAAAGCGATTCTGCGAAGCAAGGTGAACACTTCTGCTTCCCAGGCACAGAGAAGGTGCTAGCAGGGAATTCTCTGCCTGCCTTTCCCCAGTGCTCTGCAAGCTCTCCAGGACAACACAGAATCTGGGGCTCTGTGCTTTCTTTCGTTCTGAACAAGTGTTACTGTTTTCTGCACAAAAGCGATTCTGCGAAGCAATATGAACACTTCTGCTTCCCAGGCACAGAGAAGGTGCTAGCAGGGAATTCTCTGCCTGCCTTTCCCCAGTGCTCTGCAAGCTCTCCAGGACAACATCAAATCTGGGGCTCTGTGCTTCCTTTTGTTCTGAACAAGTGTTACTGTTTTCTGCACAAAAGCGATTCTGAGAAGCAATGTGAACACTTCTGCTTCCCAGGCACAGAGAAGGTGCTAGCGGGGAATTCTCTGCCTGCTTTTCCCCAGTGCTCTGCAAGCTCTCCAGGACAACAACAAATCTGGGGCTCTGTGCTTTCTTTTGTTCTGAACAAGTGTTACTGTTTTCTGCACAAAAGCGATTCTGCAAAGCAATGTGAACAATTCTGCTTCCCAGGCCCAGAGAATGTGCTAGCAGGGAATTCTCTGCCTGCCTTTCCCCAGTGCTCTGCAAGCTCTCCAGGACAACATAGAATCTGGGGCTCTGTGCTTTCTTTCGTTCTGAACAAGTGTTACTGTTTTCTGCACAAAAGCGATTCTGAGAAGCACTGTGAACACTTGTGCTTCCCAGGCACAGAGAAGGTGCTAGCAGGGAATTCTCTGCCTGCCTTTCCCCAGTGCTCTGCAAGCTCTCTAGGACAACATCAAATCTGGGGCTCTGTGCTTTCTTTTGTTCTGAACAAGTGTTAGTGTTTTCTGCACAAAAGCGATTCTGCGAACCAATGTGAACACTTGTGCTTTCCAGGCACAGAGAAGGTGCTAGCAGGGAATTCTCTGCCTGCCTTTCCCCAGTGCTCTGCAAGCTCTCCAGGACAACAGCAAATCTGGGGCTCTGTGCTTCCTTTTGTTCTGAACAAGTGTTACTGTTTTCTGCACAAAAGCGATTCTGCGAAGCAATGTGAAAACTTCTGCTTCCTAGACACAGAGAATGTGCTAGCAGGGAATTCTCTGCCTGCCTTTCCCCAGTGCTCTGCAAGCTCTCCAGGACAACAGCAAATCTGGGGCTCTGTGCTTTCTTTCGTTCTGAACAAGTGTTAGTGTTTTCTGCACAAAAGGGATTCTGCGAAGCAATATGAACACTTCTGCTTCCCAGGCACAGAGAAGGTGCTAGCAGGGAATTCTCTGCCTGCCTTTCCCCAGTGCTCTGCAAGCTCTCCAGGACAACATAGAATCTGGGGCTCTGTGCTTCCTTTTGTTCTGAACAAGTGTTACTGTTTTCTGCACAAAAGCGATTCTGCGAAGCAATGTGAACACTTCTGCTTCCCAGGCACAGAGAAGGTGCTAGCAGGGAATTCTCTGCCTGCCTTTCCCCAGTGCTCTGCAAGCTCTCCAGGACAACATAGAATCTGGGGCTCTGTGCTTTCTTTTGTTCTGAACAAGTGTTACTGTTTTCTGCACAAAAGCGATTCTGCGAAGCAATATGAACACTTCTGCTTCCCAGGCACAGAGAAGGTGCTAGCAGGGAATTCTCTGCCTGCCTTTCCCCAGTGCTCTGCAAGCTCTCCAGGACAACATAAAATCTGGGGCTCTGTGCTTCCATTTGTTCTGAACAAGTGTTACTGTTTTCTGCACAAAAGCGATTCTGCGAAGGAATGTGAAAACTTCTGCTTCCTAGACACAGAGAAGGTGCTAGCAGGGAATTCTCTGCCTGCCTTTCCCCAGTGCTCTGCAAGCTCTCCAGGACAACAACAAATCTGGGGCTCTGTGCTTTCTTTTGTTCTGAACAAGTGTTACTGTTTTCTGCACAAAAGCGATTCTGCAAAGCAATGTGAACACTTCTGCTTCCCAGGCCCAGAGAATGTGCTAGCAGGGAATTCTCTGCCTGCCTTTCCCCAGTGCTCTGCAAGCTCTCCAGGACAACATAGAATCTGGGGCTCTGTGCTTTCTTTCGTTCTGAACAAGTGTTACTGTTTTCTGCACAAAAGCGATTCTGAGAAGCACTGTGTACACTTGTGCTTCCCAGGCACAGAGAAGGTGCTAGCAGGGAATTCTCTGCCTGCCTTTCCCCAGTGCTCTGCAAGCTCTCTAGGACAACATCAAATCTGGGACTCTGTGCTTTCTTTTGTTCTGAACAAGTGTTAGTATTTTCTGCACAAAAGCGATTCTGCGAAGCAATGTGAACACTTCTGCTTCCCAGGCACAGAGAAGATGCTAGCAGGGAATTCTCTGCCTGCCTTTCCCCAGTGCTCTGCAAGCTCTCCAGGACAACATAGAATCTGGAGCTCTGTGCTTTCTTTTGTTCTGAACAAGTGTTACTGTTTTCTGCACAAAAGCGATTCTGCGAAGCAATGTGAACACTTCTGCTTCCCAGGCACAGAGAAGGTGCTAGCGGGGAATTGTCTGCCTGCCTTTCCCCAGTGCTCTGCAAGCTCTCCAGGACAACAGCAAATCTGGGGCTCTGTGCTTTCTTTCGTTCTGAACAAGTGTTAGTGTTTTCTGCACAAAAGCGATTCTGCGAAGCAATGTGAACAGGCACAGAGAAGGTGCTAGCATGGAAATCTCTGCCTGCCTTTCCCCAGTGCTCTGCAAGCTCTCCAGGACAACAGCAAATCTGGGGCTCTGTGCTTTCTTTCGTTCTGAACAAGTGTTAGTGTTTTCTGCACAAAAGCGATTCTGCGAAGCAATGTGAACACTTGTGCTTCCCAGGCACAGAGAAGGTGCTAGCAGGGAATTCTCTGCCTGCCTTTCCCCAGTGCTCTGCAAGCTCTCCAGGACAACAGCAAATCTGGGGCTCTGTGCTTTCTTTCGTTCTGAACAAGTGTTAGTGTTTTCTGCACAAAAGCGATTCTGCGAAGAAATGTGAACAGGCACAGAGAAGGTGCTAGCAGGGAATTCTCTGCCTGCCTTTCCCCAGTGCTCTGCAAGCTCTCCAGGACAACATAGACTCTGGGGCTCTGTGCTTTCTTTCCTTCTGAACAAGTGTTACTGTTTTCTGCACAAAAGCAATTCTGCGAAGCAATGTGAACAGGCACAGAGCAGGCGCTAGCAGGGAATTCTCTGCCTGCCTTTCCCCAGTGCTCTACAAGCTCTGCAGGACAACAGCAAATCTGGGGCTCTGTGCTTTCTTTTGTTCTGAACAAGTGTTAGTGTTTTCTGCACAAAAGCGATTCTGCGAAGCAATGTGAACACTTGTGCTTCCCAGGCACAGAGAATGTGCTAGCAGGGAATTCTCTGCCTGCCTTTCCCCAGTGCTCTGCAAGCTCTCCAGGACAACTTAGAATCTGGGGCTCTGTGCTTTCTTTCGTTCTGAACAAGTGTTAGTGTTTTCTGCACAAAAGCGATTCTGCGAAGCAATGTGAACAGGCATAGAGAAGGTGCTATCAGGGAATTCTCTGCCTGCCTTTCCCCAGTGCTCTGCAAGCTCTCCAGGACAACATAGACTCTGGGGCTCTGTGCTTTCTTTCGTTCTGAACAAGTGTTACTGTTTTCTGCACAAAAGCAATTCTGCGAACCAATGTTAACAGGCACAGAGCAGGCGCTAGCAGGGAATTCTCTGCCTGCCTTTCTCCAGTGCTCTGCAAGCTCTCCAGGACAACAGCAAATCTGGGGCTCTGTGCTTTCTTTCGTTCTGAACAAGTGTTACTGTTTTCTGCACAAAAGCGATTCTGCAAAGCAATGTGAACACTTCTGCTTCCCAGGCACAGAGAAGGTGCTAGCAGGGAATTCTCTGCCTGCCTTTCCCCAGTGCTCTGCAAGCTCTCCAGGACAACATCAAATCTGGGGCTCTGTGCTTTCTTTTGTTCTGAACAAGTGTTAGTGTTTTCTGCACAAAAGCGATTCTGCGAAGCAATGTGAACACTTCTGCTTCCCAGGCACAGAGAAGGTGCTAGCGGGGAATTCTCTGCCTGCCTTTCCCCAGTGCTCTGCAAGCTCTCCAGGACAACATAGAATCTGGGGCTCTGTGCTTTCTTTCGTTCTGAACAAGTGTTACTGTTTTCTGCACAAAAGCGATTCTGCGAAGAAATATGAACACTTCTGCTTCCCAGGCACAGAGAAGGTGCTAGCAGGGAATTCTCTGCCTGCCTTTCCCCAGTGCTCTGCAAGCTCTCCAGGACAACATAGAATCTGGGGCTCTGTGCTTTCTTTCGTTCTGAACAAGTGTTAGTGTTTTCTGCACAAAAGCCATTCTGCGAAGCAATGTGAACACTTCTGCTTCCCAGGCACAGAGAAGGTGCTAGCAGGGAATTCTCTGCCTGCCTTTCCCCAGTGCTCTGCAAGCTCTCCAGGACAACAGCAAATCTGGGGCTCTGTGCTTTCTTTCGTTCTGAACAAGTGTTACTGTTTTCTGCACAAAAGCGATTCTGCGAAGCAAGGTGAACACTTCTGGTTCCCAGGCACAGAGAAGGTGCTAGCAGGGAATTCTCTGCCTGCCTTTCCCCAGTGCTCTGCAAGCTCTCCAGGACAACAGCAAATCTGGGGCTCTGTGCTTTCTTTCGTTCTGAACAAGTGTTACTGTTTTCTGCACAAAAGCGATTCTGCGAAGCAATATGAACACTTCTGCTTCCCAGGCACAGAGAAGGTGCTAGCAGGGAATTCTCTGCCTGCCTTTCCCCAGTGCTCTGCAAGCTCTCCAGGACAACAGCAAATCTGGGGCTCTGTGCTTTCTTTCGTTCTGAACAAGTGTTACTGTTTTCTGCACAAAAGCGATTCTGCGAAGCAATATGAACACTTCTGCTTCCCAGGCACAGAGAAGGTGCTAGCAGGGAATTCTCTGCCTGCCTTTCCCCAGTGCTCTGCAAGCTCTCCAGGACAACATCAAATCTGGGGCTCTGTGCTTCCTTTTGTTCTGAACAAGTGTTACTGTTTTCTGCACAAAAGCGATTCTGAGAAGCAATGTGAACACTTCTGCTTCCCAGGCACAGAGAAGGTGCTAGCGGGGAATTCTCTGCCTGCTTTTCCCCAGTGCTCTGCAAGCTCTCCAGGACAACAACAAATCTGGGGCTCTGTGCTTTCTTTTGTTCTGAACAAGTGTTACTGTTTTCTGCACAAAAGCGATTCTGCAAAGCAATGTGAACAAATCTGCTTCCCAGGCCCAGAGAATGTGCTAGCAGGGAATTCTCTGCCTGCCTTTCCCCAGTGCTCTGCAAGCTCTCCAGGACAACATAGAATCTGGGGCTCTGTGCTTTCTTTCGTTCTGAACAAGTGTTACTGTTTTCTGCACAAAAGCGATTCTGAGAAGCACTGTGAACACTTGTGCTTCCCAGGCACAGAGAAGGTGCTAGCAGGGAATTCTCTGCCTGCCTTTCCCCAGTGCTCTGCAAGCTCTCTAGGACAACATCAAATCTGGGGCTCTGTGCTTTCTTTTGTTCTGAACAAGTGTTAGTGTTTTCTGCACAAAAGCGATTCTGCGAACCAATGTGAACACTTGTGCTTTCCAGGCACAGAGAAGGTGCTAGCAGGGAATTCTCTGCCTGCCTTTCCCCAGTGCTCTGCAAGCTCTCCAGGACAACATAGAATCTGGGGCTCTGTGCTTTCTTTCGTTCTGAACAAGTGTTACTGTTTTCTGCACAAAAGCGATTCTGCGAAGCAATATGAACACTTCTGCTTCCCAGGCACAGAGAAGGTGCTAGCAGGGAATTCTCTGCCTGCCTTTCCCCAGTGCTCTGCAAGCTCTCCAGGACAACATAGAATCTGGGGCTCTGTGCTTTCTTTCGTTCTGAACAAGTGTTACTGTTTTCTGCACAAAAGGGATTCTGCGAAGCAATATGAACACTTCTGCTTCCCAGGCACAGAGAAGGTGCTAGCAGGGAATTCTCTGCCTGCCTTTCCCCAGTGCTCTGCAAGCTCTCCAGGACAACATCAAATCTGGGGCTCTGTGCTTCCTTTTGTTCTGAACAAGTGTTACTGTTTTCTGCACAAAAGCGATTCTGCGAAGCAATGT
This sequence comes from Strix aluco, assembly GCF_031877795.1. Lineage (NCBI taxonomy): Eukaryota > Metazoa > Chordata > Aves > Strigiformes > Strigidae > Strix > Strix aluco. The sequence goes on from NC_133966.1 coordinate 1,671,515, forward strand.
GAAAACTTCTGCTTCCTAGACACAGAGAATGTGCTAGCAGGGAATTCTCTGCCTGCCTTTCCCCAGTGCTCTGCAAGCTCTCCAGGACAACATAGAATCTGGGGCTCTGTGCTTTCTTTTGTTCTGAACAAGTGTTACTGTTTTCTGCACAAAAGCGATTCTGCGAAGAAATATGAACACTTCTGCTTCCCAGGCACAGAGAAGGTGCTAGCAGGGAATTCTCTGCCTGCCTTTCCCCAGTGCTCTGCAAGCTCTCCAGGACAACATAGAATCTGGGGCTCTGTGCTTTCTTTCGTTCTGAACAAGTGTTACTGTTTTCTGCACAAAAGGGATTCTGCGAAGCAATATGAACACTTCTGCTTCCCAGGCACAGAGAAGGTGCTAGCAGGGAATTCTCTGCCTGCCTTTCCCCAGTGCTCTGCAAGCTCTCCAGGACAACATCAAATCTGGGGCTCTGTGCTTCCTTTTGTTCTGAACAAGTGTTACTGTTTTCTGCACAAAAGCGATTCTGCGAAGCAATGTGAAAACTTCTGCTTCCTAGACACAGAGAATGTGCTAGCAGGGAATTCTCTGCCTGCCTTTCCCCAGTGCTCTGCAAGCTCTCCAGGACAACATAGAATCTGGGGCTCTGTGCTTTCTTTTGTTCTGAACAAGTGTTACTGTTTTCTGCACAAAAGCGATTCTGCGAAGAAATATGAACACTTCTGCTTCCCAGGCACAGAGAAGGTGCTAGCAGGGAATTCTCTGCCTGCCTTTCCCCAGTGCTCTGCAAGCTCTCCAGGACAACATAGAATCTGGGGCTCTGTGCTTTCTTTCGTTCTGAACAAGTGTTACTGTTTTCTGCACAAAAGCGATTCTGCGAAGCAATATGAACACTTCTGCTTCCCAGGCACAGAGAAGGTGCTAGCAGGGAATTCTCTGCCTGCTTTTCCCCAGTGCTCTGCAAGCTCTCCAGGACAACAACAAATCTGGGGCTCTGTGCTTTCTTTTGTTCTGAACAAGTGTTACTGTTTTCTGCACAAAAGCGATTCTGCAAAGCAATGTGAACACTTCTGCTTCCCAGGCCCAGAGAATGTGCTAGCAGGGAATTCTCTGCCTGCCTTTCCCCAGTGCTCTGCAAGCTCTCCAGGACAACATAGAATCTGGGGCTCTGTGCTTTCTTTCGTTCTGAACAAGTGTTACTGTTTTCTGCACAAAAGCGATTCTGAGAAGCACTGTGAACACTTGTGCTTCCCAGGCACAGAGAAGGTGCTAGCAGGGAATTCTCTGCCTGCCTTTCCCCAGTGCTCTGCAAGCTCTCTAGGACAACATCAAATCTGGGGCTCTGTGCTTTCTTTTGTTCTGAACAAGTGTTAGTGTTTTCTGCACAAAAGCGATTCTGCGAACCAATGTGAACACTTGTGCTTCCCAGGCACAGAGAAGGTGCTAGCAGGGAATTCTCTGCCTGCCTTTCCCCAGTGCTCTGCAAGCTCTCCAGGACAACATAGAATCTGGGGCTCTGTGCTTTCTTTCGTTCTGAACAAGTGTTACTGTTTTCTGCACAAAAGGGATTCTGCGAAGCAATATGAACACTTCTGCTTCCCAGGCACAGAGAAGGTGCTAGCAGGGAATTCTCTGCCTGCCTTTCCCCAGTGCTCTGCAAGCTCTCCAGGACAACATCAAATCTGGGGCTCTGTGCTTCCTTTTGTTCTGAACAAGTGTTACTGTTTTCTGCACAAAAGCGATTCTGAGAAGCAATATGAACACTTCTGCTTCCCAGGCACAGAGAAGGTGCTAGCAGGGAATTCTCTGCCTGCCTTTCCCCAGTGCTCTGCAAGCTCTCCAGGACAACATCAAATCTGGGGCTCTGTGCTTCCTTTTGTTCTGAACAAGTGTTACTGTTTTCTGCACAAAAGCGATTCTGCGAAGCAATGTGAACAGGCACAGAGAAGGTGCTAGCAGGGAATTCTCTGCCTGCCTTTCCCCAGTGCTCTGCAAGCTCTCCAGGACAACAGCAAATCTGGGGCTCTGTGCTTTCTTTCCTTCTGAACAAGTGTTAGTGTTTTCTGCACAAAAGCGCTTCTGCCAAGCAATGTGAACACTTCTGCTTCCCAGGCACAGAGAAGGTGCTAGCAAGGAATTCTCTGCCTGCCTTTCCCCAGTGCTCTGCAAGCTCTCCAGGACAACAGCAAATCTGGGGCTCTGTGCTTTCTTTCCTTCTGAACAAGTGTTACTGTTTTCTGCACAAAAGCGATTCTTGCGAAGCAATGTGAACACTTCTGCTTCCCAGGCACAGAGAAGGTGCTAGCAGGGAATTCTCTGCCTGCCTTTCCCCAGTGCTCTGCAAGCTCTCCAGGACAACATAGAATCTGGGGCTCTGTGCTTTCTTTCCTTCTGAACAAGTGTTACTGTTTTCTGCACAAAAGCGATTCTGAGAAGCAATGTGAACACTTCTGCTTCCCAGGCACAGAGAAGGTGCTAGCGGGGAATTCTCTGCCTGCTTTTCCCCAGTGCTCTGCAAGCTCTCCAGGACAACAACAAATCTGGGGCTCTGTGCTTTCTTTTGTTCTGAACAAGTGTTACTGTTTTCTGCACAAAAGCGATTCTGCGAAGCAATGTGAACACTTCTGCTTCCCAGGCCCAGAGAATGTGCTAGCAGGGAATTCTCTGCCTGCCTTTCCCCAGTGCTCTGCAAGCTCTCCAGGACAACATAGAATCTGGGGCTCTGTGCTTTCTTTCCTTCTGAACAAGTGTTACTGTTTTCTGCACAAAAGCGATTCTGAGAAGCACTGTGAACACTTCTGCTTCCCAGGCACAGAGAAGGTGCTAGCAGGGAATTCTCTGCCTGCCTTTCCCCAGTGCTCTGCAAGCTCTCTAGGACAACATCAAATCTGGGGCTCTGTGCTTTCTTTTGTTCTGAACAAGTGTTAGTGTTTTCTGCACAAAAGCGATTCTGCGAACCAATGTGAACACTTCTGCTTTCCAGGCACAGAGAAGGTGCTAGCAGGGAATTCTCTGCCTGCCTTTCCCCAGTGCTCTGCAAGCTCTCCAGGACAACATAGAATCTGGGGCTCTGTGCTTTCTTTCGTTCTGAACAAGTGTTACTGTTTTCTGCACAAAAGCGATTCTGCGAAGCAATATGAACACTTCTGCTTCCCAGGCACAGAGAAGGTGCTAGCAGGGAATTCTCTGCCTGCCTTTCCCCAGTGCTCTGCAAGCTCTCCAGGACAACATAGAATCTGGGGCTCTGTGCTTTCTTTCGTTCTGAACAAGTGTTACTGTTTTCTGCACAAAAGGGATTCTGCGAAGCAATATGAACACTTCTGCTTCCCAGGCACAGAGAAGGTGCTAGCAGGGAATTCTCTGCCTGCCTTTCCCCAGTGCTCTGCAAGCTCTCCAGGACAACATCAAATCTGGGGCTCTGTGCTTCCTTTTGTTCTGAACAAGTGTTACTGTTTTCTGCACAAAAGCGATTCTGCGAAGCAATGTGAAAACTTCTGCTTCCTAGACACAGAGAATGTGCTAGCAGGGAATTCTCTGCCTGCCTTTCCCCAGTGCTCTGCAAGCTCTCCAGGACAACATAGAATCTGGGGCTCTGTGCTTTCTTTTGTTCTGAACAAGTGTTACTGTTTTCTGCACAAAAGCGATTCTGCGAAGAAATATGAACACTTCTGCTTCCCAGGCACAGAGAAGGTGCTAGCAGGGAATTCTCTGCCTGCCTTTCCCCAGTGCTCTGCAAGCTCTCCAGGACAACATAGAATCTGGGGCTCTGTGCTTTCTTTCGTTCTGAACAAGTGTTACTGTTTTCTGCACAAAAGCGATTCTGCGAAGAAATATGAACACTTCTGCTTCCCAGGCACAGAGAAGGTGCTAGCAGGGAATTCTCTGCCTGCTTTTCCCCAGTGCTCTGCAAGCTCTCCAGGACAACAACAAATCTGGGGCTCTGTGCTTTCTTTTGTTCTGAACAAGTGTTACTGTTTTCTGCACAAAAGCGATTCTGCAAAGCAATGTGAACACTTTTGCTTCCCAGGCCCAGAGAATGTGCTAGCAGGGAATTCTCTGCCTGCCTTTCCCCAGTGCTCTGCAAGCTCTCCAGGACAACATAGAATCTGGGGCTCTGTGCTTTCTTTCGTTCTGAACAACTGTTACTGTTTTCTGCACAAAAGCGATTCTGAGAAGCACTGTGAACACTTCTGCTTCCCAGGCACAGAGAAGGTGCTAGCAGGGAATTCTCTGCCTGCCTTTCCCCAGTGCTCTGCAAGCTCTCTAGGACAACATCAAATCTGGGGCTCTGTGCTTTCTTTTGTTCTGAACAAGTGTTAGTGTTTTCTGCACAAAAGCGATTCTGCGAACCAATGTGAACACTTGTGCTTCCCAGGCACAGAGAAGGTGCTAGCAGGGAATTCTCTGCCTGCCTTTCCCCAGTGCTCTGCAAGCTCTCCAGGACAACATAGAATCTGGGGCTCTGTGCTTTCTTTCGTTCTGAACAAGTGTTACTGTTTTCTGCACAAAAGGGATTCTGCGAAGCAATATGAACACTTCTGCTTCCTAGACACAGAGAAGGTGCTAGCAGGGAATTCTCTGCCTGCCTTTCCCCAGTGCTCTGCAAGCTCTCCAGGACAACATCAAATCTGGGGCTCTGTGCTTCCTTTTGTTCTGAACAAGTGTTACTGTTTTCTGCACAAAAGCGATTCTGCGAAGCAATGTGAACAGGCACAGAGAAGGTGCTAGCAGGGAATTCTCTGCCTGCCTTTCCCCAGTGCTCTGCAAGCTCTCCAGGACAACAGCAAATCTGGGGCTCTGTGCTTTCTTTCCTTCTGAACAAGTGTTAGTGTTTTCTGCACAAAAGCGCTTCTGCCAAGCAATGTGAACACTTCTGCTTCCCAGGCACAGAGAAGGTGCTACCAAGGAATTCTCTGCCTGCCTTTCCCCAGTGCTCTGCAAGCTCTCCAGGACAACAGCAAATCTGGGGCTCTGTGCTTTCTTTCCTTCTGAACAAGTGTTACTGTTTTCTGCACAAAAGCGATTCTTGCGAAGCAATGTGAACACTTCTGCTTCCCAGGCACAGAGAAGGTGCTAGCAGGGAATTCTCTGCCTGCCTTTCCCCAGTGCTCTGCAAGCTCTCCAGGACAACATAAAATCTGGGGCTCTGTGCTTTCTTTCCTTCTGAACAAGTGTTACTGTTTTCTGCACAAAAGCGATTCTGCGAAGCAATGTGAACACTTCTGCTTCCCAGGCACAGAGAAGGTGCTAGCGGGGAATTCTCTGCCTGCTTTTCCCCAGTGCTCTGCAAGCTCTCCAGGACAACAACAAATCTGGGGCTCTGTGCTTTCTTTTGTTCTGAACAAGTGTTACTGTTTTCTGCACAAAAGCGATTCTGCAAAGCAATGTGAACAATTCTGCTTCCCAGGCCCAGAGAATGTGCTAGCAGGGAATTCTCTGCCTGCCTTTCCCCAGTGCTCTGCAAGCTCTCCAGGACAACATAGAATCTGGGGCTCTGTGCTTTCTTTCGTTCTGAACAAGTGTTACTGTTTTCTGCACAAAAGCGATTCTGAGAAGCACTGTGAACACTTGTGCTTCCCAGGCACAGAGAAGGTGCTAGCAGGGAATTCTCTGCCTGCCTTTCCCCAGTGCTCTGCAAGCTCTCTAGGACAACATCAAATCTGGGGCTCTGTGCTTTCTTTTGTTCTGAACAAGTGTTAGTGTTTTCTGCACAAAAGCGATTCTGCGAACCAATGTGAACACTTGTGCTTTCCAGGCACAGAGAAGGTGCTAGCAGGGAATTCTCTGCCTGCCTTTCCCCAGTGCTCTGCAAGCTCTCCAGGACAACAGCAAATCTGGGGCTCTGTGCTTTCTTTCGTTCTGAACAAGTGTTACTGTTTTCTGCACAAAAGCGATTCTGCGAAGCAATATGAACACTTCTGCTTCCCAGGCACAGAGAAGGTGCTAGCAGGGAATTCTCTGCCTGCCTTTCCCCAGTGCTCTGCAAGCTCTCCAGGACAACATAGAATCTGGGGCTCTGTGCTTTCTTTCGTTCTGAACAAGTGTTACTGTTTTCTGCACAAAAGGGATTCTGCGAAGCAATATGAACACTTCTGCTTCCCAGGCACAGAGAAGGTGCTAGCAGGGAATTCTCTGCCTGCCTTTCCCCAGTGCTCTGCAAGCTCTCCAGGACAACATCAAATCTGGGGCTCTGTGCTTCCTTTTGTTCTGAACAAGTGTTACTGTTTTCTGCACAAAAGCGATTCTGCGAAGCAATGTGAAAACTTCTGCTTCCTAGACACAGAGAATGTGCTAGCAGGGAATTCTCTGCCTGCCTTTCCCCAGTGCTCTGCAAGCTCTCCAGGACAACATAGAATCTGGGGCTCTGTGCTTTCTTTTGTTCTGAACAAGTGTTACTGTTTTCTGCACAAAAGCGATTCTGCGAAGAAATATGAACACTTCTGCTTCCCAGGCACAGAGAAGGTGCTAGCAGGGAATTCTCTGCCTGCCTTTCCCCAGTGCTCTGCAAGCTCTCCAGGACAACATAGAATCTGGGGCTCTGTGCTTTCTTTCGTTCTGAACAAGTGTTACTGTTTTCTGCACAAAAGCGATTCTGCGAAGAAATATGAACACTTCTGCTTCCCAGGCACAGAGAAGGTGCTAGCAGGGAATTCTCTGCCTGCCTTTCCGCAGTGCTCTGCAAGCTCTCCAGGACAACAACAAATCTGGGGCTCTGTGCTTTCTTTTGTTCTGAACAAGTGTTACTGTTTTCTGCACAAAAGCGATTCTGCAAAGCAATGTGAACACTTCTGCTTCCCAGGCCCAGAGAATGTGCTAGCAGGGAATTCTCTGCCTGCCTTTCCCCAGTGCTCTGCAAGCTCTCCAGGACAACATAGAATCTGGGGCTCTGTGCTTTCTTTCGTTCTGAACAAGTGTTACTGTTTTCTGCACAAAAGCGATTCTGAGAAGCAATGTGAACACTTGTGCTTCCCAGGCACAGAGAAGGTGCTAGCAGGGAATTCTCTGCCTGCCTTTCCCCAGTGCTCTGCAAGCTCTCTAGGACAACATCAAATCTGGGGCTCTGTGCTTTCTTTTGTTCTGAACAAGTGTTAGTGTTTTCTGCACAAAAGCGATTCTGCGAACCAATGTGAACACTTGTGCTTCCCAGGCACAGAGAAGGTGCTAGCAGGGAATTCTCTGCCTGCCTTTCCCCAGTGCTCTGCAAGCTCTCCAGGACAACATAGAATCTGGGGCTCTGTGCTTTCTTTCGTTCTGAACAAGTGTTACTGTTTTCTGCACAAAAGGGATTCTGCGAAGCAATATGAACACTTCTGCTTCCCAGGCACAGAGAAGGTGCTAGCAGGGAATTCTCTGCCTGCCTTTCCCCAGTGCTCTGCAAGCTCTCCAGGACAACATCAAATCTGGGGCTCTGTGCTTCCTTTTGTTCTGAACAAGTGTTACTGTTTTCTGCACAAAAGCGATTCTGAGAAGCAATATGAACACTTCTGCTTCCCAGGCACAGACAAGGTGCTAGCAGGGAATTCTCTGCCTGCCTTTCCCCAGTGCTCTGCAAGCTCTCCAGGACAACATCAAATCTGGGGCTCTGTGCTTCCTTTTGTTCTGAACAAGTGTTACTGTTTTCTGCACAAAAGCGATTCTGCGAAGCAATGTGAACACTTCTGCTTCCCAGGCACAGAGAAGGTGCTAGCAGGGAATTCTCTGCCTGCCTTTCCCCAGTGCTCTGCAAGCTCTCCAGGACAACATAGAATCTGGGGCTCTGTGCTTTCTTTCGTTCTGAACAAGTGTTACTGTTTTCTGCACAAAAGCGATTCTGAGAAGCACTGTGAACACTTTTGCTTCCCAGGCACAGAGAAGGTGCTAGCAGGGAATTCTCTGCCTGCCTTTCCCCAGTGCTCTGCAAGCTCTCCAGGACAACAGCAAATCTGGGGCTCTGTGCTTTCTTTCGTTCTGAACAAGTGTTACTGTTTTCTGCACAAAAGCGATTCTGCGAAGCAATGTGAACACTTGTGCTTCCCAGGCACAGAGAAGGTGCTAGCAGGGAATTCTCTGCCTGCCTTTCCCCAGTGCTCTGCAAGCTCTCCAGGACAACAGCAAATCTGGGGCTCTGTGCTTTCTTTCGTTCTGAACAAGTGTTACTGTTTTCTGCACAAAAGCGATTCTGCGAAGCAATATGAACACTTCTGCTTCCCAGGCACAGAGAAGGTGCTAGCAGGGAATTCTCTGCCTGCCTTTCCCCAGTGCTCTGCAAGCTCTCCAGGACAACATAGAATCTGGGGCTCTGTGCTTTCTTTCGTTCTGAACAAGTGTTACTGTTTTCTGCACAAAAGCGATTCTGAGAAGCACTGTGAACACTTGTGCTTCCCAGGCACAGAGAAGGTGCTAGCAGGGAATTCTCTGCCTGCCTTTCCCCAGTGCTCTGCAAGCTCTCTAGGACAACATCAAATCTGGGGCTCTGTGCTTTCTTTTGTTCTGAACAAGTGTTAGTGTTTTCTGCACAAAAGCGATTCTGCGAACCAATGTGAACACTTGTGCTTTCCAGGCACAGAGAAGGTGCTAGCAGGGAATTCTCTGCCTGCCTTTCCCCAGTGCTCTGCAAGCTCTCCAGGACAACAGCAAATCTGGGGCTCTGTGCTTTCTTTCGTTCTGAACAAGTGTTACTGTTTTCTGCACAAAAGCGATTCTGAGAAGCACTGTGAACACTTGTGCTTCCCAGGCACAGAGAAGGTGCTAGCAGGGAATTCTCTGCCTGCCTTTCCCCAGTGCTCTGCAAGCTCTCTAGGACAACATCAAATCTGGGGCTCTGTGCTTTCTTTTGTTCTGAACAAGTGTTAGTGTTTTCTGCACAAAAGCGATTCTGCGAAGCAATATGAACACTTCTGCTTCCCAGGCACAGAGAAGGTGCTAGCAGGGAATTCTCTGCCTGCCTTTCCCCAGTGCTCTGCAAGCTCTCCAGGACAACATCAAATCTGGGGCTCTGTGCTTCCTTTTGTTCTGAACAAGTGTTACTGTTTTCTGCACAAAAGCGATTCTGCGAAGCAATGTGAAAACTTCTGCTTCCTAGACACAGAGAATGTGCTAGCAGGGAATTCTCTGCCTGCCTTTCCCCAGTGCTCTGCAAGCTCTCCAGGACAACATAGAATCTGGGGCTCTGTGCTTTCTTTTGTTCTGAACAAGTGTTACTGTTTTCTGCACAAAAGCGATTCTGCGAAGAAATATGAACACTTCTGCTTCCCAGGCACAGAGAAGGTGCTAGCAGGGAATTCTCTGCCTGCCTTTCCCCAGTGCTCTGCAAGCTCTCCAGGACAACATAGAATCTGGGGCTCTGTGCTTTCTTTCGTTCTGAACAAGTGTTACTGTTTTCTGCACAAAAGCGATTCTGCGAAGAAATATGAACACTTCTGCTTCCCAGGCACAGAGAAGGTGCTAGCAGGGAATTCTCTGCCTGCTTTTCCCCAGTGCTCTGCAAGCTCTCCAGGACAACAACAAATCTGGGGCTCTGTGCTTTCTTTTGTTCTGAACAAGTGTTACTGTTTTCTGCACAAAAGCGATTCTGCAAAGCAATGTGAACACTTCTGCTTCCCAGGCCCAGAGAATGTGCTAGCAGGGAATTCTCTGCCTGCCTTTCCCCAGTGCTCTGCAAGCTCTCCAGGACAACATAGAATCTGGGGCTCTGTGCTTTCTTTCGTTCTGAACAAGTGTTACTGTTTTCTGCACAAAAGCGATTCTGAGAAGCACTGTGAACACTTGTGCTTCCCAGGCACAGAGAAGGTGCTAGCAGGGAATTCTCTGCCTGCCTTTCCCCAGTGCTCTGCAAGCTCTCTAGGACAACATCAAATCTGGGGCTCTGTGCTTTCTTTTGTTCTGAACAAGTGTTAGTGTTTTCTGCACAAAAGCGATTCTGCGAACCAATGTGAACACTTGTGCTTCCCAGGCACAGAGAAGGTGCTAGCAGGGAATTCTCTGCCTGCCTTTCCCCAGTGCTCTGCAAGCTCTCCAGGACAACATAGAATCTGGGGCTCTGTGCTTTCTTTCGTTCTGAACAAGTGTTACTGTTTTCTGCACAAAAGGGATTCTGCGAAGCAATATGAACACTTCTGCTTCCCAGGCACAGAGAAGGTGCTAGCAGGGAATTCTCTGCCTGCCTTTCCCCAGTGCTCTGCAAGCTCTCCAGGACAACATAAAATCTGGGGCTCTGTGCTTTCTTTCCTTCTGAACAAGTGTTACTGTTTTCTGCACAAAAGAGATTCTGCGAAGCAATGTGAACACTTCTGCTTCCCAGGCACAGAGAAGGTGCTAGCAGGGAATTCTCTGCCTGCCTTTCCCCAGTGCTCTGCAAGCTCTCCAGGACAACATCAAATCTGGGGCTCTGTGCTTCCTTTTGTTCTGAACAAGTGTTACTGTTTTCTGCACAAAAGCGATTCTGCGAAGCAATGTGAACACTTCTGCTTCCCAGGCACAGAGAAGGTGCTAGCAGGGAATTCTCTGCCTGCCTTTCCCCAGTGCTCTGCAAGCTCTCCAGGACAACATAGAATCTGGGGCTCTGTGCTTTCTTTCGTTCTGAACAAGTGTTACTGTTTTCTGCACAAAAGCGATTCTGAGAAGCACTGTGAACACTTGTGCTTCCCAGGCACAGAGAAGGTGCTAGCAGGGAATTCTCTGCCTGCCTTTCCCCAGTGCTCTGCAAGCTCTCCAGGACAACATCAAATCTGGGGCTCTGTGCTTTCTTTCGTTCTGAACAAGTGTTACTGTTTTCTGCACAAAAGCGATTCTGCGAAGCAAGGTGAACACTTCTGCTTCCCAGGCACAGAGAAGGTGCTAGCAGGGAATTCTCTGCCTGCCTTTCCCCAGTGCTCTGCAAGCTCTCCAGGACAACATAGAATCTGGGGCTCTGTGCTTTCTTTCGTTCTGAACAAGTGTTACTGTTTTCTGCACAAAAGCGATTCTGCGAAGCAATGTGAACACTTCTGCTTCCTAGACACAGAGAAGGTGCTAGCAGGGAATTCTCTGCCTGCCTTTCCCCAGTGCTCTGCAAGCTCTCCAGGACAACATCAAATCTGGGGCTCTGTGCTTCCTTTTGTTCTGAACAAGTGTTACTGTTTTCTGCACAAAAGCGATTCTGCGAAGCAATGTGAACACTTCTGCTTCCCAGGCACAGAGAAGGTGCTATCAGGGAATTCTCTGCCTGCCTTTCCCCAGTGCTCTGCAAGCTCTCCAGGACAACATAAAATCTGGGGCTCTGTGCTTTCTTTCGTTCTGAACAAGTGTTACTGTTTTCTGCACAAAAGCGATTCTGCGAAGCAATGTGAACACTTGTGCTTCCCAGGCACAGAGAAGGTGCTAGCAGGGAATTCTCTGCCTGCCTTTCCCCAGTGCTCTGCAAGCTCTCCAGGACAACAGCAAATCTGGGGCTCTGTGCTTTCTTTCCTTCTGAACAAGTGTTACTGTTTTCTGCACAAAAGCGATTCTGCGAAGCAATATGAACAGGCACAGAGAAGGTGCTAGCAGGGAATTCTCTGCCTGCCTTTCCGCAGTGCTCTGCAAGCTCTCCAGGACAACATAGACTCTGGGGCTCTGTGCTTTCTTTCCTTCCGAACAAGTGTTACTGTTTTCTGCACAAAAGCAATTCTGCGAAGCAATGTGAACAGGCACAGAGCAGCCGCTAGCAGGGAATTCTCTGCCTGCCTTTCCCCAGTGCTCTGCAAGCTCTCCAAGACAACATAGAATCTGGGGCTCTGTGCTTTCTTTCCTTCTGAACAAGTGTTACTGTTTTCTGCACAAAAGCGATTCTGCGAAGCAATGTGAACACTTCTGCTTCCCAGGCACAGAGAAGGTGCTAGCAGGGAATTCTCTGCCTGCCTTTCCCCAGTGCTCTGCAAGCTCTCCAGGGCAACATCAAATCTGGGGCTCTGTGCTTTCTTTCGTCCTGAGCAACTGTTACTGTTTTCTGCACAAAAGCGATTCTTGCGAAGCAATGTGAACACTTCTGCTTCCCAGGCACAGAGAAGGTGCTATCAGGGAATTCTCTGCCTGCCTTTCCCCAGTGCTCTGCAAGCTCTCCAGGACAACATCAAATCTGGGGCTCTGTGCTTTCTTTCCTTCTGAACAAGTGTTACTGTTTTCTGCACAAAAGCGATTCTGCGAAGCAATGTGAACAGGAAGAGAGAAGGTGCTATCAGGGAATTCTCTGCCTGCCTTTCCCCAGTGCTCTGCAAGCTCTCCAGGACAACATAAAATCTGGGGCTCTGTGCTTTCTTTCCTTCTGAACAAGTGTTACTGTTTTCTGCACAAAAGCGATTCTGCAAAGCAATGTGAACACTTCTGCTTCCCAGGCACAGAGAAGGTGCTAGCAAGGAATTCTCTGCCTGCCGTTCCCCAGTGCTCTGCAAGCTCTCCAGGACAACATAAAATCTGGGGCTCTGTGCTTTCTTTCCTTCTGAACAAGTGTTACTGTTTTCTGCACAAAAGCGATTCTGCGAAGCAATGTGAACAGGCACAGAGAAGGTGCTATCAGGGAATTCTCTGCCTGCCTTTCCCCAGTGCTCTGCAAGCTCTCCAGGACAACATAAAATCTGGGGCTCTGTGCTTTCTTTCCTTCTGAACAAGTGTTACTGTTTTCTGCACAAAAGCGATTCTGCAAAGCAATGTGAACACTTCTGCTTCCCAGGCACAGAGAAGGTGCTAGCAAGGAATTCTCTGCCTGCCTTTCCCCAGTGCTCTGCAAGCTCTCCAGGACAACATAAAATCTGGGGCTCTGTGCTTTCTTTCCTTCTGAACAAGTGTTACTGTTTTCTGCACAAAAACGATTCTTGCGAAGCAATGTGAACACTTCTGCTTCCCAGGCACAGAGAAGGTGCTAGCAAGGAATTCTCTGCCTGCCTTTCCCCAGTGCTCTGCAAGCTCTCCAGGACAACATAAAATCTGGGGCTCTGTGCTTTCTTTCCTTCTGAACAAGTGTTACTGTTTTCTGCACAAAAGCGATTCTGCGAAGCAATGTGAACAGGCACAGAGAAGGTGCTATCAGGGAATTCTCTGCCTGCCTTTCCCCAGTGCTCTGCAAGCTCTCCAGGACAACATAAAATCTCGGGCTCTGTGCTTTCTTTCCTTCTGAACAAGTGTTAGTGTTTTCTGCACAAAAGCGATTCTTGCGAAGCAATGTGAACACTTCTGCTTCCCAGGCACAGAAAAGGTGCTAGCAAGGAATTCTCTGCCTGCCTTTCCCCAGTGCTCTGCAAGCTCTCGAGGACAAGATAAAATCTGGGGCTCTGTGCTTTCTTTCCTTCTGAACAAGTGTTAGTGTTTTCTGCACAAAAGCGATTCTTGCGAAGCAATGTGAACACTTCTGCTTCCCAGGCACAGAGAAGGTGCTATCAGGGAATTCTCTGCCTGCCTTTCCCCAGTGCTCTGCAAGCTCTCCAGGACAACATAAAATCTGGGGCTCTGTGCTTTCTTTCCTTCTGAACAAGTGTTACTGTTTTCTGCACAAAAGTGATTCTGCGAAACAATGTGAACAGGCACAGAGAAGGTGCTAGCAAGGAATTCTCTGCCTGCCTTTCCCCAGTGCTCTGCAAGCTCTCCAGGACAACATAAAATCTGGGGCTCTGTGCTTTCTTTCCTTCTGAACAAGTGTTACTGTTTTCTGCACAAAAACGATTCTTGCGAAGCAATGTGAACACTTCTGCTTCCCAGGCACAGAGAAGGTGCTATCAGGGAATCCTCTACCTGCCTTTCCGCAGTGCTCTGCAAGCTCTCCAGGACAACATAGAATCTGGGGCTCTGTGCTTTCTTTCCTTCTGAACAAGTGTTACTGTTTTCTGCACAAATGCGATTCTTGCGAAGCAATGTGAACACCTCTGCTTCCCAGGCACAGAGAAGGTGCTAGCAGGGAATTCTCTGCCTGCCTTTCCCCAGTGCTCTGCAAGCTCTCCAGGACAACATAAAATCTGGGGCTCTGTGCTTTCTTTCCTTCTGAACAAGTGTTACTGTTTTCTGCACAAAAGCGATTCTGCGAAGCAATGTGAACAGGCACAGAGAAGGTGCTAGCAGGGAATTCTCTGCCTGCCTTTCCCCAGTGCTCTGCAAGCTCTCCAGGACAACATAGAATCTGGGGCTCTGTGCTTTCTTTCGTTCTGAACAAGTGTTACTGTTTTCTGCACAAAAGCGATTCTGCGAAGCAATGTGAACAGGCACAGAGAAGGTGCTAGCAGGGAATTCTCTGCCTGCCTTTCCCCAGTGCTCTGCAAGCTCTCCAGGACAACATAGAATCTGGGGCTCTGTGCTTTCTTTCATTCTGAACAACTGTTAGTGTTTTCTGCACAAAAGCTATTCTTGCGAAGCAATGTGAACACTTCTGCTTCCCAGGCACAGAGAAGGTGCTAGCAAGGAATTCTCTGCCTACCTTTCCCCAGTGCTCTGCAAGCTCTCCAGGACAACATAAAATCTGGGGCTCTGTGCTTTCTTTCCTTCTGAACAAGTGTTACTGTTTTCTGCACAAAAGCGACTCTTGCGAAGCAATGTGAACACTTCTGCTTCCCAGGCACAGAGAAGGTGCTAGCAGGGAATTCTCTGCCTGCCTTTCCGCAGTGCTCTGCAAGCTCTCCAGGACAACATAAAATCTGGGGCTCTGTGCTTTCTTTCCTTCTGAACAAGTGTTACTTTTTTCTGCACAAAAACGATTCTTGCGAAGCAATGTGAACACATCTGCTTCCCAGGCACAGAGAAGGTGCTAGCAAGGAATTCTCTGCCTGCCTTTCCCCAGTGCTCTGCAAGCTCTCCAGGACAAGATAAAATCTGGGGCTCTGTGCTTTCTTTCCTTCTGAACAAGTGTTAGTGTTTTCTGCACAAAAGCGATTCTTGCGAAGCAATGTGAACACTTCTGCTTCCCAGGCACAGAGAAGGTGCTAGCAGGGAATTCTCTGCCTGCCTTTCCCCAGTGCTCTGCAAGCTCTCCAGGACAACAGCAAATCTGGGGCTCTGTGCTTTCTTTCCTTCTGAACAAGTGTTAGTGTTTTCTGCACAAAAGCGACTCTTGCGAAGCAATGTGAACAGGCACAGAGAAGGTGCTAGCAGGGAATTCTCTGCCTGCCTTTCCCCAGTGCTCTGCAAGCTCTCCAGGACAACATAAAATCTGGGGCTCTGTGCTTTCTTTCCTTCTGAACAAGTGTTACTGTTTTCTGCACAAAAGCGATTCTTGCGAAGCAATGTGAACACTTCTGCTTCCCAGGCACAGAGAAGGTGCTAGCAAGGAATTCTCTGCCTGCCTTTCCCCAGTGCTCTGCAAGCTCTCCAGGACAACATAGAATCTGGGGCTCTGTGCTTTCTTTCGTTCTGAACAAGTGTTAGTGTTTTCTGCACAAAAGCGATTCTGCGAAACAATGTGAACAGGCACAGAGAAGGTGCTAGCAGGGAATCCTCTGCCTGCCTTTCCCCAGTGCTCTGCAAGCTCTCCAGGACAACATAGAATCTGGGGCTCTGTGCTTTCTTTCGTTCTGAACAACTGTTATTGTTTTCTGCACAAAAGCGATTCTTGCGAAGCAATGTGAACACTTCTGCTTCCCAGGCACAGAGAAGGTGCTAGCAGGGAATTCTCTGCCTGCCTTTCCCCAGTGCTCTGCAAGCTCTCCAGGACAACATAAAATCTGGGGCTCTGTGCTTTCTTTCCTTCTGAACAAGTGTTAGTGTTTTCTGCACAAAAGCGATTCTTGCGAAGCAATGTGAACACTTCTGCTTCCCAGACACAGAGAAGGTGCTAGCAGGGAATTCTCTGCCTGCCTTTCCCCAGTGCTCTGCAAGCTCTCCAGGACAACATAAAATCTCGGGCTCTGTGCTTTCTTTCCTTCTGAACAAGTGTTACTGTTTTCTGCACAAAAACGATTCTTGCGAAGCAATGTGAACACTTCTGCTTCCCAGGCACAGAGAAGGTGCTAGCAAGGAATTCTCTGCCTGCCTTTCCCCAGTGCTCTGCAAGCTCTCCAGGACAACAGCAAATCTGGGGCTCTGTGCTTTCTTTCCTTCTGAACAAGTGTTACTGTTTTCTGCACAAAAGCGATTCTGCGAAGCAATGTGAACAGGAACAGAGAAGGTGCTATCAGGGAATTCTCTGCCTGCCTTTCCCCAGTACTCTGCAAGCTCTCCAGGACAACAGCAAATCTGGGGCTCTGTGCTTTCTTTCCTTCTGAACAAGTGTTACTGTTTTCTGCACAAAAGCGATTCTGCGAAGCAATGTGAACACTTCTGCTTCCCAGGCACAGAGAAGGTGCTAGCAAGGAATTCTCTGCCTGCCTTTCCCCAGTGCTCTGCAAGCTCTCCAGGACAACATAAAATCTGGGGCTCTGTGCTTTCTTTCCTTCTGAACAAGTGTTACTGTTTTCTGCACAAAAGCGATTCTGCGAAGCAATGTGAACAGGCACAGAGAAGGTGCTAGCAGGGAATTCTCTGCCTGCCTTTCCGCAGTGCTCTGCAAGCTCTCCAGGACAACATAGACTCTGGGGCTCTGTGCTTTCTTTCCTTCTGAACAAGTGTTACTGTTTTCTGCACAAAAGCAATTCTGCGAAGCAATGTGAACAGGCACAGAGCAGGCGCTAGCAGGGAATTCTCTGCCTGCCTTTCCCCAGTGCTCTGCAAGCTCTCCAGGACAACAACAAATCTGGGGCTCTGTGCTTTCTGTCGTTCTGAACAAGTGTTACTGTTTTCTGCACAAAAGCGATTCTGAGAAGCAATGTGAACACTTGTGCTTCCCAGGCACAGAGAATGTGCTAGCAGGGAATTCTCTGCCTGCCTTTCCCCAGTGCTCTGCAAGCTCTCCAGGACAACATAGAATCTGGGGCTCTGTGCTTTCTTTCGTTCTGAACAAGTGTTAGTGTTTTCTGCACAAAAGCCATTCTGCGAAGCAATGTGAACACTTCTGCTTCCCAGGCACAGAGAAGGTGCTAGCAGGGAATTCTCTGCCTGCCTTTCCCCAGTGCTCTGCAAGCTCTCCAGGACAACATAGAATCTGGGGCTCTGTGCTTTCTTTCGTTCTGAACAAGTGTTAGTGTTTTCTGCACAAAAGCGATTCTGCGAAGCAATGTGAACAGGCATAGAGAAGGTGCTAGCAGGGAATTCTCTGCCTGCCTTTCCGCAGTGCTCTGCAAGCTCTCCAGGACAACATAGACTCTGGGGCTCTGTGCTTTCTTTCCTTCTGAACAAGTGTTATTGTTTTCTGCACAAAAGCGATTCTGCGAAGCAATGTGAACACTTCTGCTTCCCAGGCACAGAGAAGGTGCTAGCAGGGAATTCTCTGCCTGCCTTTCCCCAGTGCTCTGCAAGCTCTCCAGGACAACATAGAATCTGGGGCTCTGTGCTTTCTTTCGTTCTGAACAAGTGTTACTGTTTTCTGCACAAAAGCGATTCTGAGAAGCACTGTGAACACTTGTGCTTCCCAGGCACAGAGAAGGTGCTAGCAGGGAATTCTCTGCCTGCCTTTCCCCAGTGCTCTGCAAGCTCTCCAGGACAACAGCAAATCTGGGGCTCTGTGCTTTCTTTCGTTCTGAACAAGTGTTACTGTTTTCTGCACAAAAGCGATTCTGCGAAGAAATATGAACACTTCTGCTTCCCAGGCACAGAGAAGGTGCTAGCAGGGAATTCTCTGCCTGCTTTTCCCCAGTGCTCTGCAAGCTCTCCAGGACAACATCAAATCTGGGGCTCTGTGCTTTCTTTCGTTCTGAACAAGTGTTACTGTTTTCTGCACAAAAGCGATTCTGCGAAGCAATGTGAACACTTCTGCTTCCTAGACACAGAGAAGGTGCTAGCAGGGAATTCTCTGCCTGCCTTTCCCCAGTGCTCTGCAAGCTCTCCAGGACAACAACAAATCTGGGGCTCTGTGCTTTCTTTTGTTCTGAACAATTGTTACTGTTTTCTGCACAAAAGCGATTCTGCAAAGCAATGTGAACACTTCTGCTTCCCAGGCCCAGAGAATGTGCTAGCAGGGAATTCTCTGCCTGCCTTTCCCCAGTGCTCTGCAAGCTCTCCAGGACAACATAGAATCTGGGGCTCTGTGCTTTCTGTCGTTCTGAACAAGTGTTACTGTTTTCTGCACAAAAGCGATTCTGAGAAGCAATGTGAACACTTGTGCTTCCCAGGCACAGAGAATGTGCTAGCAGGGAATTCTCTGCCTGCCTTTCCCCAGTGCTCTGCAAGCTCTCCAGGACAACATAGAATCTGGGGCTCTGTGCTTTCTTTCGTTCTGAACAAGTGTTAGTGTTTTCTGCACAAAAGCCATTCTGCGAAGCAATGTGAACACTTCTGCTTCCCAGGCACAGAGAAGGTGCTAGCAGGGAATTCTCTGCCTGCCTTTCCCCAGTGCTCTGCAAGCTCTCCAGGACAACAGCAAATCTGGGGCTCTGTGCTTTCTTTCGTTCTGAACAAGTGTTAGTGTTTTCTGCACAAAAGCAATTCTGCGAAGCAATGTGAACAGGCACAGAGCAGACGCTAGCAGGGAATTCTCTGCCTGCCTTACCCCAGTGCTCTGCAAGCTCTCCAGGACAACAGCAAATCTGGGGCTCTGTGCTTTCTTTTGTTCTGAACAAGTGTTAGTGTTTTCTGCACAAAAGCGATTCTGCGAAGCAATGTGAAAACTTCTGCTTCCCAGGCACAGAGAAGGTGCTAGCAGGGAATTCTCTGCCTGCCTTTCCCCAGTGCTCTGCAAGCTCTCCAGGACAACATAGAATCTGGGGCTCTGTGCTTTCTTTCGTTCTGAACAAGTGTTACTGTTTTCTGCACAAAAGCGATTCTGCGAAGCAATATGAACACTTCTGCTTCCCAGGCACAGAGAAGGTGCTAGCAGGGAATTCTCTGCCTGCTTTTCCCCAGTGCTCTGCAAGCTCTCCAGGACAACATCAAATCTGGGGCTCTGTGCTTTCTTTCCTTCTGAACAAGTGTTACTGTTTTCTGCACAAAAGCGATTCTGCGAAGCAATGTGAACAGGCACAGAGAAGGTGCTAGCAGGGAATTCTCTGCCTGCCTTTCCGCAGTGCTCTGCAAGCTCTCCAGGACAACAACAAATCTGGGGCTCTGTGCTTTCTTTTGTTCTGAACAAGTGTTACTGTTTTCTGCACAAAAGCGATTCTGCAAAGCCCTGTGAACACTTCTGCTTCCCAGGCCCAGAGAATGTGCTAGCAGGGAATTCTCTGCCTGCCTTTCCCCAGTGCTCTGCAAGCTCTCCAGGACAACATAGAATCTGGGGCTCTGTGCTTTCTTTCGTTCTGAACAAGTGTTAGTGTTTTCTGCACAAAAGCGATTCTGAGAAGCACTGTGAACACTTGTGCTTCCCAGGCACAGAGAAGGTGCTAGCAGGGAATTCTCTGCCTGCCTTTCCCCAGTGCTCTGCAAGCTCTCTAGGACAACGTCAAATCTGGGGCTCTGTGCTTTCTTTTGTTCTGAACAAGTGTTAGCGTTTTCTGCACAAAAGCGATTCTGCGAAGCAATGTGAACACTTGTGCTTCCCAGGCACAGAGAAGGTGCTAGCAGGGAATTCTCTGCCTGCCTTTCCCCAGTGCTCTGCAAGCTCTCCAGGACAACAGCAAATCTGGGGCTCTGTGCTTTCTTTCGTTCTGAACAAGTGTTACTGTTTTCTGCACAAAAGGGATTCTGCGAAGCAATATGAACACTTCTGCTTCCCAGGCACAGAGAAGGTGCTAGCAGGGAATTCTCTGCCTGCCTTTCCCCAGTGCTCTGCAAGCTCTCCAGGACAACATCAAATCTGGGGCTCTGTGCTTCCTTTTGTTCTGAACAAGTGTTACTGTTTTCTGCACAAAAGCGATTCTGAGAAGCAATGTGAACACTTCTGCTTCCCAGGCACAGAGAAGGTGCTAGCAGGGAATTCTCTGCCTGCCTTTCCCCAGTGCTCTGCAAGCTCTCCAGGACAACATAGAATCTGGGGCTCTGTGCTTTCTTTTGTTCTGAACAAGTGTTAGTGTTTTCTGCACAAAAGCGATTCTGCGAAGCAATGTGAACACTTCTGCTTCCCAGGCACAGAGAAGGTGCTAGCGGGGAATTCTCTGCCTGCCTTTCCCCAGTGCTCTGCAAGCTCTCCAGGACAACATAGAATCTGGGGCTCTGTGCTTTCTTTTGTTCTGAACAAGTGTTACTGTTTTCTGCACAAAAGCGATTCTGCGAAGCAATATGAACACTTCTGCTTCCCAGGCACAGAGAAGGTGCTAGCAGGGAATTCTCTGCCTGCTTTTCCCCAGTGCTCTGCAAGCTCTCCAGGACAACATCAAATCTGGGGCTCTGTGCTTCCATTTGTTCTGAACAAGTGTTACTGTTTTCTGCACAAAAGCGATTCTGCGAAGGAATGTGAAAACTTCTGCTTCCTAGACACAGAGAAGGTGCTAGCAGGGAATTCTCTGCCTGCCTTTCCCCAGTGCTCTGCAAGCTCTCCAGGACAACAACAAATCTGGGGCTCTGTGCTTTCTTTTGTTCTGAACAAGTGTTACTGTTTTCTGCACAAAAGCGATTCTGCAAAGCAATGTGAACACTTGTGCTTCCCAGGCCCAGAGAATGTGCTAGCAGGGAATTCTCTGCCTGCCTTTCCCCAGTGCTCTGCAAGCTCTCCAGGACAACATAGAATCTGGGGCTCTGTGCTTTCTTTCGTTCTGAACAAGTGTTAGTGTTTTCTGCACAAAAGCGATTCTGCGAAGCAAGGTGAACACTTGTGCTTCCCAGGCACAGAGAAGGTGCTAGCAGGGAATTCTCTGCCTGCCTTTCCCCAGTGCTCTGCAAGCTCTCCAGGACAACATCAAATCTGGGGCTCTGTGCTTTCTTTTGTTCTGAACAAGTGTTACTGTTTTCTGCACAAAAGCGATTCTGCGAAGCAATGTGAACACTTCTGCTTCCCAGGCACAGAGAAGGTGCTAGCGGGGAATTGTCTGCCTGCCTTTCCCCAGTGCTCTGCAAGCTCTCCAGGACAACATAGAATCTGGGGCTCTGTGCTTTCTTTTGTTCTGAACAAGTGTTAGTGTTTTCTGCACAAAAGCGATTCTGCGAAGCAATGTGAACAGGCACAGAGAAGGTGCTAGCAAGGAAATCTCTGCCTGCCTTTCCCCAGTGCTCTGCAAGCTCTCCAGGACAACAGCAAATCTGGGGCTCTGTGCTTTCTTTCGTTCTGAACAAGTGTTAGTGTTTTCTGCACAAAAGCGATTCTGCGAAGCAATGTGAACACTTGTGCTTCCCAGGCACAGAGAAGGTGCTAGCAGGGAATTCTCTGCCTGCCTTTCCCCAGTGCTCTGCAAGCTCTCCAGGACAACAGCAAATCTGGGGCTCTGTGCTTTCTTTCGTTCTGAACAAGTGTTACTGTTTTCTGCACAAAAGCGATTCTGCGAAGCAATGTGAACAGGCACAGAGAAGGTGCTAGCAGGGAATTCTCTGCCTGCCTTTCCCCAGTGCTCTGCAAGCTCTCCAGGACAACAGCAAATCTGGGGCTCTGTGCTTTCTTTCGTTCTGAACAAGTGTTACTGTTTTCTGCACAAAAGCGATTCTGCGAAGCAATGTGAACAGGCACAGAGAAGGTGCTAGCAGGGAATTCTCTGCCTGCCTTTCCGCAATGCTCTGCAAGCTCTCCAGGACAACATAGACTCTGGGGCTCTGTGCTTTCTTTCCTTCTGAACAAGTGTTACTGTTTTCTGCACAAAAGCAATTCTGCGAAGCAACGTGAACAGGCACAGAGCAGGCGCTAGCAGGGAATTCTCTGCCTGCCTTTCCCCAGTGCTCTGCAAGCTCTGCAGGACAACAGCAAATCTGGGGCTCTGTGCTTTCTTTTGTTCTGAACAAGTGTTAGTGTTTTCTGCACAAAAGCGATTCTGCGAAGCAATGTGAACACTTCTGCTTCCCAGGCACAGAGACGTTGCTAGCAGGGAATTCTCTGCCTGCCTTTCCCCAGTGCTCTGCAAGCTCTCCAGGACAACATAGAATCTGGAGCTCTGTGCTTTCTTTTGTTCTGAACAAGTGTTAGTGTTTTCTGCACAAAAGCGATTCTGCGAACCAATGTGAACACTTGTGCTTCCCAGGCACAGAGAAGGTGCTAGCAGGGAATTCTCTGCCTGCCTTTCCCCAGTGCTCTGCAAGCTCTCCAGGACAACATCAAATCTGGGGCTCTGTGCTTTCTTTTGTTCTGAACAAGTGTTACTGTTTTCTGCACAAAAGCGATTCTGCGAAGCAATGTGAACACTTCTGCTTCCCAGGCACAGAGAAGGTGCTAGCGGGGAATTGTCTGCCTGCCTTTCCCCAGTGCTCTGCAAGCTCTCCAGGACAACAGCAAATCTGGGGCTCTGTGCTTTCTTTCGTTCTGAACAAGTGTTAGTGTTTTCTGCACAAAAGCGATTCTGCGAAGCAATGTGAACAGGCACAGAGAAGGTGCTAGCAAGGAAATCTCTGCCTGCCTTTCCCCAGTGCTCTGCAAGCTCTCCAGGACAACATCAAATCTGGGGCTCTGTGCTTTCTTTCGTTCTGAACAAGTGTTAGTGTTTTCTGCACAAAAGCGATTCTGCGAAGCAATGTGAACACTTGTGCTTCCCAGGCACAGAGAAGGTGCTAGCAGGGAATTCTCTGCCTGCCTTTCCCCAGTGCTCTGCAAGCTCTCCAGGACAACAGCAAATCTGGGGCTCTGTGCTTTCTTTCGTTCTGAACAAGTGTTACTGTTTTCTGCACAAAAGCGATTCTGCGAAGCAATGTGAACAGGCACAGAGAAGGTGCTAGCAGGGAATTCTCTGCCTGCCTTTCCCCAGTGCTCTGCAAGCTCTCCAGGACAACAGCAAATCTGGGGCTCTGTGCTTTCTTTCGTTCTGAACAAGTGTTAGTGTTTTCTGCACAAAAGCGATTCTGCGAAGCAATGTGAACAGGCACAGAGAAGGTGCTAGCAGGGAAGTCTCTGCCTGCCTTTCCGCAGTGCTCTGCAAGCTCTCCAGGACAACATAGACTCTGGGGCTCTGTGCTTTCTTTCCTTCTGAACAAGTGTTACTGTTTTCTGCACAAAAGCAATTCTGCGAAGCAATGTGAACAGGCACAGAGCAGGCGCTAGCAGGGAATTCTCTGCCTGCCTTTCCCCAGTGCTCTGCAAGCTCTCCAGGACAACATAGAATCTGGGGCTCTGTGCTTTCTTTTGTTCTGAACAAGTGTTAGTGTTTTCTGCACAAAAGCGATTCTGCGAAGCAATGTGAACACTTCTGCTTCCCAGGCACAGAGAAGGTGCTAGCGGGGAATTCTCTGCCTGCCTTTCCCCAGTGCTCTGCAAGCTCTCCAGGACAACATAGAATCTGGGGCTCTGTGCTTTCTTTTGTTCTGAACAAGTGTTACTGTTTTCTGCACAAAAGCGATTCTGCGAAGCAATGTGAACAGGCACAGAGAAGGTGCTAGCAGGGAATTCTCTGCCTGCCTTTCCGCAGTGCTCTGCAAGCTCTCCAGGACAACATAGACTCTGGGGCTCTGTGCTTTCTTTCCTTCTGAACAAGTGTTACTGTTTTCTGCACAAAAGCAATTCTGCGAAGCAATGTGAACAGGCACAGAGCAGGCGCTAGCAGGGAATTCTCTGCCTGCCTTTCCCCAGTGCTCTGCAAGCTCTCCAGGACAACAACAAATCTGGGGCTCTGTGCTTTCTGTCGTTCTGAACAAGTGTTACTGTTTTCTGCACAAAAGCGATTCTGAGAAGCAATGTGAACACTTGTGCTTCCCAGGCACAGAGAATGTGCTAGCAGGGAATTCTCTGCCTGCCTTTCCCCAGTGCTCTGCAAGCTCTCCAGGACAACATAGAATCTGGGGCTCTGTGCTTTCTTTCGTTCTGAACAAGTGTTAGTGTTTTCTGCACAAAAGCCATTCTGCGAAGCAATGTGAACACTTCTGCTTCCCAGGCACAGAGAAGGTGCTAGCAGGGAATTCTCTGCCTGCCTTTCCCCAGTGCTCTGCAAGCTCTCCAGGACAACATAGAATCTGGGGCTCTGTGCTTTCTTTCGTTCTGAACAAGTGTTAGTGTTTTCTGCACAAAAGCGATTCTGCGAAGCAATGTGAACAGGCATAGAGAAGGTGCTAGCAGGGAATTCTCTGCCTGCCTTTCCGCAGTGCTCTGCAAGCTCTCCAGGACAACATAGACTCTGGGGCTCTGTGCTTTCTTTCCTTCTGAACAAGTGTTATTGTTTTCTGCACAAAAGCGATTCTGCGAAGCAATGTGAACACTTCTGCTTCCCAGGCACAGAGAAGGTGCTAGCAGGGAATTCTCTGCCTGCCTTTCCCCAGTGCTCTGCAAGCTCTCCAGGACAACAGCAAATCTGGGGCTCTGTGCTTTCTTTTGTTCTGAACAAGTGTTAGTGTTTTCTGCACAAAAGCGATTCTGCGAAGCAATGTGAACACTTCTGCTTCCCAGGCACAGAGAAGGTGCTAGCGGGGAATTCTCTGACTGCCTTTCCCCAGTGCTCTGCAAGCTCTCCAGGACAACATAGAATCTGGGGCTCTGTGCTTTCTTTCGTTCTGAACAAGTGTTACTGTTTTCTGCACAAAAGCGATTCTGCGAAGAAATATGAACACTTCTGCTTCCCAGGCACAGAGAAGGTGCTAGCAGGGAATTCTCTGCCTGCTTTTCCCCAGTGCTCTGCAAGCTCTCCAGGACAACATAGAATCTGGGGCTCTGTGCTTTCTTTCGTTCTGAACAAGTGTTACTGTTTTCTGCACAAAAGCGATTCTGCGAAGCAAGGTGAACACTTCTGGTTCCCAGGCACAGAGAAGGTGCTAGCAGGGAATTCTCTGCCTGCCTTTCCCCAGTGCTCTGCAAGCTCTCCAGGACAACAACAAATCTGGGGCTCTGTGCTTTCTTTTGTTCTGAACAAGTGTTACTGTTTTCTGCACAAAAGCGATTCTGCAAAGCAATGTGAACACTTCTGCTTCCCAGGCCCAGAGAATGTGCTAGCAGGGAATTCTCTGCCTGCCTTTCCCCAGTGCTCTGCAAGCTCTCCAGGACAACATAGAATCTGGGGCTCTGTGCTTTCTTTCGTTCTGAACAAGTGTTACTGTTTTCTGCACAAAAGCGATTCTGAGAAGCACTGTGAACACTTGTGCTTCCCAGGCACAGAGAAGGTGCTAGCAGGGAATTCTCTGCCTGCCTTTCCCCAGTGCTCTGCAAGCTCTCCAGGACAACAGCAAATCTGGGGCTCTGTGCTTTCTTTCGTTCTGAACAAGTGTTACTGTTTTCTGCACAAAAGCGATTCTGCGAAGCAAGGTGAACATTTCTGCTTCCCAGGCACAGAGAAGGTGCTAGCAGGGAATTCTCTGCCTGCCTTTCCCCAGTGCTCTGCAAGCTCTCCAGGACAACAGCAAATCTGGGGCTCTGTGCTTTCTTTTGTTCTGAACAAGTGTTAGTGTTTTCTGCACAAAAGCGATTCTGCGAAGCAATGTGAACACTTTTGCTTCCCAGGCACAGAGAAGGTGCTAGCGGGGAATTCTCTGCCTGCCTTTCCCCAGTGCTCTGCAAGCTCTCCAGGACAACAGCAAATCTGGGGCTCTGTGCTTTCTTTCGTTCTGAACAAGTGTTACTGTTTTCTGCACAAAAGCGATTCTGCGAAGAAATATGAACACTTCTGCTTCCCAGGCACAGAGAAGGTGCTAGCAGGGAATTCTCTGCCTGCTTTTCCCCAGTGCTCTGCAAGCTCTCCAGGACAACATCAAATCTGGGGCTCTGTGCTTTCTTTCGTTCTGAACAAGTGTTACTGTTTTCTGCACAAAAGCGATTCTGCGAAGCAATGTGAAAACTTCTGCTTCCTAGACACAGAGAAGGTGCTAGCAGGGAATTCTCTGCCTGCCTTTCCCCAGTGCTCTGCAAGCTCTCCAGGACAACAACAAATCTGGGGCTCTGTGCTTTCTTTTGTTCTGAACAAGTGTTACTGTTTTCTGCACAAAAGCGATTCTGCAAAGCAATGTGAACACTTCTGCTTCCCAGGCCCAGAGAATGTGCTAGCAGGGAATTCTCTGCCTGCCTTTCCCCAGTGCTCTGCAAGCTCTCCAGGACAACATAGAATCTGGGGCTCTGTGCTTTCTGTCGTTCTGAACAAGTGTTACTGTTTTCTGCACAAAAGCGATTCTGAGAAGCAATGTGAACACTTGTGCTTCCCAGGCACAGAGAATGTGCTAGCAGGGAATTCTCTGCCTGCCTTTCCCCAGTGCTCTGCAAGCTCTCCAGGACAACATAGAATCTGGGGCTCTGTGCTTTCTTTCGTTCTGAACAAGTGTTAGTGTTTTCTGCACAAAAGCCATTCTGCGAAGCAATGTGAACACTTGTGCTTCCCAGGCACAGAGAAGGTGCTAGCAGGGAATTCTCTGCCTGCCTTTCCCCAGTGCTCTGCAAGCTCTCCAGGACAACAGCAAATCTGGGGCTCTGTGCTTTCTTTCGTTCTGAACAAGTGTTACTGTTTTCTGCACAAAAGCAATTCTGCGAAGCAATGTGAACAGGCACAGAGCAGACGCTAGCAGGGAATTCTCTGCCTGCCTTACCCCAGTGCTCTGCAAGCTCTCCAGGACAACAGCAAATCTGGGGCTCTGTGCTTTCTTTCGTTCTGAACAAGTGTTAGTGTTTTCTGCACAAAAGCGATTCTGCGAAGCAATGTGAACACTTCTGCTTCCCAGGCACAGAGAAGGTGCTAGCAGGGAATTCTCTGCCTGCCTTTCCCCAGTGCTCTGCAAGCTCTCCAGGACAACATAGAATCTGGGGCTCTGTGCTTTCTTTCGTTCTGAACAAGTGTTACTGTTTTCTGCACAAAAGCGATTCTGCGAAGCAATATGAACACTTCTGCTTCCCAGGCACAGAGAAGGTGCTAGCAGGGAATTCTCTGCCTGCTTTTCCCCAGTGCTCTGCAAGCTCTCCAGGACAACATCAAATCTGGGGCTCTGTGCTTTCTGTCGTTCTGAACAAGTGTTACTGTTTTCTGCACAAAAGGGATTCTGAGAAGCAATGTGAACACTTGTGCTTCCCAGGCACAGAGAAGGTGCTAGCAGGGAATTCTCTGCCTGCCTTTCCCCAGTGCTCTGCAAGCTCTCCAGGACAACAGCAAATCTGGGGCTCTGTGCTTTCTTTCGTTCTGAACAAGTGTTAGTGTTTTCTGCACAAAAGCGATTCTGCGAAGCAATGTGAACAGGCACAGAGAAGGTGCTAGCAGGGAATTCTCTGCCTGCCTTTCCCCAGTGCTCTGCAAGCTCTCCAGGACAACAACAAATCTGGGGCTCTGTGCTTTCTTTTGTTCTGAACAAGTGTTACTGTTTTCTGCACAAAAGCGATTCTGCAAAGCACTGTGAACACTTCTGCTTCCCAGGCCCAGAGAATGTGCTAGCAGGGAATTCTCTGCCTGCCTTTCCCCAGTGCTCTGCAAGCTCTCCAGGACAACATAGAATCTGGGGCTCTGTGCTTTCTTTCGTTCTGAACAAGTGTTAGTGTTTTCTGCACAAAAGCGATTCTGAGAAGCAATGTGAACACTTGTGCTTCCCAGGCACAGAGAAGGTGCTAGCAGGGAATTCTCTGCCTGCCTTTCCCCAGTGCTCTGCAAGCTCTCCAGGACAACAGCAAATCTGGGGCTCTGTGCTTTCTTTCGTTCTGAACAAGTGTTACTGTTTTCTGCACAAAAGGGATTCTGCGAAGCAATATGAACACTTCTGCTTCCCAGGCACAGAGAAGGTGCTAGCAGGGAATTCTCTGCCTGCCTTTCCCCAGTGCTCTGCAAGCTCTCCAGGACAACATCAAATCTGGGGCTCTGTGCTTCCTTTTGTTCTGAACAAGTGTTACTGTTTTCTGCACAAAAGCGATTCTGAGAAGCAATGTGAACACTTCTGCTTCCCAGGCACAGAGAAGGTGCTAGCAGGGAATTCTCTGCCTGCCTTTCCCCAGTGCTCTGCAAGCTCTCCAGGACAACATAGAATCTGGGGCTCTGTGCTTTCTTTTGTTCTGAACAAGTGTTAGTGTTTTCTGCACAAAAGCGATTCTGCGAAGCAATGTGAACACTTCTGCTTCCCAGGCACAGAGAAGGTGCTAGCGGGGAATTCTCTGCCTGCCTTTCCCCAGTGCTCTGCAAGCTCTCCAGGACAACATAGAATCTGGGGCTCTGTGCTTTCTTTTGTTCTGAACAAGTGTTACTGTTTTCTGCACAAAAGGGATTCTGCGAAGCAATATGAACACTTCTGCTTCCCAGGCACAGAGAAGGTGCTAGCAGGGAATTCTCTGCCTGCTTTTCCCCAGTGCTCTGCAAGCTCTCCAGGACAACATCAAATCTGGGGCTCTGTGCTTCCATTTGTTCTGAACAAGTGTTACTGTTTTCTGCACAAAAGCGATTCTGCGAAGGAATGTGAAAACTTCTGCTTCCTAGACACAGAGAAGGTGCTAGCAGGGAATTCTCTGCCTGCCTTTCCCCAGTGCTCTGCAAGCTCTCCAGGACAACAACAAATCTGGGGCTCTGTGCTTTCTTTTGTTCTGAACAAGTGTTACTGTTTTCTGCACAAAAGCGATTCTGCAAAGCAATGTGAACACTTCTGCTTCCCAGGCCCAGAGAATGTGCTAGCAGGGAATTCTCTGCCTGCCTTTCCCCAGTGCTCTGCAAGCTCTCCAGGACAACAGCAAATCTGGGGCTCTGTGCTTTCTTTCGTTCTGAACAAGTGTTAGTGTTTTCTGCACAAAAGCGATTCTGCGAAGCAAGGTGAACACTTGTGCTTCCCAGGCACAGAGAAGGTGCTAGCAGGGAATTCTCTGCCTGCCTTTCCCCAGTGCTCTGCAAGCTCTCCAGGACAACATCAAATCTGGGGCTCTGTGCTTTCTTTTGTTCTGAACAAGTGTTACTGTTTTCTGCACAAAAGCGATTCTGCGAAGCAATGTGAACACTTCTGCTTCCCAGGCACAGAGAAGGTGCTAGCGGGGAATTGTCTGCCTGCCTTTCCCCAGTGCTCTGCAAGCTCTCCAGGACAACATAGAATCTGGGGCTCTGTGCTTTCTTTCGTTCTGAACAAGTGTTAGTGTTTTCTGCACAAAAGCGATTCTGCGAAGCAATGTGAACAGGCACAGAGAAGGTGCTAGCAAGGAAATCTCTGCCTGCCTTTCCCCAGTGCTCTGCAAGCTCTCCAGGACAACAGCAAATCTGGGGCTCTGTGCTTTCTTTCGTTCTGAACAAGTGTTAGTGTTTTCTGCACAAAAGCGATTCTGCGAAGCAATGTGAACACTTGTGCTTCCCAGGCACAGAGAAGGTGCTAGCAGGGAATTCTCTGCCTGCCTTTCCCCAGTGCTCTGCAAGCTCTCCAGGACAACAGCAAATCTGGGGCTCTGTGCTTTCTTTCGTTCTGAACAAGTGTTACTGTTTTCTGCACAAAAGCGATTCTGCGAAGCAATGTGAACAGGCACAGAGAAGGTGCTAGCAGGGAATTCTCTGCCTGCCTTTCCCCAGTGCTCTGCAAGCTCTCCAGGACAACAGCAAATCTGGGGCTCTGTGCTTTCTTTCGTTCTGAACAAGTGTTAGTGTTTTCTGCACAAAAGCGATTCTGCGAAGCAATGTGAACAGGCACAGAGAAGGTGCTAGCAGGGAATTCTCTGCCTGCCTTTCCGCAGTGCTCTGCAAGCTCTCCAGGACAACATAGACTCTGGGGCTCTGTGCTTTCTTTCCTTCTGAACAAGTGTTACTGTTTTCTGCACAAAAGCAATTCTGCGAAGCAATGTGAACAGGCACAGAGAAGGTGCTAGCAGGGAATTCTCTGCCTGCCTTTCCCCAGTGCTCTGCAAGCTCTGCAGGACAACAGCAAATCTGGGGCTCTGTGCTTTCTTTTGTTCTGAACAAGTGTTAGTGTTTTCTGCACAAAAGCGATTCTGCGAAGCAATGTGAACACTTGTGCTTCCCAGGCACAGAGAAGGTGCTAGCGGGGAATTCTCTGCCTGCCTTTCCCCAGTGCTCTGCAAGCTCTCCAGGACAACATAGAATCTGGGGCTCTGTGCTTTCTTTTGTTCTGAACAAGTGTTACTGTTTTCTGCACAAAAGCGATTCTGCGAAGCAATATGAACACTTCTGCTTCCCAGGTACAGAGAAGGTGCTAGCAGGGAATTCTCTGCCTGCTTTTCCCCAGTGCTCTGCAAGCTCTCCAGGACAACATCAAATCTGGGGCTCTGTGCTTTCTTTCGTTCTGAACAAGTGTTAGTGTTTTCTGCACAAAAGCCATTCTGCGAAGCAATGTGAACACTTCTGCTTCCCAGGCACAGAGAAGGTGCTAGCAGGGAATTCTCTGCCTGCCTTTCCCCAGTGCTCTGCAAGCTCTCCAGGACAACATAGAATCTGGGGCTCTGTGCTTTCTTTCGTTCTGAACAAGTGTTAGTGTTTTCTGCACAAAAGCGATTCTGCGAAGCAATGTGAACAGGCATAGAGAAGGTGCTAGCAGGGAATTCTCTGCCTGCCTTTCCGCAGTGCTCTGCAAGCTCTCCAGGACAACATAGACTCTGGGGCTCTGTGCTTTCTTTCCTTCTGAACAAGTGTTACTGTTTTCTGCACAAAAGCAATTCTGCGAACCAATGTTAACAGGCACAGAGCAGGCGCTAGCAGGGAATTCTCTGCCTGCCTTTCCCCAGTGCTCTGCAAGCTCTCCAGGACAACAGCAAATCTGGGGCTCTGTGCTTTCTTTCGTTCTGAACAAGTGTTACTGTTTTCTGCACAAAAGCGATTCTGAGAAGCAATGTGAACACTTGTGCTTCCCAGGCACAGAGAAGGTGCTAGCAGGGAATTCTCTGCCTGCCTTTCCCCAGTGCTCTGCAAGCTCTCCAGGACAACATCAAATCTGGGGCTCTGTGCTTTCTTTCGTTCTGAACAAGTGTTACTGTTTTCTGCACAAAAGCGATTCTGCGAAGAAATATGAACACTTCTGCTTCCCAGGCACAGAGAAGGTGCTAGCAGGGAATTCTCTGCCTGCTTTTCCCCAGTGCTCTGCAAGCTCTCCAGGACAACAACAAATCTGGGGCTCTGTGCTTTCTTTCGTTCTGAACAAGTGTTACTGTTTTCTGCACAAAAGCGATTCTGAGAAGCACTGTGAACACTTGTGCTTCCCAGGCACAGAGAAGGTGCTAGCAGGGAATTCTCTGCCTGCCTTTCCCCAGTGCTCTGCAAGCTCTCCAGGACAACAGCAAATCTGGGGCTCTGTGCTTTCTTTCGTTCTGAACAAGTGTTACTGTTTTCTGCACAAAAGCGATTCTGCGAAGCAAGGTGAACACTTCTGCTTCCCAGGCACAGAGAAGGTGCTAGCAGGGAATTCTCTGCCTGCCTTTCCCCAGTGCTCTGCAAGCTCTCCAGGACAACACAGAATCTGGGGCTCTGTGCTTTCTTTCGTTCTGAACAAGTGTTACTGTTTTCTGCACAAAAGCGATTCTGCGAAGCAATATGAACACTTCTGCTTCCCAGGCACAGAGAAGGTGCTAGCAGGGAATTCTCTGCCTGCCTTTCCCCAGTGCTCTGCAAGCTCTCCAGGACAACATCAAATCTGGGGCTCTGTGCTTCCTTTTGTTCTGAACAAGTGTTACTGTTTTCTGCACAAAAGCGATTCTGAGAAGCAATGTGAACACTTCTGCTTCCCAGGCACAGAGAAGGTGCTAGCGGGGAATTCTCTGCCTGCTTTTCCCCAGTGCTCTGCAAGCTCTCCAGGACAACAACAAATCTGGGGCTCTGTGCTTTCTTTTGTTCTGAACAAGTGTTACTGTTTTCTGCACAAAAGCGATTCTGCAAAGCAATGTGAACAATTCTGCTTCCCAGGCCCAGAGAATGTGCTAGCAGGGAATTCTCTGCCTGCCTTTCCCCAGTGCTCTGCAAGCTCTCCAGGACAACATAGAATCTGGGGCTCTGTGCTTTCTTTCGTTCTGAACAAGTGTTACTGTTTTCTGCACAAAAGCGATTCTGAGAAGCACTGTGAACACTTGTGCTTCCCAGGCACAGAGAAGGTGCTAGCAGGGAATTCTCTGCCTGCCTTTCCCCAGTGCTCTGCAAGCTCTCTAGGACAACATCAAATCTGGGGCTCTGTGCTTTCTTTTGTTCTGAACAAGTGTTAGTGTTTTCTGCACAAAAGCGATTCTGCGAACCAATGTGAACACTTGTGCTTTCCAGGCACAGAGAAGGTGCTAGCAGGGAATTCTCTGCCTGCCTTTCCCCAGTGCTCTGCAAGCTCTCCAGGACAACAGCAAATCTGGGGCTCTGTGCTTCCTTTTGTTCTGAACAAGTGTTACTGTTTTCTGCACAAAAGCGATTCTGCGAAGCAATGTGAAAACTTCTGCTTCCTAGACACAGAGAATGTGCTAGCAGGGAATTCTCTGCCTGCCTTTCCCCAGTGCTCTGCAAGCTCTCCAGGACAACAGCAAATCTGGGGCTCTGTGCTTTCTTTCGTTCTGAACAAGTGTTAGTGTTTTCTGCACAAAAGGGATTCTGCGAAGCAATATGAACACTTCTGCTTCCCAGGCACAGAGAAGGTGCTAGCAGGGAATTCTCTGCCTGCCTTTCCCCAGTGCTCTGCAAGCTCTCCAGGACAACATAGAATCTGGGGCTCTGTGCTTCCTTTTGTTCTGAACAAGTGTTACTGTTTTCTGCACAAAAGCGATTCTGCGAAGCAATGTGAACACTTCTGCTTCCCAGGCACAGAGAAGGTGCTAGCAGGGAATTCTCTGCCTGCCTTTCCCCAGTGCTCTGCAAGCTCTCCAGGACAACATAGAATCTGGGGCTCTGTGCTTTCTTTTGTTCTGAACAAGTGTTACTGTTTTCTGCACAAAAGCGATTCTGCGAAGCAATATGAACACTTCTGCTTCCCAGGCACAGAGAAGGTGCTAGCAGGGAATTCTCTGCCTGCCTTTCCCCAGTGCTCTGCAAGCTCTCCAGGACAACATAAAATCTGGGGCTCTGTGCTTCCATTTGTTCTGAACAAGTGTTACTGTTTTCTGCACAAAAGCGATTCTGCGAAGGAATGTGAAAACTTCTGCTTCCTAGACACAGAGAAGGTGCTAGCAGGGAAATCTCTGCCTGCCTTTCCCCAGTGCTCTGCAAGCTCTCCAGGACAACAACAAATCTGGGGCTCTGTGCTTTCTTTTGTTCTGAACAAGTGTTACTGTTTTCTGCACAAAAGCGATTCTGCAAAGCAATGTGAACACTTCTGCTTCCCAGGCCCAGAGAATGTGCTAGCAGGGAATTCTCTGCCTGCCTTTCCCCAGTGCTCTGCAAGCTCTCCAGGACAACATAGAATCTGGGGCTCTGTGCTTTCTTTCGTTCTGAACAAGTGTTACTGTTTTCTGCACAAAAGCGATTCTGAGAAGCACTGTGTACACTTGTGCTTCCCAGGCACAGAGAAGGTGCTAGCAGGGAATTCTCTGCCTGCCTTTCCCCAGTGCTCTGCAAGCTCTCTAGGACAACATCAAATCTGGGACTCTGTGCTTTCTTTTGTTCTGAACAAGTGTTAGTATTTTCTGCACAAAAGCGATTCTGCGAAGCAATGTGAACACTTCTGCTTCCCAGGCACAGAGAAGATGCTAGCAGGGAATTCTCTGCCTGCCTTTCCCCAGTGCTCTGCAAGCTCTCCAGGACAACATAGAATCTGGAGCTCTGTGCTTTCTTTTGTTCTGAACAAGTGTTACTGTTTTCTGCACAAAAGCGATTCTGCGAAGCAATGTGAACACTTCTGCTTCCCAGGCACAGAGAAGGTGCTAGCGGGGAATTGTCTGCCTGCCTTTCCCCAGTGCTCTGCAAGCTCTCCAGGACAACAGCAAATCTGGGGCTCTGTGCTTTCTTTCGTTCTGAACAAGTGTTAGTGTTTTCTGCACAAAAGCGATTCTGCGAAGCAATGTGAACAGGCACAGAGAAGGTGCTAGCATGGAAATCTCTGCCTGCCTTTCCCCAGTGCTCTGCAAGCTCTCCAGGACAACAGCAAATCTGGGGCTCTGTGCTTTCTTTCGTTCTGAACAAGTGTTAGTGTTTTCTGCACAAAAGCGATTCTGCGAAGCAATGTGAACACTTGTGCTTCCCAGGCACAGAGAAGGTGCTAGCAGGGAATTGTCTGCCTGCCTTTCCCCAGTGCTCTGCAAGCTCTCCAGGACAACAGCAAATCTGGGGCTCTGTGCTTTCTTTCGTTCTGAACAAGTGTTAGTGTTTTCTGCACAAAAGCGATTCTGCGAAGAAATGTGAACAGGCACAGAGAAGGTGCTAGCAGGGAATTCTCTGCCTGCCTTTCCCCAGTGCTCTGCAAGCTCTCCAGGACAACATAGACTCTGGGGCTCTGTGCTTTCTTTCCTTCTGAACAAGTGTTACTGTTTTCTGCACAAAAGCAATTCTGCGAAGCAATGTGAACAGGCACAGAGCAGGCGCTAGCAGGGAATTCTCTGCCTGCCTTTCCCCAGTGCTCTACAAGCTCTGCAGGACAACAGCAAATCTGGGGCTCTGTGCTTTCTTTTGTTCTGAACAAGTGTTAGTGTTTTCTGCACAAAAGCGATTCTGCGAAGCAATGTGAACACTTGTGCTTCCCAGGCACAGAGAATGTGCTAGCAGGGAATTCTCTGCCTGCCTTTCCCCAGTGCTCTGCAAGCTCTCCAGGACAACTTAGAATCTGGGGCTCTGTGCTTTCTTTCGTTCTGAACAAGTGTTAGTGTTTTCTGCACAAAAGCGATTCTGCGAAGCAATGTGAACAGGCATAGAGAAGGTGCTATCAGGGAATTCTCTGCCTGCCTTTCCCCAGTGCTCTGCAAGCTCTCCAGGACAACATAGACTCTGGGGCTCTGTGCTTTCTTTCGTTCTGAACAAGTGTTACTGTTTTCTGCACAAAAGCAATTCTGCGAACCAATGTTAACAGGCACAGAGCAGGCGCTAGCAGGGAATTCTCTGCCTGCCTTTCTCCAGTGCTCTGCAAGCTCTCCAGGACAACAGCAAATCTGGGGCTCTGTGCTTTCTTTCGTTCTGAACAAGTGTTACTGTTTTCTGCACAAAAGCGATTCTGCAAAGCAATGTGAACACTTCTGCTTCCCAGGCACAGAGAAGGTGCTAGCAGGGAATTCTCTGCCTGCCTTTCCCCAGTGCTCTGCAAGCTCTCCAGGACAACATCAAATCTGGGGCTCTGTGCTTTCTTTTGTTCTGAACAAGTGTTAGTGTTTTCTGCACAAAAGCGATTCTGCGAAGCAATGTGAACACTTCTGCTTCCCAGGCACAGAGAAGGTGCTAGCGGGGAATTCTCTGCCTGCCTTTCCCCAGTGCTCTGCAAGCTCTCCAGGACAACATAGAATCTGGGGCTCTGTGCTTTCTTTCGTTCTGAACAAGTGTTACTGTTTTCTGCACAAAAGCGATTCTGCGAAGAAATATGAACACTTCTGCTTCCCAGGCACAGAGAAGGTGCTAGCAGGGAATTCTCTGCCTGCCTTTCCCCAGTGCTCTGCAAGCTCTCCAGGACAACATAGAATCTGGGGCTCTGTGCTTTCTTTCGTTCTGAACAAGTGTTAGTGTTTTCTGCACAAAAGCCATTCTGCGAAGCAATGTGAACACTTCTGCTTCCCAGGCACAGAGAAGGTGCTAGCAGGGAATTCTCTGCCTGCCTTTCCCCAGTGCTCTGCAAGCTCTCCAGGACAACAGCAAATCTGGGGCTCTGTGCTTTCTTTCGTTCTGAACAAGTGTTACTGTTTTCTGCACAAAAGCGATTCTGCGAAGCAAGGTGAACACTTCTGGTTCCCAGGCACAGAGAAGGTGCTAGCAGGGAATTCTCTGCCTGCCTTTCCCCAGTGCTCTGCAAGCTCTCCAGGACAACAGCAAATCTGGGGCTCTGTGCTTTCTTTCGTTCTGAACAAGTGTTACTGTTTTCTGCACAAAAGCGATTCTGCGAAGCAATATGAACACTTCTGCTTCCCAGGCACAGAGAAGGTGCTAGCAGGGAATTCTCTGCCTGCCTTTCCCCAGTGCTCTGCAAGCTCTCCAGGACAACAGCAAATCTGGGGCTCTGTGCTTTCTTTCGTTCTGAACAAGTGTTACTGTTTTCTGCACAAAAGCGATTCTGCGAAGCAATATGAACACTTCTGCTTCCCAGGCACAGAGAAGGTGCTAGCAGGGAATTCTCTGCCTGCCTTTCCCCAGTGCTCTGCAAGCTCTCCAGGACAACATCAAATCTGGGGCTCTGTGCTTCCTTTTGTTCTGAACAAGTGTTACTGTTTTCTGCACAAAAGCGATTCTGAGAAGCAATGTGAACACTTCTGCTTCCCAGGCACAGAGAAGGTGCTAGCGGGGAATTCTCTGCCTGCTTTTCCCCAGTGCTCTGCAAGCTCTCCAGGACAACAACAAATCTGGGGCTCTGTGCTTTCTTTTGTTCTGAACAAGTGTTACTGTTTTCTGCACAAAAGCGATTCTGCAAAGCAATGTGAACAAATCTGCTTCCCAGGCCCAGAGAATGTGCTAGCAGGGAATTCTCTGCCTGCCTTTCCCCAGTGCTCTGCAAGCTCTCCAGGACAACATAGAATCTGGGGCTCTGTGCTTTCTTTCGTTCTGAACAAGTGTTACTGTTTTCTGCACAAAAGCGATTCTGAGAAGCACTGTGAACACTTGTGCTTCCCAGGCACAGAGAAGGTGCTAGCAGGGAATTCTCTGCCTGCCTTTCCCCAGTGCTCTGCAAGCTCTCTAGGACAACATCAAATCTGGGGCTCTGTGCTTTCTTTTGTTCTGAACAAGTGTTAGTGTTTTCTGCACAAAAGCGATTCTGCGAACCAATGTGAACACTTGTGCTTTCCAGGCACAGAGAAGGTGCTAGCAGGGAATTCTCTGCCTGCCTTTCCCCAGTGCTCTGCAAGCTCTCCAGGACAACATAGAATCTGGGGCTCTGTGCTTTCTTTCGTTCTGAACAAGTGTTACTGTTTTCTGCACAAAAGCGATTCTGCGAAGCAATATGAACACTTCTGCTTCCCAGGCACAGAGAAGGTGCTAGCAGGGAATTCTCTGCCTGCCTTTCCCCAGTGCTCTGCAAGCTCTCCAGGACAACATAGAATCTGGGGCTCTGTGCTTTCTTTCGTTCTGAACAAGTGTTACTGTTTTCTGCACAAAAGGGATTCTGCGAAGCAATATGAACACTTCTGCTTCCCAGGCACAGAGAAGGTGCTAGCAGGGAATTCTCTGCCTGCCTTTCCCCAGTGCTCTGCAAGCTCTCCAGGACAACATCAAATCTGGGGCTCTGTGCTTCCTTTTGTTCTGAACAAGTGTTACTGTTTTCTGCACAAAAGCGATTCTGCGAAGCAATGTGAAAACTTCTGCTTCCTAGACACAGAGAATGTGCTAGCAGGGAATTCTCTGCCTGCCTTTCCCCAGTGCTCTGCAAGCTCTCCAGGACAACATAGAATCTGGGGCTCTGTGCTTTCTTTTGTTCTGAACAAGTGTTACTGTTTTCTGCACAAAAGCGATTCTGCGAAGAAATATGAACACTTCTGCTTCCCAGGCACAGAGAAGGTGCTAGCAGGGAATTCTCTGCCTGCCTTTCCCCAGTGCTCTGCAAGCTCTCCAGGACAACATAGAATCTGGGGCTCTGTGCTTTCTTTCGTTCTGAACAAGTGTTACTGTTTTCTGCACAAAAGGGATTCTGCGAAGCAATATGAACACTTCTGCTTCCCAGGCACAGAGAAGGTGCTAGCAGGGAATTCTCTGCCTGCCTTTCCCCAGTGCTCTGCAAGCTCTCCAGGACAACATCAAATCTGGGGCTCTGTGCTTCCTTTTGTTCTGAACAAGTGTTACTGTTTTCTGCACAAAAGCGATTCTGCGAAGCAATGTGAAAACTTCTGCTTCCTAGACACAGAGAATGTGCTAGCAGGGAATTCTCTGCCTGCCTTTCCCCAGTGCTCTGCAAGCTCTCCAGGACAACATAGAATCTGGGGCTCTGTGCTTTCTTTTGTTCTGAACAAGTGTTACTGTTTTCTGCACAAAAGCGATTCTGCGAAGAAATATGAACACTTCTGCTTCCCAGGCACAGAGAAGGTGCTAGCAGGGAATTCTCTGCCTGCCTTTCCCCAGTGCTCTGCAAGCTCTCCAGGACAACATAGAATCTGGGGCTCTGTGCTTTCTTTCGTTCTGAACAAGTGTTACTGTTTTCTGCACAAAAGCGATTCTGCGAAGCAATATGAACACTTCTGCTTCCCAGGCACAGAGAAGGTGCTAGCAGGGAATTCTCTGCCTGCTTTTCCCCAGTGCTCTGCAAGCTCTCCAGGACAACAACAAATCTGGGGCTCTGTGCTTTCTTTTGTTCTGAACAAGTGTTACTGTTTTCTGCACAAAAGCGATTCTGCAAAGCAATGTGAACACTTCTGCTTCCCAGGCCCAGAGAATGTGCTAGCAGGGAATTCTCTGCCTGCCTTTCCCCAGTGCTCTGCAAGCTCTCCAGGACAACATAGAATCTGGGGCTCTGTGCTTTCTTTCGTTCTGAACAAGTGTTACTGTTTTCTGCACAAAAGCGATTCTGAGAAGCACTGTGAACACTTGTGCTTCCCAGGCACAGAGAAGGTGCTAGCAGGGAATTCTCTGCCTGCCTTTCCCCAGTGCTCTGCAAGCTCTCTAGGACAACATCAAATCTGGGGCTCTGTGCTTTCTTTTGTTCTGAACAAGTGTTAGTGTTTTCTGCACAAAAGCGATTCTGCGAACCAATGTGAACACTTGTGCTTCCCAGGCACAGAGAAGGTGCTAGCAGGGAATTCTCTGCCTGCCTTTCCCCAGTGCTCTGCAAGCTCTCCAGGACAACATAGAATCTGGGGCTCTGTGCTTTCTTTCGTTCTGAACAAGTGTTACTGTTTTCTGCACAAAAGGGATTCTGCGAAGCAATATGAACACTTCTGCTTCCCAGGCACAGAGAAGGTGCTAGCAGGGAATTCTCTGCCTGCCTTTCCCCAGTGCTCTGCAAGCTCTCCAGGACAACATCAAATCTGGGGCTCTGTGCTTCCTTTTGTTCTGAACAAGTGTTACTGTTTTCTGCACAAAAGCGATTCTGAGAAGCAATATGAACACTTCTGCTTCCCAGGCACAGAGAAGGTGCTAGCAGGGAATTCTCTGCCTGCCTTTCCCCAGTGCTCTGCAAGCTCTCCAGGACAACATCAAATCTGGGGCTCTGTGCTTCCTTTTGTTCTGAACAAGTGTTACTGTTTTCTGCACAAAAGCGATTCTGCGAAGCAATGTGAACAGGCACAGAGAAGGTGCTAGCAGGGAATTCTCTGCCTGCCTTTCCCCAGTGCTCTGCAAGCTCTCCAGGACAACAGCAAATCTGGGGCTCTGTGCTTTCTTTCCTTCTGAACAAGTGTTAGTGTTTTCTGCACAAAAGCGCTTCTGCCAAGCAATGTGAACACTTCTGCTTCCCAGGCACAGAGAAGGTGCTAGCAAGGAATTCTCTGCCTGCCTTTCCCCAGTGCTCTGCAAGCTCTCCAGGACAACAGCAAATCTGGGGCTCTGTGCTTTCTTTCCTTCTGAACAAGTGTTACTGTTTTCTGCACAAAAGCGATTCTTGCGAAGCAATGTGAACACTTCTGCTTCCCAGGCACAGAGAAGGTGCTAGCAGGGAATTCTCTGCCTGCCTTTCCCCAGTGCTCTGCAAGCTCTCCAGGACAACATAGAATCTGGGGCTCTGTGCTTTCTTTCCTTCTGAACAAGTGTTACTGTTTTCTGCACAAAAGCGATTCTGAGAAGCAATGTGAACACTTCTGCTTCCCAGGCACAGAGAAGGTGCTAGCGGGGAATTCTCTGCCTGCTTTTCCCCAGTGCTCTGCAAGCTCTCCAGGACAACAACAAATCTGGGGCTCTGTGCTTTCTTTTGTTCTGAACAAGTGTTACTGTTTTCTGCACAAAAGCGATTCTGCGAAGCAATGTGAACACTTCTGCTTCCCAGGCCCAGAGAATGTGCTAGCAGGGAATTCTCTGCCTGCCTTTCCCCAGTGCTCTGCAAGCTCTCCAGGACAACATAGAATCTGGGGCTCTGTGCTTTCTTTCCTTCTGAACAAGTGTTACTGTTTTCTGCACAAAAGCGATTCTGAGAAGCACTGTGAACACTTCTGCTTCCCAGGCACAGAGAAGGTGCTAGCAGGGAATTCTCTGCCTGCCTTTCCCCAGTGCTCTGCAAGCTCTCTAGGACAACATCAAATCTGGGGCTCTGTGCTTTCTTTTGTTCTGAACAAGTGTTAGTGTTTTCTGCACAAAAGCGATTCTGCGAACCAATGTGAACACTTCTGCTTTCCAGGCACAGAGAAGGTGCTAGCAGGGAATTCTCTGCCTGCCTTTCCCCAGTGCTCTGCAAGCTCTCCAGGACAACATAGAATCTGGGGCTCTGTGCTTTCTTTCGTTCTGAACAAGTGTTACTGTTTTCTGCACAAAAGCGATTCTGCGAAGCAATATGAACACTTCTGCTTCCCAGGCACAGAGAAGGTGCTAGCAGGGAATTCTCTGCCTGCCTTTCCCCAGTGCTCTGCAAGCTCTCCAGGACAACATAGAATCTGGGGCTCTGTGCTTTCTTTCGTTCTGAACAAGTGTTACTGTTTTCTGCACAAAAGGGATTCTGCGAAGCAATATGAACACTTCTGCTTCCCAGGCACAGAGAAGGTGCTAGCAGGGAATTCTCTGCCTGCCTTTCCCCAGTGCTCTGCAAGCTCTCCAGGACAACATCAAATCTGGGGCTCTGTGCTTCCTTTTGTTCTGAACAAGTGTTACTGTTTTCTGCACAAAAGCGATTCTGCGAAGCAATGTGAAAACTTCTGCTTCCTAGACACAGAGAATGTGCTAGCAGGGAATTCTCTGCCTGCCTTTCCCCAGTGCTCTGCAAGCTCTCCAGGACAACATAGAATCTGGGGCTCTGTGCTTTCTTTTGTTCTGAACAAGTGTTACTGTTTTCTGCACAAAAGCGATTCTGCGAAGAAATATGAACACTTCTGCTTCCCAGGCACAGAGAAGGTGCTAGCAGGGAATTCTCTGCCTGCCTTTCCCCAGTGCTCTGCAAGCTCTCCAGGACAACATAGAATCTGGGGCTCTGTGCTTTCTTTCGTTCTGAACAAGTGTTACTGTTTTCTGCACAAAAGCGATTCTGCGAAGAAATATGAACACTTCTGCTTCCCAGGCACAGAGAAGGTGCTAGCAGGGAATTCTCTGCCTGCTTTTCCCCAGTGCTCTGCAAGCTCTCCAGGACAACAACAAATCTGGGGCTCTGTGCTTTCTTTTGTTCTGAACAAGTGTTACTGTTTTCTGCACAAAAGCGATTCTGCAAAGCAATGTGAACACTTCTGCTTCCCAGGCCCAGAGAATGTGCTAGCAGGGAATTCTCTGCCTGCCTTTCCCCAGTGCTCTGCAAGCTCTCCAGGACAACATAGAATCTGGGGCTCTGTGCTTTCTTTCGTTCTGAACAACTGTTACTGTTTTCTGCACAAAAGCGATTCTGAGAAGCACTGTGAACACTTCTGCTTCCCAGGCACAGAGAAGGTGCTAGCAGGGAATTCTCTGCCTGCCTTTCCCCAGTGCTCTGCAAGCTCTCTAGGACAACATCAAATCTGGGGCTCTGTGCTTTCTTTTGTTCTGAACAAGTGTTAGTGTTTTCTGCACAAAAGCGATTCTGCGAACCAATGTGAACACTTGTGCTTCCCAGGCACAGAGAAGGTGCTAGCAGGGAATTCTCTGCCTGCCTTTCCCCAGTGCTCTGCAAGCTCTCCAGGACAACATAGAATCTGGGGCTCTGTGCTTTCTTTCGTTCTGAACAAGTGTTACTGTTTTCTGCACAAAAGGGATTCTGCGAAGCAATATGAACACTTCTGCTTCCTAGACACAGAGAAGGTGCTAGCAGGGAATTCTC
The DNA here is from genome assembly GCF_031877795.1 of Strix aluco. Classification (NCBI taxonomy): domain Eukaryota; kingdom Metazoa; phylum Chordata; class Aves; order Strigiformes; family Strigidae; genus Strix; species Strix aluco. The sequence goes on from NC_133966.1 coordinate 1,713,305, forward strand.
TGCCTGCCTTTCCCCAGTGCTCTGCAAGCTCTCCAGGACAACATCAAATCTGGGGCTCTGTGCTTCCTTTTGTTCTGAACAAGTGTTACTGTTTTCTGCACAAAAGCGATTCTGCGAAGCAATGTGAACAGGCACAGAGAAGGTGCTAGCAGGGAATTCTCTGCCTGCCTTTCCCCAGTGCTCTGCAAGCTCTCCAGGACAACAGCAAATCTGGGGCTCTGTGCTTTCTTTCCTTCTGAACAAGTGTTAGTGTTTTCTGCACAAAAGCGCTTCTGCCAAGCAATGTGAACACTTCTGCTTCCCAGGCACAGAGAAGGTGCTACCAAGGAATTCTCTGCCTGCCTTTCCCCAGTGCTCTGCAAGCTCTCCAGGACAACAGCAAATCTGGGGCTCTGTGCTTTCTTTCCTTCTGAACAAGTGTTACTGTTTTCTGCACAAAAGCGATTCTTGCGAAGCAATGTGAACACTTCTGCTTCCCAGGCACAGAGAAGGTGCTAGCAGGGAATTCTCTGCCTGCCTTTCCCCAGTGCTCTGCAAGCTCTCCAGGACAACATAAAATCTGGGGCTCTGTGCTTTCTTTCCTTCTGAACAAGTGTTACTGTTTTCTGCACAAAAGCGATTCTGCGAAGCAATGTGAACACTTCTGCTTCCCAGGCACAGAGAAGGTGCTAGCGGGGAATTCTCTGCCTGCTTTTCCCCAGTGCTCTGCAAGCTCTCCAGGACAACAACAAATCTGGGGCTCTGTGCTTTCTTTTGTTCTGAACAAGTGTTACTGTTTTCTGCACAAAAGCGATTCTGCAAAGCAATGTGAACAATTCTGCTTCCCAGGCCCAGAGAATGTGCTAGCAGGGAATTCTCTGCCTGCCTTTCCCCAGTGCTCTGCAAGCTCTCCAGGACAACATAGAATCTGGGGCTCTGTGCTTTCTTTCGTTCTGAACAAGTGTTACTGTTTTCTGCACAAAAGCGATTCTGAGAAGCACTGTGAACACTTGTGCTTCCCAGGCACAGAGAAGGTGCTAGCAGGGAATTCTCTGCCTGCCTTTCCCCAGTGCTCTGCAAGCTCTCTAGGACAACATCAAATCTGGGGCTCTGTGCTTTCTTTTGTTCTGAACAAGTGTTAGTGTTTTCTGCACAAAAGCGATTCTGCGAACCAATGTGAACACTTGTGCTTTCCAGGCACAGAGAAGGTGCTAGCAGGGAATTCTCTGCCTGCCTTTCCCCAGTGCTCTGCAAGCTCTCCAGGACAACAGCAAATCTGGGGCTCTGTGCTTTCTTTCGTTCTGAACAAGTGTTACTGTTTTCTGCACAAAAGCGATTCTGCGAAGCAATATGAACACTTCTGCTTCCCAGGCACAGAGAAGGTGCTAGCAGGGAATTCTCTGCCTGCCTTTCCCCAGTGCTCTGCAAGCTCTCCAGGACAACATAGAATCTGGGGCTCTGTGCTTTCTTTCGTTCTGAACAAGTGTTACTGTTTTCTGCACAAAAGGGATTCTGCGAAGCAATATGAACACTTCTGCTTCCCAGGCACAGAGAAGGTGCTAGCAGGGAATTCTCTGCCTGCCTTTCCCCAGTGCTCTGCAAGCTCTCCAGGACAACATCAAATCTGGGGCTCTGTGCTTCCTTTTGTTCTGAACAAGTGTTACTGTTTTCTGCACAAAAGCGATTCTGCGAAGCAATGTGAAAACTTCTGCTTCCTAGACACAGAGAATGTGCTAGCAGGGAATTCTCTGCCTGCCTTTCCCCAGTGCTCTGCAAGCTCTCCAGGACAACATAGAATCTGGGGCTCTGTGCTTTCTTTTGTTCTGAACAAGTGTTACTGTTTTCTGCACAAAAGCGATTCTGCGAAGAAATATGAACACTTCTGCTTCCCAGGCACAGAGAAGGTGCTAGCAGGGAATTCTCTGCCTGCCTTTCCCCAGTGCTCTGCAAGCTCTCCAGGACAACATAGAATCTGGGGCTCTGTGCTTTCTTTCGTTCTGAACAAGTGTTACTGTTTTCTGCACAAAAGCGATTCTGCGAAGAAATATGAACACTTCTGCTTCCCAGGCACAGAGAAGGTGCTAGCAGGGAATTCTCTGCCTGCCTTTCCGCAGTGCTCTGCAAGCTCTCCAGGACAACAACAAATCTGGGGCTCTGTGCTTTCTTTTGTTCTGAACAAGTGTTACTGTTTTCTGCACAAAAGCGATTCTGCAAAGCAATGTGAACACTTCTGCTTCCCAGGCCCAGAGAATGTGCTAGCAGGGAATTCTCTGCCTGCCTTTCCCCAGTGCTCTGCAAGCTCTCCAGGACAACATAGAATCTGGGGCTCTGTGCTTTCTTTCGTTCTGAACAAGTGTTACTGTTTTCTGCACAAAAGCGATTCTGAGAAGCACTGTGAACACTTGTGCTTCCCAGGCACAGAGAAGGTGCTAGCAGGGAATTCTCTGCCTGCCTTTCCCCAGTGCTCTGCAAGCTCTCTAGGACAACATCAAATCTGGGGCTCTGTGCTTTCTTTTGTTCTGAACAAGTGTTAGTGTTTTCTGCACAAAAGCGATTCTGCGAACCAATGTGAACACTTGTGCTTCCCAGGCACAGAGAAGGTGCTAGCAGGGAATTCTCTGCCTGCCTTTCCCCAGTGCTCTGCAAGCTCTCCAGGACAACATAGAATCTGGGGCTCTGTGCTTTCTTTCGTTCTGAACAAGTGTTACTGTTTTCTGCACAAAAGGGATTCTGCGAAGCAATATGAACACTTCTGCTTCCCAGGCACAGAGAAGGTGCTAGCAGGGAATTCTCTGCCTGCCTTTCCCCAGTGCTCTGCAAGCTCTCCAGGACAACATCAAATCTGGGGCTCTGTGCTTCCTTTTGTTCTGAACAAGTGTTACTGTTTTCTGCACAAAAGCGATTCTGAGAAGCAATATGAACACTTCTGCTTCCCAGGCACAGACAAGGTGCTAGCAGGGAATTCTCTGCCTGCCTTTCCCCAGTGCTCTGCAAGCTCTCCAGGACAACATCAAATCTGGGGCTCTGTGCTTCCTTTTGTTCTGAACAAGTGTTACTGTTTTCTGCACAAAAGCGATTCTGCGAAGCAATGTGAACACTTCTGCTTCCCAGGCACAGAGAAGGTGCTAGCAGGGAATTCTCTGCCTGCCTTTCCCCAGTGCTCTGCAAGCTCTCCAGGACAACATAGAATCTGGGGCTCTGTGCTTTCTTTCGTTCTGAACAAGTGTTACTGTTTTCTGCACAAAAGCGATTCTGAGAAGCACTGTGAACACTTGTGCTTCCCAGGCACAGAGAAGGTGCTAGCAGGGAATTCTCTGCCTGCCTTTCCCCAGTGCTCTGCAAGCTCTCCAGGACAACAGCAAATCTGGGGCTCTGTGCTTTCTTTCGTTCTGAACAAGTGTTACTGTTTTCTGCACAAAAGCGATTCTGCGAAGCAATGTGAACACTTGTGCTTCCCAGGCACAGAGAAGGTGCTAGCAGGGAATTCTCTGCCTGCCTTTCCCCAGTGCTCTGCAAGCTCTCCAGGACAACAGCAAATCTGGGGCTCTGTGCTTTCTTTCGTTCTGAACAAGTGTTACTGTTTTCTGCACAAAAGCGATTCTGCGAAGCAATATGAACACTTCTGCTTCCCAGGCACAGAGAAGGTGCTAGCAGGGAATTCTCTGCCTGCCTTTCCCCAGTGCTCTGCAAGCTCTCCAGGACAACATAGAATCTGGGGCTCTGTGCTTTCTTTCGTTCTGAACAAGTGTTACTGTTTTCTGCACAAAAGCGATTCTGAGAAGCACTGTGAACACTTGTGCTTCCCAGGCACAGAGAAGGTGCTAGCAGGGAATTCTCTGCCTGCCTTTCCCCAGTGCTCTGCAAGCTCTCTAGGACAACATCAAATCTGGGGCTCTGTGCTTTCTTTTGTTCTGAACAAGTGTTAGTGTTTTCTGCACAAAAGCGATTCTGCGAACCAATGTGAACACTTGTGCTTTCCAGGCACAGAGAAGGTGCTAGCAGGGAATTCTCTGCCTGCCTTTCCCCAGTGCTCTGCAAGCTCTCCAGGACAACAGCAAATCTGGGGCTCTGTGCTTTCTTTCGTTCTGAACAAGTGTTACTGTTTTCTGCACAAAAGCGATTCTGAGAAGCACTGTGAACACTTGTGCTTCCCAGGCACAGAGAAGGTGCTAGCAGGGAATTCTCTGCCTGCCTTTCCCCAGTGCTCTGCAAGCTCTCTAGGACAACATCAAATCTGGGGCTCTGTGCTTTCTTTTGTTCTGAACAAGTGTTAGTGTTTTCTGCACAAAAGCGATTCTGCGAAGCAATATGAACACTTCTGCTTCCCAGGCACAGAGAAGGTGCTAGCAGGGAATTCTCTGCCTGCCTTTCCCCAGTGCTCTGCAAGCTCTCCAGGACAACATCAAATCTGGGGCTCTGTGCTTCCTTTTGTTCTGAACAAGTGTTACTGTTTTCTGCACAAAAGCGATTCTGCGAAGCAATGTGAAAACTTCTGCTTCCTAGACACAGAGAATGTGCTAGCAGGGAATTCTCTGCCTGCCTTTCCCCAGTGCTCTGCAAGCTCTCCAGGACAACATAGAATCTGGGGCTCTGTGCTTTCTTTTGTTCTGAACAAGTGTTACTGTTTTCTGCACAAAAGCGATTCTGCGAAGAAATATGAACACTTCTGCTTCCCAGGCACAGAGAAGGTGCTAGCAGGGAATTCTCTGCCTGCCTTTCCCCAGTGCTCTGCAAGCTCTCCAGGACAACATAGAATCTGGGGCTCTGTGCTTTCTTTCGTTCTGAACAAGTGTTACTGTTTTCTGCACAAAAGCGATTCTGCGAAGAAATATGAACACTTCTGCTTCCCAGGCACAGAGAAGGTGCTAGCAGGGAATTCTCTGCCTGCTTTTCCCCAGTGCTCTGCAAGCTCTCCAGGACAACAACAAATCTGGGGCTCTGTGCTTTCTTTTGTTCTGAACAAGTGTTACTGTTTTCTGCACAAAAGCGATTCTGCAAAGCAATGTGAACACTTCTGCTTCCCAGGCCCAGAGAATGTGCTAGCAGGGAATTCTCTGCCTGCCTTTCCCCAGTGCTCTGCAAGCTCTCCAGGACAACATAGAATCTGGGGCTCTGTGCTTTCTTTCGTTCTGAACAAGTGTTACTGTTTTCTGCACAAAAGCGATTCTGAGAAGCACTGTGAACACTTGTGCTTCCCAGGCACAGAGAAGGTGCTAGCAGGGAATTCTCTGCCTGCCTTTCCCCAGTGCTCTGCAAGCTCTCTAGGACAACATCAAATCTGGGGCTCTGTGCTTTCTTTTGTTCTGAACAAGTGTTAGTGTTTTCTGCACAAAAGCGATTCTGCGAACCAATGTGAACACTTGTGCTTCCCAGGCACAGAGAAGGTGCTAGCAGGGAATTCTCTGCCTGCCTTTCCCCAGTGCTCTGCAAGCTCTCCAGGACAACATAGAATCTGGGGCTCTGTGCTTTCTTTCGTTCTGAACAAGTGTTACTGTTTTCTGCACAAAAGGGATTCTGCGAAGCAATATGAACACTTCTGCTTCCCAGGCACAGAGAAGGTGCTAGCAGGGAATTCTCTGCCTGCCTTTCCCCAGTGCTCTGCAAGCTCTCCAGGACAACATAAAATCTGGGGCTCTGTGCTTTCTTTCCTTCTGAACAAGTGTTACTGTTTTCTGCACAAAAGCGATTCTGCGAAGCAATGTGAACACTTCTGCTTCCCAGGCACAGAGAAGGTGCTAGCAGGGAATTCTCTGCCTGCCTTTCCCCAGTGCTCTGCAAGCTCTCCAGGACAACATCAAATCTGGGGCTCTGTGCTTCCTTTTGTTCTGAACAAGTGTTACTGTTTTCTGCACAAAAGCGATTCTGCGAAGCAATGTGAACACTTCTGCTTCCCAGGCACAGAGAAGGTGCTAGCAGGGAATTCTCTGCCTGCCTTTCCCCAGTGCTCTGCAAGCTCTCCAGGACAACATAGAATCTGGGGCTCTGTGCTTTCTTTCGTTCTGAACAAGTGTTACTGTTTTCTGCACAAAAGCGATTCTGAGAAGCACTGTGAACACTTGTGCTTCCCAGGCACAGAGAAGGTGCTAGCAGGGAATTCTCTGCCTGCCTTTCCCCAGTGCTCTGCAAGCTCTCCAGGACAACAGCAAATCTGGGGCTCTGTGCTTTCTTTCCTTCTGAACAAGTGTTACTGTTTTCTGCACAAAAGCGATTCTGCGAAGCAAGGTGAACACTTCTGCTTCCCAGGCACAGAGAAGGTGCTAGCAGGGAATTCTCTGCCTGCCTTTCCCCAGTGCTCTGCAAGCTCTCCAGGACAACATAGAATCTGGGGCTCTGTGCTTTCTTTCGTTCTGAACAAGTGTTACTGTTTTCTGCACAAAAGCGATTCTGCGAAGCAATGTGAACACTTCTGCTTCCTAGACACAGAGAAGGTGCTAGCAGGGAATTCTCTGCCTGCCTTTCCCCAGTGCTCTGCAAGCTCTCCAGGACAACATCAAATCTGGGGCTCTGTGCTTCCTTTTGTTCTGAACAAGTGTTACTGTTTTCTGCACAAAAGCGATTCTGCGAAGCAATGTGAACACTTCTGCTTCCCAGGCACAGAGAAGGTGCTATCAGGGAATTCTCTGCCTGCCTTTCCCCAGTGCTCTGCAAGCTCTCCAGGACAACATAAAATCTGGGGCTCTGTGCTTTCTTTCGTTCTGAACAAGTGTTACTGTTTTCTGCACAAAAGCGATTCTGCGAAGCAATGTGAACACTTGTGCTTCCCAGGCACAGAGAAGGTGCTAGCAGGGAATTCTCTGCCTGCCTTTCCCCAGTGCTCTGCAAGCTCTCCAGGACAACAGCAAATCTGGGGCTCTGTGCTTTCTTTCCTTCTGAACAAGTGTTACTGTTTTCTGCACAAAAGCGATTCTGCGAAGCAATATGAACAGGCACAGAGAAGGTGCTAGCAGGGAATTCTCTGCCTGCCTTTCCGCAGTGCTCTGCAAGCTCTCCAGGACAACATAGACTCTGGGGCTCTGTGCTTTCTTTCCTTCCGAACAAGTGTTACTGTTTTCTGCACAAAAGCAATTCTGCGAAGCAATGTGAACAGGCACAGAGCAGCCGCTAGCAGGGAATTCTCTGCCTGCCTTTCCCCAGTGCTCTGCAAGCTCTCCAAGACAACATAGAATCTGGGGCTCTGTGCTTTCTTTCCTTCTGAACAAGTGTTACTGTTTTCTGCACAAAAGCGATTCTGCGAAGCAATGTGAACACTTCTGCTTCCCAGGCACAGAGAAGATGCTAGCAGGGAATTCTCTGCCTGCCTTTCCCCAGTGCTCTGCAAGCTCTCCAGGACAACATAGAATCTGGGGCTCTGTGCTTTCTTTCGTCCTGAGCAACTGTTACTGTTTTCTGCACAAAAGCGATTCTTGCGAAGCAATGTGAACACTTCTGCTTCCCAGGCACAGAGAAGGTGCTATCAGGGAATTCTCTGCCTGCCTTTCCCCAGTGCTCTGCAAGCTCTCCAGGACAACATCAAATCTGGGGCTCTGTGCTTTCTTTCCTTCTGAACAAGTGTTACTGTTTTCTGCACAAAAGCGATTCTGCGAAGCAATGTGAACAGGAAGAGAGAAGGTGCTATCAGGGAATTCTCTGCCTGCCTTTCCCCAGTGCTCTGCAAGCTCTCCAGGACAACATAAAATCTGGGGCTCTGTGCTTTCTTTCCTTCTGAACAAGTGTTACTGTTTTCTGCACAAAAGCGATTCTGCAAAGCAATGTGAACACTTCTGCTTCCCAGGCACAGAGAAGGTGCTAGCAAGGAATTCTCTGCCTGCCGTTCCCCAGTGCTCTGCAAGCTCTCCAGGACAACATAAAATCTGGGGCTCTGTGCTTTCTTTCCTTCTGAACAAGTGTTACTGTTTTCTGCACAAAAGCGATTCTGCGAAGCAATGTGAACAGGCACAGAGAAGGTGCTATCAGGGAATTCTCTGCCTGCCTTTCCCCAGTGCTCTGCAAGCTCTCCAGGACAACATAAAATCTGGGGCTCTGTGCTTTCTTTCCTTCTGAACAAGTGTTACTGTTTTCTGCACAAAAGCGATTCTGCAAAGCAATGTGAACACTTCTGCTTCCCAGGCACAGAGAAGGTGCTAGCAAGGAATTCTCTGCCTGCCTTTCCCCAGTGCTCTGCAAGCTCTCCAGGACAACATAAAATCTGGGGCTCTGTGCTTTCTTTCCTTCTGAACAAGTGTTACTGTTTTCTGCACAAAAACGATTCTTGCGAAGCAATGTGAACACTTCTGCTTCCCAGGCACAGAGAAGGTGCTAGCAAGGAATTCTCTGCCTGCCTTTCCCCAGTGCTCTGCAAGCTCTCCAGGACAACATAAAATCTGGGGCTCTGTGCTTTCTTTCCTTCTGAACAAGTGTTACTGTTTTCTGCACAAAAGCGATTCTGCGAAGCAATGTGAACAGGCACAGAGAAGGTGCTATCAGGGAATTCTCTGCCTGCCTTTCCCCAGTGCTCTGCAAGCTCTCCAGGACAACATAAAATCTCGGGCTCTGTGCTTTCTTTCCTTCTGAACAAGTGTTAGTGTTTTCTGCACAAAAGCGATTCTTGCGAAGCAATGTGAACACTTCTGCTTCCCAGGCACAGAAAAGGTGCTAGCAAGGAATTCTCTGCCTGCCTTTCCCCAGTGCTCTGCAAGCTCTCGAGGACAAGATAAAATCTGGGGCTCTGTGCTTTCTTTCCTTCTGAACAAGTGTTAGTGTTTTCTGCACAAAAGCGATTCTTGCGAAGCAATGTGAACACTTCTGCTTCCCAGGCACAGAGAAGGTGCTATCAGGGAATTCTCTGCCTGCCTTTCCCCAGTGCTCTGCAAGCTCTCCAGGACAACATAAAATCTGGGGCTCTGTGCTTTCTTTCCTTCTGAACAAGTGTTACTGTTTTCTGCACAAAAGTGATTCTGCGAAACAATGTGAACAGGCACAGAGAAGGTGCTAGCAAGGAATTCTCTGCCTGCCTTTCCCCAGTGCTCTGCAAGCTCTCCAGGACAACATAAAATCTGGGGCTCTGTGCTTTCTTTCCTTCTGAACAAGTGTTACTGTTTTCTGCACAAAAACGATTCTTGCGAAGCAATGTGAACACTTCTGCTTCCCAGGCACAGAGAAGGTGCTATCAGGGAATCCTCTACCTGCCTTTCCGCAGTGCTCTGCAAGCTCTCCAGGACAACATAGAATCTGGGGCTCTGTGCTTTCTTTCCTTCTGAACAAGTGTTACTGTTTTCTGCACAAATGCGATTCTTGCGAAGCAATGTGAACACCTCTGCTTCCCAGGCACAGAGAAGGTGCTAGCAGGGAATTCTCTGCCTGCCTTTCCCCAGTGCTCTGCAAGCTCTCCAGGACAACATAAAATCTGGGGCTCTGTGCTTTCTTTCCTTCTGAACAAGTGTTAATGTTTTCTGCACAAAAGCGATTCTGCGAAGCAATGTGAACAGGCACAGAGAAGGTGCTAGCAGGGAATTCTCTGCCTGCCTTTCCCCAGTGCTCTGCAAGCTCTCCAGGACAACATAGAATCTGGGGCTCTGTGCTTTCTTTCGTTCTGAACAAGTGTTACTGTTTTCTGCACAAAAGCGATTCTGCGAAGCAATGTGAACAGGCACAGAGAAGGTGCTAGCAGGGAATTCTCTGCCTGCCTTTCCCCAGTGCTCTGCAAGCTCTCCAGGACAACATAGAATCTGGGGCTCTGTGCTTTCTTTCATTCTGAACAACTGTTAGTGTTTTCTGCACAAAAGCTATTCTTGCGAAGCAATGTGAACACTTCTGCTTCCCAGGCACAGAGAAGGTGCTAGCAAGGAATTCTCTGCCTACCTTTCCCCAGTGCTCTGCAAGCTCTCCAGGACAACATAAAATCTGGGGCTCTGTGCTTTCTTTCCTTCTGAACAAGTGTTACTGTTTTCTGCACAAAAGCGACTCTTGCGAAGCAATGTGAACACTTCTGCTTCCCAGGCACAGAGAAGGTGCTAGCAGGGAATTCTCTGCCTGCCTTTCCGCAGTGCTCTGCAAGCTCTCCAGGACAACATAAAATCTGGGGCTCTGTGCTTTCTTTCCTTCTGAACAAGTGTTACTTTTTTCTGCACAAAAACGATTCTTGCGAAGCAATGTGAACACATCTGCTTCCCAGGCACAGAGAAGGTGCTAGCAAGGAATTCTCTGCCTGCCTTTCCCCAGTGCTCTGCAAGCTCTCCAGGACAAGATAAAATCTGGGGCTCTGTGCTTTCTTTCCTTCTGAACAAGTGTTAGTGTTTTCTGCACAAAAGCGATTCTTGCGAAGCAATGTGAACACTTCTGCTTCCCAGGCACAGAGAAGGTGCTAGCAGGGAATTCTCTGCCTGCCTTTCCCCAGTGCTCTGCAAGCTCTCCAGGACAACAGCAAATCTGGGGCTCTGTGCTTTCTTTCCTTCTGAACAAGTGTTAGTGTTTTCTGCACAAAAGCGACTCTTGCGAAGCAATGTGAACAGGCACAGAGAAGGTGCTAGCAGGGAATTCTCTGCCTGCCTTTCCCCAGTGCTCTGCAAGCTCTCCAGGACAACATAAAATCTGGGGCTCTGTGCTTTCTTTCCTTCTGAACAAGTGTTACTGTTTTCTGCACAAAAGCGATTCTTGCGAAGCAATGTGAACACTTCTGCTTCCCAGGCACAGAGAAGGTGCTAGCAAGGAATTCTCTGCCTGCCTTTCCCCAGTGCTCTGCAAGCTCTCCAGGACAACATAGAATCTGGGGCTCTGTGCTTTCTTTCGTTCTGAACAAGTGTTAGTGTTTTCTGCACAAAAGCGATTCTGCGAAACAATGTGAACAGGCACAGAGAAGGTGCTAGCAGGGAATCCTCTGCCTGCCTTTCCCCAGTGCTCTGCAAGCTCTCCAGGACAACATAGAATCTGGGGCTCTGTGCTTTCTTTCGTTCTGAACAACTGTTATTGTTTTCTGCACAAAAGCGATTCTTGCGAAGCAATGTGAACACTTCTGCTTCCCAGGCACAGAGAAGGTGCTAGCAGGGAATTCTCTGCCTGCCTTTCCCCAGTGCTCTGCAAGCTCTCCAGGACAACATAAAATCTGGGGCTCTGTGCTTTCTTTCCTTCTGAACAAGTGTTAGTGTTTTCTGCACAAAAGCGATTCTTGCGAAGCAATGTGAACACTTCTGCTTCCCAGACACAGAGAAGGTGCTAGCAGGGAATTCTCTGCCTGCCTTTCCCCAGTGCTCTGCAAGCTCTCCAGGACAACATAAAATCTCGGGCTCTGTGCTTTCTTTCCTTCTGAACAAGTGTTACTGTTTTCTGCACAAAAACGATTCTTGCGAAGCAATGTGAACACTTCTGCTTCCCAGGCACAGAGAAGGTGCTAGCAAGGAATTCTCTGCCTGCCTTTCCCCAGTGCTCTGCAAGCTCTCCAGGACAACAGCAAATCTGGGGCTCTGTGCTTTCTTTCCTTCTGAACAAGTGTTACTGTTTTCTGCACAAAAGCGATTCTGCGAAGCAATGTGAACAGGAACAGAGAAGGTGCTATCAGGGAATTCTCTGCCTGCCTTTCCCCAGTACTCTGCAAGCTCTCCAGGACAACAGCAAATCTGGGGCTCTGTGCTTTCTTTCCTTCTGAACAAGTGTTACTGTTTTCTGCACAAAAGCGATTCTGCGAAGCAATGTGAACACTTCTGCTTCCCAGGCACAGAGAAGGTGCTAGCAAGGAATTCTCTGCCTGCCTTTCCCCAGTGCTCTGCAAGCTCTCCAGGACAACATAAAATCTGGGGCTCTGTGCTTTCTTTCCTTCTGAACAAGTGTTACTGTTTTCTGCACAAAAGCGATTCTGCGAAGCAATGTGAACAGGCACAGAGAAGGTGCTAGCAAGGAATTCTCTGCCTGCCTTTCCCCAGTGCTCTGCAAGCTCTCCAGGACAACAGCAAATCTGGGGCTCTGTGCTTTCTTTTGTTCTGAACAAGTGTTACTGTTTTCTGCACAAAAGCGATTCTTGCGAAGCAATGTGAACAATTCTGCTTCCCAGGCACAGAGAAGGTGCTAGCAGGGAATTCTCTGCCTGCCTTTCCCCAGTGCTCTGCAAGCTCTCCAGGACAACAGCAAATCTGGGGCTCTGTGCTTTCTTTCGTTCTGAACAAGTGTTAGTGTTTTCTGCACAAAAGCGATTCTTGCGAAGCAATGTGAACACATCTGCTTCCCAGGCACAGAGAAGGTGCTAGCAAGGAATTCTCTGCCTGCCTTTCCCCAGTGCTCTACAAGCTCTCCAGGACAACATAAAATCTGGGGCTCTGTGCTTTCTTTCCTTCTGAACAAGTGTTACTGTTTTCTGCACAAAAGCGATTCTGCGAAGCAATGTGAACACTTCTGCTTCCCAGGCACAGAGAAGGTGCTAGCAAGGAATTCTCTGCCTGCCTTTCCCCAGTGCTCTGCAAGCTCTCCAGGACAACATAAAATCTGGGGCTCTGTGCTTTCTTTCCTTCTGAACAAGTGTTACTGTTTTCTGCACAAAAACGATTCTTGCGAAGCAATGTGAACACTTCTGCTTCCCAGGTACAGAGAAGGTGCTAGCAAGGAATTCTCTGCCTGCCTTTCCCCAGTGCTCTGCAAGCTCTCCAGGACAAGATAAAATCTGGGGCTCCGTGCTTTCTTTCCTTCTGAACAAGTGTTAGTGTTTTCTGCACAAAAGCGATTCTTGCGAAGCAATGTGAACACTTCTGCTTCCCAGACACAGAGAAGGTGCTAGCAGGGAATTCTCTGCCTGCCTTTCCCCAGTGCTCTGCAAGCTCTCCAGGACAACAGCAAATCTGGGGCTCTCTGCTTTCTTTCGTTCTGAACAAGTGTTACTGTTTTCTGCACAAAAGCGATTCTGCGAAGCAATGTGAACACATCTGCTTCCCAGGCACAGAGAAGGTGCTAGCAAGGAATTCTCTGCCTGCCTTTCCCCAGTGCTCTGCAAGCTCTCCAGGACAACATAAAATCTGGGGCTCTGTGCTTTCTTTCGTTCTGAACAAGTGTTAGTGTTTTCTGCACAAAAGTGATTCTGCGAAGCAATGTGAACAGGCACAGAGAAGGTGCTATCATGGAATTCTCTGCCTGCCTTTCCCCAGTGCTCTGCAAGCTCTCCAGGACAACAGAGAATCTGGGGCTCTGGGCTTTCTTTCCTTCTGAACAAGTGTTACTGTTTTCTGCACAAAAGTGATTCTGCGAAGCAATGTGAACAGGCACAGAGAAGGTGCTATCATGGAATTCTCTGCCTGCCTTTCCCCAGTGCTCTGCAAGCTCTCCAGGACAACAGCAAATCTGGGGCTCTGTGCTTTCTTTCCTTCTGAACAAGTGTTACTGTTTTCTGCACAAAAGCGATTCTGCGAACCAATGTGAACACTTCTGCTTCCCAGGCACAGAGAAGGTGCTAGCAAGGAATTCTCTGCCTGCCTTTCCCCAGTGCTCTGCAAGCTCTCCAGGACAACATAAAATCTGGGGCTCTGTGCTTTCTTTCCTTCTGAACAAGTGTTACTGTTTTCTGCACAAAAACGATTCTTGCGAAGCAATGTGAACACTTCTGCTTCCCAGGCACAGAGAAGGTGCTAGCAAGGAATTCTCTGCCTGCCTTTCCCCAGTGCTCTGCAAGCTCTCCAGGACAACAGCAAATCTGGGGCTCTGTGCTTTCTTTCCTTCTGAACAAGTGTTACTGTTTTCTGCACAAAAGCGATTCTGCGAAGCAATGTGAACAGGAACAGAGAAGGTGCTATCAGGGAATTCTCTGCCTGCCTTTCCCCAGTACTCTGCAAGCTCTCCAGGACAACAGCAAATCTGGGGCTCTGTGCTTTCTTTCCTTCTGAACAAGTGTTACTGTTTTCTGCACAAAAGCGATTCTGCGAAGCAATGTGAACACTTCTGCTTCCCAGGCACAGAGAAGGTGCTAGCAAGGAATTCTCTGCCTGCCTTTCCCCAGTGCTCTGCAAGCTCTCCAGGACAACATAAAATCTGGGGCTCTGTGCTTTCTTTCCTTCTGAACAAGTGTTACTGTTTTCTGCACAAAAGCGATTCTGCGAAGCAATGTGAACAGGCACAGAGAAGGTGCTAGCAAGGAATTCTCTGCCTGCCTTTCCCCAGTGCTCTGCAAGCTCTCCAGGACAACAGCAAATCTGGGGCTCTGTGCTTTCTTTCGTTCTGAACAAGTGTTAGTGTTTTCTGCACAAAAGCGATTCTTGCGAAGCAATGTGAACACTTCTGCTTCCCAGGCACAGAGAAGGTGCTAGCAGGGAATTCTCTGCCTGCCTTTCCCCACTGCTCTGCAAGCTCTCTAGGACAACAGCAAATCTGGGGCTCTGTGCTTTCTTTCGTTCTGAACAAGTGTTAGTGTTTTCTGCACAAAAGCGATTCTTGCGAAGCAATGTGAACACATCTGCTTCCCAGGCACAGAGAAGGTGCTAGCAAGGAATTCTCTGCCTGCCTTTCCCCAGTGCTCTACAAGCTCTCCAGGACAACATAAAATCTGGGGCTCTGTGCTTTCTTTCCTTCTGAACAAGTGTTACTGTTTTCTGCACAAAAGCGATTCTGCGAAGCAATGTGAACACTTCTGCTTCCCAGGCACAGAGAAGGTGCTAGCAAGGAATTCTCTGCCTGCCTTTCCCCAGTGCTCTGCAAGCTCTCCAGGACAAGATAAAATCTGGGGCTCTGTGCTTTCTTTCCTTCTGAACAAGTGTTAGTGTTTTCTGCACAAAAGCGATTCTTGCGAAGCAATGTGAACACTTCTGCTTCCCAGACACAGAGAAGGTGCTAGCAGGGAATTCTCTGCCTGCCTTTCCCCAGTGCTCTGCAAGCTCTCCAGGACAAGATAAAATCTGGGGCTCTGTGCTTTCTTTCCTTCTGAACAAGTGTTAGTGTTTTCTGCACAAAAGCGATTCTTGCGAAGCAATGTGAACACTTCTGCTTCCCAGACACAGAGAAGGTGCTAGCAGGGAATTCTCTGCCTGCCTTTCCCCAGTGCTCTGCAAGCTCTCCAGGACAACATAAAATCTGGGGCTCTCTGCTTTCTTTCGTTCTGAACAAGTGTTACTGTTTTCTGCACAAAAGCGATTCTGCGAAGCAATGTGAACACATCTGCTTCCCAGGCACAGAGAAGGTGCTAGCAAGGAATTCTCTGCCTGCCTTTCCCCAGTGCTCTGCAAGCTCTCCAGGACAACATAAAATCTGGGGCTCTGTGCTTTCTTTCGTTCTGAACAAGTGTTAGTGTTTTCTGCACAAAAGCGATTCTGCTAAGCAATGTGAACAGGCACAGAGAAGGTGCTATCAGGGAATTCTCTGCCTGCCTTTCCCCAGTGCTCTGCAAGCTCTCCAGGACAACATAAAATCTCGGGCTCTGTGCTTTCTTTCCTTCTGAACAAGTGTTAGTGTTTTCTGCACAAAAGCGATTCTTGCGAAGCAATGTGAACACTTCTGCTTCCCAGGCACAGAGAAGGTGCTAGCAGGGAATTCTCTGCCTGCCTTTCCCCAGTGCTCTGCAAGCTCTCCAGGACAACATAAAATCTGGGGCTCTGTGCTTTCTTTCCTTCTGAACAAGTGTTAGTGTTTTCTGCACAAAAGTGATTCTTGCGAAGCAATGTGAACACATCTGCTTCCCAGGCACAGAGAAGGTGCTAGCAAGGAATTCTCTGCCTGCCTTTCCCCAGTGCTCTGCAAGCTCTCCAGGACAACATAAAATCTGGGGCTCTGTGCTTTCTTTCCTTCTGAACAAGTGTTACTGTTTTCTGCACAAAAGCGATTCTGCGAAGCAATGTGAACACTTCTGCTTCCCAGGCACAGAGAAGGTGCTAGCAAGGAATTCTCTGCCTGCCTTTCCCCAGTGCTCTGCAAGCTCTCCAGGACAACATAAAATCTGGGGCTCTCTGCTTTCTTTCCTTCTGAACAAGTGTTACTGTTTTCTGCACAAAAACGATTCTTGCGAAGCTATGTGAACACTTCTGCTTCCCAGGTACAGAGAAGGTGCTAGCAAGGAATTCTCTGCCTGCCTTTCCCCAGTGCTCTGCAAGCTCTCCAGGACAAGATAAAATCTGGGGCTCTGTGCTTTCTTTCCTTCTGAACAAGTGTTAGTGTTTTCTGCACAAAAGCGATTCTTGCGAAGCAATGTGAACACTTCTGCTTCCCAGGCACAGAGAAGGTGCTAACAGGGAATTCTCTGCCTGCCTTTCCCCAGTGCTCTGCAAGCTCTCCAGGACAACATAAAATCTGGGGCTCTGTGCTTTCTTTCCTTCTGAACAAGTGTTACTGTTTTCTGCACAAAAACGATTCTTGCGAAGCAATGTGAACACTTCTGCTTCCCAGGTACAGAGAACGTGCTAGCAAGGAATTCTCTGCCTGCCTTTCCCCAGTGCTCTGCAAGCTCTCCAGGACAAGATAAAATCTGGAGCTCTGTGCTTTCTTTCCTTCTGAACAAGTGTTAGTGTTTTCTGCACAAAAGCGATTCTTGCGAAGCAATGTGAACACTTCTGCTTCCCAGACACAGAGAAGGTGCTAGCAGGGAATTCTCTGCCTGCCTTTCCCCAGTGCTCTGCAAGCTCTCCAGGACAACATAAAATCTGGGGCTCTCTGCTTTCTTTCGTTCTGAACAAGTGTTACTGTTTTCTGCACAAAAGCGATTCTGCGAAGCAATGTGAACACATCTGCTTCCCAGGCACAGAGAAGGTGCTATCAGGGAATTCTCTGCCTGCCTTTCCCCAGTGCTCTGCAAGCTCTCCAGGACAACATAGAATCTGGGGCTCTGTGCTTTCTTTCCTTCTGAACAAGTGTTAGTGTTTTCTGCACAAAAGCGATTCTTGCGAAGCAATGTGAACACTTCTGCTTCCCAGGCACAGAGAAGGTGCTAGCAGGGAATTCTCTGCCTGCCTTTCCCCAGTGCTCTGCAAGCTCTCCAGGACAACATAGAATCTGGGGCTCTGTGCTTTCTTTCGTTCTGAACAAGTGTTAGTGTTTTCTGCACAAAAGTGATTCTTGCGAAGCAATGTGAACACTTCTGCTTCCCAGGCACAGAGAAGGTGCTAGCAAGGAATTCTCTGCCTGCCTTTCCCCAGTGCTCTGCAAGCTCTCCAGGACAACATAAAATCTGGGGCTCTGTGCTTTCTTTCCTTCTGAACAAGTGTTACTGTTTTCTGCACAAAAACGATTCTTGCGAAGCAATGTGAACACTTCTGCTTCCCAGGTACAGAGAAGGTGCTAGCAAGGAATTCTCTGCCTGCCTTTCCCCAGTGCTCTGCAAGCTCTCCAGGACAAGATAAAATCTGGAGCTCTGTGCTTTCTTTCCTTCTGAACAAGTGTTAGTGTTTTCTGCACAAAAGCGATTCTTGCGAAGCAATGTGAACACTTCTGCTTCCCAGACACAGAGAAGGTGCTAGCAGGGAATTCTCTGCCTGCCTTTCCCCAGTGCTCTGCAAGCTCTCCAGGACAACATAAAATCTGGGGCTCTCTGCTTTCTTTCGTTCTGAACAAGTGTTACTGTTTTCTGCACAAAAGCGATTCTGCGAAGCAATGTGAACACATCTGCTTCCCAGGCACAGAGAAGGTGCTATCAGGGAATTCTCTGCCTGCCTTTCCCCAGTGCTCTGCAAGCTCTCCAGGACAACATAGAATCTGGGGCTCTGTGCTTTCTTTCCTTCTGAACAAGTGTTAGTGTTTTCTGCACAAAAGCGATTCTTGCGAAGCAATGTGAACACTTCTGCTTCCCAGGCACAGAGAAGGTGCTAGCAGGGAATTCTCTGCCTGCCTTTCCCCAGTGCTCTGCAAGCTCTCCAGGACAACATAGAATCTGGGGCTCTGTGCTTTCTTTCGTTCTGAACAAGTGTTAGTGTTTTCTGCACAAAAGTGATTCTTGCGAAGCAATGTGAACACTTCTGCTTCCCAGGCACAGAGAAGGTGCTAGCAAGGAATTCTCTGCCTGCCTTTCCCCAGTGCTCTGCAAGCTCTCCAGGACAACATAAAATCTGGGGCTCTGTGCTTTCTTTCCTTCTGAACAAGTGTTAGTGTTTTCTGCACAAAAGCGATTCTGCGAAGCAATGTGAACACTTCTGCTTCCCAGGCACAGAGAAGGTGCTAGCAGGGAATTCTCTGCCTGCCTTTCCCCAGTGCTCTGCAAGCTCTCCAGGACAACATAAAATCTGGGGCTCTGTGCTTTCTTTCCTTCTGAACAAGTGTTACTGTTTTCTGCACAAAAACGATTCTTGCGAAGCAATGTGAACACTTCTGCTTCCCAGGTACAGAGAAGGTGCTAGCAAGGAATTCTCTGCCTGCCTTTCCCCAGTGCTCTGCAAGCTCTCCAGGACAAGATAAACTCTGGGGCTCTGTGCTTTCTTTCCTTCTGAACAAGTGTTAGTGTTTTCTGCACAAAAGCGATTCTTGCGAAGCAATGTGAACACTTCTGCTTCCCAGACACAGAGAAGGTGCTAGCAGGGAATTCTCTGCCTGCCTTTCCCCAGTGCTCTGCAAGCTCTCCAGGACAACATAAAATCTGGGGCTCTGTGCTTTCTTTCGTTCTGAACAAGTGTTACTGTTTTCTGCACAAAAGCGATTCTGCGAAGCAATGTGAACACATCTGCTTCCCAGGCACAGAGAAGGTGCTATCAGGGAATTCTCTGCCTGCCTTTCCCCAGTGCTCTGCAAGCTCTCCAGGACAACATCAAATCTGGGGCTCTCTGCTTTCTTTCCTTCTGAACAAGTGTTACTGTTTTCTGCACAAAAGCGATTCTGCGAAGCAATGTGAACAGGAACAGAGAAGGTGCTATCAGGGAATTCTCTGCCTGCCTTTCCCCAGTGCTCTGCAAGCTCTCCAGGACAACAGCAAATCTGGGGCTCTGTGCTTTCTTTCCTTCTGAACAAGTGTTGCTGTTTTCTGCACAAAAGCGATTCTGCGAAGCAATGTGAACACTTCTGCTTCCCAGGCACAGAGAAGGTGCTAGCAAGGAATTCTCTGCCTGCCTTTCCCCAGTGCTCTGCAAGCTCTCCAGGACAACATAAAATCTGGGGCTCTGTGCTTTCTTTCCTTCTGAACAAGTGTTACTGTTTTCTGCACAAAAGCGATTCTTGCGAAGCAATGTGAACACATCTGCTTCCCAGGCACAGAGAAGGTGCTAGCAAGGAATTCTCTGCCTGCCTTTCCCCAGTGCTCTGCAAGCTCTCCAGGACAACATAAAATCTGGGGCTCTGTGCTTTCTTTCCTTCTGAACAAGTGTTACTGTTTTCTGCACAAAAACGATTCTTGCGAAGCAATGTGAACACTTCTGCTTCCCAGGTACAGAGAAGGTGCTAGCAAGGAATTCTCTGCCTGCCTTTCCCCAGTGCTCTGCAAGCTCTCCAGGACAAGATAAAATCTGGGGCTCTGTGCTTTCTTTCCTTCTGAACAAGTGTTAGTGTTTTCTGCACAAAAGCGATTCTTGCGAAGCAATGTGAACACTTCTGCTTCCCAGACACAGAGAAGGTGCTAGCAGGGAATTCTCTGCCTGCCTTTCCCCAGTGCTCTGCAAGCTCTCCAGGACAACATAAAATCTGGGGCTCTCTGCTTTCTTTCGTTCTGAACAAGTGTTACTGTTTTCTGCACAAAAGCGATTCTGCGAAGCAATGTGAACACATCTGCTTCCCAGGCACAGAGAAGGTGCTAGCAAGGAATTCTCTGCCTGCCTTTCCCCAGTGCTCTGCAAGCTCTCCAGGACAACATAAAATCTGGGGCTCTGTGCTTTCTTTCGTTCTGAACAAGTGTTAGTGTTTTCTGCACAAAAGTGATTCTTCGAAGCAATGTGAACAGGCACAGAGAAGGTGCTAGCAGGGAATTCTCTGCCTGCCTTTCCCCAGTGCTCTGCAAGCTCTCCAGGACAACATAAAATCTCGGGCTCTGTGCTTTCTTTCCTTCTGAACAAGTGTTAGTGTTTTCTGCACAAAAGCGATTCTTGCGAAGCAATGTGAACACTTCTGCTTCCCAGGCACAGAGAAGGTGCTAGCAGGGAATTCTCTGCCTGCCTTTCCCCAGTGCTCTGCAAGCTCTCCAGGACAACATAAAATCTGGGGCTCTGTGCTTTCTTTCCTTCTGAACAAGTGTTACTGTTTTCTGCACAAAAGCGATTCTGCGAAGCAATGTGAACACTTCTGCTTCCCAGGCACAGAGAAGGTGCTAGCAAGGAATTCTCTGCCTGCCTTTCCCCAGTGCTCTGCAAGCTCTCCAGGACAACATAAAATCTGGGGCTCTGTGCTTTCTTTCCTTCTGAACAAGTGTTACTGTTTTCTGCACAAAAACGATTCTTGCGAAGCAATGTGAACACTTCTGCTTCCCAGGTACAGAGAAGGTGCTAGCAAGGAATTCTCTGCCTGCCTTTCCCCAGTGCTCTGCAAGCTCTCCAGGACAACATAAAATCTGGGGCTCTGTGCTTTCTTTCCTTCTGAACAAGTGTTAGTGTTTTCTGCACAAAAGCGATTCTTGCGAAGCAATGTGAACACTTCTGCTTCCCAGGCACAGAGAAGGTGCTAACAGGGAATTCTCTGCCTGCCTTTCCCCAGTGCTCTGCAAGCTCTCCAGGACAACATAAAATCTGGGGCTCTGTGCTTTCTTTCCTTCTGAACAAGTGTTACTGTTTTCTGCACAAAAACGATTCTTGCGAAGCAATGAGAACACTTCTGCTTCCCAGGTACAGAGAAGGTGCTAGCAAGGAATTCTCTGCCTGCCTTTCCCCAGTGCTCTGCAAGCTCTCCAGGACAAGATAAAATCTGGAGCTCTGTGCTTTCTTTCCTTCTGAACAAGTGTTAGTGTTTTCTGCACAAAAGCGATTCTTGCGAAGCAATGTGAACACTTCTGCTTCCCAGACACAGAGAAGGTGCTAGCAGGGAATTCTCTGCCTGCCTTTCCCCAGTGCTCTGCAAGCTCTCCAGGACAACATAAAATCTGGGGCTCTCTGCTTTCTTTCGTTCTGAACAAGTGTTACTGTTTTCTGCACAAAAGCGATTCTGCGAAGCAATGTGAACACATCTGCTTCCCAGGCACAGAGAAGGTGCTAGCAAGGAATTCTCTGCCTGCCTTTCCCCAGTGCTCTGCAAGCTCTCCAGGACAACATAAAATCTGGGGCTCTGTGCTTTCTTTCGTTCTGAACAAGTGTTAGTGTTTTCTGCACAAAAGTGATTCTGCAAAGCAATGTGAACAGGCACAGAGAAGGTGCTAGCAGGGAATTCTCTGCCTGCCTTTCCCCAGTGCTCTGCAAGCTCTCCAGGACAACATAGAATCTGGGGCTCTGTGCTTTCTTTCCTTCTGAACAAGTGTTAGTGTTTTCTGCACAAAAGCGATTCTTGCGAAGCAATGTGAACACTTCTGCTTCCCAGGCACAGAGAAGGTGCTAGCAGGGAATTCTCTGCCTGCCTTTCCCCAGTGCTCTGCAAGCTCTCCAGGACAACATAGAATCTGGGGCTCTGTGCTTTCTTTCGTTCTGAACAAGTGTTAGTGTTTTCTGCACAAAAGTGATTCTTGCGAAGCAATGTGAACACATCTGCTTCCCAGGCACAGAGAAGGTGCTAGCAAGGAATTCTCTGCCTGCCTTTCCCCAGTGCTCTGCAAGCTCTCCAGGACAACATAAAACCTGGGGCTCTGTGCTTTCTTTCCTTCTGAACAAGTGTTACTGTTTTCTGCACAAAAACGATTCTTGCGAAGCAATGTGAACACTTCTGCTTCCCAGGTACAGAGAAGGTGCTAGCAAGGAATTCTCTGCCTGCCTTTCCCCAGTGCTCTGCAAGCTCTCCAGGACAAGATAAAATCTGGGGCTCTGTGCTTTCTTTCCTTCTGAACAAGTGTTAGTGTTTTCTGCACAAAAGCTATTCTTGCGAAGCAATGTGAACACTTCTGCTTCCCAGGCACAGAGAAGGTGCTAGCAAGGAATTCTCTGCCTACCTTTCCCCAGTGCTCTGCAAGCTCTCCAGGACAACATAAAATCTGGGGCTCTGTGCTTTCTTTCCTTCTGAACAAGTGTTACTGTTTTCTGCACAAAAGCGACTCTTGCGAAGCAATGTGAACACTTCTGCTTCCCAGGCACAGAGAAGGTGCTAGCAGGGAATTCTCTGCCTGCCTTTCCGCAGTGCTCTGCAAGCTCTCCAGGACAACATAAAATCTGGGGCTCTGTGCTTTCTTTCCTTCTGAACAAGTGTTACTTTTTTCTGCACAAAAACGATTCTTGCGAAGCAATGTGAACACATCTGCTTCCCAGGCACAGAGAAGGTGCTAGCAAGGAATTCTCTGCCTGCCTTTCCCCAGTGCTCTGCAAGCTCTCCAGGACAAGATAAAATCTGGGGCTCTGTGCTTTCTTTCCTTCTGAACAAGTGTTAGTGTTTTCTGCACAAAAGCGATTCTTGCGAAGCAATGTGAACACTTCTGCTTCCCAGGCACAGAGAAGGTGCTAGCAGGGAATTCTCTGCCTGCCTTTCCCCAGTGCTCTGCAAGCTCTCCAGGACAACAGCAAATCTGGGGCTCTGTGCTTTCTTTCCTTCTGAACAAGTGTTAGTGTTTTCTGCACAAAAGCGACTCTTGCGAAGCAATGTGAACAGGCACAGAGAAGGTGCTAGCAGGGAATTCTCTGCCTGCCTTTCCCCAGTGCTCTGCAAGCTCTCCAGGACAACATAAAATCTGGGGCTCTGTGCTTTCTTTCCTTCTGAACAAGTGTTACTGTTTTCTGCACAAAAGCGATTCTTGCGAAGCAATGTGAACACTTCTGCTTCCCAGGCACAGAGAAGGTGCTAGCAAGGAATTCTCTGCCTGCCTTTCCCCAGTGCTCTGCAAGCTCTCCAGGACAACATAGAATCTGGGGCTCTGTGCTTTCTTTCGTTCTGAACAAGTGTTAGTGTTTTCTGCACAAAAGCGATTCTGCGAAACAATGTGAACAGGCACAGAGAAGGTGCTAGCAGGGAATCCTCTGCCTGCCTTTCCCCAGTGCTCTGCAAGCTCTCCAGGACAACATAGAATCTGGGGCTCTGTGCTTTCTTTCGTTCTGAACAACTGTTATTGTTTTCTGCACAAAAGCGATTCTTGCGAAGCAATGTGAACACTTCTGCTTCCCAGGCACAGAGAAGGTGCTAGCAGGGAATTCTCTGCCTGCCTTTCCCCAGTGCTCTGCAAGCTCTCCAGGACAACATAAAATCTGGGGCTCTGTGCTTTCTTTCCTTCTGAACAAGTGTTAGTGTTTTCTGCACAAAAGCGATTCTTGCGAAGCAATGTGAACACTTCTGCTTCCCAGACACAGAGAAGGTGCTAGCAGGGAATTCTCTGCCTGCCTTTCCCCAGTGCTCTGCAAGCTCTCCAGGACAACATAAAATCTCGGGCTCTGTGCTTTCTTTCCTTCTGAACAAGTGTTACTGTTTTCTGCACAAAAACGATTCTTGCGAAGCAATGTGAACACTTCTGCTTCCCAGGCACAGAGAAGGTGCTAGCAAGGAATTCTCTGCCTGCCTTTCCCCAGTGCTCTGCAAGCTCTCCAGGACAACAGCAAATCTGGGGCTCTGTGCTTTCTTTCCTTCTGAACAAGTGTTACTGTTTTCTGCACAAAAGCGATTCTGCGAAGCAATGTGAACAGGAACAGAGAAGGTGCTATCAGGGAATTCTCTGCCTGCCTTTCCCCAGTACTCTGCAAGCTCTCCAGGACAACAGCAAATCTGGGGCTCTGTGCTTTCTTTCCTTCTGAACAAGTGTTACTGTTTTCTGCACAAAAGCGATTCTGCGAAGCAATGTGAACACTTCTGCTTCCCAGGCACAGAGAAGGTGCTAGCAAGGAATTCTCTGCCTGCCTTTCCCCAGTGCTCTGCAAGCTCTCCAGGACAACATAAAATCTGGGGCTCTGTGCTTTCTTTCCTTCTGAACAAGTGTTACTGTTTTCTGCACAAAAGCGATTCTGCGAAGCAATGTGAACAGGCACAGAGAAGGTGCTAGCAAGGAATTCTCTGCCTGCCTTTCCCCAGTGCTCTGCAAGCTCTCCAGGACAACAGCAAATCTGGGGCTCTGTGCTTTCTTTTGTTCTGAACAAGTGTTACTGTTTTCTGCACAAAAGCGATTCTTGCGAAGCAATGTGAACAATTCTGCTTCCCAGGCACAGAGAAGGTGCTAGCAGGGAATTCTCTGCCTGCCTTTCCCCAGTGCTCTGCAAGCTCTCCAGGACAACAGCAAATCTGGGGCTCTGTGCTTTCTTTCGTTCTGAACAAGTGTTAGTGTTTTCTGCACAAAAGCGATTCTTGCGAAGCAATGTGAACACATCTGCTTCCCAGGCACAGAGAAGGTGCTAGCAAGGAATTCTCTGCCTGCCTTTCCCCAGTGCTCTACAAGCTCTCCAGGACAACATAAAATCTGGGGCTCTGTGCTTTCTTTCCTTCTGAACAAGTGTTACTGTTTTCTGCACAAAAGCGATTCTGCGAAGCAATGTGAACACTTCTGCTTCCCAGGCACAGAGAAGGTGCTAGCAAGGAATTCTCTGCCTGCCTTTCCCCAGTGCTCTGCAAGCTCTCCAGGACAACATAAAATCTGGGGCTCTGTGCTTTCTTTCCTTCTGAACAAGTGTTACTGTTTTCTGCACAAAAACGATTCTTGCGAAGCAATGTGAACACTTCTGCTTCCCAGGTACAGAGAAGGTGCTAGCAAGGAATTCTCTGCCTGCCTTTCCCCAGTGCTCTGCAAGCTCTCCAGGACAAGATAAAATCTGGGGCTCCGTGCTTTCTTTCCTTCTGAACAAGTGTTAGTGTTTTCTGCACAAAAGCGATTCTTGCGAAGCAATGTGAACACTTCTGCTTCCCAGACACAGAGAAGGTGCTAGCAGGGAATTCTCTGCCTGCCTTTCCCCAGTGCTCTGCAAGCTCTCCAGGACAACAGCAAATCTGGGGCTCTCTGCTTTCTTTCGTTCTGAACAAGTGTTACTGTTTTCTGCACAAAAGCGATTCTGCGAAGCAATGTGAACACATCTGCTTCCCAGGCACAGAGAAGGTGCTAGCAAGGAATTCTCTGCCTGCCTTTCCCCAGTGCTCTGCAAGCTCTCCAGGACAACATAAAATCTGGGGCTCTGTGCTTTCTTTCGTTCTGAACAAGTGTTAGTGTTTTCTGCACAAAAGTGATTCTGCGAAGCAATGTGAACAGGCACAGAGAAGGTGCTATCATGGAATTCTCTGCCTGCCTTTCCCCAGTGCTCTGCAAGCTCTCCAGGACAACAGAGAATCTGGGGCTCTGGGCTTTCTTTCCTTCTGAACAAGTGTTACTGTTTTCTGCACAAAAGTGATTCTGCGAAGCAATGTGAACAGGCACAGAGAAGGTGCTATCATGGAATTCTCTGCCTGCCTTTCCCCAGTGCTCTGCAAGCTCTCCAGGACAACAGCAAATCTGGGGCTCTGTGCTTTCTTTCCTTCTGAACAAGTGTTACTGTTTTCTGCACAAAAGCGATTCTGCGAACCAATGTGAACACTTCTGCTTCCCAGGCACAGAGAAGGTGCTAGCAAGGAATTCTCTGCCTGCCTTTCCCCAGTGCTCTGCAAGCTCTCCAGGACAACATAAAATCTGGGGCTCTGTGCTTTCTTTCCTTCTGAACAAGTGTTACTGTTTTCTGCACAAAAACGATTCTTGCGAAGCAATGTGAACACTTCTGCTTCCCAGGCACAGAGAAGGTGCTAGCAAGGAATTCTCTGCCTGCCTTTCCCCAGTGCTCTGCAAGCTCTCCAGGACAACAGCAAATCTGGGGCTCTGTGCTTTCTTTCCTTCTGAACAAGTGTTACTGTTTTCTGCACAAAAGCGATTCTGCGAAGCAATGTGAACAGGAACAGAGAAGGTGCTATCAGGGAATTCTCTGCCTGCCTTTCCCCAGTACTCTGCAAGCTCTCCAGGACAACAGCAAATCTGGGGCTCTGTGCTTTCTTTCCTTCTGAACAAGTGTTACTGTTTTCTGCACAAAAGCGATTCTGCGAAGCAATGTGAACACTTCTGCTTCCCAGGCACAGAGAAGGTGCTAGCAAGGAATTCTCTGCCTGCCTTTCCCCAGTGCTCTGCAAGCTCTCCAGGACAACATAAAATCTGGGGCTCTGTGCTTTCTTTCCTTCTGAACAAGTGTTACTGTTTTCTGCACAAAAGCGATTCTGCGAAGCAATGTGAACAGGCACAGAGAAGGTGCTAGCAAGGAATTCTCTGCCTGCCTTTCCCCAGTGCTCTGCAAGCTCTCCAGGACAACAGCAAATCTGGGGCTCTGTGCTTTCTTTCGTTCTGAACAAGTGTTAGTGTTTTCTGCACAAAAGCGATTCTTGCGAAGCAATGTGAACACTTCTGCTTCCCAGGCACAGAGAAGGTGCTAGCAGGGAATTCTCTGCCTGCCTTTCCCCACTGCTCTGCAAGCTCTCTAGGACAACAGCAAATCTGGGGCTCTGTGCTTTCTTTCGTTCTGAACAAGTGTTAGTGTTTTCTGCACAAAAGCGATTCTTGCGAAGCAATGTGAACACATCTGCTTCCCAGGCACAGAGAAGGTGCTAGCAAGGAATTCTCTGCCTGCCTTTCCCCAGTGCTCTACAAGCTCTCCAGGACAACATAAAATCTGGGGCTCTGTGCTTTCTTTCCTTCTGAACAAGTGTTACTGTTTTCTGCACAAAAGCGATTCTGCGAAGCAATGTGAACACTTCTGCTTCCCAGGCACAGAGAAGGTGCTAGCAAGGAATTCTCTGCCTGCCTTTCCCCAGTGCTCTGCAAGCTCTCCAGGACAAGATAAAATCTGGGGCTCTGTGCTTTCTTTCCTTCTGAACAAGTGTTAGTGTTTTCTGCACAAAAGCGATTCTTGCGAAGCAATGTGAACACTTCTGCTTCCCAGACACAGAGAAGGTGCTAGCAGGGAATTCTCTGCCTGCCTTTCCCCAGTGCTCTGCAAGCTCTCCAGGACAAGATAAAATCTGGGGCTCTGTGCTTTCTTTCCTTCTGAACAAGTGTTAGTGTTTTCTGCACAAAAGCGATTCTTGCGAAGCAATGTGAACACTTCTGCTTCCCAGACACAGAGAAGGTGCTAGCAGGGAATTCTCTGCCTGCCTTTCCCCAGTGCTCTGCAAGCTCTCCAGGACAACATAAAATCTGGGGCTCTCTGCTTTCTTTCGTTCTGAACAAGTGTTACTGTTTTCTGCACAAAAGCGATTCTGCGAAGCAATGTGAACACATCTGCTTCCCAGGCACAGAGAAGGTGCTAGCAAGGAATTCTCTGCCTGCCTTTCCCCAGTGCTCTGCAAGCTCTCCAGGACAACATAAAATCTGGGGCTCTGTGCTTTCTTTCGTTCTGAACAAGTGTTAGTGTTTTCTGCACAAAAGCGATTCTGCTAAGCAATGTGAACAGGCACAGAGAAGGTGCTAGCAGGGAATTCTCTGCCTGCCTTTCCCCAGTGCTCTGCAAGCTCTCCAGGACAACATAAAATCTCGGGCTCTGTGCTTTCTTTCCTTCTGAACAAGTGTTAGTGTTTTCTGCACAAAAGCGATTCTTGCGAAGCAATGTGAACACTTCTGCTTCCCAGGCACAGAGAAGGTGCTAGCAGGGAATTCTCTGCCTGCCTTTCCCCAGTGCTCTGCAAGCTCTCCAGGACAACATAAAATCTGGGGCTCTCTGCTTTCTTTCCTTCTGAACAAGTGTTACTGTTTTCTGCACAAAAACGATTCTTGCGAAGCTATGTGAACACTTCTGCTTCCCAGGTACAGAGAAGGTGCTAGCAAGGAATTCTCTGCCTGCCTTTCCCCAGTGCTCTGCAAGCTCTCCAGGACAAGATAAAATCTGGGGCTCTGTGCTTTCTTTCCTTCTGAACAAGTGTTAGTGTTTTCTGCACAAAAGCGATTCTTGCGAAGCAATGTGAACACTTCTGCTTCCCAGGCACAGAGAAGGTGCTAACAGGGAATTCTCTGCCTGCCTTTCCCCAGTGCTCTGCAAGCTCTCCAGGACAACATAAAATCTGGGGCTCTGTGCTTTCTTTCCTTCTGAACAAGTGTTACTGTTTTCTGCACAAAAACGATTCTTGCGAAGCAATGTGAACACTTCTGCTTCCCAGGTACAGAGAACGTGCTAGCAAGGAATTCTCTGCCTGCCTTTCCCCAGTGCTCTGCAAGCTCTCCAGGACAAGATAAAATCTGGAGCTCTGTGCTTTCTTTCCTTCTGAACAAGTGTTAGTGTTTTCTGCACAAAAGCGATTCTTGCGAAGCAATGTGAACACTTCTGCTTCCCAGACACAGAGAAGGTGCTAGCAGGGAATTCTCTGCCTGCCTTTCCCCAGTGCTCTGCAAGCTCTCCAGGACAACATAAAATCTGGGGCTCTCTGCTTTCTTTCGTTCTGAACAAGTGTTACTGTTTTCTGCACAAAAGCGATTCTGCGAAGCAATGTGAACACATCTGCTTCCCAGGCACAGAGAAGGTGCTATCAGGGAATTCTCTGCCTGCCTTTCCCCAGTGCTCTGCAAGCTCTCCAGGACAACATAGAATCTGGGGCTCTGTGCTTTCTTTCCTTCTGAACAAGTGTTAGTGTTTTCTGCACAAAAGCGATTCTTGCGAAGCAATGTGAACACTTCTGCTTCCCAGGCACAGAGAAGGTGCTAGCAGGGAATTCTCTGCCTGCCTTTCCCCAGTGCTCTGCAAGCTCTCCAGGACAACATAGAATCTGGGGCTCTGTGCTTTCTTTCGTTCTGAACAAGTGTTAGTGTTTTCTGCACAAAAGTGATTCTTGCGAAGCAATGTGAACACTTCTGCTTCCCAGGCACAGAGAAGGTGCTAGCAAGGAATTCTCTGCCTGCCTTTCCCCAGTGCTCTGCAAGCTCTCCAGGACAACATAAAATCTGGGGCTCTGTGCTTTCTTTCCTTCTGAACAAGTGTTACTGTTTTCTGCACAAAAACGATTCTTGCGAAGCAATGTGAACACTTCTGCTTCCCAGGTACAGAGAAGGTGCTAGCAAGGAATTCTCTGCCTGCCTTTCCCCAGTGCTCTGCAAGCTCTCCAGGACAAGATAAAATCTGGAGCTCTGTGCTTTCTTTCCTTCTGAACAAGTGTTAGTGTTTTCTGCACAAAAGCGATTCTTGCGAAGCAATGTGAACACTTCTGCTTCCCAGACACAGAGAAGGTGCTAGCAGGGAATTCTCTGCCTGCCTTTCCCCAGTGCTCTGCAAGCTCTCCAGGACAACATAAAATCTGGGGCTCTCTGCTTTCTTTCGTTCTGAACAAGTGTTACTGTTTTCTGCACAAAAGCGATTCTGCGAAGCAATGTGAACACATCTGCTTCCCAGGCACAGAGAAGGTGCTATCAGGGAATTCTCTGCCTGCCTTTCCCCAGTGCTCTGCAAGCTCTCCAGGACAACATAGAATCTGGGGCTCTGTGCTTTCTTTCCTTCTGAACAAGTGTTAGTGTTTTCTGCACAAAAGCGATTCTTGCGAAGCAATGTGAACACTTCTGCTTCCCAGGCACAGAGAAGGTGCTAGCAGGGAATTCTCTGCCTGCCTTTCCCCAGTGCTCTGCAAGCTCTCCAGGACAACATAGAATCTGGGGCTCTGTGCTTTCTTTCGTTCTGAACAAGTGTTAGTGTTTTCTGCACAAAAGTGATTCTTGCGAAGCAATGTGAACACTTCTGCTTCCCAGGCACAGAGAAGGTGCTAGCAAGGAATTCTCTGCCTGCCTTTCCCCAGTGCTCTGCAAGCTCTCCAGGACAACATAAAATCTGGGGCTCTGTGCTTTCTTTCCTTCTGAACAAGTGTTAGTGTTTTCTGCACAAAAGCGATTCTGCGAAGCAATGTGAACACTTCTGCTTCCCAGGCACAGAGAAGGTGCTAGCAGGGAATTCTCTGCCTGCCTTTCCCCAGTGCTCTGCAAGCTCTCCAGGACAACATAAAATCTGGGGCTCTGTGCTTTCTTTCCTTCTGAACAAGTGTTACTGTTTTCTGCACAAAAACGATTCTTGCGAAGCAATGTGAACACTTCTGCTTCCCAGGTACAGAGAAGGTGCTAGCAAGGAATTCTCTGCCTGCCTTTCCCCAGTGCTCTGCAAGCTCTCCAGGACAAGATAAACTCTGGGGCTCTGTGCTTTCTTTCCTTCTGAACAAGTGTTAGTGTTTTCTGCACAAAAGCGATTCTTGCGAAGCAATGTGAACACTTCTGCTTCCCAGACACAGAGAAGGTGCTAGCAGGGAATTCTCTGCCTGCCTTTCCCCAGTGCTCTGCAAGCTCTCCAGGACAACATAAAATCTGGGGCTCTGTGCTTTCTTTCGTTCTGAACAAGTGTTACTGTTTTCTGCACAAAAGCGATTCTGCGAAGCAATGTGAACACATCTGCTTCCCAGGCACAGAGAAGGTGCTATCAGGGAATTCTCTGCCTGCCTTTCCCCAGTGCTCTGCAAGCTCTCCAGGACAACATCAAATCTGGGGCTCTCTGCTTTCTTTCCTTCTGAACAAGTGTTACTGTTTTCTGCACAAAAGCGATTCTGCGAAGCAATGTGAACAGGAACAGAGAAGGTGCTATCAGGGAATTCTCTGCCTGCCTTTCCCCAGTGCTCTGCAAGCTCTCCAGGACAACAGCAAATCTGGGGCTCTGTGCTTTCTTTCCTTCTGAACAAGTGTTGCTGTTTTCTGCACAAAAGCGATTCTGCGAAGCAATGTGAACACTTCTGCTTCCCAGGCACAGAGAAGGTGCTAGCAAGGAATTCTCTGCCTGCCTTTCCCCAGTGCTCTGCAAGCTCTCCAGGACAACATAAAATCTGGGGCTCTGTGCTTTCTTTCCTTCTGAACAAGTGTTACTGTTTTCTGCACAAAAGCGATTCTTGCGAAGCAATGTGAACACATCTGCTTCCCAGGCACAGAGAAGGTGCTAGCAAGGAATTCTCTGCCTGCCTTTCCCCAGTGCTCTGCAAGCTCTCCAGGACAACATAAAATCTGGGGCTCTGTGCTTTCTTTCCTTCTGAACAAGTGTTACTGTTTTCTGCACAAAAACGATTCTTGCGAAGCAATGTGAACACTTCTGCTTCCCAGGTACAGAGAAGGTGCTAGCAAGGAATTCTCTGCCTGCCTTTCCCCAGTGCTCTGCAAGCTCTCCAGGACAAGATAAAATCTGGGGCTCTGTGCTTTCTTTCCTTCTGAACAAGTGTTAGTGTTTTCTGCACAAAAGCGATTCTTGCGAAGCAATGTGAACACTTCTGCTTCCCAGACACAGAGAAGGTGCTAGCAGGGAATTCTCTGCCTGCCTTTCCCCAGTGCTCTGCAAGCTCTCCAGGACAACATAAAATCTGGGGCTCTCTGCTTTCTTTCGTTCTGAACAAGTGTTACTGTTTTCTGCACAAAAGCGATTCTGCGAAGCAATGTGAACACATCTGCTTCCCAGGCACAGAGAAGGTGCTAGCAAGGAATTCTCTGCCTGCCTTTCCCCAGTGCTCTGCAAGCTCTCCAGGACAACATAAAATCTGGGGCTCTGTGCTTTCTTTCGTTCTGAACAAGTGTTAGTGTTTTCTGCACAAAAGTGATTCTTCGAAGCAATGTGAACAGGCACAGAGAAGGTGCTAGCAGGGAATTCTCTGCCTGCCTTTCCCCAGTGCTCTGCAAGCTCTCCAGGACAACATAAAATCTCGGGCTCTGTGCTTTCTTTCCTTCTGAACAAGTGTTAGTGTTTTCTGCACAAAAGCGATTCTTGCGAAGCAATGTGAACACTTCTGCTTCCCAGGCACAGAGAAGGTGCTAGCAGGGAATTCTCTGCCTGCCTTTCCCCAGTGCTCTGCAAGCTCTCCAGGACAACATAAAATCTGGGGCTCTGTGCTTTCTTTCCTTCTGAACAAGTGTTACTGTTTTCTGCACAAAAGCGATTCTGCGAAGCAATGTGAACACTTCTGCTTCCCAGGCACAGAGAAGGTGCTAGCAAGGAATTCTCTGCCTGCCTTTCCCCAGTGCTCTGCAAGCTCTCCAGGACAACATAAAATCTGGGGCTCTGTGCTTTCTTTCCTTCTGAACAAGTGTTACTGTTTTCTGCACAAAAACGATTCTTGCGAAGCAATGTGAACACTTCTGCTTCCCAGGTACAGAGAAGGTGCTAGCAAGGAATTCTCTGCCTGCCTTTCCCCAGTGCTCTGCAAGCTCTCCAGGACAACATAAAATCTGGGGCTCTGTGCTTTCTTTCCTTCTGAACAAGTGTTAGTGTTTTCTGCACAAAAGCGATTCTTGCGAAGCAATGTGAACACTTCTGCTTCCCAGGCACAGAGAAGGTGCTAACAGGGAATTCTCTGCCTGCCTTTCCCCAGTGCTCTGCAAGCTCTCCAGGACAACATAAAATCTGGGGCTCTGTGCTTTCTTTCCTTCTGAACAAGTGTTACTGTTTTCTGCACAAAAACGATTCTTGCGAAGCAATGAGAACACTTCTGCTTCCCAGGTACAGAGAAGGTGCTAGCAAGGAATTCTCTGCCTGCCTTTCCCCAGTGCTCTGCAAGCTCTCCAGGACAAGATAAAATCTGGAGCTCTGTGCTTTCTTTCCTTCTGAACAAGTGTTAGTGTTTTCTGCACAAAAGCGATTCTTGCGAAGCAATGTGAACACTTCTGCTTCCCAGACACAGAGAAGGTGCTAGCAGGGAATTCTCTGCCTGCCTTTCCCCAGTGCTCTGCAAGCTCTCCAGGACAACATAAAATCTGGGGCTCTCTGCTTTCTTTCGTTCTGAACAAGTGTTACTGTTTTCTGCACAAAAGCGATTCTGCGAAGCAATGTGAACACATCTGCTTCCCAGGCACAGAGAAGGTGCTAGCAAGGAATTCTCTGCCTGCCTTTCCCCAGTGCTCTGCAAGCTCTCCAGGACAACATAAAATCTGGGGCTCTGTGCTTTCTTTCGTTCTGAACAAGTGTTAGTGTTTTCTGCACAAAAGTGATTCTGCAAAGCAATGTGAACAGGCACAGAGAAGGTGCTAGCAGGGAATTCTCTGCCTGCCTTTCCCCAGTGCTCTGCAAGCTCTCCAGGACAACATAGAATCTGGGGCTCTGTGCTTTCTTTCCTTCTGAACAAGTGTTAGTGTTTTCTGCACAAAAGCGATTCTTGCGAAGCAATGTGAACACTTCTGCTTCCCAGGCACAGAGAAGGTGCTAGCAGGGAATTCTCTGCCTGCCTTTCCCCAGTGCTCTGCAAGCTCTCCAGGACAACATAGAATCTGGGGCTCTGTGCTTTCTTTCGTTCTGAACAAGTGTTAGTGTTTTCTGCACAAAAGTGATTCTTGCGAAGCAATGTGAACACATCTGCTTCCCAGGCACAGAGAAGGTGCTAGCAAGGAATTCTCTGCCTGCCTTTCCCCAGTGCTCTGCAAGCTCTCCAGGACAACATAAAACCTGGGGCTCTGTGCTTTCTTTCCTTCTGAACAAGTGTTACTGTTTTCTGCACAAAAACGATTCTTGCGAAGCAATGTGAACACTTCTGCTTCCCAGGTACAGAGAAGGTGCTAGCAAGGAATTCTCTGCCTGCCTTTCCCCAGTGCTCTGCAAGCTCTCCAGGACAAGATAAAATCTGGGGCTCTGTGCTTTCTTTCCTTCTGAACAAGTGTTAGTGTTTTCTGCACAAAAGCGATTCTTGCGAAGCAATGTGAACACTTCTGCTTCCCAGACACAGAGAAGGTGCTAGCAGGGAATTCTCTGCCTGCCTTTCCCCAGTGCTCTGCAAGCTCTCCAGGACAACATAAAATCTGGGGCTCTGTGCTTTCTTTTGTTCTGAACAAGTGTTACTGTTTTCTGCACAAAAGCGATTCTGCGAAGCAATGTGAACACATCTGCTTCCCAGGCACAGAGAAGGTGCTATCAGGGAATTCTCTGCCTGCCTTTCCCCAGTGCTCTGCAAGCTCTCCAGGACAACATAAAATCTGGGGCTCTCTGCTTTCTTTCGTTCTGAACAAGTGTTACTGTTTTCTGCACAAAAGCGATTCTGCGAAGCAATGTGAACACTTCTGCTTCCCAGGCACAGAGAAGGTGCTATCAGGGAATTCTCTGCCTGCCTTTCCCCAGTGCTCTGCAAGCTCTCCAGGACAACATAAAATCTGGGGCTCTGTGCTTTCTTTCCTTCTGAACAAGTGTTACTGTTTTCTGCACAACAGCGATTCTGCAAAGCAATGTGAACACTTATGCTTCCCAGGCACAGAGAAGGTGCTAGCAGGGAATTCTCTGCCTGCCTTTCCCCAGTGCTCTGCAAGCTCTCCAGGACAACATAAAATCTGGGGCTCTGTGCTTTCTTTCGTTCCGAACAAGTGTTACTGTTTTCTGCACAAAAGCGATTCTGCGAAGCAATGTGAACAGGCACAGAGAAGGTGCTAGCAGGGAATTCTCTGCCTGCCTTTCCCCAGTGCTCTGCAAGCTCTCCAGGACAACAGCAAATCTGGGGCTCTGTGCTTTCTTTCGTTCTGAACAAGTGTTAGTGTTTTCTGCACAAAAGCGATTCTTGCGAAGCAATGTGAACAGGGACAGAGAAGGTGCTATCAGGGAATTCTCTGCCTGCCTTTCCCCAGTGCTCTGCAAGCTCTCCAGGACAACATAAAATCTGGGGCTCTGTGCTTTCTTTCCTTCTGAACAAGTGTTACTGTTTTCTGCACAAAAGCGATTCTGCGAAGCAATGTGAACACTTCTGCTTCCCAGGCACAGAGAAGGTGCTAGCAAGGAATTCTCTGCCTGCCTTTCCCCAGTGCTCTGCAAGCTCTCCAGGACAAGATAAAATCTGGGGCTCTGTGCTTTCTTTCCTTCTGAACAAGTGTTAGTGTTTTCTGCACAAAAGCGATTCTTGCGAAGCAATGTGAACACTTCTGCTTCCCAGACACAGAGAAGGTGCTAGCAAGGAATTCTCTGCCTGCCTTTCCCCAGTGCTCTGCAAGCTCTCCAGGACAAGATAAAATCTGGGGCTCTGTGCTTTCTTTCCTTCTGAACAAGTGTTAGTGTTTTCTGCACAAAAGCGATTCTTGCGAAGCAATGTGAACACTTCTGCTTCCCAGGCACAGAGAAGGTGCTAACAGGGAATTCTCTGCCTGCCTTTCCCCAGTGCTCTGCAAGCTCTCCAGGACAACATAAAATCTGGGGCTCTGTGCTTTCTTTCCTTCTGAACAAGTGTTACTGTTTTCTGCACAAAAACGATTCTTGCGAAGCAATGTGAACACTTCTGCTTCCCAGGTACAGAGAAGGTGCTAGCAAGGAATTCTCTGCCTGCCTTTCCCCAGTGCTCTGCAAGCTCTCCAGGACAACATAAAATCTGGGGCTCTGTGCTTTCTTTCCTTCTGAACAAGTGTTAGTGTTTTCTGCACAAAAGCGATTCTTGCGAAGCAATGTGAACACTTCTGCTTCCCAGACACAGAGAAGGTGCTAGCAGGGAATTCTCTGCCTGCCTTTCCCCAGTGCTCTGCAAGCTCTCCAGGACAACATAAAATCTGGGGCTCTCTGCTTTCTTTCGTTCTGAACAAGTGTTAGTGTTTTCTGCACAAAAGTGATTCTGCAAAGCAATGTGAACAGGCACAGAGAAGGTGCTAGCAGGGAATTCTCTGCCTGCCTTTCCCCAGTGCTCTGCAAGCTCTCCAGGACAACATAGAATCTGGGGCTCTGTGCTTTCTTTCCTTCTGAACAAGTGTTAGTGTTTTCTGCACAAAAGCGATTCTTGCGAAGCAATGTGAACACTTCTGCTTCCCAGGCACAGAGAAGGTGCTAGCAGGGAATTCTCTGCCTGCCTTTCCCCAGTGCTCTGCAAGCTCTCCAGGACAACATAGAATCTGGGGCTCTGTGCTTTCTTTCGTTCTGAACAAGTGTTAGTGTTTTCTGCACAAAAGTGATTCTTGCGAAGCAATGTGAACACATCTGCTTCCCAGGCACAGAGAAGGTGCTAGCAAGGAATTCTCTGCCTGCCTTTCCCCAGTGCTCTGCAAGCTCTCCAGGACAACATAAAATCTGGGGCTCTGTGCTTTCTTTCCTTCTGAACAAGTGTTACTGTTTTCTGCACAAAAACGATTCTTGCGAAGCAATGTGAACACTTCTGCTTCCCAGGTACAGAGAAGGTGCTAGCAAGGAATTCTCTGCCTGCCTTTCCCCAGTGCTCTGCAAGCTCTCCAGGACAAGATAAAATCTGGGGCTCTGTGCTTTCTTTCCTTCTGAACAAGTGTTAGTGTTTTCTGCACAAAAGCGATTCTTGCGAAGCAATGTGAACACTTCTGCTTCCCAGACACAGAGAAGGTGCTATCAGGGAATTCTCTGCCTGCCTTTCCCCAGTGCTCTGCAAGCTCTCCAGGACAACATAAAATCTGGGGCTCTCTGCTTTCTTTCGTTCTGAACAAGTGTTACTGTTTTCTGCACAAAAGCGATTCTGCGAAGCAATGTGAACACATCTGCTTCCCAGGCACAGAGAAGGTGCTATCAGGGAATTCTCTGCCTGCCTTTCCCCAGTGCTCTGCAAGCTCTCCAGGACAACATAAAATCTGGGGCTCTCTGCTTTCTTTCGTTCTGAACAAGTGTTACTGTTTTCTGCACAACAGCGATTCTGCAAAGCAATGTGAACACTTATGCTTCCCAGGCACAGAGAAGGTGCTAGCAGGGAATTCTCTGCCTGCCTTTCCCCAGTGCTCTGCAAGCTCTCCAGGACAACATAAAATCTGGGGCTCTGTGCTTTCTTTCGTTCCGAACAAGTGTTACTGTTTTCTGCACAAAAGCGATTCTGCGAAGCAATGTGAACAGGCACAGAGAAGGTGCTAGCAGGGAATTCTCTGCCTGCCTTTCCCCAGTGCTCTGCAAGCTCTCCAGGACAACAGCAAATCTGGGGCTCTGTGCTTTCTTTCGTTCTGAACAAGTGTTAGTGTTTTCTGCACAAAAGCGATTCTTGCGAAGCAATGTGAACAGGGACAGAGAAGGTGCTATCAGGGAATTCTCTGCCTGCCTTTCCCCAGTGCTCTGCAAGCTCTCCAGGACAACATAAAATCTGGGGCTCTGTGCTTTCTTTCCTTCTGAACAAGTGTTACTGTTTTCTGCACAAAAGCGATTCTGCGAAGCAATGTGAACACTTCTGCTTCCCAGGCACAGAGAAGGTGCTAGCAAGGAATTCTCTGCCTGCCTTTCCCCAGTGCTCTGCAAGCTCTCCAGGACAAGATAAAATCTGGGGCTCTGTGCTTTCTTTCCTTCTGAACAAGTGTTAGTGTTTTCTGCACAAAA
The DNA here is from genome assembly GCF_031877795.1 of Strix aluco. Lineage (NCBI taxonomy): Eukaryota > Metazoa > Chordata > Aves > Strigiformes > Strigidae > Strix > Strix aluco. The sequence continues at coordinate 1,750,429 of NC_133966.1, forward strand.
GCGATTCTTGCGAAGCAATGTGAACACTTCTGCTTCCCAGGCACAGAGAAGGTGCTAGCAGGGAATTCTCTGCCTGCCTTTCCCCAGTGCTCTGCAAGCTCTCCAGGACAACATAAAATCTGCGGCTCTCTGCTTTCTTTCGTTCTGAACAAGTGTTACTGTTTTCTGCACAAAAGCGATTCTGCGAAGCAATGTGAACACTTCTGCTTCCCAGGCACAGAGAAGGTGCTAGCAAGGAATTCTCTGCCTGCCTTTCCCCAGTGCTCTGCAAGCTCTCCAGGACAACATAAAATCTGGGGCTCTGTGCTTTCTTTCCTTCTGAACAAGTGTTAGTGTTTTCTGCACAAAAGTGATTCTGCGAAGCAATGTGAACAGGGACAGAGAAGGTGCTATCAGGGAATTCTCTGCCTGCATTTCCCCAGTGCTCTGCAAGCTCTCCAGGACAACATAAAATCTGGGGCTCTGTGCTTTCTTTCCTTCTGAACAAGTGTTACTGTTTTCTGCACAAAAGCGATTCTGCAAAGCAATGTGAACACTTCTGCTTCCCAGGCACAGAGAAGGTGCTAGCAAGGAATTCTCTGCCTGCCTTTCCCCAGTGCTCTGCAAGCTCTCCAGGACAACATAAAATCTGGGGCTCTGTGCTTTCTTTCCTTCTGAACAAGTGTTAGTGTTTTCTGCACAAAAGCGATTCTTGCGAAGCAATGTGAACACTTCTGCTTCCCAGGCAGAGAGAAGGTGCTAGCAAGGAATTCTCTGCCTACCTTTCCCCAGTGCTCTGCAAGCTCTCCAGGACAACATAAAATCTGGGGCTCTGTGCTTTCTTTCCTTCTGAACAAGTGTTACTGATTTCTGCACAAAAGCGACTCTTGCGAAGCAATGTGAACACTTCTGCTTCCCAGGCACAGAGAAGGTGCTTGCAGGGAATTCTCTGCCTGCCTTTCCCCAGTGCTCTGCAAGCTCTCCAGGACAACATAAAATCTGGGGCTCTGTGCTTTCTTTCCTTCTGAACAAGTGTTACTGTTTTCTGCACAAAAGCGATTCTGCGAAACAATGTGAACAGGCACAGAGAAGGTGCTAGCAGGGAATTCTCTGCCTGCCTTTCCGCAGTGCTCTGCAAGCTCTCCAGGACAACATAAAATCTGCGGCTCTCTGCTTTCTTTCGTTCTGAACAAGTGTTACTGTTTTCTGCACAAAAGCGATTCTGCGAAGCAATGTGAACACATCTGCTTCCCAGGCACAGAGAAGGTGCTAGCAAGGAATTCTCTGCCTGCCTTTCCCCAGTGCTCTGCAAGCTCTCCAGGACAACATAAAATCTGGGGCTCTGTGCTTTCTTTCCTTCTGAACAAGTGTTACTGTTTTCTGCACAAAAGCGATTCTGCAAAGCAATGTGAACACTTCTGCTTCCCAGGCACAGAGAAGGTGCTAGCAAGGAATTCTCTGCCTGCCTTTCCCCAGTGCTCTGCAAGCTCTCCAGGACAAGATAAAATCTGGGGCTCTGTGCTTTCTTTCCTTCTGAACAAGTGTTAGTGTTTTCTGCACAAAAGCGATTCTTGCGAAGCAATGTGAACACTTCTGCTTCCCAGGCACAGAGAAGGCGCTAGCAGGGAATTCTCTGCCTGCCTTTCCCCAGTGCTCTGCAAGCTCTCCAGGACAACATAAAATCTGCGGCTCTCTGCTTTCTTTCGTTCTGAACAAGTGTTACTGTTTTCTGCACAAAAGCGATTCTGCGAAGCAATGTGAACACATCTGCTTCCCAGGCACAGAGAAGGTGCTAGCAAGGAATTCTCTGCCTGCCTTTCCCCAGTGCTCTGCAAGCTCTCCAGGACAACATAAAATCTGGGGCTCTGTGCTTTCTTTCCTTCTGAACAAGTGTTACTGTTTTCTGCACAAAAGCGATTCTGCGAAGCAATGTGAACAGGCACAGAGAAGGTGCTATCAGGGAATTCTTTGCCTGCCTTTCCCCAGTGCTCTGCAAGCTCTCCAGGACAACATAGAATCTGGGGCTCTGTGCTTTCTTTCCTTCTGAACAAGTGTTAGTGTTTTCTGCACAAAAGCGATTCTTGCGAAGCAATGTGAACACTTCTGCTTCCCAGGCAGAGAGAAGGTGCTAGCAAGGAATTCTCTGCCTACCTTTCCCCAGTGCTCTGCAAGCTCTCCAGGACAACATAAAATCTGGGGCTCTGTGCTTTCTTTCCTTCTGAACAAGTGTTACTGATTTCTGCACAAAAGCGACTCTTGCGAAGCAATGTGAACACTTCTGCTTCCCAGGCACAGAGAAGGTGCTAGCAGGGAATTCTCTGCCTGCCTTTCCCCAGTGCTCTGCAAGCTCTCCAGGACAACATAAAATCTGCGGCTCTCTGCTTTCTTTCGTTCTGAACAAGTGTTACTGTTTTCTGCACAAAAGCGATTCTGCGAAGCAATGTGAACACATCTGCTTCCCAGGCACAGAGAAGGTGCTAGCAAGGAATTCTCTGCCTGCCTTTCCCCAGTGCTCTGCAAGCTCTCCAGGACAACATAAAATCTGGGGCTCTGTGCTTTCTTTCCTTCTGAACAAGTGTTACTGTTTTCTGCACAAAAGCGATTCTGCGAAGCAATGTGAACAGGCACAGAGAAGGTGCTATCAGGGAATTCTTTGCCTGCCTTTCCCCAGTGCTCTGCAAGCTCTCCAGGACAACATAGAATCTGGGGCTCTGTGCTTTCTTTCCTTCTGAACAAGTGTTAGTGTTTTCTGCACAAAAGCGATTCTTGCGAAGCAATGTGAACACTTCTGCTTCCCAGGCAGAGAGAAGGTGCTAGCAAGGAATTCTCTGCCTACCTTTCCCCAGTGCTCTGCAAGCTCTCCAGGACAACATAAAATCTGGGGCTCTGTGCTTTCTTTCCTTCTGAACAAGTGTTACTGATTTCTGCACAAAAGCGACTCTTGCGAAGCAATGTGAACACTTCTGCTTCCCAGGCACAGAGAAGGTGCTAGCAGGGAATTCTCTGCCTGCCTTTCCCCAGTGCTCTGCAAGCTCTCCAGGACAACATAGAATCTGCGGCTCTGTGCTTTCTTTCGTTCTGAACAAGTGTTAGTGTTTTCTGCACAAAAGTGATTCTTGCGAAGCAATGTGAACACATCTGCTTCCCAGGCACAGAGAAGGTGCTAGCAAGGAATTCTCTGCCTGCCTTTCCCCAGTGCTCTGCAAGCTCTCCAGGACAACATAAAATCTGGGGCTCTGTGCTTTCTTTCCTTCTGAACAAGTGTTACTGTTTTCTGCACAAAAGCGATTCTGCGAAGCAATGTGAACACTTCTGCTTCCCAGGCACAGAGAAGGTGCTATCAGGGAATTCTCTGCCTGCCTTTCCCCAGTACTCTGCAAGCTCTCCAGGACAACATAAAATCTGGGGCTCTGTGCTTTCTTTCGTTCTGAACAAGTGTTACTGTTTTCTGCACAAAAGCGATTCTGCGAAGCAATGTGAACACTTCTGCTTCCCAGGCACAGAGAAGGTGCTATCAGGGAATTCTCTGCCTGCCTTTCCCCAGTGCTCTGCAAGCTCTCCAGGACAACATAAAATCTGGGGCTCTGTGCTTTCTTTCCTTCTGAACAAGTGTTACTGTTTTCTGCACAACAGCGATTCTGCAAAGCAATGTGAACACTTCTGCTTCCCAGGCACAGAGAAGGTGCTAGCAGGGAATTCTCTGCCTGCCTTTCCCCAGTGCTCTGCAAGCTCTCCAGGACAACAGCAAATCTGGGGCTCTGTGCTTTCTTTCGTTCTGAACAAGTGTTACTGTTTTCTGCACAAAAGCGATTCTGCGAAGCAATGTGAACAGGGACAGAGAAGGTGCTATCAGGGAATTCTCTGCCTGCCTTTCCCCAGTGCTCTGCAAGCTCTCCAGGACAACATAAAATCTGGGGCTCTGTGCTTTCTTTCCTTCTGAACAAGTGTTACTGTTTTCTGCACAAAAGCGATTCTGCGAAGCAATGTGAACACTTCTGCTTCCCAGGCACAGAGAAGGTGCTAGCAAGGAATTCTCTGCCTGCCTTTCCCCAGTGCTCTGCAAGCTCTCCAGGACAACATAAAATCTGCGGCTCTCTGCTTTCTTTCGTTCTGAACAAGTGTTACTGTTTTCTGCACAAAAGCGATTCTGCGAAGCAATGTGAACACATCTGCTTCCCAGGCACAGAGAAGGTGCTAGCAAGGAATTCTCTGCCTGCCTTTCCCCAGTGCTCTGCAAGCTCTCCAGGACAACATAAAATCTGGGGCTCTGTGCTTTCTTTCGTTCTGAACAAGTGTTAGTGTTTTCTGCAGAAAAGTAATTCTGCGAAGCAATGTGAACAGGGACAGAGAAGGTGCTATCAGGGAATTCTCTGCCTGCATTTCCCCAGTGCTCTGCAAGCTCTCCAGGACAAGATAAAATCTGGGGCTCTGTGCTTTCTTTCCTTCTGAACAAGTGTTAGTGTTTTCTGCACAAAAGCGATTCTTGCGAAGCAATGTGAACACTTCTGCTTCCCAGGCACAGAGAAGGTGCTAGCAAGGAATTCTCTGCCTACCTTTCCCCAGTGCTCTGCAAGCTCTCCAGGACAACATAAAATCTGGGGCTCTGTGCTTTCTTTCCTTCTGAACAAGTGTTACTGATTTCTGCACAAAAGCGATTCTGCGAAACAATGTGAACAGGCACAGAGAAGGTGCTAGCAGGGAATTCTCTGCCTGCCTTTCCGCAGTGCTCTGCAAGCTCTCCAGGACAACATAGAATCTGGGGCTCTGTGCTTTCTTTCCTTCTGAACAACTGTTACTGTTTTCTGCACAAAAGCGATTCTTGCGAAGCAATGTGAACAGGCACAGAGAAGGTGCTAGCAGGGAATTCTCTGCCTGCCTTTCCCCAGTGCTCTGCAAGCTCTCCAGGACAACATAAAATCTGGGGCTCTCTGCTTTCTTTCCTTCTGAACAAGTGTTACTGTTTTCTGCACAAAAGCGATTCTGCGAAGCAATGTGAACACATCTGCTTCCCAGGCACAGAGAAGGTGCTATCAGGGAATTCTCTGCCTGCCTTTCCCCAGTGCTCTGCAAGCTCTCCAGGACAACATCAAATCTGGGGCTCTGTGCTTTCTTTCGTTGTGAACAAGTGTTACTGTTTTCTGCACAAAAGCGATTCTGCGAAGCAATGTGAACACTTCTGCTTCCCAGGCACAGAGAAGGTGCTATCAGGGAATTCTCTGCCTGCCTTTCCCCAGTGCTCTGCAAGCTCTCCAGGACAACATAAAATCTGCGGCTCTGTGCTTTCTTTCCTTCTGAACAAGTGTTACTGTTTTCTGCACAAAAGCGATTCTGCGAAACAATGTGAACAGGCACAGAGAAGGTGCTAGCAAGGAATTCTCTGCCTGCCTTTCCCCAGTGCTCTGCAAGCTCTCCAGGACAAGATAAAATCTGGGGCTCTGTGCTTTCTTTCCTTCTGAACAAGTGTTACTGATTTCTGCACAAAAGCGACTCTTGCGAAGCAATGTGAACACTTGTGCTTCCCAGGCACAGAGAAGGTGCTATCAGGGAATTCTCTGCCTGCCTTTCCCCAGTGCTCTGCAAGCTCTCCAGGACAACATAAAATCTGCGGCTCTGTGCTTTCTTTCCTTCTGAACAAGTGTTACTGTTTTCTGCACAAAAGCGATTCTGCGAAACAATGTGAACAGGCACAGAGAAGGTGCTAGCAGGGAATTCTCTGCCTGCCTTTCCGCAGTGCTCTGCAAGCTCTCCAGGACAACATAGAATCTGGGGCTCTGTGCTTTCTTTCCTTCTGAACAACTGTTACTGTTTTCTGCACAAAAGCGATTCTTGCGAAGCAATGTGAACAGGCACAGAGAAGGTGCTAGCAGGGAATTCTCTGCCTGCCTTTCCCCAGTGCTCTGCAAGCTCTCCAGGACAACATAAAATCTGGGGCTCTCTGCTTTCTTTCCTTCTGAACAAGTGTTACTGTTTTCTGCACAAAAGCGATTCTGCGAAGCAATGTGAACACATCTGCTTCCCAGGCACAGAGAAGGTGCTATCAGGGAATTCTCTGCCTGCCTTTCCCCAGTGCTCTGCAAGCTCTCCAGGACAACATCAAATCTGGGGCTCTGTGCTTTCTTTCGTTGTGAACAAGTGTTACTGTTTTCTGCACAAAAGCGATTCTGCGAAGCAATGTGAACACTTCTGCTTCCCAGGCACAGAGAAGGTGCTATCAGGGAATTCTCTGCCTGCCTTTCCCCAGTGCTCTGCAAGCTCTCCAGGACAACATAAAATCTGGGGCTCTGTGCTTTCTTTCCTTCTGAACAAGTGTTACTGTTTTCTGCACAACAGCGATTCTGCAAAGCAATGTGAACACTTCTGCTTCCCAGGCACAGAGAAGGTGCTAGCAGGGAATTCTCTGCCTGCCTTTCCCCAGTGCTCTGCAAGCTCTCCAGGACAACATAGAATCTGGGGCTCTGTGCTTTCTTTCGTTCTGAACAAGTGTTACTGTTTTCTGCACAAAAGCGATTCTGCGAAGCAATGTGAACACTTCTGCTTCCCAGGCACAGAGAAGGTGCTAGCAGGGAATTCTCTGCCTGCCTTTCCCCAGTGCTCTGCAAGCTCTCCAGGACAACATAAAATCTCGGGCTCTGTGCTTTCTTTCCTTCTGAACAAGTGTTACTGTTTTCTGCACAAAAGCGATTCTGCGAAGCAATGTGAACACTTCTGCTTCCCAGGCACAGAGAAGGTGCTAGCAAGGAATTCTCTGCCTGCCTTTCCCCAGTGCTCTGCAAGCTCTCCAGGACAACATAAAATCTCGGGCTCTGTGCTTTCTTTCCTTCTGAACAAGTGTTAGTGTTTTCTGCACAAAAGCGATTCTTGCGAAGCAATGTGAACACTTCTGCTTCCCAGACACAGAGAAGGTGCTAGCAGGGAATTCTCTGCCTGCCTTTCCCCAGTGCTCTGCAAGCTCTCCAGGACAACATAAAATCTGGGGCTCTCTGCTTTCTTTCGTTCTGAACAAGTGTTACTGTTTTCTGCACAAAAGTGATTCTTGCGAAGCAATGTGAACACATCTGCTTCCCAGGCACAGAGAAGGTGCTAGCAAGAAATTCTCTGCCTGCCTTTCCCCAGTGCTCTGCAAGCTCTCCAGGACAACATAAAATCTGGGGCTCTGTGCTTTCTTTCCTTCTGAACAAGTGTTACTGTTTTCTGCACAAAAGCGATTCTGCGAAGCAATGTGAACACTTCTGCTTCCCAGGCACAGAGAAGGTGCTAGCAAGGAATTCTCTGCCTGCCTTTCCCCAGTGCTCTGCAAGCTCTCCAGGACAACATAAAATCTGGGGCTCTGTGCTTTCTTTCCTTCTGAACAAGTGTTACTGTTTTCTGCACAAAAACGATTCTTGCGAAGCAATGTGAACACTTCTGCTTCCCAGGTACAGAGAAGGTGCTAGCAAGGAATTCTCTGCCTGCCTTTCCCCAGTGCTCTGCAAGCTCTCCAGGACAAGATAAAATCTGGGGCTCTGTGCTTTCTTTCCTTCTGAACAAGTGTTAGTGTTTTCTGCACAAAAGCGATTCTTGCGAAGCAATGTGAACACTTCTGCTTCCCAGACACAGAGAAGGTGCTAGCAGGGAATTCTCTGCCTGCCTTTCCCCAGTGCTCTGCAAGCTCTCCAGGACAACATAAAATCTGGGGCTCTCTGCTTTCTTTCGTTCTGAACAAGTGTTACTGTTTTCTGCACAAAAGCGATTCTGCGAAGCAATGTGAACACATCTGCTTCCCAGGCACAGAGAAGGTGCTATCAGGGAATTCTCTGCCTGCCTTTCCCCAGTGCTCTGCAAGCTCTCCAGGACAACATAAAATCTGGGGCTCTGTGCTTTCTTTCGTTCTGAACAAGTGTTACTGTTTTCTGCACAAAAGCGATTCTGCGAAGCAATGTGAACACTTCTGCTTCCCAGGCACAGAGAAGGTGCTATCAGGGAATTCTCTGCCTGCCTTTCCCCAGTGCTCTGCAAGCTCTCCAGGACAACATAAAATCTGGGGCTCTGTGCTTTCTTTCCTTCTGAACAAGTGTTACTGTTTTCTGCACAACAGCGATTCTGCAAAGCAATGTGAACACTTCTGCTTCCCAGGCACAGAGAAGGTGCTAGCAGGGAATTCTCTGCCTGCCTTTCCCCAGTGCTCTGCAAGCTCTCCAGGACAACATAAAATCTGGGGCTCTGTGCTTTCTTTCGTTCTGAACAAGTGTTACTGTTTTCTGCACAAAAGCGATTCTGCGAAGCAATGTGAACAGGCACAGAGAAGGTGCTATCAGGGAATTCTCTGCCTGCCTTTCCCCAGTGCTCTGCAAGCTCTCCAGGACAACATAGAATCTGGGGCTCTGTGCTTTCTTTCGTTCTGAACAAGTGTTAGTGTTTTCTGCACAAAAGCGATTCTGCTAAGCAATGTGAACAGGCACAGAGAAGGTGCTAGCAGGGAATTCTCTGCCTGCCTTTCCCCAGTGCTCTGCAAGCTCTCCAGGACAACAGCAAATCTGGGGCTCTGTGCTTCCTTTCCTTCTGAACAAGTGTTACTGTTTTCTGCACAAAAGCGATTCTGCGAAGCAATGTGAACACTTCTGTTTCCCAGGCACAGAGAAGGTGCTAGCAAGGAATTCTCTGCCTGCCTTTCCCCAGTGCTCTGCAAGCTCTCCAGGACAAGATAAAATCTGGGGCTCTGTGCTTTCTTTCCTTCTGAACAAGTGTTAGTGTTTTCTGCACAAAAGCGATTCTTGCGAAGCAATGTGAACACTTCTGCTTCCCAGGCACAGAGAAGGTGCTAGCAGGGAATTCTCTGCCTGCCTTTCCCCAGTGCTCTGCAAGCTCTCCAGGACAACATAAAATCTGCGGCTCTCTGCTTTCTTTCGTTCTGAACAAGTGTTACTGTTTTCTGCACAAAAGCGATTCTGCGAAGCAATGTGAACACATCTGCTTCCCAGGCACAGAGAAGGTGCTAGCAAGGAATTCTCTGCCTGCCTTTCCCCAGTGCTCTGCAAGCTCTCCAGGACAACATAAAATCTGGGGCTCTGTGCTTTCTTTCGTTCTGAAGAAGTGTTAGTGTTTTCTGCACAAAAGTGATTCTGCGAAGCAATGTGAACAGGGACAGAGAAGGTGCTATCAGGGAATTCTCTGCCTGCATTTCCCCAGTGCTCTGCAAGCTCTCCAGGACAACATAAAATCTGGGGCTCTGTGCTTTCTTTCCTTCTGAACAAGTGTTACTGATTTCTGCACAAAAGCGACTCTTGCGAAGCAATGTGAACACTTCTGCTTCCCAGGCACAGAGAAGGTGCTTGCAGGGAATTCTCTGCCTGCCTTTCCCCAGTGCTCTGCAAGCTCTCCAGGACAACATAGAATCTGGGGCTCTGTGCTTTCTTTCCTTCTGAACAAGTGTTAGTGTTTTCTGCACAAAAGCGATTCTTGCGAAGCAATGTGAACACTTCTGCTTCCCAGACACAGAGAAGGTGCTAGCAGGGAATTCTCTGCCTGCCTTTCCCCAGTGCTCTGCAAGCTCTCCAGGACAACATAAAATCTGCGGCTCTCTGCTTTCTTTCGTTCTGAACAAGTGTTACTGTTTTCTGCACAAAAGCGATTCTGCGAAGCAATGTGAACACATCTGCTTCCCAGGCACAGAGAAGGTGCTAGCAAGGAATTCTCTGCCTGCCTTTCCCCAGTGCTCTGCAAGCTCTCCAGGACAACATAAAATCTGGGGCTCTGTGCTTTCTTTCGTTCTGAACAAGTGTTAGTGTTTTCTGCACAAAAGTGATTCTGCGAAGCAATGTGAACAGGGACAGAGAAGGTGCTATCAGGGAATTCTCTGCCTGCATTTCCCCAGTGCTCTGCAAGCTCTCCAGGACAACATAAAATCTGGGGCTCTGTGCTTTCTTTCCTTCTGAACAAGTGTTACTGTTTTCTGCACAAAAGCGATTCTGCGAAGCAATGTGAACAGGCACAGAGAAGGTGCTATCAGGGAATTCTTTGCCTGCCTTTCCCCAGTGCTCTGCAAGCTCTCCAGGACAACATAGAATCTGGGGCTCTGTGCTTTCTTTCCTTCTGAACAAGTGTTAGTGTTTTCTGCACAAAAGCGATTCTTGCGAAGCAATGTGAACACTTCTGCTTCCCAGGCAGAGAGAAGGTGCTAGCAAGGAATTCTCTGCCTGCCTTTCCCCAGTGCTCTGCAAGCTCTCCAGGACAACATAAAATCTGGGGCTCTGTGCTTTCTTTCCTTCTGAACAAGTGTTACTGTTTTCTGCACAAAAGCGATTCTGCGAAACAATGTGAACAGGCACAGAGAAGGTGCTAGCAAGGAATTCTCTGCCTGCCTTTCCCCAGTGCTCTGCAAGCTCTCCAGGACAAGATAAAATCTGGGGCTCTGTGCTTTCTTTCCTTCTGAACAAGTGTTACTGTTTTCTGCACAAAAGCGATTCTGCGAAGCAATGTGAACAGGCACAGAGAAGGTGCTAGCAGGGAATTCTCTGCCTGCCTTTCCCCAGTGCTCTGCAAGCTCTCCAGGACAACATAGAATCTGGGGCTCTGTGCTTTCTTTCCTTCTGAACAAGTGTTAGTGTTTTCTGCACAAAAGCGATTCTTGCGAAGCAATGTGAACACTTCTGCTTCCCAGGCACAGAGAAGGTGCTAGCAAGGAATTCTCTGCCTGCCTTTCCCCAGTGCTCTGCAATCTCTCCAGGACAACATAGAATCTGGGGCTCTGTGCTTTCTTTCCTTCTGAACAAGTGTCACTGTTTTCTGCACAAAAGCGATTCTGCGAAGCAATGTGAACACTTCTGCTTCCCAGGCACAGAGAAGGTGCTATCAGGGAATTCTCTGCCTGCCTTTCCCCAGTGCTCTTCAAGCTCTCCAGGACAACATAGAATCTGGGGCTCTGTGCTATCTTTCCTTCTGAACAACTGTTAGTGTTTTCTGCACAAAAGCGATTCTTGCGAAGCAATGTGAACACTTCTGCTTCCCAGGCACAGAGAAGGTGCTAGCAGGGAATTCTCTGCCTGCCTTTCCCCAGTGCTCTGCAAGCTCTCCAGGACAACATAGAATCTGGGGCTCTGTGCTTTCTTTCCTTCTGAACAAGTGTTACTGTTTTCTACACAAAAGCGATTCTGCGAAACAATGTGAACAGGCACAGAGAAGGTGCTATCAGGGAAACCTCTGCCTGCCTTTCCCCAGTGCTCTGCAAGCTCTCCAGGACAACATAAAATCTGGGGCTCTGTGCTTTCTTTCCTTCTGAACAAGTGTTAGTGTTTTCTGCACAAAAGCGATTCTTGCGAAGCAATGTGAACACTTCTGCTTCCCAGACACAGAGAAGGTGCTAGCAGGGAATTCTCTGCCTGCCTTTCCCCAGTGCTCTGCAAGCTCTCCAGGACAACATAAAATCTGGGGCTCTCTGCTTTCTTTCGTTCTGAACAAGTGTTACTGTTTTCTGCACAAAAGCGATTCTGCGAAGCAATGTGAACACATCTGCTTCCCAGGCACAGAGAAGGTGCTATCAGGGAATTCTCTGCCTGCCTTTCCCCAGTGCTCTGCAAGCTCTCCAGGACAACATAAAATCTGGGGCTCTGTGCTTTCTTTCGTTCTGAACAAGTGTTACTGTTTTCTGCACAAAAGCGATTCTGCGAAGCAATGTGAACACTTCTGCTTCCCAGGCACAGAGAAGGTGCTATCAGGGAATTCTCTGCCTGCCTTTCCCCAGTGCTCTGCAAGCTCTCCAGGACAACATAAAATCTGGGGCTCTGTGCTTTCTTTCCTTCTGAACAAGTGTTACTGTTTTCTGCACAACAGCGATTCTGCAAAGCAATGTGAACACTTCTGCTTCCCAGGCACAGAGAAGGTGCTAGCAGGGAATTCTCTGCCTGCCTTTCCCCAGTGCTCTGCAAGCTCTCCAGGACAACATAAAATCTGGGGCTCTGTGCTTTCTTTCGTTCTGAACAAGTGTTACTGTTTTCTGCACAAAAGCGATTCTGCGAAGCAATGTGAACAGGCACAGAGAAGGTGCTATCAGGGAATTCTCTGCCTGCCTTTCCCCAGTGCTCTGCAAGCTCTCCAGGACAACATAGAATCTGGGGCTCTGTGCTTTCTTTCGTTCTGAACAAGTGTTAGTGTTTTCTGCACAAAAGCGATTCTGCTAAGCAATGTGAACAGGCACAGAGAAGGTGCTAGCAGGGAATTCTCTGCCTGCCTTTCCCCAGTGCTCTGCAAGCTCTCCAGGACAACAGCAAATCTGGGGCTCTGTGCTTCCTTTCCTTCTGAACAAGTGTTACTGTTTTCTGCACAAAAGCGATTCTGCGAAGCAATGTGAACACTTCTGTTTCCCAGGCACAGAGAAGGTGCTAGCAAGGAATTCTCTGCCTGCCTTTCCCCAGTGCTCTGCAAGCTCTCCAGGACAAGATAAAATCTGGGGCTCTGTGCTTTCTTTCCTTCTGAACAAGTGTTAGTGTTTTCTGCACAAAAGCGATTCTTGCGAAGCAATGTGAACACTTCTGCTTCCCAGACACAGAGAAGGTGCTAGCAGGGAATTCTCTGCCTGCCTTTCCCCAGTGCTCTGCAAGCTCTCCAGGACAACATAAAATCTGCGGCTCTCTGCTTTCTTTCGTTCTGAACAAGTGTTACTGTTTTCTGCACAAAAGCGATTCTGCGAAGCAATGTGAACACATCTGCTTCCCAGGCACAGAGAAGGTGCTAGCAAGGAATTCTCTGCCTGCCTTTCCCCAGTGCTCTGCAAGCTCTCCAGGACAACATAAAATCTGGGGCTCTGTGCTTTCTTTCGTTCTGAACAAGTGTTAGTGTTTTCTGCACAAAAGTGATTCTGCGAAGCAATGTGAACAGGGACAGAGAAGGTGCTATCAGGGAATTCTCTGCCTGCATTTCCCCAGTGCTCTGCAAGCTCTCCAGGACAACATAAAATCTGGGGCTCTGTGCTTTCTTTCCTTCTGAACAAGTGTTACTGTTTTCTGCACAAAAGCGATTCTGCGAAGCAATGTGAACAGGCACAGAGAAGGTGCTATCAGGGAATTCTTTGCCTGCCTTTCCCCAGTGCTCTGCAAGCTCTCCAGGACAACATAGAATCTGGGGCTCTGTGCTTTCTTTCCTTCTGAACAAGTGTTAGTGTTTTCTGCACAAAAGCGATTCTTGCGAAGCAATGTGAACACTTCTGCTTCCCAGGCAGAGAGAAGGTGCTAGCAAGGAATTCTCTGCCTACCTTTCCCCAGTGCTCTGCAAGCTCTCCAGGACAACATAAAATCTGGGGCTCTGTGCTTTCTTTCCTTCTGAACAAGTGTTACTGATTTCTGCACAAAAGCGACTCTTGCGAAGCAATGTGAACACTTCTGCTTCCCAGGCACAGAGAAGGTGCTTGCAGGGAATTCTCTGCCTGCCTTTCCCCAGTGCTCTGCAAGCTCTCCAGGACAACATAGAATCTGGGGCTCTGTGCTTTCTTTCCTTCTGAACAAGTGTTAGTGTTTTCTGCACAAAAGCGATTCTTGCGAAGCAATGTGAACACTTCTGCTTCCCAGGCAGAGAGAAGGTGCTAGCAAGGAATTCTCTGCCTGCCTTTCCCCAGTGCTCTGCAAGCTCTCCAGGACAACATAAAATCTGCGGCTCTGTGCTTTCTTTCCTTCTGAACAAGTGTTACTGTTTTCTGCACAAAAGCGATTCTGCGAAACAATGTGAACAGGCACAGAGAAGGTGCTAGCAAGGAATTCTCTGCCTGCCTTTCCCCAGTGCTCTGCAAGCTCTCCAGGACAACATAGAATCTGGGGCTCTGTGCTTTCTTTCCTTCTGAACAAGTGTTAGTGTTTTCTGCACAAAAGCGATTCTTGCGAAGCAATGTGAACACTTCTGCTTCCCAGGCACAGAGAAGGTGCTAGCAAGGAATTCTCTGCCTGCCTTTCCCCAGTGCTCTGCAATCTCTCCAGGACAACATAGAATCTGGGGCTCTGTGCTTTCTTTCCTTCTGAACAAGTGTTACTGTTTTCTGCACAAAAGCGATTCTGCGAAGCAATGTGAACACTTCTGCTTCCCAGGCACAGAGAAGGTGCTATCAGGGAATTCTCTGCCTGCCTTTCCCCAGTGCTCTTCAAGCTCTCCAGGACAACATAGAATCTGGGGCTCTGTGCTATCTTTCCTTCTGAACAACTGTTAGTGTTTTCTGCACAAAAGCGATTCTTGCGAAGCAATGTGAACACTTCTGCTTCCCAGGCACAGAGAAGGTGCTAGCAGGGAATTCTCTGCCTGCCTTTCCCCAGTGCTCTGCAAGCTCTCCAGGACAACATAGAATCTGGGGCTCTGTGCTTTCTTTCCTTCTGAACAAGTGTTACTGTTTTCTACACAAAAGCGATTCTGCGAAACAATGTGAACAGGCACAGAGAAGGTGCTATCAGGGAAACCTCTGCCTGCCTTTCCCCAGTGCTCTGCAAGCTCTCCAGGACAACATAAAATCTGGGGCTCTGTGCTTTCTTTCCTTCTGAACAAGTGTTACTGTTTTCTGCACAAAAGCGATTCTGCGAAGCAATGTGAACACTTCTGCGTCCCAGGCACAGAGAAGGTGCTAGCAGGGAATTCTCTGCCTGCCTTTCCCCAGTGCTCTGCAAGCTCTCCAGGACAACATAAAATCTGGGGCTCTGTACTTTCTTTCCTTCTGAACAAGTGTTACTGTTTTCTGCACAAAAGCGATTCTTGCGAAGCAATGTGAACACTTCTGCTTCCCAGGCACAGAGAAGGTGCTAGCAGGGAATTCTCTGCCTGCCTTTCCCCAGTGCTCTGCAAGCTCTCCAGGACAACATAGAATCTGGGGCTCTGTGCTTTCTTTCGTTCTGAACAAGTGTTAGTGTTTTCTGCACAAAAGCGATTCTGCGAAACAATGTGAACAGGCACAGAGAAGGTGCTAGCAGGGAATCCTCTGCCTGCCTTTCCCCAGTGCTCTGCAAGCTCTCCAGGACAACATAGAATCTGGGGCTCTGTGCTTTCTTTCGTTCTGAACAACTGTTACTGTTTTCTGCACAAAAGCGATTCTTGCGAAGCAATGTGAACACTTCTGCTTCCCAGGCACAGAGAAGGTGCTAGCAAGGAATTCTCTGCCTGCCGTTCCCCAGTGCTCTGCAAGCTCTCCAGGACAACATAAAATCTGGGGCTCTGTGCTTTCTTTCGTTCTGAACAAGTGTTACTGTTTTCTGCACAAAAGTGATTCTGCGAAGCAATGTGAACAGGCACAGAGAAGGTGCTATCAGGGAATTCTCTGCCTGCCTTTCCCCAGTGCTCTGCAAGCTCTCCAGGACAACATAAAATCTGGGGCTCTGTGCTTTCTTTCCTTCTGAACAAGTGTTAGTGTTTTCTGCACAAAAGCGATTCTGCGAAACAATGTGAACAGGCACAGAGAAGGTGCTAGCAGGGAATCCTCTGCCTGCCTTTCCCCAGTGCTCTGCAAGCTCTCCAGGACAACATAGAATCTGGGGCTCTGTGCTTTCTTTCGTTCTGAACAACTGTTACTGTTTTCTGCACAAAAGCGATTCTTGCGAAGCAATGTGAACACTTCTGCTTCCCAGGCACAGAGAAGGTGCTAGCAGGGAATTCTCTGCCTGCCTTTCCCCAGTGCTCTGCAAGCTCTCCAGGACAACATAGAATCTGGGGCTCTGTGCTTTCTTTCCTTCTGAACAAGTGTTACTGTTTTCTGCACAAAAGCGATTCTGCGAAGCAATGTGAACAGGAAGAGAGAAGGTGCTATCAGGGAATTCTCTGCCTGCCTTTCCCCAGTGCTCTGCAAGCTCTCCAGGACAACATAAAATCTGGGGCTCTGTGCTTTCTTTCCTTCTGAACAAGTGTTACTGTTTTCTGCACAAAAGCGATTCTGCGAAGCAATGTGAACACTTCTGCTTCCCAGGCACAGAGAAGGTGCTATCAGGGAATTCTCTGCCTGCCTTTCCCCAGTGCTCTGCAAGCTCTCCAGGACAACATAAAATCTGGGGCTCTGTGCTTTCTTTCCTTCTGAACAAGTGTTACTGTTTTCTGCACAAAAGCGATTCTGCAAAGCAATGTGAACACTTCTTCCCAGGCACAGAGAAGGTGCTAGCAAGGAATTCTCTGCCTGCCTTTCCCCAGTGCTCTGCAAGCTCTCCAGGACAACATAAAATCTGGGGCTCTGTGCTTTCTTTCGTTCTGAACAAGTGTTACTGTTTTCTGCACAAAAGCGATTCTTGCGAAGCAATGTGAACACTTCTGCTTCCCAGGCACAGAGAAGGTGCTAGCAAGGAATTCTCTGCCTGCCTTTCCCCAGTGCTCTGCAAGCTCTCCAGGACAACAGCAAATCTGGGGCTCTGTGCTTTCTTTCCTTCTGAACAAGTGTTACTGTTTTCTGCACAAAAGCGATTCTGCGAAGCAATGTGAACACTTCTGCTTCCCAGGCACAGAGAAGGTGCTAGCAGGGAATTCTCTGCCTGCCTTTCCCCAGTGCTCTGCAAGCTCTCCAGGACAACATAAAATCTGGGGCTCTGTGCTTTCTTTCCTTCTGAACAAGTGTTACTGATTTCTGCACAAAAGCGACTCTTGCGAAGCAATGTGAACACTTCTGCTTCCCAGGCACAGAGAAGGTGCTTGCAGGGAATTCTCTGCCTGCCTTTCCCCAGTGCTCTGCAAGCTCTCCAGGACAACATAAAATCTGCGGCTCTGTGCTTTCTTTCCTTCTGAACAAGTGTTACTGTTTTCTGCACAAAAGCGATTCTGCGAAACAATGTGAACAGGCACAGAGAAGGTGCTAGCAGGGAATTCTCTGCCTGCCTTTCCGCAGTGCTCTGCAAGCTCTCCAGGACAACATAAAATCTGCGGCTCTCTGCTTTCTTTCGTTCTGAACAAGTGTTACTGTTTTCTGCACAAAAGCGATTCTGCGAAGCAATGTGAACACATCTGCTTCCCAGGCACAGAGAAGGTGCTAGCAAGGAATTCTCTGCCTGCCTTTCCCCAGTGCTCTGCAAGCTCTCCAGGACAACATAAAATCTGGGGCTCTGTGCTTTCTTTCCTTCTGAACAAGTGTTACTGTTTTCTGCACAAAAGCGATTCTGCAAAGCAATGTGAACACTTCTGCTTCCCAGGCACAGAGAAGGTGCTAGCAAGGAATTCTCTGCCTGCCTTTCCCCAGTGCTCTGCAAGCTCTCCAGGACAAGATAAAATCTGGGGCTCTGTGCTTTCTTTCCTTCTGAACAAGTGTTACTGTTTTCTGCACAAAAGCGATTCTGCGAAGCAATGTGAACAGGCACAGAGAAGGTGCTATCAGGGAATTCTTTGCCTGCCTTTCCCCAGTGCTCTGCAAGCTCTCCAGGACAACATAGAATCTGGGGCTCTGTGCTTTCTTTCCTTCTGAACAAGTGTTAGTGTTTTCTGCACAAAAGCGATTCTTGCGAAGCAATGTGAACACTTCTGCTTCCCAGGCAGAGAGAAGGTGCTAGCAAGGAATTCTCTGCCTACCTTTCCCCAGTGCTCTGCAAGCTCTCCAGGACAACATAAAATCTGGGGCTCTGTGCTTTCTTTCCTTCTGAACAAGTGTTACTGATTTCTGCACAAAAGCGACTCTTGCGAAGCAATGTGAACACTTCTGCTTCCCAGGCACAGAGAAGGTGCTAGCAGGGAATTCTCTGCCTGCCTTTCCGCAGTGCTCTGCAAGCTCTCCAGGACAACATAGAATCTGGGGCTCTGTGCTTTCTTTCCTTCTGAACAACTGTTACTGTTTTCTGCACAAAAGCGATTCTTGCGAAGCAATGTGAACACTTCTGCTTCCCAGGCACAGAGAAGGTGCTAGCAGGGAATTCTCTGCCTGCCTTTCCCCAGTGCTCTGCAAGCTCTCCAGGACAACATAGAATCTGGGGTTCTGTGCTTTCTTTCGTTCTGAACAAGTGTTAGTGTTTTCTGCACAAAAGTGATTCTTGCGAAGCAATGTGAACACATCTGCTTCCCAGGCACAGAGAAGGTGCTAGCAAGGAATTCTCTGCCTGCCTTTCCCCAGTGCTCTGCAAGCTCTCCAGGACAACATAAAATCTGGGGCTCTGTGCTTTCTTTCCTTCTGAACAAGTGTTACTGTTTTCTGCACAAAAGCGATTCTGCGAAGCAATGTGAACACTTCTGCTTCCCAGGCACAGAGAAGGTGCTATCAGGGAATTCTCTGCCTGCCTTTCCCCAGTACTCTGCAAGCTCTCCAGGACAACATAAAATCTGGGGCTCTGTGCTTTCTTTCGTTCTGAACAAGTGTTACTGTTTTCTGCACAAAAGCGATTCTGCGAAGCAATGTGAACACTTCTGCTTCCCAGGCACAGAGAAGGTGCTATCAGGGAATTCTCTGCCTGCCTTTCCCCAGTGCTCTGCAAGCTCTCCAGGACAACATAAAATCTGGGGCTCTGTGCTTTCTTTCCTTCTGAACAAGTGTTACTGTTTTTCTGCACAACAGCGATTCTGCAAAGCAATGTGAACACTTCTGCTTCCCAGGCACAGAGAAGGTGCTAGCAGGGAATTCTCTGCCTGCCTTTCCCCAGTGCTCTGCAAGCTCTCCAGGACAACAGCAAATCTGGGGCTCTGTGCTTTCTTTCGTTCTGAACAAGTGTTACTGTTTTCTGCACAAAAGCGATTCTGCGAAGCAATGTGAACAGGGACAGAGAAGGTGCTATCAGGGAATTCTCTGCCTGCCTTTCCCCAGTGCTCTGCAAGCTCTCCAGGACAACATAAAATCTGGGGCTCTGTGCTTTCTTTCCTTCTGAACAAGTGTTACTGTTTTCTGCACAAAAGCGATTCTGCGAAGCAATGTGAACACTTCTGCTTCCCAGGCACAGAGAAGGTGCTAGCAAGGAATTCTCTGCCTGCCTTTCCCCAGTGCTCTGCAAGCTCTCCAGGACAACATAAAATCTGCGGCTCTCTGCTTTCTTTCGTTCTGAACAAGTGTTACTGTTTTCTGCACAAAAGCGATTCTGCGAAGCAATGTGAACACATCTGCTTCCCAGGCACAGAGAAGGTGCTAGCAAGGAATTCTCTGCCTGCCTTTCCCCAGTGCTCTGCAAGCTCTCCAGGACAACATAAAATCTGGGGCTCTGTGCTTTCTTTCGTTCTGAACAAGTGTTAGTGTTTTCTGCAGAAAAGTAATTCTGCGAAGCAATGTGAACAGGGACAGAGAAGGTGCTATCAGGGAATTCTCTGCCTGCATTTCCCCAGTGCTCTGCAAGCTCTCCAGGACAACATAAAATCTGGGGCTCTGTGCTTTCTTTCCTTCTGAACAACTGTTAGTGTTTTCTGCACAAAAGCGATTCTTGCGAAGCAATGTGAACACTTCTGCTTCCCAGGCACAGAGAAGGTGCTAGCAAGGAATTCTCTGCCTACCTTTCCCCAGTGCTCTGCAAGCTCTCCAGGACAACATAAAATCTGCGGCTCTGTGCTTTCTTTCCTTCTGAACAAGTGTTACTGTTTTCTGCACAAAAGCGATTCTGCGAAACAATGTGAACAGGCACAGAGAAGGTGCTAGCAAGGAATTCTCTGCCTGCCTTTCCCCAGTGCTCTGCAAGCTCTCCAGGACAAGATAAAATCTGGGGCTCTGTGCTTTCTTTCCTTCTGAACAAGTGTTACTGATTTCTGCACAAAAGCGACTCTTGCGAAGCAATGTGAACACTTGTGCTTCCCAGGCACAGAGAAGGTGCTAGCAGGGAATTCTCTGCCTGCCTTTCCCCAGTGCTCTGCAAGCTCTCCAGGACAACATAAAATCTGCGGCTCTGTGCTTTCTTTCCTTCTGAACAAGTGTTACTGTTTTCTGCACAAAAGCGATTCTGCGAAACAATGTGAACAGGCACAGAGAAGGTGCTAGCAGGGAATTCTCTGCCTGCCTTTCCCCAGTGCTCTGCAAGCTCTCCAGGACAACATAAAAT
Source organism: Strix aluco (assembly GCF_031877795.1). NCBI lineage: Eukaryota > Metazoa > Chordata > Aves > Strigiformes > Strigidae > Strix > Strix aluco. Next base: position 1,770,315 of record NC_133966.1, read on the forward strand.
CTGGGGCTCTCTGCTTTCTTTCCTTCTGAACAAGTGTTACTGTTTTCTGCACAAAAGCGATTCTGCGAAGCAATGTGAACACATCTGCTTCCCAGGCACAGAGAAGGTGCTATCAGGGAATTCTCTGCCTGCCTTTCCCCAGTGCTCTGCAAGCTCTCCAGGACAACATCAAATCTGGGGCTCTGTGCTTTCTTTCGTTGTGAACAAGTGTTACTGTTTTCTGCACAAAAGCGATTCTGCGAAGCAATGTGAACACTTCTGCTTCCCAGGCACAGAGAAGGTGCTATCAGGGAATTCTCTGCCTGCCTTTCCCCAGTGCTCTGCAAGCTCTCCAGGACAACATAAAATCTGGGGCTCTGTGCTTTCTTTCCTTCTGAACAAGTGTTACTGTTTTCTGCACAACAGCGATTCTGCAAAGCAATGTGAACACTTCTGCTTCCCAGGCACAGAGAAGGTGCTAGCAGGGAATTCTCTGCCTGCCTTTCCCCAGTGCTCTGCAAGCTCTCCAGGACAACATAAAATCTGGGGCTCTGTGCTTTCTTTCGTTCTGAACAAGTGTTACTGTTTTCTGCACAAAAGCGATTCTGCGAAGCAATGTGAACACTTCTGCTTCCCAGGCACAGAGAAGGTGCTATCAGGGAATTCTCTGCCTGCCTTTCCCCAGTGCTCTGCAAGCTCTCCAGGACAACATAAAATCTGGGGCTCTGTGCTTTCTTTCCTTCTGAACAAGTGTTACTGTTTTCTGCACAAAAGCGATTCTGCAAAGCAATGTGAACACTTCTTCCCAGGCACAGAGAAGGTGCTAGCAAGGAATTCTCTGCCTGCCTTTCCCCAGTGCTCTGCAAGCTCTCCAGGACAACATAAAATCTGGGGCTCTGTGCTTTCTTTCGTTCTGAACAAGTGTTACTGTTTTCTGCACAAAAGCGATTCTTGCGAAGCAATGTGAACACTTCTGCTTCCCAGGCACAGAGAAGGTGCTAGCAAGGAATTCTCTGCCTGCCTTTCCCCAGTGCTCTGCAAGCTCTCCAGGACAACAGCAAATCTGGGGCTCTGTGCTTTCTTTCCTTCTGAACAAGTGTTACTGTTTTCTGCACAAAAGCGATTCTGCGAAGCAATGTGAACACTTCTGCTTCCCAGGCACAGAGAAGGTGCTAGCAGGGAATTCTCTGCCTGCCTTTCCCCAGTGCTCTGCAAGCTCTCCAGGACAACATAAAATCTGGGGCTCTGTGCTTTCTTTCCTTCTGAACAAGTGTTACTGATTTCTGCACAAAAGCGACTCTTGCGAAGCAATGTGAACACTTCTGCTTCCCAGGCACAGAGAAGGTGCTTGCAGGGAATTCTCTGCCTGCCTTTCCCCAGTGCTCTGCAAGCTCTCCAGGACAACATAAAATCTGCGGCTCTGTGCTTTCTTTCCTTCTGAACAAGTGTTACTGTTTTCTGCACAAAAGCGATTCTGCGAAACAATGTGAACAGGCACAGAGAAGGTGCTAGCAGGGAATTCTCTGCCTGCCTTTCCGCAGTGCTCTGCAAGCTCTCCAGGACAACATAAAATCTGCGGCTCTCTGCTTTCTTTCGTTCTGAACAAGTGTTACTGTTTTCTGCACAAAAGCGATTCTGCGAAGCAATGTGAACACATCTGCTTCCCAGGCACAGAGAAGGTGCTAGCAAGGAATTCTCTGCCTGCCTTTCCCCAGTGCTCTGCAAGCTCTCCAGGACAACATAAAATCTGGGGCTCTGTGCTTTCTTTCCTTCTGAACAAGTGTTACTGTTTTCTGCACAAAAGCGATTCTGCGAAGCAATGTGAACACTTCTGCTTCCCAGGCACAGAGAAGGTGCTAGCAAGGAATTCTCTGCCTGCCTTTCCCCAGTGCTCTGCAAGCTCTCCAGGACAAGATAAAATCTGTGGCTCTGTGCTTTCTTTCCTTCTGAACAAGTGTTAGTGTTTTCTGCACAAAAGCGATTCTTGCGAAGCAATGTGAACACTTCTGCTTCCCAGGCACAGAGAAGGTGCTAGCAGGGAATTCTCTGCCTGCCTTTCCCCAGTGCTCTGCAAGCTCTCCAGGACAACATAAAATCTGCGGCTCTCTGCTTTCTTTCGTTCTGAACAAGTGTTACTGTTTTCTGCACAAAAGCGATTCTGCGAAGCAATGTGAACACATCTGCTTCCCAGGCACAGAGAAGGTGCTAGCAAGGAATTCTCTGCCTGCCTTTCCCCAGTGCTCTGCAAGCTCTCCAGGACAACATAAAATCTGGGGCTCTGTGCTTTCTTTCCTTCTGAACAAGTGTTACTGTTTTCTGCACAAAAGCGATTCTGCGAAGCAATGTGAACAGGCACAGAGAAGGTGCTATCAGGGAATTCTTTGCCTGCCTTTCCCCAGTGCTCTGCAAGCTCTCCAGGACAACATAGAATCTGGGGCTCTGTGCTTTCTTTCCTTCTGAACAAGTGTTAGTGTTTTCTGCACAAAAGCGATTCTTGCGAAGCAATGTGAACACTTCTGCTTCCCAGGCAGAGAGAAGGTGCTAGCAAGGAATTCTCTGCCTACCTTTCCCCAGTGCTCTGCAAGCTCTCCAGGACAACATAAAATCTGGGGCTCTGTGCTTTCTTTCCTTCTGAACAAGTGTTACTGATTTCTGCACAAAAGCGACTCTTGCGAAGCAATGTGAACACTTCTGCTTCCCAGGCACAGAGAAGGTGCTAGCAGGGAATTCTCTGCCTGCCTTTCCGCAGTGCTCTGCAAGCTCTCCAGGACAACATAGAATCTGGGGCTCTGTGCTTTCTTTCCTTCTGAACAACTGTTACTGTTTTCTGCACAAAAGCGATTCTTGCGAAGCAATGTGAACACTTCTGCTTCCCAGGCACAGAGAAGGTGCTAGCAGGGAATTCTCTGCCTGCCTTTCCCCAGTGCTCTGCAAGCTCTCCAGGACAACATAGAATCTGCGGCTCTGTGCTTTCTTTTGTTCTGAACAAGTGTTAGTGTTTTCTGCACAAAAGTGATTCTTGCGAAGCAATGTGAACACATCTGCTTCCCAGGCACAGAGAAGGTGCTAGCAAGGAATTCTCTGCCTGCCTTTCCCCAGTGCTCTGCAAGCTCTCCAGGACAACATCAAATCTGGGGCTCTGTGCTTTCTTTCGTTCTGAACAAGTGTTACTGTTTTCTGCACAAAAGCGATTCTGCGAAGCAATGTGAACACTTCTGCTTCCCAGGCACAGAGAAGGTGCTATCAGGGAATTCTCTGCCTGCCTTTCCCCAGTACTCTGCAAGCTCTCCAGGACAACATAAAATCTGGGGCTCTGTGCTTTCTTTCGTTCTGAACAAGTGTTACTGTTTTCTGCACAAAAGCGATTCTGCGAAGCAATGTGAACACTTCTGCTTCCCAGGCACAGAGAAGGTGCTATCAGGGAATTCTCTGCCTGCCTTTCCCCAGTGCTCTGCAAGCTCTCCAGGACAACATAAAATCTGGGGCTCTGTGCTTTCTTTCCTTCTGAACAAGTGTTACTGTTTTCTGCACAACAGCGATTCTGCAAAGCAATGTGAACACTTCTGCTTCCCAGGCACAGAGAAGGTGCTAGCAGGGAATTCTCTGCCTGCCTTTCCCCAGTGCTCTGCAAGCTCTCCAGGACAACAGCAAATCTGGGGCTCTGTGCTTTCTTTCGTTCTGAACAAGTGTTACTGTTTTCTGCACAAAAGCGATTCTGCGAAGCAATGTGAACAGGGACAGAGAAGGTGCTATCAGGGAATTCTCTGCCTGCCTTTCCCCAGTGCTCTGCAAGCTCTCCAGGACAACATAAAATCTGGGGCTCTGTGCTTTCTTTCCTTCTGAACAAGTGTTACTGTTTTCTGCACAAAAGCGATTCTGCGAAGCAATGTGAACACTTCTGCTTCCCAGGCACAGAGAAGGTGCTAGCAAGGAATTCTCTGCCTGCCTTTCCCCAGTGCTCTGCAAGCTCTCCAGGACAACATAAAATCTGCGGCTCTCTGCTTTCTTTCGTTCTGAACAAGTGTTACTGTTTTCTGCACAAAAGCGATTCTGCGAAGCAATGTGAACACATCTGCTTCCCAGGCACAGAGAAGGTGCTAGCAAGGAATTCTCTGCCTGCCTTTCCCCAGTGCTCTGCAAGCTCTCCAGGACAACATAAAATCTGGGGCTCTGTGCTTTCTTTCGTTCTGAACAAGTGTTAGTGTTTTCTGCAGAAAAGTAATTCTGCGAAGCAATGTGAACAGGGACAGAGAAGGTGCTATCAGGGAATTCTCTGCCTGCATTTCCCCAGTGCTCTGCAAGCTCTCCAGGACAACATAAAATCTGGGGCTCTGTGCTTTCTTTCCTTCTGAACAACTGTTAGTGTTTTCTGCACAAAAGCGATTCTTGCGAAGCAATGTGAACACTTCTGCTTCCCAGGCACAGAGAAGGTGCTAGCAAGGAATTCTCTGCCTACCTTTCCCCAGTGCTCTGCAAGCTCTCCAGGACAACATAAAATCTGCGGCTCTGTGCTTTCTTTCCTTCTGAACAAGTGTTACTGTTTTCTGCACAAAAGCGATTCTGCGAAACAATGTGAACAGGCACAGAGAAGGTGCTAGCAAGGAATTCTCTGCCTGCCTTTCCCCAGTGCTCTGCAAGCTCTCCAGGACAAGATAAAATCTGGGGCTCTGTGCTTTCTTTCCTTCTGAACAAGTGTTACTGATTTCTGCACAAAAGCGACTCTTGCGAAGCAATGTGAACACTTGTGCTTCCCAGGCACAGAGAAGGTGCTAGCAAGGAATTCTCTGCCTACCTTTCCCCAGTGCTCTGCAAGCTCTCCAGGACAACATAAAATCTGCGGCTCTGTGCTTTCTTTCCTTCTGAACAAGTGTTACTGTTTTCTGCACAAAAGCGATTCTGCGAAACAATGTGAACAGGCACAGAGAAGGTGCTAGCAAGGAATTCTCTGCCTGCCTTTCCCCAGTGCTCTGCAAGCTCTCCAGGACAACATAAAATCTGCGGCTCTGTGCTTTCTTTCCTTCTGAACAAGTGTTACTGTTTTCTGCACAAAAGCGATTCTGCGAAACAATGTGAACAGGCACAGAGAAGGTGCTAGCAGGGAATTCTCTGCCTGCCTTTCCCCAGTGCTCTGCAAGCTCTCCAGGACAACATAAAATCTGGGGCTCTCTGCTTTCTTTCCTTCTGAACAAGTGTTACTGTTTTCTGCACAAAAGCGATTCTGCGAAGCAATGTGAACACTTCTGCTTCCCAGGCACAGAGAAGGTGCTATCAGGGAATTCTCTGCCTGCCTTTCCCCAGTGCTCTGCAAGCTCTCCAGGACAACATAAAATCTGGGGCTCTGTGCTTTCTTTCCTTCTGAACAAGTGTTACTGTTTTCTGCACAACAGCGATTCTGCAAAGCAATGTGAACACTTCTGCTTCCCAGGCACAGAGAAGGTGCTAGCAGGGAATTCTCTGCCTGCCTTTCCCCAGTGCTCTGCAAGCTCTCCAGGACAACATAAAATCTGGGGCTCTGTGCTTTCTTTCGTTCTGAACAAGTGTTACTGTTTTCTGCACAAAAGCGATTCTGCGAAGCAATGTGAACACTTCTGCTTCCCAGGCACAGAGAAGGTGCTAGCAGGGAATTCTCTGCCTGCCTTTCCCCAGTGCTCTGCAAGCTCTCCAGGACAACATAAAATCTCGGGCTCTGTGCTTTCTTTCCTTCTGAACAAGTGTTACTGTTTTCTGCACAAAAGCGATTCTGCGAAGCAATGTGAACACTTCTGCTTCCCAGGCACAGAGAAGGTGCTAGCAAGGAATTCTCTGCCTGCCTTTCCCCAGTGCTCTGCAAGCTCTCCAGGACAACATAGAATCTGGGGCTCTGTGCTTTCTTTCCTTCTGAACAAGTGTTAGTGTTTTCTGCACAAAAGCGATTCTTGCGAAGCAATGTGAACACTTCTGCTTCCCAGGCAGAGAGAAGGTGCTAGCAAGGAATTCTCTGCCTACCTTTCCCCAGTGCTCTGCAAGCTCTCCAGGACAACATAAAATCTGGGGCTCTGTGCTTTCTTTCCTTCTGAACAAGTGTTACTGATTTCTGCACAAAAGCGACTCTTGCGAAGCAATGTGAACACTTCTGCTTCCCAGGCACAGAGAAGGTGCTAGCAGGGAATTCTCTGCCTGCCTTTCCGCAGTGCTCTGCAAGCTCTCCAGGACAACATAGAATCTGGGGCTCTGTGCTTTCTTTCCTTCTGAACAACTGTTACTGTTTTCTGCACAAAAGCGATTCTTGCGAAGCAATGTGAACACTTCTGCTTCCCAGGCACAGAGAAGGTGCTAGCAGGGAATTCTCTGCCTGCCTTTCCGCAGTGCTCTGCAAGCTCTCCAGGACAACATAAAATCTGCGGCTCTCTGCTTTCTTTCGTTCTGAACAAGTGTTACTGTTTTCTGCACAAAAGCGATTCTGCGAAGCAATGTGAACACATCTGCTTCCCAGGCACAGAGAAGGTGCTAGCAAGGAATTCTCTGCCTGCCTTTCCCCAGTGCTCTGCAAGCTCTCCAGGACAAGATAAAATCTGGGGCTCTGTGCTTTCTTTCCTTCTGAACAAGTGTTAGTGTTTTCTGCACAAAAGCGATTCTTGCGAAGCAATGTGAACACTTCTGCTTCCCAGGCACAGAGAAGGTGCTAGCAGGGAATTCTCTGCCTGCCTTTCCCCAGTGCTCTGCAAGCTCTCCAGGACAACATAAAATCTGCGGCTCTCTGCTTTCTTTCGTTCTGAACAAGTGTTACTGTTTTCTGCACAAAAGCGATTCTGCGAAGCAATGTGAACACATCTGCTTCCCAGGCACAGAGAAGGTGCTAGCAAGGAATTCTCTGCCTGCCTTTCCCCAGTGCTCTGCAAGCTCTCCAGGACAACATAAAATCTGGGGCTCTGTGCTTTCTTTCCTTCTGAACAAGTGTTACTGTTTTCTGCACAAAAGCGATTCTGCGAAGCAATGTGAACAGGCACAGAGAAGGTGCTATCAGGGAATTCTTTGCCTGCCTTTCCCCAGTGCTCTGCAAGCTCTCCAGGACAACATAGAATCTGGGGCTCTGTGCTTTCTTTCCTTCTGAACAAGTGTTACTGATTTCTGCACAAAAGCGACTCTTGCGAAGCAATGTGAACACTTCTGCTTCCCAGGCACAGAGAAGGTGCTAGCAGGGAATTCTCTGCCTGCCTTTCCGCAGTGCTCTGCAAGCTCTCCAGGACAACATAGAATCTGGGGCTCTGTGCTTTCTTTCCTTCTGAACAACTGTTACTGTTTTCTGCACAAAAGCGATTCTTGCGAAGCAATGTGAACACTTCTGCTTCCCAGGCACAGAGAAGGTGCTAGCAGGGAATTCTCTGCCTGCCTTTCCCCAGTGCTCTGCAAGCTCTCCAGGACAACATAGAATCTGCGGCTCTGTGCTTTCTTTCGTTCTGAACAAGTGTTAGTGTTTTCTGCACAAAAGTGATTCTTGCGAAGCAATGTGAACACATCTGCTTCCCAGGCACAGAGAAGGTGCTAGCAAGGAATTCTCTGCCTGCCTTTCCCCAGTGCTCTGCAAGCTCTCCAGGACAACATCAAATCTGGGGCTCTGTGCTTTCTTTCGTTCTGAACAAGTGTTACTGTTTTCTGCACAAAAGCGATTCTGCGAAGCAATGTGAACACTTCTGCTTCCCAGGCACAGAGAAGGTGCTATCAGGGAATTCTCTGCCTGCCTTTCCCCAGTACTCTGCAAGCTCTCCAGGACAACATAAAATCTGGGGCTCTGTGCTTTCTTTCGTTCTGAACAAGTGTTACTGTTTTCTGCACAAAAGCGATTCTGCGAAGCAATGTGAACACTTCTGCTTCCCAGGCACAGAGAAGGTGCTATCAGGGAATTCTCTGCCTGCCTTTCCCCAGTGCTCTGCAAGCTCTCCAGGACAACATAAAATCTGGGGCTCTGTGCTTTCTTTCGTTCTGAACAAGTGTTACTGTTTTCTGCACAACAGCGATTCTGCAAAGCAATGTGAACACTTCTGCTTCCCAGGCACAGAGAAGGTGCTAGCAGGGAATTCTCTGCCTGCCTTTCCCCAGTGCTCTGCAAGCTCTCCAGGACAACAGCAAATCTGGGGCTCTGTGCTTTCTTTCGTTCTGAACAAGTGTTACTGTTTTCTGCACAAAAGCGATTCTGCGAAGCAATGTGAACAGGGACAGAGAAGGTGCTATCAGGGAATTCTCTGCCTGCCTTTCCCCAGTGCTCTGCAAGCTCTCCAGGACAACATAAAATCTGGGGCTCTGTGCTTTCTTTCCTTCTGAACAAGTGTTACTGTTTTCTGCACAAAAGCGATTCTGCGAAGCAATGTGAACACTTCTGCTTCCCAGGCACAGAGAAGGTGCTAGCAAGGAATTCTCTGCCTGCCTTTCCCCAGTGCTCTGCAAGCTCTCCAGGACAACATAAAATCTGCGGCTCTCTGCTTTCTTTCGTTCTGAACAAGTGTTACTGTTTTCTGCACAAAAGCGATTCTGCGAAGCAATGTGAACACATCTGCTTCCCAGGCACAGAGAAGGTGCTAGCAAGGAATTCTCTGCCTGCCTTTCCCCAGTGCTCTGCAAGCTCTCCAGGACAACATAAAATCTGGGGCTCTGTGCTTTCTTTCGTTCTGAACAAGTGTTAGTGTTTTCTGCAGAAAAGTAATTCTGCGAAGCAATGTGAACAGGGACAGAGAAGGTGCTATCAGGGAATTCTCTGCCTGCATTTCCCCAGTGCTCTGCAAGCTCTCCAGGACAAGATAAAATCTGGGGCTCTGTGCTTTCTTTCCTTCTGAACAAGTGTTAGTGTTTTCTGCACAAAAGCGATTCTGCGAAACAATGTGAACAGGCACAGAGAAGGTGCTAGCAGGGAATCCTCTGCCTGCCTTTCCCCAGTGCTCTGCAAGCTCTCCAGGACAACATAGAATCTGGGGCTCTGTGCTTTCTTTCGTTCTGAACAACTGTTACTGTTTTCTGCACAAAAGCGATTCTTGCGAAGCAATGTGAACACTTCTGCTTCCCAGGCACAGAGAAGGTGCTAGCAGGGAATTCTCTGCCTGCCTTTCCCCAGTGCTCTGCAAGCTCTCCAGGACAACATAAAATCTGCGGCTCTCTGCTTTCTTTCGTTCTGAACAAGTGTTACTGTTTTCTGCACAAAAGCGATTCTGCGAAGCAATGTGAACACATCTGCTTCCCAGGCACAGAGAAGGTGCTAGCAAGGAATTCTCTGCCTGCCTTTCCCCAGTGCTCTGCAAGCTCTCCAGGACAACATAAAATCTGGGGCTCTGTGCTTTCTTTCGTTCTGAACAAGTGTTAGTGTTTTCTGCAGAAAAGTAATTCTGCGAAGCAATGTGAACAGGGACAGAGAAGGTGCTATCAGGGAATTCTCTGCCTGCATTTCCCCAGTGCTCTGCAAGCTCTCCAGGACAACATAAAATCTGGGGCTCTGTGCTTTCTTTCCTTCTGAACAACTGTTAGTGTTTTCTGCACAAAAGCGATTCTTGCGAAGCAATGTGAACACTTCTGCTTCCCAGGCACAGAGAAGGTGCTAGCAAGGAATTCTCTGCCTACCTTTCCCCAGTGCTCTGCAAGCTCTCCAGGACAACATAAAATCTGCGGCTCTGTGCTTTCTTTCCTTCTGAACAAGTGTTACTGTTTTCTGCACAAAAGCGATTCTGCGAAACAATGTGAACAGGCACAGAGAAGGTGCTAGCAAGGAATTCTCTGCCTGCCTTTCCCCAGTGCTCTGCAAGCTCTCCAGGACAAGATAAAATCTGGGGCTCTGTGCTTTCTTTCCTTCTGAACAAGTGTTACTGATTTCTGCACAAAAGCGACTCTTGCGAAGCAATGTGAACACTTGTGCTTCCCAGGCACAGAGAAGGTGCTAGCAGGGAATTCTCTGCCTGCCTTTCCCCAGTGCTCTGCAAGCTCTCCAGGACAACATAAAATCTGCGGCTCTGTGCTTTCTTTCCTTCTGAACAAGTGTTACTGTTTTCTGCACAAAAGCGATTCTGCGAAACAATGTGAACAGGCACAGAGAAGGTGCTAGCAGGGAATTCTCTGCCTGCCTTTCCCCAGTGCTCTGCAAGCTCTCCAGGACAACATAAAATCTGGGGCTCTCTGCTTTCTTTCCTTCTGAACAAGTGTTACTGTTTTCTGCACAAAAGCGATTCTGCGAAGCAATGTGAACACATCTGCTTCCCAGGCACAGAGAAGGTGCTAGCAGGGAATTCTCTGCCTGCCTTTCCCCAGTGCTCTGCAAGCTCTCCAGGACAACATCAAATCTGGGGCTCTGTGCTTTCTTTCGTTGTGAACAAGTGTTACTGTTTTCTGCACAAAAGCGATTCTGCGAAGCAATGTGAACACTTCTGCTTCCCAGGCACAGAGAAGGTGCTATCAGGGAATTCTCTGCCTGCCTTTCCCCAGTGCTCTGCAAGCTCTCCAGGACAACATAAAATCTGGGGCTCTGTGCTTTCTTTCCTTCTGAACAAGTGTTACTGTTTTCTGCACAACAGCGATTCTGCAAAGCAATGTGAACACTTCTGCTTCCCAGGCACAGAGAAGGTGCTAGCAGGGAATTCTCTGCCTGCCTTTCCCCAGTGCTCTGCAAGCTCTCCAGGACAACATAAAATCTGGGGCTCTGTGCTTTCTTTCGTTCTGAACAAGTGTTACTGTTTTCTGCACAAAAGCGATTCTGCGAAGCAATGTGAACACTTCTGCTTCCCAGGCACAGAGAAGGTGCTAGCAGGGAATTCTCTGCCTGCCTTTCCCCAGTGCTCTGCAAGCTCTCCAGGACAACATAAAATCTCGGGCTCTGTGCTTTCTTTCCTTCTGAACAAGTGTTACTGTTTTCTGCACAAAAGCGATTCTGCGAAGCAATGTGAACACTTCTGCTTCCCAGGCACAGAGAAGGTGCTAGCAAGGAATTCTCTGCCTGCCTTTCCCCAGTGCTCTGCAAGCTCTCCAGGACAACATAGAATCTGGGGCTCTGTGCTTTCTTTCCTTCTGAACAAGTGTTAGTGTTTTCTGCACAAAAGCGATTCTTGCGAAGCAATGTGAACACTTCTGCTTCCCAGGCAGAGAGAAGGTGCTAGCAAGGAATTCTCTGCCTACCTTTCCCCAGTGCTCTGCAAGCTCTCCAGGACAACATAAAATCTGGGGCTCTGTGCTTTCTTTCCTTCTGAACAAGTGTTACTGATTTCTGCACAAAAGCGACTCTTGCGAAGCAATGTGAACACTTCTGCTTCCCAGGCACAGAGAAGGTGCTAGCAGGGAATTCTCTGCCTGCCTTTCCGCAGTGCTCTGCAAGCTCTCCAGGACAACATAGAATCTGGGGCTCTGTGCTTTCTTTCCTTCTGAACAACTGTTACTGTTTTCTGCACAAAAGCGATTCTTGCGAAGCAATGTGAACACTTCTGCTTCCCAGGCACAGAGAAGGTGCTAGCAGGGAATTCTCTGCCTGCCTTTCCGCAGTGCTCTGCAAGCTCTCCAGGACAACATAAAATCTGCGGCTCTCTGCTTTCTTTCGTTCTGAACAAGTGTTACTGTTTTCTGCACAAAAGCGATTCTGCGAAGCAATGTGAACACATCTGCTTCCCAGGCACAGAGAAGGTGCTAGCAAGGAATTCTCTGCCTGCCTTTCCCCAGTGCTCTGCAAGCTCTCCAGGACAAGATAAAATCTGGGGCTCTGTGCTTTCTTTCCTTCTGAACAAGTGTTAGTGTTTTCTGCACAAAAGCGATTCTTGCGAAGCAATGTGAACACTTCTGCTTCCCAGGCACAGAGAAGGTGCTAGCAGGGAATTCTCTGCCTGCCTTTCCCCAGTGCTCTGCAAGCTCTCCAGGACAACATAAAATCTGCGGCTCTCTGCTTTCTTTCGTTCTGAACAAGTGTTACTGTTTTCTGCACAAAAGCGATTCTGCGAAGCAATGTGAACACATCTGCTTCCCAGGCACAGAGAAGGTGCTAGCAAGGAATTCTCTGCCTGCCTTTCCCCAGTGCTCTGCAAGCTCTCCAGGACAACATAAAATCTGGGGCTCTGTGCTTTCTTTCCTTCTGAACAAGTGTTACTGTTTTCTGCACAAAAGCGATTCTGCGAAGCAATGTGAACAGGCACAGAGAAGGTGCTATCAGGGAATTCTTTGCCTGCCTTCCCCAGTGCTCTGCAAGCTCTCCAGGACAACATAGAATCTGGGGCTCTGTGCTTTCTTTCCTTCTGAACAAGTGTTAGTGTTTTCTGCACAAAAGCGATTCTTGCGAAGCAATGTGAACACTTCTGCTTCCCAGGCAGAGAGAAGGTGCTAGCAAGGAATTCTCTGCCTACCTTTCCCCAGTGCTCTGCAAGCTCTCCAGGACAACATAAAATCTGGGGCTCTGTGCTTTCTTTCCTTCTGAACAAGTGTTACTGATTTCTGCACAAAAGCGATTCTGCGAAGCAATGTGAACACTTCTGCTTCCCAGGCACAGAGAAGGTGCTAGCAGGGAATTCTCTGCCTGCCTTTCCGCAGTGCTCTGCAAGCTCTCCAGGACAACATAGAATCTGGGGCTCTGTGCTTTCTTTCCTTCTGAACAACTGTTACTGTTTTCTGCACAAAAGCGATTCTTGCGAAGCAATGTGAACACTTCTGCTTCCCAGGCACAGAGAAGGTGCTAGCAGGGAATTCTCTGCCTGCCTTTCCCCAGTGCTCTGCAAGCTCTCCAGGACAACATAGAATCTGCGGCTCTGTGCTTTCTTTCGTTCTGAACAAGTGTTAGTGTTTTCTGCACAAAAGTGATTCTTGCGAAGCAATGTGAACACATCTGCTTCCCAGGCACAGAGAAGGTGCTAGCAAGGAATTCTCTGCCTGCCTTTCCCCAGTGCTCTGCAAGCTCTCCAGGACAACATAAAATCTGGGGCTCTGTGCTTTCTTTCCTTCTGAACAAGTGTTACTGTTTTCTGCACAAAAGCGATTCTGCGAAGCAATGTGAACACTTCTGCTTCCCAGGCACAGAGAAGGTGCTATCAGGGAATTCTCTGCCTGCCTTTCCCCAGTACTCTGCAAGCTCTCCAGGACAACATAAAATCTGGGGCTCTGTGCTTTCTTTCGTTCTGAACAAGTGTTACTGTTTTCTGCACAAAAGCGATTCTGCGAAGCAATGTGAACACTTCTGCTTCCCAGGCACAGAGAAGGTGCTATCAGGGAATTCTCTGCCTGCCTTTCCCCAGTGCTCTGCAAGCTCTCCAGGACAACATAAAATCTGGGGCTCTGTGCTTTCTTTCCTTCTGAACAAGTGTTACTGTTTTCTGCACAACAGCGATTCTGCAAAGCAATGTGAACACTTCTGCTTCCCAGGCACAGAGAAGGTGCTAGCAGGGAATTCTCTGCCTGCCTTTCCCCAGTGCTCTGCAAGCTCTCCAGGACAACAGCAAATCTGGGGCTCTGTGCTTTCTTTCGTTCTGAACAAGTGTTACTGTTTTCTGCACAAAAGCGATTCTGCGAAGCAATGTGAACAGGGACAGAGAAGGTGCTATCAGGGAATTCTCTGCCTGCCTTTCCCCAGTGCTCTGCAAGCTCTCCAGGACAACATAAAATCTGGGGCTCTGTGCTTTCTTTCCTTCTGAACAAGTGTTACTGTTTTCTGCACAAAAGCGATTCTGCGAAGCAATGTGAACACTTCTGCTTCCCAGGCACAGAGAAGGTGCTAGCAAGGAATTCTCTGCCTGCCTTTCCCCAGTGCTCTGCAAGCTCTCCAGGACAACATAAAATCTGCGGCTCTCTGCTTTCTTTCGTTCTGAACAAGTGTTACTGTTTTCTGCACAAAAGCGATTCTGCGAAGCAATGTGAACACATCTGCTTCCCAGGCACAGAGAAGGTGCTAGCAAGGAATTCTCTGCCTGCCTTTCCCCAGTGCTCTGCAAGCTCTCCAGGACAACATAAAATCTGGGGCTCTGTGCTTTCTTTCGTTCTGAACAAGTGTTAGTGTTTTCTGCAGAAAAGTAATTCTGCGAAGCAATGTGAACAGGGACAGAGAAGGTGCTATCAGGGAATTCTCTGCCTGCATTTCCCCAGTGCTCTGCAAGCTCTCCAGGACAAGATAAAATCTGGGGCTCTGTGCTTTCTTTCCTTCTGAACAAGTGTTAGTGTTTTCTGCACAAAAGCGATTCTTGCGAAGCAATGTGAACACTTCTGCTTCCCAGGCACAGAGAAGGTGCTAGCAAGGAATTCTCTGCCTACCTTTCCCCAGTGCTCTGCAAGCTCTCCAGGACAACATAAAATCTGCGGCTCTGTGCTTTCTTTCCTTCTGAACAAGTGTTACTGTTTTCTGCACAAAAGCGATTCTGCGAAACAATGTGAACAGGCACAGAGAAGGTGCTAGCAAGGAATTCTCTGCCTGCCTTTCCCCAGTGCTCTGCAAGCTCTCCAGGACAAGATAAAATCTGGGGCTCTGTGCTTTCTTTCCTTCTGAACAAGTGTTACTGATTTCTGCACAAAAGCGACTCTTGCGAAGCAATGTGAACACTTGTGCTTCCCAGGCACAGAGAAGGTGCTATCAGGGAATTCTCTGCCTGCCTTTCCCCAGTGCTCTGCAAGCTCTCCAGGACAACATAAAATCTGCGGCTCTGTGCTTTCTTTCCTTCTGAACAAGTGTTACTGTTTTCTGCACAAAAGCGATTCTGCGAAACAATGTGAACAGGCACAGAGAAGGTGCTAGCAGGGAATTCTCTGCCTGCCTTTCCGCAGTGCTCTGCAAGCTCTCCAGGACAACATAGAATCTGGGGCTCTGTGCTTTCTTTCCTTCTGAACAACTGTTACTGTTTTCTGCACAAAAGCGATTCTTGCGAAGCAATGTGAACAGGCACAGAGAAGGTGCTAGCAGGGAATTCTCTGCCTGCCTTTCCCCAGTGCTCTGCAAGCTCTCCAGGACAACATAAAATCTGGGGCTCTCTGCTTTCTTTCCTTCTGAACAAGTGTTACTGTTTTCTGCACAAAAGCGATTCTGCGAAGCAATGTGAACACATCTGCTTCCCAGGCACAGAGAAGGTGCTATCAGGGAATTCTCTGCCTGCCTTTCCCCAGTGCTCTGCAAGCTCTCCAGGACAACATCAAATCTGGGGCTCTGTGCTTTCTTTCGTTGTGAACAAGTGTTACTGTTTTCTGCACAAAAGCGATTCTGCGAAGCAATGTGAACACTTCTGCTTCCCAGGCACAGAGAAGGTGCTATCAGGGAATTCTCTGCCTGCCTTTCCCCAGTGCTCTGCAAGCTCTCCAGGACAACATAAAATCTGCGGCTCTGTGCTTTCTTTCCTTCTGAACAAGTGTTACTGTTTTCTGCACAAAAGCGATTCTGCGAAACAATGTGAACAGGCACAGAGAAGGTGCTAGCAAGGAATTCTCTGCCTGCCTTTCCCCAGTGCTCTGCAAGCTCTCCAGGACAAGATAAAATCTGGGGCTCTGTGCTTTCTTTCCTTCTGAACAAGTGTTACTGATTTCTGCACAAAAGCGACTCTTGCGAAGCAATGTGAACACTTGTGCTTCCCAGGCACAGAGAAGGTGCTATCAGGGAATTCTCTGCCTGCCTTTCCCCAGTGCTCTGCAAGCTCTCCAGGACAACATAAAATCTGCGGCTCTGTGCTTTCTTTCCTTCTGAACAAGTGTTACTGTTTTCTGCACAAAAGCGATTCTGCGAAACAATGTGAACAGGCACAGAGAAGGTGCTAGCAGGGAATTCTCTGCCTGCCTTTCCGCAGTGCTCTGCAAGCTCTCCAGGACAACATAGAATCTGGGGCTCTGTGCTTTCTTTCCTTCTGAACAACTGTTACTGTTTTCTGCACAAAAGCGATTCTTGCGAAGCAATGTGAAC
Organism: Strix aluco; assembly: GCF_031877795.1. Classification (NCBI taxonomy): domain Eukaryota; kingdom Metazoa; phylum Chordata; class Aves; order Strigiformes; family Strigidae; genus Strix; species Strix aluco. The sequence goes on from NC_133966.1 coordinate 1,786,144, forward strand.
AGGCACAGAGAAGGTGCTAGCAGGGAATTCTCTGCCTGCCTTTCCCCAGTGCTCTGCAAGCTCTCCAGGACAACATAAAATCTGGGGCTCTCTGCTTTCTTTCCTTCTGAACAAGTGTTACTGTTTTCTGCACAAAAGCGATTCTGCGAAGCAATGTGAACACATCTGCTTCCCAGGCACAGAGAAGGTGCTATCAGGGAATTCTCTGCCTGCCTTTCCCCAGTGCTCTGCAAGCTCTCCAGGACAACATCAAATCTGGGGCTCTGTGCTTTCTTTCGTTGTGAACAAGTGTTACTGTTTTCTGCACAAAAGCGATTCTGCGAAGCAATGTGAACACTTCTGCTTCCCAGGCACAGAGAAGGTGCTATCAGGGAATTCTCTGCCTGCCTTTCCCCAGTGCTCTGCAAGCTCTCCAGGACAACATAAAATCTGGGGCTCTGTGCTTTCTTTCCTTCTGAACAAGTGTTACTGTTTTCTGCACAACAGCGATTCTGCAAAGCAATGTGAACACTTCTGCTTCCCAGGCACAGAGAAGGTGCTAGCAGGGAATTCTCTGCCTGCCTTTCCCCAGTGCTCTGCAAGCTCTCCAGGACAACATAGAATCTGGGGCTCTGTGCTTTCTTTCGTTCTGAACAAGTGTTACTGTTTTCTGCACAAAAGCGATTCTGCGAAGCAATGTGAACACTTCTGCTTCCCAGGCACAGAGAAGGTGCTAGCAGGGAATTCTCTGCCTGCCTTTCCCCAGTGCTCTGCAAGCTCTCCAGGACAACATAAAATCTCGGGCTCTGTGCTTTCTTTCCTTCTGAACAAGTGTTACTGTTTTCTGCACAAAAGCGATTCTGCGAAGCAATGTGAACACTTCTGCTTCCCAGGCACAGAGAAGGTGCTAGCAAGGAATTCTCTGCCTGCCTTTCCCCAGTGCTCTGCAAGCTCTCCAGGACAACATAAAATCTCGGGCTCTGTGCTTTCTTTCCTTCTGAACAAGTGTTAGTGTTTTCTGCACAAAAGCGATTCTTGCGAAGCAATGTGAACACTTCTGCTTCCCAGACACAGAGAAGGTGCTAGCAGGGAATTCTCTGCCTGCCTTTCCCCAGTGCTCTGCAAGCTCTCCAGGACAACATAAAATCTGGGGCTCTCTGCTTTCTTTCGTTCTGAACAAGTGTTACTGTTTTCTGCACAAAAGTGATTCTTGCGAAGCAATGTGAACACATCTGCTTCCCAGGCACAGAGAAGGTGCTAGCAAGGAATTCTCTGCCTGCCTTTCCCCAGTGCTCTGCAAGCTCTCCAGGACAACATAAAATCTGGGGCTCTGTGCTTTCTTTCCTTCTGAACAAGTGTTACTGTTTTCTGCACAAAAGCGATTCTGCGAAGCAATGTGAACACTTCTGCTTCCCAGGCACAGAGAAGGTGCTAGCAAGGAATTCTCTGCCTGCCTTTCCCCAGTGCTCTGCAAGCTCTCCAGGACAACATAAAATCTGGGGCTCTGTGCTTTCTTTCCTTCTGAACAAGTGTTACTGTTTTCTGCACAAAAACGATTCTTGCGAAGCAATGTGAACACTTCTGATTCCCAGGTACAGAGAAGGTGCTAGCAAGGAATTCTCTGCCTGCCTTTCCCCAGTGCTCTGCAAGCTCTCCAGGACAAGATAAAATCTGGGGCTCTGTGCTTTCTTTCCTTCTGAACAAGTGTTAGTGTTTTCTGCACAAAAGCGATTCTTGCGAAGCAATGTGAACACTTCTGCTTCCCAGACACAGAGAAGGTGCTAGCAGGGAATTCTCTGCCTGCCTTTCCCCAGTGCTCTGCAAGCTCTCCAGGACAACATAAAATCTGGGGCTCTCTGCTTTCTTTCGTTCTGAACAAGTGTTACTGTTTTCTGCACAAAAGCGATTCTGCGAAGCAATGTGAACACATCTGCTTCCCAGGCACAGAGAAGGTGCTATCAGGGAATTCTCTGCCTGCCTTTCCCCAGTGCTCTGCAAGCTCTCCAGGACAACATAAAATCTGGGGCTCTGTGCTTTCTTTCGTTCTGAACAAGTGTTACTGTTTTCTGCACAAAAGCGATTCTGCGAAGCAATGTGAACACTTCTGCTTCCCAGGCACAGAGAAGGTGCTATCAGGGAATTCTCTGCCTGCCTTTCCCCAGTGCTCTGCAAGCTCTCCAGGACAACATAAAATCTGGGGCTCTGTGCTTTCTTTCCTTCTGAACAAGTGTTACTGTTTTCTGCACAACAGCGATTCTGCAAAGCAATGTGAACACTTCTGCTTCCCAGGCACAGAGAAGGTGCTAGCAGGGAATTCTCTGCCTGCCTTTCCCCAGTGCTCTGCAAGCTCTCCAGGACAACATAAAATCTGGGGCTCTGTGCTTTCTTTCGTTCTGAACAAGTGTTACTGTTTTCTGCACAAAAGCGATTCTGCGAAGCAATGTGAACAGGCACAGAGAAGGTGCTATCAGGGAATTCTCTGCCTGCCTTTCCCCAGTGCTCTGCAAGCTCTCCAGGACAACATAGAATCTGGGGCTCTGTGCTTTCTTTCGTTCTGAACAAGTGTTAGTGTTTTCTGCACAAAAGCGATTCTGCTAAGCAATGTGAACAGGCACAGAGAAGGTGCTAGCAGGGAATTCTCTGCCTGCCTTTCCCCAGTGCTCTGCAAGCTCTCCAGGACAACAGCAAATCTGGGGCTCTGTGCTTCCTTTCCTTCTGAACAAGTGTTACTGTTTTCTGCACAAAAGCGATTCTGCGAAGCAATGTGAACACTTCTGTTTCCCAGGCACAGAGAAGGTGCTAGCAAGGAATTCTCTGCCTGCCTTTCCCCAGTGCTCTGCAAGCTCTCCAGGACAAGATAAAATCTGGGGCTCTGTGCTTTCTTTCCTTCTGAACAAGTGTTAGTGTTTTCTGCACAAAAGCGATTCTTGCGAAGCAATGTGAACACTTCTGCTTCCCAGACACAGAGAAGGTGCTAGCAGGGAATTCTCTGCCTGCCTTTCCCCAGTGCTCTGCAAGCTCTCCAGGACAACATAAAATCTGCGGCTCTCTGCTTTCTTTCGTTCTGAACAAGTGTTACTGTTTTCTGCACAAAAGTGATTCTTGCGAAGCAATGTGAACACATCTGCTTCCCAGGCACAGAGAAGGTGCTAGCAAGGAATTCTCTGCCTGCCTTTCCCCAGTGCTCTGCAAGCTCTCCAGGACAACATAAAATCTGGGGCTCTGTGCTTTCTTTCCTTCTGAACAAGTGTTACTGTTTTCTGCACAAAAGCGATTCTGCGAAGCAATGTGAACACTTCTGCTTCCCAGGCACAGAGAAGGTGCTAGCAAGGAATTCTCTGCCTGCCTTTCCCCAGTGCTCTGCAAGCTCTCCAGGACAACATAAAATCTGGGGCTCTGTGCTTTCTTTCCTTCTGAACAAGTGTTACTGTTTTCTGCACAAAAACGATTCTTGCGAAGCAATGTGAACACTTCTGCTTCCCAGGTACAGAGAAGGTGCTAGCAAGGAATTCTCTGCCTGCCTTTCCCCAGTGCTCTGCAAGCTCTCCAGGACAAGATAAAATCTGGGGCTCTGTGCTTTCTTTCCTTCTGAACAAGTGTTAGTGTTTTCTGCACAAAAGCGATTCTTGCGAAGCAATGTGAACACTTCTGCTTCCCAGACACAGAGAAGGTGCTAGCAGGGAATTCTCTGCCTGCCTTTCCCCAGTGCTCTGCAAGCTCTCCAGGACAACATAAAATCTGGGGCTCTCTGCTTTCTTTCGTTCTGAACAAGTGTTACTGTTTTCTGCACAAAAGCGATTCTGCGAAGCAATGTGAACACATCTGCTTCCCAGGCACAGAGAAGGTGCTATCAGGGAATTCTCTGCCTGCCTTTCCCCAGTGCTCTGCAAGCTCTCCAGGACAACATAAAATCTGGGGCTCTGTGCTTTCTTTCGTTCTGAACAAGTGTTACTGTTTTCTGCACAAAAGCGATTCTGCGAAGCAATGTGAACACTTCTGCTTCCCAGGCACAGAGAAGGTGCTATCAGGGAATTCTCTGCCTGCCTTTCCCCAGTGCTCTGCAAGCTCTCCAGGACAACATAAAATCTGGGGCTCTGTGCTTTCTTTCCTTCTGAACAAGTGTTACTGTTTTCTGCACAACAGCGATTCTGCAAAGCAATGTGAACACTTCTGCTTCCCAGGCACAGAGAAGGTGCTAGCAGGGAATTCTCTGCCTGCCTTTCCCCAGTGCTCTGCAAGCTCTCCAGGACAACATAAAATCTGGGGCTCTGTGCTTTCTTTCGTTCTGAACAAGTGTTACTGTTTTCTGCACAAAAGCGATTCTGCGAAGCAATGTGAACAGGCACAGAGAAGGTGCTATCAGGGAATTCTCTGCCTGCCTTTCCCCAGTGCTCTGCAAGCTCTCCAGGACAACATAGAATCTGGGGCTCTGTGCTTTCTTTCGTTCTGAACAAGTGTTAGTGTTTTCTGCACAAAAGCGATTCTGCTAAGCAATGTGAACAGGCACAGAGAAGGTGCTAGCAGGGAATTCTCTGCCTGCCTTTCCCCAGTGCTCTGCAAGCTCTCCAGGACAACAGCAAATCTGGGGCTCTGTGCTTCCTTTCCTTCTGAACAAGTGTTACTGTTTTCTGCACAAAAGCGATTCTGCGAAGCAATGTGAACACTTCTGTTTCCCAGGCACAGAGAAGGTGCTAGCAAGGAATTCTCTGCCTGCCTTTCCCCAGTGCTCTGCAAGCTCTCCAGGACAAGATAAAATCTGGGGCTCTGTGCTTTCTTTCCTTCTGAACAAGTGTTAGTGTTTTCTGCACAAAAGCGATTCTTGCGAAGCAATGTGAACACTTCTGCTTCCCAGACACAGAGAAGGTGCTAGCAGGGAATTCTCTGCCTGCCTTTCCCCAGTGCTCTGCAAGCTCTCCAGGACAACATAAAATCTGCGGCTCTCTGCTTTCTTTCGTTCTGAACAAGTGTTACTGTTTTCTGCACAAAAGCGATTCTGCGAAGCAATGTGAACACATCTGCTTCCCAGGCACAGAGAAGGTGCTAGCAAGGAATTCTCTGCCTGCCTTTCCCCAGTGCTCTGCAAGCTCTCCAGGACAACATAAAATCTGGGGCTCTGTGCTTTCTTTCGTTCTGAACAAGTGTTAGTGTTTTCTGCACAAAAGTGATTCTGCGAAGCAATGTGAACAGGGACAGAGAAGGTGCTATCAGGGAATTCTCTGCCTGCATTTCCCCAGTGCTCTGCAAGCTCTCCAGGACAACATAAAATCTGGGGCTCTGTGCTTTCTTTCCTTCTGAACAAGTGTTACTGATTTCTGCACAAAAGCGACTCTTGCGAAGCAATGTGAACACTTCTGCTTCCCAGGCACAGAGAAGGTGCTTGCAGGGAATTCTCTGCCTGCCTTTCCCCAGTGCTCTGCAAGCTCTCCAGGACAACATAGAATCTGGGGCTCTGTGCTTTCTTTCCTTCTGAACAAGTGTTAGTGTTTTCTGCACAAAAGCGATTCTTGCGAAGCAATGTGAACACTTCTGCTTCCCAGACACAGAGAAGGTGCTTGCAGGGAATTCTCTGCCTGCCTTTCCCCAGTGCTCTGCAAGCTCTCCAGGACAACATAGAATCTGGGGCTCTGTGCTTTCTTTCCTTCTGAACAAGTGTTAGTGTTTTCTGCACAAAAGCGATTCTTGCGAAGCAATGTGAACACTTCTGCTTCCCAGGCAGAGAGAAGGTGCTAGCAAGGAATTCTCTGCCTGCCTTTCCCCAGTGCTCTGCAAGCTCTCCAGGACAACATAAAATCTGCGGCTCTGTGCTTTCTTTCCTTCTGAACAAGTGTTACTGTTTTCTGCACAAAAGCGATTCTGCGAAACAATGTGAACAGGCACAGAGAAGGTGCTAGCAAGGAATTCTCTGCCTGCCTTTCCCCAGTGCTCTGCAAGCTCTCCAGGACAAGATAAAATCTGGGGCTCTGTGCTTTCTTTCCTTCTGAACAAGTGTTACTGTTTTCTGCACAAAAGCGATTCTGCGAAGCAATGTGAACAGGCACAGAGAAGGTGCTAGCAGGGAATTCTCTGCCTGCCTTTCCCCAGTGCTCTGCAAGCTCTCCAGGACAACATAGAATCTGGGGCTCTGTGCTTTCTTTCCTTCTGAACAAGTGTTACTGTTTTCTACACAAAAGCGATTCTGCGAAACAATGTGAACAGGCACAGAGAAGGTGCTATCAGGGAAACCTCTGCCTGCCTTTCCCCAGTGCTCTGCAAGCTCTCCAGGACAACATAAAATCTGGGGCTCTGTGCTTTCTTTCCTTCTGAACAAGTGTTAGTGTTTTCTGCACAAAAGCGATTCTTGCGAAGCAATGTGAACACTTCTGCTTCCCAGACACAGAGAAGGTGCTAGCAGGGAATTCTCTGCCTGCCTTTCCCCAGTGCTCTGCAAGCTCTCCAGGACAACATAAAATCTGGGGCTCTCTGCTTTCTTTCCTTCTGAACAAGTGTTACTGTTTTCTGCACAAAAGCGATTCTGCGAAGCAATGTGAACACATCTGCTTCCCAGGCACAGAGAAGGTGCTAGCAGGGAATTCTCTGCCTGCCTTTCCCCAGTGCTCTGCAAGCTCTCCAGGACAACATAAAATCTGGGGCTCTGTGCTTTCTTTCGTTCTGAACAAGTGTTACTGTTTTCTGCACAAAAGCGATTCTGCGAAGCAATGTGAACACTTCTGCTTCCCAGGCACAGAGAAGGTGCTATCAGGGAATTCTCTGCCTGCCTTTCCCCAGTGCTCTGCAAGCTCTCCAGGACAACATAAAATCTGGGGCTCTGTGCTTTCTTTCCTTCTGAACAAGTGTTACTGTTTTCTGCACAACAGCGATTCTGCAAAGCAATGTGAACACTTCTGCTTCCCAGGCACAGAGAAGGTGCTAGCAGGGAATTCTCTGCCTGCCTTTCCCCAGTGCTCTGCAAGCTCTCCAGGACAACATAAAATCTGGGGCTCTGTGCTTTCTTTCGTTCTGAACAAGTGTTACTGTTTTCTGCACAAAAGCGATTCTGCGAAGCAATGTGAACAGGCACAGAGAAGGTGCTATCAGGGAATTCTCTGCCTGCCTTTCCCCAGTGCTCTGCAAGCTCTCCAGGACAACATAGAATCTGGGGCTCTGTGCTTTCTTTCGTTCTGAACAAGTGTTAGTGTTTTCTGCACAAAAGCGATTCTGCTAAGCAATGTGAACAGGCACAGAGAAGGTGCTAGCAGGGAATTCTCTGCCTGCCTTTCCCCAGTGCTCTGCAAGCTCTCCAGGACAACAGCAAATCTGGGGCTCTGTGCTTCCTTTCCTTCTGAACAAGTGTTACTGTTTTCTGCACAAAAGCGATTCTGCGAAGCAATGTGAACACTTCTGTTTCCCAGGCACAGAGAAGGTGCTAGCAAGGAATTCTCTGCCTGCCTTTCCCCAGTGCTCTGCAAGCTCTCCAGGACAAGATAAAATCTGGGGCTCTGTGCTTTCTTTCCTTCTGAACAAGTGTTAGTGTTTTCTGCACAAAAGCGATTCTTGCGAAGCAATGTGAACACTTCTGCTTCCCAGACACAGAGAAGGTGCTAGCAGGGAATTCTCTGCCTGCCTTTCCCCAGTGCTCTGCAAGCTCTCCAGGACAACATAAAATCTGCGGCTCTCTGCTTTCTTTCGTTCTGAACAAGTGTTACTGTTTTCTGCACAAAAGCGATTCTGCGAAGCAATGTGAACACATCTGCTTCCCAGGCACAGAGAAGGTGCTAGCAAGGAATTCTCTGCCTGCCTTTCCCCAGTGCTCTGCAAGCTCTCCAGGACAACATAAAATCTGGGGCTCTGTGCTTTCTTTCCTTCTGAACAAGTGTTAGTGTTTTCTGCACAAAAGTGATTCTGCGAAGCAATGTGAACAGGGACAGAGAAGGTGCTATCAGGGAATTCTCTGCCTGCATTTCCCCAGTGCTCTGCAAGCTCTCCAGGACAACATAAAATCTGGGGCTCTGTGCTTTCTTTCCTTCTGAACAAGTGTTACTGTTTTCTGCACAAAAGCGATTCTGCGAAGCAATGTGAACAGGCACAGAGAAGGTGCTATCAGGGAATTCTTTGCCTGCCTTTCCCCAGTGCTCTGCAAGCTCTCCAGGACAACATAGAATCTGGGGCTCTGTGCTTTCTTTCCTTCTGAACAAGTGTTAGTGTTTTCTGCACAAAAGCGATTCTTGCGAAGCAATGTGAACACTTCTGCTTCCCAGGCAGAGAGAAGGTGCTAGCAAGGAATTCTCTGCCTACCTTTCCCCAGTGCTCTGCAAGCTCTCCAGGACAACATAAAATCTGGGGCTCTGTGCTTTCTTTCCTTCTGAACAAGTGTTACTGATTTCTGCACAAAAGCGACTCTTGCGAAGCAATGTGAACACTTCTGCTTCCCAGGCACAGAGAAGGTGCTTGCAGGGAATTCTCTGCCTGCCTTTCCCCAGTGCTCTGCAAGCTCTCCAGGACAACATAGAATCTGGGGCTCTGTGCTTTCTTTCCTTCTGAACAAGTGTTAGTGTTTTCTGCACAAAAGCGATTCTTGCGAAGCAATGTGAACACTTCTGCTTCCCAGGCAGAGAGAAGGTGCTAGCAAGGAATTCTCTGCCTGCCTTTCCCCAGTGCTCTGCAAGCTCTCCAGGACAACATAAAATCTGCGGCTCTGTGCTTTCTTTCCTTCTGAACAAGTGTTACTGTTTTCTGCACAAAAGCGATTCTGCGAAACAATGTGAACAGGCACAGAGAAGGTGCTAGCAAGGAATTCTCTGCCTGCCTTTCCCCAGTGCTCTGCAAGCTCTCCAGGACAAGATAAAATCTGGGGCTCTGTGCTTTCTTTCCTTCTGAACCAGTGTTACTGTTTTCTGCACAAAAGCGATTCTGCGAAGCAATGTGAACAGGCACAGAGAAGGTGCTAGCAGGGAATTCTCTGCCTGCCTTTCCCCAGTGCTCTGCAAGCTCTCCAGGACAACATAGAATCTGGGGCTCTGTGCTTTCTTTCCTTCTGAACAAGTGTTAGTGTTTTCTGCACAAAAGCGATTCTTGCGAAGCAATGTGAACACTTCTGCTTCCCAGGCACAGAGAAGGTGCTAGCAAGGAATTCTCTGCCTGCCTTTCCCCAGTGCTCTGCAAGCTCTCCAGGACAACATAAAATCTGGGGCTCTGTGCTTTCTTTCCTTCTGAACAAGTGTTAGTGTTTTCTGCACAAAAGCGATTCTGCGAAACAATGTGAACAGGCACAGAGAAGGTGCTAGCAGGGAATCCTCTGCCTGCCTTTCCCCAGTGCTCTGCAAGCTCTCCAGGACAACATAGAATCTGGGGCTCTGTGCTTTCTTTCGTTCTGAACAACTGTTACTGTTTTCTGCACAAAAGCGATTCTTGCGAAGCAATGTGAACACTTCTGCTTCCCAGGCACAGAGAAGGTGCTAGCAGGGAATTCTCTGCCTGCCTTTCCCCAGTGCTCTGCAAGCTCTCCAGGACAACATAGAATCTGGGGCTCTGTGCTTTCTTTCGTTCTGAACAAGTGTTACTGTTTTCTGCACAAAAGCGATTCTGCGAAGCAATGTGAACAGGAAGAGAGAAGGTGCTATCAGGGAATTCTCTGCCTGCCTTTCCCCAGTGCTCTGCAAGCTCTCCAGGACAACATAAAATCTGGGGCTCTGTGCTTTCTTTCCTTCTGAACAAGTGTTACTGTTTTCTGCACAAAAGCGATTCTGCGAAGCAATGTGAACACTTCTGCTTCCCAGGCACAGAGAAGGTGCTATCAGGGAATTCTCTGCCTGCCTTTCCCCAGTGCTCTGCAAGCTCTCCAGGACAACATAAAATCTGGGGCTCTGTGCTTTCTTTCCTTCTGAACAAGTGTTACTGTTTTCTGCACAAAAGCGATTCTGCAAAGCAATGTGAACACTTCTTCCCAGGCACAGAGAAGGTGCTAGCAAGGAATTCTCTGCCTGCCTTTCCCCAGTGCTCTGCAAGCTCTCCAGGACAACATAAAATCTGGGGCTCTGTGCTTTCTTTCGTTCTGAACAAGTGTTACTGTTTTCTGCACAAAAGCGATTCTTGCGAAGCAATGTGAACACTTCTGCTTCCCAGGCACAGAGAAGGTGCTAGCAAGGAATTCTCTGCCTGCCTTTCCCCAGTGCTCTGCAAGCTCTCCAGGACAACAGCAAATCTGGGGCTCTGTGCTTTCTTTCCTTCTGAACAAGTGTTACTGTTTTCTGCACAAAAGCGATTCTGCGAAGCAATGTGAACACTTCTGCTTCCCAGGCACAGAGAAGGTGCTAGCAGGGAATTCTCTGCCTGCCTTTCCCCAGTGCTCTGCAAGCTCTCCAGGACAACATAAAATCTGGGGCTCTGTGCTTTCTTTCCTTCTGAACAAGTGTTACTGATTTCTGCACAAAAGCGACTCTTGCGAAGCAATGTGAACACTTCTGCTTCCCAGGCACAGAGAAGGTGCTTGCAGGGAATTCTCTGCCTGCCTTTCCCCAGTGCTCTGCAAGCTCTCCAGGACAACATAAAATCTGCGGCTCTGTGCTTTCTTTCCTTCTGAACAAGTGTTACTGTTTTCTGCACAAAAGCGATTCTGCGAAACAATGTGAACAGGCACAGAGAAGGTGCTAGCAGGGAATTCTCTGCCTGCCTTTCCGCAGTGCTCTGCAAGCTCTCCAGGACAACATAAAATCTGCGGCTCTGTGCTTTCTTTCCTTCTGAACAAGTGTTACTGTTTTCTGCACAAAAGCGATTCTGCGAAGCAATGTGAACACATCTGCTTCCCAGGCACAGAGAAGGTGCTAGCAAGGAATTCTCTGCCTGCCTTTCCCCAGTGCTCTGCAAGCTCTCCAGGACAACATAAAATCTGGGGCTCTGTGCTTTCTTTCCTTCTGAACAAGTGTTACTGTTTTCTGCACAAAAGCGATTCTGCAAAGCAATGTGAACACTTCTGCTTCCCAGACACAGAGAAGGTGCTAGCAAGGAATTCTCTGCCTGCCTTTCCCCAGTGCTCTGCAAGCTCTCCAGGACAAGATAAAATCTGGGGCTCTGTGCTTTCTTTCCTTCTGAACAAGTGTTAGTGTTTTCTGCACAAAAGCGATTCTTGCGAAGCAATGTGAACACTTCTGCTTCCCAGGCACAGAGAAGGTGCTAGCAGGGAATTCTCTGCCTGCCTTTCCCCAGTGCTCTGCAAGCTCTCCAGGACAACATAAAATCTGCGGCTCTCTGCTTTCTTTCGTTCTGAACAAGTGTTACTGTTTTCTGCACAAAAGCGATTCTGCGAAGCAATGTGAACACATCTGCTTCCCAGGCACAGAGAAGGTGCTAGCAAGGAATTCTCTGCCTGCCTTTCCCCAGTGCTCTGCAAGCTCTCCAGGACAACATAAAATCTGGGGCTCTGTGCTTTCTTTCCTTCTGAACAAGTGTTACTGTTTTCTGCACAAAAGCGATTCTGCGAAGCAATGTGAACAGGCACAGAGAAGGTGCTATCAGGGAATTCTTTGCCTGCCTTTCCCCAGTGCTCTGCAAGCTCTCCAGGACAACATAGAATCTGGGGCTCTGTGCTTTCTTTCCTTCTGAACAAGTGTTAGTGTTTTCTGCACAAAAGCGATTCTTGCGAAGCAATGTGAACACTTCTGCTTCCCAGGCAGAGAGAAGGTGCTAGCAAGGAATTCTCTGCCTACCTTTCCCCAGTGCTCTGCAAGCTCTCCAGGACAACATAAAATCTGGGGCTCTGTGCTTTCTTTCCTTCTGAACAAGTGTTACTGATTTCTGCACAAAAGCGACTCTTGCGAAGCAATGTGAACACTTCTGCTTCCCAGGCACAGAGAAGGTGCTAGCAGGGAATTCTCTGCCTGCCTTTCCGCAGTGCTCTGCAAGCTCTCCAGGACAACATAGAATCTGGGGCTCTGTGCTTTCTTTCCTTCTGAACAACTGTTACTGTTTTCTGCACAAAAGCGATTCTTGCGAAGCAATGTGAACACTTCTGCTTCCCAGGCACAGAGAAGGTGCTAGCAGGGAATTCTCTGCCTGCCTTTCCCCAGTGCTCTGCAAGCTCTCCAGGACAACATAGAATCTGGGGTTCTGTGCTTTCTTTCGTTCTGAACAAGTGTTAGTGTTTTCTGCACAAAAGTGATTCTTGCGAAGCAATGTGAACACATCTGCTTCCCAGGCACAGAGAAGGTGCTAGCAAGGAATTCTCTGCCTGCCTTTCCCCAGTGCTCTGCAAGCTCTCCAGGACAACATAAAATCTGGGGCTCTGTGCTTTCTTTCCTTCTGAACAAGTGTTACTGTTTTCTGCACAAAAGCGATTCTGCGAAGCAATGTGAACACTTCTGCTTCCCAGGCACAGAGAAGGTGCTATCAGGGAATTCTCTGCCTGCCTTTCCCCAGTACTCTGCAAGCTCTCCAGGACAACATAAAATCTGGGGCTCTGTGCTTTCTTTCGTTCTGAACAAGTGTTACTGTTTTCTGCACAAAAGCGATTCTGCGAAGCAATGTGAACACTTCTGCTTCCCAGGCACAGAGAAGGTGCTATCAGGGAATTCTCTGCCTGCCTTTCCCCAGTGCTCTGCAAGCTCTCCAGGACAACATAAAATCTGGGGCTCTGTGCTTTCTTTCCTTCTGAACAAGTGTTACTGTTTTCTGCACAACAGCGATTCTGCAAAGCAATGTGAACACTTCTGCTTCCCAGGCACAGAGAAGGTGCTAGCAGGGAATTCTCTGCCTGCCTTTCCCCAGTGCTCTGCAAGCTCTCCAGGACAACAGCAAATCTGGGGCTCTGTGCTTTCTTTCGTTCTGAACAAGTGTTACTGTTTTCTGCACAAAAGCGATTCTGCGAAGCAATGTGAACAGGGACAGAGAAGGTGCTATCAGGGAATTCTCTGCCTGCCTTTCCCCAGTGCTCTGCAAGCTCTCCAGGACAACATAAAATCTGCGGCTCTCTGCTTTCTTTCGTTCTGAACAAGTGTTACTGTTTTCTGCACAAAAGCGATTCTGCGAAGCAATGTGAACACATCTGCTTCCCAGGCACAGAGAAGGTGCTAGCAAGGAATTCTCTGCCTGCCTTTCCCCAGTGCTCTGCAAGCTCTCCAGGACAACATAAAATCTGGGGCTCTGTGCTTTCTTTCGTTCTGAACAAGTGTTACTGTTTTCTGCAGAAAAGTAATTCTGCGAAGCAATGTGAACAGGGACAGAGAAGGTGCTATCAGGGAATTCTCTGCCTGCATTTCCCCAGTGCTCTGCAAGCTCTCCAGGACAACATAAAATCTGGGGCTCTGTGCTTTCTTTCCTTCTGAACAACTGTTAGTGTTTTCTGCACAAAAGCGATTCTTGCGAAGCAATGTGAACACTTCTGCTTCCCAGGCACAGAGAAGGTGCTAGCAAGGAATTCTCTGCCTACCTTTCCCCAGTGCTCTGCAAGCTCTCCAGGACAACATAAAATCTGCGGCTCTGTGCTTTCTCTCCTTCTGAACAAGTGTTACTGTTTTCTGCACAAAAGCGATTCTGCGAAACAATGTGAACAGGCACAGAGAAGGTGCTAGCAAGGAATTCTCTGCCTGCCTTTCCCCAGTGCTCTGCAAGCTCTCCAGGACAAGATAAAATCTGGGGCTCTGTGCTTTCTTTCCTTCTGAACAAGTGTTACTGATTCCTGCACAAAAGCGACTCTTGCGAAGCAATGTGAACACTTGTGCTTCCCAGGCACAGAGAAGGTGCTAGCAGGGAATTCTCTGCCTGCCTTTCCCCAGTGCTCTGCAAGCTCTCCAGGACAACATAAAATCTGCGGCTCTGTGCTTTCTTTCCTTCTGAACAAGTGTTACTGTTTTCTGCACAAAAGCGATTCTGCGAAACAATGTGAACAGGCACAGAGAAGGTGCTAGCAGGGAATTCTCTGCCTGCCTTTCCCCAGTGCTCTGCAAGCTCTCCAGGACAACATAAAATCTGGGGCTCTCTGCTTTCTTTCCTTCTGAACAAGTGTTACTGTTTTCTGCACAAAAGCGATTCTGCGAAGCAATGTGAACACATCTGCTTCCCAGGCACAGAGAAGGTGCTATCAGGGAATTCTCTGCCTGCCTTTCCCCAGTGCTCTGCAAGCTCTCCAGGACAACATCAAATCTGGGGCTCTGTGCTTTCTTTCGTTGTGAACAAGTGTTACTGTTTTCTGCACAAAAGCGATTCTGCGAAGCAATGTGAACACTTCTGCTTCCCAGGCACAGAGAAGGTGCTATCAGGGAATTCTCTGCCTGCCTTTCCCCAGTGCTCTGCAAGCTCTCCAGGACAACATAAAATCTGGGGCTCTGTGCTTTCTTTCCTTCTGAACAAGTGTTACTGTTTTCTGCACAACAGCGATTCTGCAAAGCAATGTGAACACTTCTGCTTCCCAGGCACAGAGAAGGTGCTAGCAGGGAATTCTCTGCCTGCCTTTCCCCAGTGCTCTGCAAGCTCTCCAGGACAACATAAAATCTGGGGCTCTGTGCTTTCTTTCGTTCTGAACAAGTGTTACTGTTTTCTGCACAAAAGCGATTCTGCGAAGCAATGTGAACACTTCTGCTTCCCAGGCACAGAGAAGGTGCTAGCAGGGAATTCTCTGCCTGCCTTTCCCCAGTGCTCTGCAAGCTCTCCAGGACAACATAAAATCTCGGGCTCTGTGCTTTCTTTCCTTCTGAACAAGTGTTACTGTTTTCTGCACAAAAGCGATTCTGCGAAGCAATGTGAACACTTCTGCTTCCCAGGCACAGAGAAGGTGCTAGCAAGGAATTCTCTGCCTGCCTTTCCCCAGTGCTCTGCAAGCTCTCCAGGACAACATAGAATCTGGGGCTCTGTGCTTTCTTTCCTTCTGAACAAGTGTTAGTGTTTTCTGCACAAAAGCGATTCTTGCGAAGCAATGTGAACACTTCTGCTTCCCAGGCAGAGAGAAGGTGCTAGCAAGGAATTCTCTGCCTACCTTTCCCCAGTGCTCTGCAAGCTCTCCAGGACAACATAAAATCTGGGGCTCTGTGCTTTCTTTCCTTCTGAACAAGTGTTACTGATTTCTGCACAAAAGCGACTCTTGCGAAGCAATGTGAACACTTCTGCTTCCCAGGCACAGAGAAGGTGCTAGCAGGGAATTCTCTGCCTGCCTTTCCGCAGTGCTCTGCAAGCTCTCCAGGACAACATAGAATCTGGGGCTCTGTGCTTTCTTTCCTTCTGAACAACTGTTACTGTTTTCTGCACAAAAGCGATTCTTGCGAAGCAATGTGAACACTTCTGCTTCCCAGGCACAGAGAAGGTGCTAGCAGGGAATTCTCTGCCTGCCTTTCCCCAGTGCTCTGCAAGCTCTCCAGGACAACATAAAATCTGCGGCTCTCTGCTTTCTTTCGTTCTGAACAAGTGTTACTGTTTTCTGCACAAAAGCGATTCTGCGAAGCAATGTGAACACATCTGCTTCCCAGGCACAGAGAAGGTGCTAGCAAGGAATTCTCTGCCTGCCTTTCCCCAGTGCTCTGCAAGCTCTCCAGGACAACATAAAATCTGGGGCTCTGTGCTTTCTTTCCTTCTGAACAAGTGTTACTGTTTTCTGCACAAAAGCGATTCTGCGAAGCAATGTGAACAGGCACAGAGAAGGTGCTATCAGGGAATTCTTTGCCTGCCTTTCCCCAGTGCTCTGCAAGCTCTCCAGGACAACATAGAATCTGGGGCTCTGTGCTTTCTTTCCTTCTGAACAAGTGTTAGTGTTTTCTGCACAAAAGCGATTCTTGCGAAGCAATGTGAACACTTCTGCTTCCCAGGCAGAGAGAAGGTGCTAGCAAGGAATTCTCTGCCTACCTTTCCCCAGTGCTCTGCAAGCTCTCCAGGACAACATAAAATCTGGGGCTCTGTGCTTTCTTTCCTTCTGAACAAGTGTTACTGATTTCTGCACAAAAGCGACTCTTGCGAAGCAATGTGAACACTTCTGCTTCCCAGGCACAGAGAAGGTGCTAGCAGGGAATTCTCTGCCTGCCTTTCCGCAGTGCTCTGCAAGCTCTCCAGGACAACATAGAATCTGGGGCTCTGTGCTTTCTTTCCTTCTGAACAACTGTTACTGTTTTCTGCACAAAAGCGATTCTTGCGAAGCAATGTGAACACTTCTGCTTCCCAGGCACAGAGAAGGTGCTAGCAGGGAATTCTCTGCCTGCCTTTCCCCAGTGCTCTGCAAGCTCTCCAGGACAACATAGAATCTGCGGCTCTGTGCTTTCTTTCGTTCTGAACAAGTGTTAGTGTTTTCTGCACAAAAGTGATTCTTGCGAAGCAATGTGAACACATCTGCTTCCCAGGCACAGAGAAGGTGCTAGCAAGGAATTCTCTGCCTGCCTTTCCCCAGTGCTCTGCAAGCTCTCCAGGACAACATAAAATCTGGGGCTCTGTGCTTTCTTTCCTTCTGAACAAGTGTTACTGTTTTCTGCACAAAAGCGATTCTGCGAAGCAATGTGAACACTTCTGCTTCCCAGGCACAGAGAAGGTGCTATCAGGGAATTCTCTGCCTGCCTTTCCCCAGTACTCTGCAAGCTCTCCAGGACAACATAAAATCTGGGGCTCTGTGCTTTCTTTCGTTCTGAACAAGTGTTACTGTTTTCTGCACAAAAGCGATTCTGCGAAGCAATGTGAACACTTCTGCTTCCCAGGCACAGAGAAGGTGCTATCAGGGAATTCTCTGCCTGCCTTTCCCCAGTGCTCTGCAAGCTCTCCAGGACAACATAAAATCTGGGGCTCTGTGCTTTCTTTCCTTCTGAACAAGTGTTACTGTTTTCTGCACAACAGCGATTCTGCAAAGCAATGTGAACACTTCTGCTTCCCAGGCACAGAGAAGGTGCTAGCAGGGAATTCTCTGCCTGCCTTTCCCCAGTGCTCTGCAAGCTCTCCAGGACAACAGCAAATCTGGGGCTCTGTGCTTTCTTTCGTTCTGAACAAGTGTTACTGTTTTCTGCACAAAAGCGATTCTGCGAAGCAATGTGAACAGGGACAGAGAAGGTGCTATCAGGGAATTCTCTGCCTGCCTTTCCCCAGTGCTCTGCAAGCTCTCCAGGACAACATAAAATCTGGGGCTCTGTGCTTTCTTTCCTTCTGAACAAGTGTTACTGTTTTCTGCACAAAAGCGATTCTGCGAAGCAATGTGAACACTTCTGCTTCCCAGGCACAGAGAAGGTGCTAGCAAGGAATTCTCTGCCTGCCTTTCCCCAGTGCTCTGCAAGCTCTCCAGGACAACATAAAATCTGCGGCTCTCTGCTTTCTTTCGTTCTGAACAAGTGTTACTGTTTTCTGCACAAAAGCGATTCTGCGAAGCAATGTGAACACATCTGCTTCCCAGGCACAGAGAAGGTGCTAGCAAGGAATTCTCTGCCTGCCTTTCCCCAGTGCTCTGCAAGCTCTCCAGGACAACATAAAATCTGGGGCTCTGTGCTTTCTTTCGTTCTGAACAAGTGTTAGTGTTTTCTGCAGAAAAGTAATTCTGCGAAGCAATGTGAACAGGGACAGAGAAGGTGCTATCAGGGAATTCTCTGCCTGCATTTCCCCAGTGCTCTGCAAGCTCTCCAGGACAAGATAAAATCTGGGGCTCTGTGCTTTCTTTCCTTCTGAACAAGTGTTAGTGTTTTCTGCACAAAAGCGATTCTTGCGAAGCAATGTGAACACTTCTGCTTCCCAGGCACAGAGAAGGTGCTAGCAAGGAATTCTCTGCCTGCCTTTCCCCAGTGCTCTGCAAGCTCTCCAGGACAAGATAAAATCTGGGGCTCTGTGCTTTCTTTCCTTCTGAACAAGTGTTACTGATTTCTGCACAAAAGCGACTCTTGCGAAGCAATGTGAACACTTGTGCTTCCCAGGCACAGAGAAGGTGCTATCAGGGAATTCTCTGCCTGCCTTTCCCCAGTGCTCTGCAAGCTCTCCAGGACAACATAAAATCTGCGGCTCTGTGCTTTCTTTCCTTCTGAACAAGTGTTACTGTTTTCTGCACAAAAGCGATTCTGCGAAACAATGTGAACAGGCACAGAGAAGGTGCTAGCAGGGAATTCTCTGCCTGCCTTTCCGCAGTGCTCTGCAAGCTCTCCAGGACAACATAGAATCTGGGGCTCTGTGCTTTCTTTCCTTCTGAACAACTGTTACTGTTTTCTGCACAAAAGCGATTCTTGCGAAGCAATGTGAACAGGCACAGAGAAGGTGCTAGCAGGGAATTCTCTGCCTGCCTTTCCCCAGTGCTCTGCAAGCTCTCCAGGACAACATAAAATCTGGGGCTCTCTGCTTTCTTTCCTTCTGAACAAGTGTTACTGTTTTCTGCACAAAAGCGATTCTGCGAAGCAATGTGAACACATCTGCTTCCCAGGCACAGAGAAGGTGCTATCAGGGAATTCTCTGCCTGCCTTTCCCCAGTGCTCTGCAAGCTCTCCAGGACAACATAGAATCTGGGGCTCTGTGCTTTCTTTCCTTCTGAACAAGTGTTAGTGTTTTCTGCACAAAAGCGATTCTTGCGAAGCAATGTGAACACTTCTGCTTCCCAGGCAGAGAGAAGGTGCTAGCAAGGAATTCTCTGCCTACCTTTCCCCAGTGCTCTGCAAGCTCTCCAGGACAACATAAAATCTGGGGCTCTGTGCTTTCTTTCCTTCTGAACAAGTGTTACTGTTTTCTGCACAACAGCGATTCTGCAAAGCAATGTGAACACTTCTGCTTCCCAGGCACAGAGAAGGTGCTAGCAGGGAATTCTCTGCCTGCCTTTCCCCAGTGCTCTGCAAGCTCTCCAGGACAACATAGAATCTGGGGCTCTGTGCTTTCTTTCGTTGTGAACAAGTGTTACTGTTTTCTGCACAAAAGCGATTCTGCGAAGCAATGTGAACACTTCTGCTTCCCAGGCACAGAGAAGGTGCTATCAGGGAATTCTCTGCCTGCCTTTCCCCAGTGCTCTGCAAGCTCTCCAGGACAACATAAAATCTGGGGCTCTGTGCTTTCTTTCCTTCTGAACAAGTGTTACTGTTTTCTGCACAACAGCGATTCTGCAAAGCAATGTGAACACTTCTGCTTCCCAGGCACAGAGAAGGTGCTAGCAGGGAATTCTCTGCCTGCCTTTCCCCAGTGCTCTGCAAGCTCTCCAGGACAACATAAAATCTGGGGCTCTGTGCTTTCTTTCGTTCTGAACAAGTGTTACTGTTTTCTGCACAAAAGCGATTCTGCGAAGCAATGTGAACACTTCTGCTTCCCAGGCACAGAGAAGGTGCTAGCAGGGAATTCTCTGCCTGCCTTTCCCCAGTGCTCTGCAAGCTCTCCAGGACAACATAAAATCTCGGGCTCTGTGCTTTCTTTCCTTCTGAACAAGTGTTACTGTTTTCTGCACAAAAGCGATTCTGCGAAGCAATGTGAACACTTCTGCTTCCCAGGCACAGAGAAGGTGCTAGCAAGGAATTCTCTGCCTGCCTTTCCCCAGTGCTCTGCAAGCTCTCCAGGACAACATAGAATCTGGGGCTCTGTGCTTTCTTTCCTTCTGAACAAGTGTTAGTGTTTTCTGCACAAAAGCGATTCTTGCGAAGCAATGTGAACACTTCTGCTTCCCAGGCAGAGAGAAGGTGCTAGCAAGGAATTCTCTGCCTACCTTTCCCCAGTGCTCTGCAAGCTCTCCAGGACAACATAAAATCTGGGGCTCTGTGCTTTCTTTCCTTCTGAACAAGTGTTACTGATTTCTGCACAAAAGCGACTCTTGCGAAGCAATGTGAACACTTCTGCTTCCCAGGCACAGAGAAGGTGCTAGCAGGGAATTCTCTGCCTGCCTTTCCGCAGTGCTCTGCAAGCTCTCCAGGACAACATAGAATCTGGGGCTCTGTGCTTTCTTTCCTTCTGAACAACTGTTACTGTTTTCTGCACAAAAGCGATTCTTGCGAAGCAATGTGAACACTTCTGCTTCCCAGGCACAGAGAAGGTGCTAGCAGGGAATTCTCTGCCTGCCTTTCCCCAGTGCTCTGCAAGCTCTCCAGGACAACATAAAATCTGCGGCTCTCTGCTTTCTTTCGTTCTGAACAAGTGTTACTGTTTTCTGCACAAAAGCGATTCTGCGAAGCAATGTGAACACATCTGCTTCCCAGGCACAGAGAAGGTGCTAGCAAGGAATTCTCTGCCTGCCTTTCCCCAGTGCTCTGCAAGCTCTCCAGGACAACATAAAATCTGGGGCTCTGTGCTTTCTTTCCTTCTGAACAAGTGTTACTGTTTTCTGCACAAAAGCGATTCTGCGAAGCAATGTGAACAGGCACAGAGAAGGTGCTATCAGGGAATTCTTTGCCTGCCTTTCCCCAGTGCTCTGCAAGCTCTCCAGGACAACATAGAATCTGGGGCTCTGTGCTTTCTTTCCTTCTGAACAAGTGTTAGTGTTTTCTGCACAAAAGCGATTCTTGCGAAGCAATGTGAACACTTCTGCTTCCCAGGCAGAGAGAAGGTGCTAGCAAGGAATTCTCTGCCTACCTTTCCCCAGTGCTCTGCAAGCTCTCCAGGACAACATAAAATCTGGGGCTCTGTGCTTTCTTTCCTTCTGAACAAGTGTTACTGATTTCTGCACAAAAGCGACTCTTGCGAAGCAATGTGAACACTTCTGCTTCCCAGGCACAGAGAAGGTGCTAGCAGGGAATTCTCTGCCTGCCTTTCCGCAGTGCTCTGCAAGCTCTCCAGGACAACATAGAATCTGGGGCTCTGTGCTTTCTTTCCTTCTGAACAACTGTTACTGTTTTCTGCACAAAAGCGATTCTTGCGAAGCAATGTGAACACTTCTGCTTCCCAGGCACAGAGAAGGTGCTAGCAGGGAATTCTCTGCCTGCCTTTCCCCAGTGCTCTGCAAGCTCTCCAGGACAACATAGAATCTGCGGCTCTGTGCTTTCTTTCGTTCTGAACAAGTGTTAGTGTTTTCTGCACAAAAGTGATTCTTGCGAAGCAATGTGAACACATCTGCTTCCCAGGCACAGAGAAGGTGCTAGCAAGGAATTCTCTGCCTGCCTTTCCCCAGTGCTCTGCAAGCTCTCCAGGACAACATAAAATCTGGGGCTCTGTGCTTTCTTTCCTTCTGAACAAGTGTTACTGTTTTCTGCACAAAAGCGATTCTGCGAAGCAATGTGAACACTTCTGCTTCCCAGGCACAGAGAAGGTGCTATCAGGGAATTCTCTGCCTGCCTTTCCCCAGTACTCTGCAAGCTCTCCAGGACAACATAAAATCTGGGGCTCTGTGCTTTCTTTCGTTCTGAACAAGTGTTACTGTTTTCTGCACAAAAGCGATTCTGCGAAGCAATGTGAACACTTCTGCTTCCCAGGCACAGAGAAGGTGCTATCAGGGAATTCTCTGCCTGCCTTTCCCCAGTGCTCTGCAAGCTCTCCAGGACAACATAAAATCTGGGGCTCTGTGCTTTCTTTCCTTCTGAACAAGTGTTACTGTTTTCTGCACAACAGCGATTCTGCAAAGCAATGTGAACACTTCTGCTTCCCAGGCACAGAGAAGGTGCTAGCAGGGAATTCTCTGCCTGCCTTTCCCCAGTGCTCTGCAAGCTCTCCAGGACAACAGCAAATCTGGGGCTCTGTGCTTTCTTTCGTTCTGAACAAGTGTTACTGTTTTCTGCACAAAAGCGATTCTGCGAAGCAATGTGAACAGGGACAGAGAAGGTGCTATCAGGGAATTCTCTGCCTGCCTTTCCCCAGTGCTCTGCAAGCTCTCCAGGACAACATAAAATCTGGGGCTCTGTGCTTTCTTTCCTTCTGAACAAGTGTTACTGTTTTCTGCACAAAAGCGATTCTGCGAAGCAATGTGAACACTTCTGCTTCCCAGGCACAGAGAAGGTGCTAGCAAGGAATTCTCTGCCTGCCTTTCCCCAGTGCTCTGCAAGCTCTCCAGGACAACATAAAATCTGCGGCTCTCTGCTTTCTTTCGTTCTGAACAAGTGTTACTGTTTTCTGCACAAAAGCGATTCTGCGAAGCAATGTGAACACATCTGCTTCCCAGGCACAGAGAAGGTGCTAGCAAGGAATTCTCTGCCTGCCTTTCCCCAGTGCTCTGCAAGCTCTCCAGGACAACATAAAATCTGGGGCTCTGTGCTTTCTTTCGTTCTGAACAAGTGTTAGTGTTTTCTGCAGAAAAGTAATTCTGCGAAGCAATGTGAACAGGGACAGAGAAGGTGCTATCAGGGAATTCTCTGCCTGCATTTCCCCAGTGCTCTGCAAGCTCTCCAGGACAAGATAAAATCTGGGGCTCTGTGCTTTCTTTCCTTCTGAACAAGTGTTAGTGTTTTCTGCACAAAAGCGATTCTTGCGAAGCAATGTGAACACTTCTGCTTCCCAGGCACAGAGAAGGTGCTAGCAAGGAATTCTCTGCCTGCCTTTCCCCAGTGCTCTGCAAGCTCTCCAGGACAAGATAAAATCTGGGGCTCTGTGCTTTCTTTCCTTCTGAACAAGTGTTACTGATTTCTGCACAAAAGCGACTCTTGCGAAGCAATGTGAACACTTGTGCTTCCCAGGCACAGAGAAGGTGCTATCAGGGAATTCTCTGCCTGCCTTTCCCCAGTGCTCTGCAAGCTCTCCAGGACAACATAAAATCTGCGGCTCTGTGCTTTCTTTCCTTCTGAACAAGTGTTACTGTTTTCTGCACAAAAGCGATTCTGCGAAACAATGTGAACAGGCACAGAGAAGGTGCTAGCAGGGAATTCTCTGCCTGCCTTTCCGCAGTGCTCTGCAAGCTCTCCAGGACAACATAGAATCTGGGGCTCTGTGCTTTCTTTCCTTCTGAACAACTGTTACTGTTTTCTGCACAAAAGCGATTCTTGCGAAGCAATGTGAACAGGCACAGAGAAGGTGCTAGCAGGGAATTCTCTGCCTGCCTTTCCCCAGTGCTCTGCAAGCTCTCCAGGACAACATAAAATCTGGGGCTCTCTGCTTTCTTTCCTTCTGAACAAGTGTTACTGTTTTCTGCACAAAAGCGATTCTGCGAAGCAATGTGAACACATCTGCTTCCCAGGCACAGAGAAGGTGCTATCAGGGAATTCTCTGCCTGCCTTTCCCCAGTGCTCTGCAAGCTCTCCAGGACAACATCAAATCTGGGGCTCTGTGCTTTCTTTCGTTGTGAACAAGTGTTACTGTTTTCTGCACAAAAGCGATTCTGAGAAGCAATGTGAACACTTCTGCTTCCCAGGCACAGAGAAGGTGCTATCAGGGAATTCTCTGCCTGCCTTTCCCCAGTGCTCTGCAAGCTCTCCAGGACAACATAAAATCTGGGGCTCTGTGCTTTCTTTCCTTCTGAACAAGTGTTACTGTTTTCTGCACAACAGCGATTCTGCAAAGCAATGTGAACACTTCTGCTTCCCAGGCACAGAGAAGGTGCTAGCAGGGAATTCTCTGCCTGCCTTTCCCCAGTGCTCTGCAAGCTCTCCAGGACAACATAGAATCTGGGGCTCTGTGCTTTCTTTCGTTCTGAACAAGTGTTACTGTTTTCTGCACAAAAGCGATTCTGCGAAGCAATGTGAACACTTCTGCTTCCCAGGCACAGAGAAGGTGCTAGCAGGGAATTCTCTGCCTGCCTTTCCCCAGTGCTCTGCAAGCTCTCCAGGACAACATAAAATCTCGGGCTCTGTGCTTTCTTTCCTTCTGAACAAGTGTTACTGTTTTCTGCACAAAAGCGATTCTGCGAAGCAATGTGAACACTTCTGCTTCCCAGGCACAGAGAAGGTGCTAGCAAGGAATTCTCTGCCTGCCTTTCCCCAGTGCTCTGCAAGCTCTCCAGGACAACATAAAATCTCGGGCTCTGTGCTTTCTTTCCTTCTGAACAAGTGTTAGTGTTTTCTGCACAAAAGCGATTCTTGCGAAGCAATGTGAACACTTCTGCTTCCCAGACACAGAGAAGGTGCTAGCAGGGAATTCTCTGCCTGCCTTTCCCCAGTGCTCTGCAAGCTCTCCAGGACAACATAAAATCTGGGGCTCTCTGCTTTCTTTCGTTCTGAACAAGTGTTACTGTTTTCTGCACAAAAGTGATTCTTGCGAAGCAATGTGAACACATCTGCTTCCCAGGCACAGAGAAGGTGCTAGCAAGGAATTCTCTGCCTGCCTTTCCCCAGTGCTCTGCAAGCTCTCCAGGACAACATAAAATCTGGGGCTCTGTGCTTTCTTTCCTTCTGAACAAGTGTTACTGTTTTCTGCACAAAAGCGATTCTGCGAAGCAATGTGAACACTTCTGCTTCCCAGGCACAGAGAAGGTGCTAGCAAGGAATTCTCTGCCTGCCTTTCCCCAGTGCTCTGCAAGCTCTCCAGGACAACATAAAATCTGGGGCTCTGTGCTTTCTTTCCTTCTGAACAAGTGTTACTGTTTTCTGCACAAAAACGATTCTTGCGAAGCAATGTGAACACTTCTGCTTCCCAGGTACAGAGAAGGTGCTAGCAAGGAATTCTCTGCCTGCCTTTCCCCAGTGCTCTGCAAGCTCTCCAGGACAAGATAAAATCTGGGGCTCTGTGCTTTCATTCCTTCTGAACAAGTGTTAGTGTTTTCTGCACAAAAGCGATTCTTGCGAAGCAATGTGAACACTTCTGCTTCCCAGACACAGAGAAGGTGCTAGCAGGGAATTCTCTGCCTGCCTTTCCCCAGTGCTCTGCAAGCTCTCCAGGACAACATAAAATCTGGGGCTCTCTGCTTTCTTTCGTTCTGAACAAGTGTTACTGTTTTCTGCACAAAAGCGATTCTGCGAAGCAATGTGAACACATCTGCTTCCCAGGCACAGAGAAGGTGCTATCAGGGAATTCTCTGCCTGCCTTTCCCCAGTGCTCTGCAAGCTCTCCAGGACAACATAAAATCTGGGGCTCTGTGCTTTCTTTCGTTCTGAACAAGTGTTACTGTTTTCTGCACAAAAGCGATTCTGCGAAGCAATGTGAACACTTCTGCTTCCCAGGCACAGAGAAGGTGCTATCAGGGAATTCTCTGCCTGCCTTTCCCCAGTGCTCTGCAAGCTCTCCAGGACAACATAAAATCTGGGGCTCTGTGCTTTCTTTCCTTCTGAACAAGTGTTACTGTTTTCTGCACAACAGCGATTCTGCAAAGCAATGTGAACACTTCTGCTTCCCAGGCACAGAGAAGGTGCTAGCAGGGAATTCTCTGCCTGCCTTTCCCCAGTGCTCTGCAAGCTCTCCAGGACAACATAAAATCTGGGGCTCTGTGCTTTCTTTCGTTCTGAACAAGTGTTACTGTTTTCTGCACAAAAGCGATTCTGCGAAGCAATGTGAACAGGCACAGAGAAGGTGCTATCAGGGAATTCTCTGCCTGCCTTTCCCCAGTGCTCTGCAAGCTCTCCAGGACAACATAGAATCTGGGGCTCTGTGCTTTCTTTCGTTCTGAACAAGTGTTAGTGTTTTCTGCACAAAAGCGATTCTGCTAAGCAATGTGAACAGGCACAGAGAAGGTGCTAGCAGGGAATTCTCTGCCTGCCTTTCCCCAGTGCTCTGCAAGCTCTCCAGGACAACAGCAAATCTGGGGCTCTGTGCTTCCTTTCCTTCTGAACAAGTGTTACTGTTTTCTGCACAAAAGCGATTCTGCGAAGCAATGTGAACACTTCTGTTTCCCAGGCACAGAGAAGGTGCTAGCAAGGAATTCTCTGCCTGCCTTTCCCCAGTGCTCTGCAAGCTCTCCAGGACAAGATAAAATCTGGGGCTCTGTGCTTTCTTTCCTTCTGAACAAGTGTTAGTGTTTTCTGCACAAAAGCGATTCTTGCGAAGCAATGTGAACACCTCTGCTTCCCAGACACAGAGAAGGTGCTAGCAGGGAATTCTCTGCCTGCCTTTCCCCAGTGCTCTGCAAGCTCTCCAGGACAACATAAAATCTGCGGCTCTCTGCTTTCTTTCGTTCTGAACAAGTGTTACTGTTTTCTGCACAAAAGCGATTCTGCGAAGCAATGTGAACACATCTGCTTCCCAGGCACAGAGAAGGTGCTAGCAAGGAATTCTCTGCCTGCCTTTCCCCAGTGCTCTGCAAGCTCTCCAGGACAACATAAAATCTGGGGCTCTGTGCTTTCTTTCGTTCTGAACAAGTGTTAGTGTTTTCTGCACAAAAGTGATTCTGCGAAGCAATGTGAACAGGGACAGAGAAGGTGCTATCAGGGAATTCTCTGCCTGCATTTCCCCAGTGCTCTGCAAGCTCTCCAGGACAACATAAAATCTGGGGCTCTGTGCTTTCTTTCCTTCTGAACAAGTGTTACTGATTTCTGCACAAAAGCGACTCTTGCGAAGCAATGTGAACACTTCTGCTTCCCAGGCACAGAGAAGGTGCTTGCAGGGAATTCTCTGCCTGCCTTTCCCCAGTGCTCTGCAAGCTCTCCAGGACAACATAGAATCTGGGGCTCTGTGCTTTCTTTCCTTCTGAACAAGTGTTAGTGTTTTCTGCACAAAAGCGATTCTTGCGAAGCAATGTGAACACTTCTGCTTCCCAGACACAGAGAAGGTGCTAGCAGGGAATTCTCTGCCTGCCTTTCCCCAGTGCTCTGCAAGCTCTCCAGGACAACATAAAATCTGCGGCTCTCTGCTTTCTTTCGTTCTGAACAAGTGTTACTGTTTTCTGCACAAAAGCGATTCTGCGAAGCAATGTGAACACATCTGCTTCCCAGGCACAGAGAAGGTGCTAGCAAGGAATTCTCTGCCTGCCTTTCCCCAGTGCTCTGCAAGCTCTCCAGGACAACATAAAATCTGGGGCTCTGTGCTTTCTTTCGTTCTGAACAAGTGTTAGTGTTTTCTGCACAAAAGTGATTCTGCGAAGCAATGTGAACAGGGACAGAGAAGGTGCTATCAGGGAATTCTCTGCCTGCATTTCCCCAGTGCTCTGCAAGCTCTCCAGGACAACATAAAATCTGGGGCTCTGTGCTTTCTTTCCTTCTGAACAAGTGTTACTGTTTTCTGCACAAAAGCGATTCTGCGAAGCAATGTGAACAGGCACAGAGAAGGTGCTATCAGGGAATTCTTTGCCTGCCTTTCCCCAGTGCTCTGCAAGCTCTCCAGGACAACATAGAATCTGGGGCTCTGTGCTTTCTTTCCTTCTGAACAAGTGTTAGTGTTTTCTGCACAAAAGCGATTCTTGCGAAGCAATGTGAACACTTCTGCTTCCCAGGCAGAGAGAAGGTGCTAGCAAGGAATTCTCTGCCTACCTTTCCCCAGTGCTCTGCAAGCTCTCCAGGACAACATAAAATCTGGGGCTCTGTGCTTTCTTTCCTTCTGAACAAGTGTTACTGATTTCTGCACAAAAGCGACTCTTGCGAAGCAATGTGAACACTTCTGCTTCCCAGGCACAGAGAAGGTGCTTGCAGGGAATTCTCTGCCTGCATTTCCCCAGTGCTCTGCAAGCTCTCCAGGACAAGATAAAATCTGGGGCTCTGTGCTTTCTTTCCTTCTGAACAAGTGTTAGTGTTTTCTGCACAAAAGCGATTCTTGCGAAGCAATGTGAACACTTCTGCTTCCCAGGCACAGAGAAGGTGCTAGCAAGGAATTCTCTGCCTGCCTTTCCCCAGTGCTCTGCAAGCTCTCCAGGACAAGATAAAATCTGGGGCTCTGTGCTTTCTTTCCTTCTGAACAAGTGTTACTGATTTCTGCACAAAAGCGACTCTTGCGAAGCAATGTGAACACTTGTGCTTCCCAGGCACAGAGAAGGTGCTATCAGGGAATTCTCTGCCTGCCTTTCCCCAGTGCTCTGCAAGCTCTCCAGGACAACATAAAATCTGCGGCTCTGTGCTTTCTTTCCTTCTGAACAAGTGTTACTGTTTTCTGCACAAAAGCGATTCTGCGAAACAATGTGAACAGGCACAGAGAAGGTGCTAGCAGGGAATTCTCTGCCTGCCTTTCCGCAGTGCTCTGCAAGCTCTCCAGGACAACATAGAATCTGGGGCTCTGTGCTTTCTTTCCTTCTGAACAACTGTTACTGTTTTCTGCACAAAAGCGATTCTTGCGAAGCAATGTGAACAGGCACAGAGAAGGTGCTAGCAGGGAATTCTCTGCCTGCCTTTCCCCAGTGCTCTGCAAGCTCTCCAGGACAACATAAAATCTGGGGCTCTCTGCTTTCTTTCCTTCTGAACAAGTGTTACTGTTTTCTGCACAAAAGCGATTCTGCGAAGCAATGTGAACACATCTGCTTCCCAGGCACAGAGAAGGTGCTATCAGGGAATTCTCTGCCTGCCTTTCCCCAGTGCTCTGCAAGCTCTCCAGGACAACATCAAATCTGGGGCTCTGTGCTTTCTTTCGTTGTGAACAAGTGTTACTGTTTTCTGCACAAAAGCGATTCTGCGAAGCAATGTGAACACTTCTGCTTCCCAGGCACAGAGAAGGTGCTATCAGGGAATTCTCTGCCTGCCTTTCCCCAGTGCTCTGCAAGCTCTCCAGGACAACATAAAATCTGGGGCTCTGTGCTTTCTTTCCTTCTGAACAAGTGTTACTGTTTTCTGCACAACAGCGATTCTGCAAAGCAATGTGAACACTTCTGCTTCCCAGGCACAGAGAAGGTGCTAGCAGGGAATTCTCTGCCTGCCTTTCCCCAGTGCTCTGCAAGCTCTCCAGGACAACATAGAATCTGGGGCTCTGTGCTTTCTTTCGTTCTGAACAAGTGTTACTGTTTTCTGCACAAAAGCGATTCTGCGAAGCAATGTGAACACTTCTGCTTCCCAGGCACAGAGAAGGTGCTAGCAGGGAATTCTCTGCCTGCCTTTCCCCAGTGCTCTGCAAGCTCTCCAGGACAACATAAAATCTCGGGCTCTGTGCTTTCTTTCCTTCTGAACAAGTGTTACTGTTTTCTGCACAAAAGCGATTCTGCGAAGCAATGTGAACACTTCTGCTTCCCAGGCACAGAGAAGGTGCTAGCAAGGAATTCTCTGCCTGCCTTTCCCCAGTGCTCTGCAAGCTCTCCAGGACAACATAAAATCTCGGGCTCTGTGCTTTCTTTCCTTCTGAACAAGTGTTAGTGTTTTCTGCACAAAAGCGATTCTTGCGAAGCAATGTGAACACTTCTGCTTCCCAGACACAGAGAAGGTGCTAGCAGGGAATTCTCTGCCTGCCTTTCCCCAGTGCTCTGCAAGCTCTCCAGGACAACATAAAATCTGGGGCTCTCTGCTTTCTTTCGTTCTGAACAAGTGTTACTGTTTTCTGCACAAAAGTGATTCTTGCGAAGCAATGTGAACACATCTGCTTCCCAGGCACAGAGAAGGTGCTAGCAAGGAATTCTCTGCCTGCCTTTCCCCAGTGCTCTGCAAGCTCTCCAGGACAACATAAAATCTGGGGCTCTGTGCTTTCTTTCCTTCTGAACAAGTGTTACTGTTTTCTGCACAAAAGCGATTCTGCGAAGCAATGTGAACACTTCTGCTTCCCAGGCACAGAGAAGGTGCTAGCAAGGAATTCTCTGCCTGCCTTTCCCCAGTGCTCTGCAAGCTCTCCAGGACAACATAAAATCTGGGGCTCTGTGCTTTCTTTCCTTCTGAACAAGTGTTACTGTTTTCTGCACAAAAACGATTCTTGCGAAGCAATGTGAACACTTCTGCTTCCCAGGTACAGAGAAGGTGCTAGCAAGGAATTCTCTGCCTGCCTTTCCCCAGTGCTCTGCAAGCTCTCCAGGACAAGATAAAATCTGGGGCTCTGTGCTTTCATTCCTTCTGAACAAGTGTTAGTGTTTTCTGCACAAAAGCGATTCTTGCGAAGCAATGTGAACACTTCTGCTTCCCAGACACAGAGAAGGTGCTAGCAGGGAATTCTCTGCCTGCCTTTCCCCAGTGCTCTGCAAGCTCTCCAGGACAACATAAAATCTGGGGCTCTCTGCTTTCTTTCGTTCTGAACAAGTGTTACTGTTTTCTGCACAAAAGCGATTCTGCGAAGCAATGTGAACACATCTGCTTCCCAGGCACAGAGAAGGTGCTATCAGGGAATTCTCTGCCTGCCTTTCCCCAGTGCTCTGCAAGCTCTCCAGGACAACATAAAATCTGGGGCTCTGTGCTTTCTTTCGTTCTGAACAAGTGTTACTGTTTTCTGCACAAAAGCGATTCTGCGAAGCAATGTGAACACTTCTGCTTCCCAGGCACAGAGAAGGTGCTATCAGGGAATTCTCTGCCTGCCTTTCCCCAGTGCTCTGCAAGCTCTCCAGGACAACATAAAATCTGGGGCTCTGTGCTTTCTTTCCTTCTGAACAAGTGTTACTGTTTTCTGCACAACAGCGATTCTGCAAAGCAATGTGAACACTTCTGCTTCCCAGGCACAGAGAAGGTGCTAGCAGGGAATTCTCTGCCTGCCTTTCCCCAGTGCTCTGCAAGCTCTCCAGGACAACATAAAATCTGGGGCTCTGTGCTTTCTTTCGTTCTGAACAAGTGTTACTGTTTTCTGCACAAAAGCGATTCTGCGAAGCAATGTGAACAGGCACAGAGAAGGTGCTATCAGGGAATTCTCTGCCTGCCTTTCCCCAGTGCTCTGCAAGCTCTCCAGGACAACATAGAATCTGGGGCTCTGTGCTTTCTTTCGTTCTGAACAAGTGTTAGTGTTTTCTGCACAAAAGCGATTCTGCTAAGCAATGTGAACAGGCACAGAGAAGGTGCTAGCAGGGAATTCTCTGCCTGCCTTTCCCCAGTGCTCTGCAAGCTCTCCAGGACAACAGCAAATCTGGGGCTCTGTGCTTCCTTTCCTTCTGAACAAGTGTTACTGTTTTCTGCACAAAAGCGATTCTGCGA
Source organism: Strix aluco (assembly GCF_031877795.1). NCBI lineage: Eukaryota > Metazoa > Chordata > Aves > Strigiformes > Strigidae > Strix > Strix aluco. The sequence continues at coordinate 1,816,794 of NC_133966.1, forward strand.
AGCAATGTGAACACTTCTGTTTCCCAGGCACAGAGAAGGTGCTAGCAAGGAATTCTCTGCCTGCCTTTCCCCAGTGCTCTGCAAGCTCTCCAGGACAAGATAAAATCTGGGGCTCTGTGCTTTCTTTCCTTCTGAACAAGTGTTAGTGTTTTCTGCACAAAAGCGATTCTTGCGAAGCAATGTGAACACCTCTGCTTCCCAGACACAGAGAAGGTGCTAGCAGGGAATTCTCTGCCTGCCTTTCCCCAGTGCTCTGCAAGCTCTCCAGGACAACATAAAATCTGCGGCTCTCTGCTTTCTTTCGTTCTGAACAAGTGTTACTGTTTTCTGCACAAAAGCGATTCTGCGAAGCAATGTGAACACATCTGCTTCCCAGGCACAGAGAAGGTGCTAGCAAGGAATTCTCTGCCTGCCTTTCCCCAGTGCTCTGCAAGCTCTCCAGGACAACATAAAATCTGGGGCTCTGTGCTTTCTTTCGTTCTGAACAAGTGTTAGTGTTTTCTGCACAAAAGTGATTCTGCGAAGCAATGTGAACAGGGACAGAGAAGGTGCTATCAGGGAATTCTCTGCCTGCATTTCCCCAGTGCTCTGCAAGCTCTCCAGGACAACATAAAATCTGGGGCTCTGTGCTTTCTTTCCTTCTGAACAAGTGTTACTGATTTCTGCACAAAAGCGACTCTTGCGAAGCAATGTGAACACTTCTGCTTCCCAGGCACAGAGAAGGTGCTTGCAGGGAATTCTCTGCCTGCCTTTCCCCAGTGCTCTGCAAGCTCTCCAGGACAACATAGAATCTGGGGCTCTGTGCTTTCTTTCCTTCTGAACAAGTGTTAGTGTTTTCTGCACAAAAGCGATTCTTGCGAAGCAATGTGAACACTTCTGCTTCCCAGACACAGAGAAGGTGCTAGCAGGGAATTCTCTGCCTGCCTTTCCCCAGTGCTCTGCAAGCTCTCCAGGACAACATAAAATCTGCGGCTCTCTGCTTTCTTTCGTTCTGAACAAGTGTTACTGTTTTCTGCACAAAAGCGATTCTGCGAAGCAATGTGAACACATCTGCTTCCCAGGCACAGAGAAGGTGCTAGCAAGGAATTCTCTGCCTGCCTTTCCCCAGTGCTCTGCAAGCTCTCCAGGACAACATAAAATCTGGGGCTCTGTGCTTTCTTTCGTTCTGAACAAGTGTTAGTGTTTTCTGCACAAAAGTGATTCTGCGAAGCAATGTGAACAGGGACAGAGAAGGTGCTATCAGGGAATTCTCTGCCTGCATTTCCCCAGTGCTCTGCAAGCTCTCCAGGACAACATAAAATCTGGGGCTCTGTGCTTTCTTTCCTTCTGAACAAGTGTTACTGTTTTCTGCACAAAAGCGATTCTGCGAAGCAATGTGAACAGGCACAGAGAAGGTGCTATCAGGGAATTCTTTGCCTGCCTTTCCCCAGTGCTCTGCAAGCTCTCCAGGACAACATAGAATCTGGGGCTCTGTGCTTTCTTTCCTTCTGAACAAGTGTTAGTGTTTTCTGCACAAAAGCGATTCTTGCGAAGCAATGTGAACACTTCTGCTTCCCAGGCAGAGAGAAGGTGCTAGCAAGGAATTCTCTGCCTACCTTTCCCCAGTGCTCTGCAAGCTCTCCAGGACAACATAAAATCTGGGGCTCTGTGCTTTCTTTCCTTCTGAACAAGTGTTACTGATTTCTGCACAAAAGCGACTCTTGCGAAGCAATGTGAACACTTCTGCTTCCCAGGCACAGAGAAGGTGCTTGCAGGGAATTCTCTGCCTGCCTTTCCCCAGTGCTCTGCAAGCTCTCCAGGACAACATAGAATCTGGGGCTCTGTGCTTTCTTTCCTTCTGAACAAGTGTTAGTGTTTTCTGCACAAAAGCGATTCTTGCGAAGCAATGTGAACACTTCTGCTTCCCAGGCAGAGAGAAGGTGCTAGCAAGGAATTCTCTGCCTGCCTTTCCCCAGTGCTCTGCAAGCTCTCCAGGACAACATAAAATCTGCGGCTCTGTGCTTTCTTTCCTTCTGAACAAGTGTTACTGTTTTCTGCACAAAAGCGATTCTGCGAAACAATGTGAACAGGCACAGAGAAGGTGCTAGCAAGGAATTCTCTGCCTGCCTTTCCCCAGTGCTCTGCAAGCTCTCCAGGACAAGATAAAATCTGGGGCTCTGTGCTTTCTTTCCTTCTGAACAAGTGTTACTGTTTTCTGCACAAAAGCGATTCTGCGAAGCAATGTGAACAGGCACAGAGAAGGTGCTAGCAGGGAATTCTCTGCCTGCCTTTCCCCAGTGCTCTGCAAGCTCTCCAGGACAACATAGAATCTGGGGCTCTGTGCTTTATTTCCTTCTGAACAAGTGTTAGTGTTTTCTGCACAAAAGCGATTCTTGCGAAGCAATGTGAACACTTCTGCTTCCCAGGCACAGAGAAGGTGCTAGCAAGGAATTCTCTGCCTGCCTTTCCCCAGTGCTCTGCAAGCTCTCCAGGACAACATAGAATCTGGGGCTCTGTGCTATCTTTCCTTCTGAACAACTGTTAGTGTTTTCTGCACAAAAGCGATTCTTGCGAAGCAATGTGAACACTTCTGCTTCCCAGGCACAGAGAAGGTGCTAGCAGGGAATTCTCTGCCTGCCTTTCCCCAGTGCTCTGCAAGCTCTCCAGGACAAGATAAAATCTGGGGCTCTGTGCTTTCTTTCCTTCTGAACAAGTGTTAGTGTTTTCTGCACAAAAGCGATTCTTGCGAAGCAATGTGAACACTTCTGTTTCCCAGGCACAGAGAAGGTGCTAGCAAGGAATTCTCTGCCTGCCTTTCCCCAGTGCTCTGCAAGCTCTCCAGGACAAGATAAAATCTGGGGCTCTGTGCTTTCTTTCCTTCTGAACAAGTGTTAGTGTTTTCTGCACAAAAGCGATTCTTGCGAAGCAATGTGAACACTTCTGCTTCCCAGACACAGAGAAGGTGCTAGCAGGGAATTCTCTGCCTGCCTTTCCCCAGTGCTCTGCAAGCTCTCCAGGACAACATAAAATCTGCGGCTCTCTGCTTTCTTTCGTTCTGAACAAGTGTTACTGTTTTCTGCACAAAAGCGATTCTGCGAAGCAATGTGAACACATCTGCTTCCCAGGCACAGAGAAGGTGCTAGCAAGGAATTCTCTGCCTGCCTTTCCCCAGTGCTCTGCAAGCTCTCCAGGACAACATAAAATCTGGGGCTCTGTGCTTTCTTTCGTTCTGAACAAGTGTTAGTGTTTTCTGCACAAAAGTGATTCTGCGAAGCAATGTGAACAGGGACAGAGAAGGTGCTATCAGGGAATTCTCTGCCTGCATTTCCCCAGTGCTCTGCAAGCTCTCCAGGACAACATAAAATCTGGGGCTCTGTGCTTTCTTTCCTTCTGAACAAGTGTTACTGATTTCTGCACAAAAGCGACTCTTGCGAAGCAATGTGAACACTTCTGCTTCCCAGGCACAGAGAAGGTGCTTGCAGGGAATTCTCTGCCTGCCTTTCCCCAGTGCTCTGCAAGCTCTCCAGGACAACATAGAATCTGGGGCTCTGTGTTTTCTTTCCTTCTGAACAAGTGTTAGTGTTTTCTGCACAAAAGCGATTCTTGCGAAGCAATGTGAACACTTCTGCTTCCCAGACACAGAGAAGGTGCTAGCAGGGAATTCTCTGCCTGCCTTTCCCCAGTGCTCTGCAAGCTCTCCAGGACAACATAAAATCTGCGGCTCTCTGCTTTCTTTCGTTCTGAACAAGTGTTACTGTTTTCTGCACAAAAGCGATTCTGCGAAGCAATGTGAACACATCTGCTTCCCAGGCACAGAGAAGGTGCTAGCAAGGAATTCTCTGCCTGCCTTTCCCCAGTGCTCTGCAAGCTCTCCAGGACAACATAAAATCTGGGGCTCTGTGCTTTCTTTCGTTCTGAACAAGTGTTAGTGTTTTCTGCACAAAAGTGATTCTGCGAAGCAATGTGAACAGGGACAGAGAAGGTGCTATCAGGGAATTCTCTGCCTGCATTTCCCCAGTGCTCTGCAAGCTCTCCAGGACAACATAAAATCTGGGGCTCTGTGCTTTCTTTCCTTCTGAACAAGTGTTACTGTTTTCTGCACAAAAGCGATTCTGCGAAGCAATGTGAACAGGCACAGAGAAGGTGCTATCAGGGAATTCTTTGCCTGCCTTTCCCCAGTGCTCTGCAAGCTCTCCAGGACAACATAGAATCTGGGGCTCTGTGCTTTCTTTCCTTCTGAACAAGTGTTAGTGTTTTCTGCACAAAAGCGATTCTTGCGAAGCAATGTGAACACTTCTGCTTCCCAGGCAGAGAGAAGGTGCTAGCAAGGAATTCTCTGCCTACCTTTCCCCAGTGCTCTGCAAGCTCTCCAGGACAACATAAAATCTGGGGCTCTGTGCTTTCTTTCCTTCTGAACAAGTGTTACTGATTTCTGCACAAAAGCGACTCTTGCGAAGCAATGTGAACACTTCTGCTTCCCAGGCACAGAGAAGGTGCTTGCAGGGAATTCTCTGCCTGCCTTTCCCCAGTGCTCTGCAAGCTCTCCAGGACAACATAGAATCTGGGGCTCTGTGCTTTCTTTCCTTCTGAACAAGTGTTAGTGTTTTCTGCACAAAAGCGATTCTTGCGAAGCAATGTGAACACTTCTGCTTCCCAGGCAGAGAGAAGGTGCTAGCAAGGAATTCTCTGCCTGCCTTTCCCCAGTGCTCTGCAAGCTCTCCAGGACAACATAAAATCTGCGGCTCTGTGCTTTCTTTCGTTCTGAACAAGTGTTACTGTTTTCTGCAAAAAAGCGATTCTGCGAAGCAATGTGAACAGGCACAGAGAAGGTGCTATCAAGGAATTCTCTGCCTGCCTTTCCCCAGTGCTCTGCAAGCTCTCCAGGACAAGATAAAATCTGGGGCTCTGTGCTTTCTTTCCTTCTGAACAAGTGTTACTGTTTTCTGCACAAAAGCGATTCTGCGAAGCAATGTGAACAGGCACAGAGAAGGTGCTAGCAGGGAATTCTCTGCCTGCCTTTCCCCAGTGCTCTGCAAGCTCTCCAGGACAACATAGAATCTGGGGCTCTGTGCTTTCTTTCCTTCTGAACAAGTGTTAGTGTTTTCTGCACAAAAGCGATTCTTGCGAAGCAATGTGAACACTTCTGCTTCCCAGACACAGAGAAGGTGCTAGCAGGGAATTCTCTGCCTGCCTTTCCCCAGTGCTCTGCAAGCTCTCCAGGACAACATAAAATCTGGGGCTCTCTGCTTTCTTTCGTTCTGAACAAGTGTTACTGTTTTCTGCACAAAAGCGATTCTGCGAAGCAATGTGAACACATCTGCTTCCCAGGCACAGAGAAGGTGCTATCAGGGAATTCTCTGCCTGCCTTTCCCCAGTGCTCTGCAAGCTCTCCAGGACAACATAAAATCTGGGGCTCTGTGCTTTCTTTCGTTCTGAACAAGTGTTACTGTTTTCTGCACAAAAGCGATTCTGCGAAGCAATGTGAACACTTCTGCTTCCCAGGCACAGAGAAGGTGCTATCAGGGAATTCTCTGCCTGCCTTTCCCCAGTGCTCTGCAAGCTCTCCAGGACAACATAAAATCTGGGGCTCTGTGCTTTCTTTCCTTCTGAACAAGTGTTACTGTTTTCTGCACAACAGCGATTCTGCAAAGCAATGTGAACACTTCTGCTTCCCAGGCACAGAGAAGGTGCTAGCAGGGAATTCTCTGCCTGCCTTTCCCCAGTGCTCTGCAAGCTCTCCAGGACAACATAAAATCTGGGGCTCTGTGCTTTCTTTCGTTCTGAACAAGTGTTACTGTTTTCTGCACAAAAGCGATTCTGCGAAGCAATGTGAACAGGCACAGAGAAGGTGCTATCAGGGAATTCTCTGCCTGCCTTTCCCCAGTGCTCTGCAAGCTCTCCAGGACAACATAGAATCTGGGGCTCTGTGCTTTCTTTCGTTCTGAACAAGTGTTAGTGTTTTCTGCACAAAAGCGATTCTGCTAAGCAATGTGAACAGGCACAGAGAAGGTGCTAGCAGGGAATTCTCTGCCTGCCTTTCCCCAGTGCTCTGCAAGCTCTCCAGGACAACAGCAAATCTGGGGCTCTGTGCTTCCTTTCCTTCTGAACAAGTGTTACTGTTTTCTGCACAAAAGCGATTCTGCGAAGCAATGTGAACACTTCTGTTTCCCAGGCACAGAGAAGGTGCTAGCAAGGAATTCTCTGCCTGCCTTTCCCCAGTGCTCTGCAAGCTCTCCAGGACAAGATAAAATCTGGGGCTCTGTGCTTTCTTTCCTTCTGAACAAGTGTTAGTGTTTTCTGCACAAAAGCGATTCTTGCGAAGCAATGTGAACACTTCTGCTTCCCAGACACAGAGAAGGTGCTAGCAGGGAATTCTCTGCCTGCCTTTCCCCAGTGCTCTGCAAGCTCTCCAGGACAACATAAAATCTGCGGCTCTCTGCTTTCTTTCGTTCTGAACAAGTGTTACTGTTTTCTGCACAAAAGCGATTCTGCGAAGCAATGTGAACACATCTGCTTCCCAGGCACAGAGAAGGTGCTAGCAAGGAATTCTCTGCCTGCCTTTCCCCAGTGCTCTGCAAGCTCTCCAGGACAACATAAAATCTGGGGCTCTGTGCTTTCTTTCCTTCTGAACAAGTGTTAGTGTTTTCTGCACAAAAGTGATTCTGCGAAGCAATGTGAACAGGGACAGAGAAGGTGCTATCAGGGAATTCTCTGCCTGCATTTCCCCAGTGCTCTGCAAGCTCTCCAGGACAACATAAAATCTGGGGCTCTGTGCTTTCTTTCCTTCTGAACAAGTGTTACTGTTTTCTGCACAAAAGCGATTCTGCGAAGCAATGTGAACAGGCACAGAGAAGGTGCTATCAGGGAATTCTTTGCCTGCCTTTCCCCAGTGCTCTGCAAGCTCTCCAGGACAACATAGAATCTGGGGCTCTGTGCTTTCTTTCCTTCTGAACAAGTGTTAGTGTTTTCTGCACAAAAGCGATTCTTGCGAAGCAATGTGAACACTTCTGCTTCCCAGGCAGAGAGAAGGTGCTAGCAAGGAATTCTCTGCCTACCTTTCCCCAGTGCTCTGCAAGCTCTCCAGGACAACATAAAATCTGGGGCTCTGTGCTTTCTTTCCTTCTGAACAAGTGTTACTGATTTCTGCACAAAAGCGACTCTTGCGAAGCAATGTGAACACTTCTGCTTCCCAGGCACAGAGAAGGTGCTTGCAGGGAATTCTCTGCCTGCCTTTCCCCAGTGCTCTGCAAGCTCTCCAGGACAACATAGAATCTGGGGCTCTGTGCTTTCTTTCCTTCTGAACAAGTGTTAGTGTTTTCTGCACAAAAGCGATTCTTGCGAAGCAATGTGAACACTTCTGCTTCCCAGGCAGAGAGAAGGTGCTAGCAAGGAATTCTCTGCCTGCCTTTCCCCAGTGCTCTGCAAGCTCTCCAGGACAACATAAAATCTGCGGCTCTGTGCTTTCTTTCCTTCTGAACAAGTGTTACTGTTTTCTGCACAAAAGCGATTCTGCGAAACAATGTGAACAGGCACAGAGAAGGTGCTAGCAAGGAATTCTCTGCCTGCCTTTCCCCAGTGCTCTGCAAGCTCTCCAGGACAAGATAAAATCTGGGGCTCTGTGCTTTCTTTCCTTCTGAACAAGTGTTACTGTTTTCTGCACAAAAGCGATTCTGCGAAGCAATGTGAACAGGCACAGAGAAGGTGCTAGCAGGGAATTCTCTGCCTGCCTTTCCCCAGTGCTCTGCAAGCTCTCCAGGACAACATAGAATCTGGGGCTCTGTGCTTTCTTTCCTTCTGAACAAGTGTTAGTGTTTTCTGCACAAAAGCGATTCTTGCGAAGCAATGTGAACACTTCTGCTTCCCAGGCACAGAGAAGGTGCTAGCAAGGAATTCTCTGCCTGCCTTTCCCCAGTGCTCTGCAATCTCTCCAGGACAACATAGAATCTGGGGCTCTGTGCTTTCTTTCCTTCTGAACAAGTGTTACTGTTTTCTGCACAAAAGCGATTCTGCGAAGCAATGTGAACACTTCTGCTTCCCAGGCACAGAGAAGGTGCTATCAGGGAATTCTCTGCCTGCCTTTCCCCAGTGCTCTTCAAGCTCTCCAGGACAACATAGAATCTGGGGCTCTGTGCTATCTTTCCTTCTGAACAACTGTTAGTGTTTTCTGCACAAAAGCGATTCTTGCGAAGCAATGTGAACACTTCTGCTTCCCAGGCACAGAGAAGGTGCTAGCAGGGAATTCTCTGCCTGCCTTTCCCCAGTGCTCTGCAAGCTCTCCAGGACAACATAGAATCTGGGGCTCTGTGCTTTCTTTCCTTCTGAACAAGTGTTACTGTTTTCTACACAAAAGCGATTCTGCGAAACAATGTGAACAGGCACAGAGAAGGTGCTATCAGGGAAACCTCTGCCTGCCTTTCCCCAGTGCTCTGCAAGCTCTCCAGGACAACATAAAATCTGGGGCTCTGTGCTTTCTTTCCTTCTGAACAAGTGTTACTGTTTTCTGCACAAAAGCGATTCTGCGAAGCAATGTGAACACTTCTGCGTCCCAGGCACAGAGAAGGTGCTAGCAGGGAATTCTCTGCCTGCCTTTCCCCAGTGCTCTGCAAGCTCTCCAGGACAACATAAAATCTGGGGCTCTGTACTTTCTTTCCTTCTGAACAAGTGTTACTGTTTTCTGCACAAAAGCGATTCTTGCGAAGCAATGTGAACACTTCTGCTTCCCAGGCACAGAGAAGGTGCTAGCAGGGAATTCTCTGCCTGCCTTTCCCCAGTGCTCTGCAAGCTCTCCAGGACAACATAGAATCTGGGGCTCTGTGCTTTCTTTCGTTCTGAACAAGTGTTAGTGTTTTCTGCACAAAAGCGATTCTGCGAAACAATGTGAACAGGCACAGAGAAGGTGCTAGCAGGGAATCCTCTGCCTGCCTTTCCCCAGTGCTCTGCAAGCTCTCCAGGACAACATAGAATCTGGGGCTCTGTGCTTTCTTTCGTTCTGAACAACTGTTACTGTTTTCTGCACAAAAGCGATTCTTGCGAAGCAATGTGAACACTTCTGCTTCCCAGGCACAGAGAAGGTGCTAGCAAGGAATTCTCTGCCTGCCGTTCCCCAGTGCTCTGCAAGCTCTCCAGGACAACATAAAATCTGGGGCTCTGTGCTTTCTTTCGTTCTGAACAAGTGTTACTGTTTTCTGCACAAAAGTGATTCTGCGAAGCAATGTGAACAGGCACAGAGAAGGTGCTATCAGGGAATTCTCTGCCTGCCTTTCCCCAGTGCTCTGCAAGCTCTCCAGGACAACAGCAAATCTGGGGCTCTGTGCTTTCTTTCGTTCTGAACAAGTGTTACTGTTTTCTGCACAAAAGTGATTCTGCGAAACAATGTGAACAGGCACAGAGAAGGTGCTAGCAGGGAATCCTCTGCCTGCCTTTCCCCAGTGCTCTGCAAGCTCTCCAGGACAAGATAAAATCTGGGGCTCTGTGCTTTCTTTCCTTCTGAACAAGTGTTACTGTTTTCTGCACAAAAGCGATTCTGCGAAGCAATGTGAACAGGCACAGAGAAGGTGCTAGCAGGGAATTCTCTGCCTGCCTTTCCCCAGTGCTCTGCAAGCTCTCCAGGACAACATAGAATCTGGGGCTCTGTGCTTTCTTTCCTTCTGAACAAGTGTTAGTGTTTTCTGCACAAAAGCGATTCTTGCGAAGCAATGTGAACACTTCTGCTTCCCAGACACAGAGAAGGTGCTAGCAGGGAATTCTCTGCCTGCCTTTCCCCAGTGCTCTGCAAGCTCTCCAGGACAACATAAAATCTGGGGCTCTCTGCTTTCTTTCGTTCTGAACAAGTGTTACTGTTTTCTGCACAAAAGCGATTCTGCGAAGCAATGTGAACACATCTGCTTCCCAGGCACAGAGAAGGTGCTATCAGGGAATTCTCTGCCTGCCTTTCCCCAGTGCTCTGCAAGCTCTCCAGGACAACATAAAATCTGGGGCTCTGTGCTTTCTTTCGTTCTGAACAAGTGTTACTGTTTTCTGCACAAAAGCGATTCTGCGAAGCAATGTGAACACTTCTGCTTCCCAGGCACAGAGAAGGTGCTATCAGGGAATTCTCTGCCTGCCTTTCCCCAGTGCTCTGCAAGCTCTCCAGGACAACATAAAATCTGGGGCTCTGTGCTTTCTTTCCTTCTGAACAAGTGTTACTGTTTTCTGCACAACAGCGATTCTGCAAAGCAATGTGAACACTTCTGCTTCCCAGGCACAGAGAAGGTGCTAGCAGGGAATTCTCTGCCTGCCTTTCCCCAGTGCTCTGCAAGCTCTCCAGGACAACATAAAATCTGGGGCTCTGTGCTTTCTTTCGTTCTGAACAAGTGTTACTGTTTTCTGCACAAAAGCGATTCTGCGAAGCAATGTGAACAGGCACAGAGAAGGTGCTATCAGGGAATTCTCTGCCTGCCTTTCCCCAGTGCTCTGCAAGCTCTCCAGGACAACATAGAATCTGGGGCTCTGTGCTTTCTTTCGTTCTGAACAAGTGTTAGTGTTTTCTGCACAAAAGCGATTCTGCTAAGCAATGTGAACAGGCACAGAGAAGGTGCTAGCAGGGAATTCTCTGCCTGCCTTTCCCCAGTGCTCTGCAAGCTCTCCAGGACAACAGCAAATCTGGGGCTCTGTGCTTCCTTTCCTTCTGAACAAGTGTTACTGTTTTCTGCACAAAAGCGATTCTGCGAAGCAATGTGAACACTTCTGTTTCCCAGGCACAGAGAAGGTGCTAGCAAGGAATTCTCTGCCTGCCTTTCCCCAGTGCTCTGCAAGCTCTCCAGGACAAGATAAAATCTGGGGCTCTGTGCTTTCTTTCCTTCTGAACAAGTGTTAGTGTTTTCTGCACAAAAGCGATTCTTGCGAAGCAATGTGAACACTTCTGCTTCCCAGACACAGAGAAGGTGCTAGCAGGGAATTCTCTGCCTGCCTTTCCCCAGTGCTCTGCAAGCTCTCCAGGACAACATAAAATCTGCGGCTCTCTGCTTTCTTTCGTTCTGAACAAGTGTTACTGTTTTCTGCACAAAAGCGATTCTGCGAAGCAATGTGAACACATCTGCTTCCCAGGCACAGAGAAGGTGCTAGCAAGGAATTCTCTGCCTGCCTTTCCCCAGTGCTCTGCAAGCTCTCCAGGACAACATAAAATCTGGGGCTCTGTGCTTTCTTTCGTTCTGAACAAGTGTTAGTGTTTTCTGCACAAAAGTGATTCTGCGAAGCAATGTGAACAGGGACAGAGAAGGTGCTATCAGGGAATTCTCTGCCTGCATTTCCCCAGTGCTCTGCAAGCTCTCCAGGACAACATAAAATCTGGGGCTCTGTGCTTTCTTTCCTTCTGAACAAGTGTTACTGTTTTCTGCACAAAAGCGATTCTGCGAAGCAATGTGAACAGGCACAGAGAAGGTGCTATCAGGGAATTCTTTGCCTGCCTTTCCCCAGTGCTCTGCAAGCTCTCCAGGACAACATAGAATCTGGGGCTCTGTGCTTTCTTTCCTTCTGAACAAGTGTTAGTGTTTTCTGCACAAAAGCGATTCTTGCGAAGCAATGTGAACACTTCTGCTTCCCAGGCAGAGAGAAGGTGCTAGCAAGGAATTCTCTGCCTACCTTTCCCCAGTGCTCTGCAAGCTCTCCAGGACAACATAAAATCTGGGGCTCTGTGCTTTCTTTCCTTCTGAACAAGTGTTACTGATTTCTGCACAAAAGCGACTCTTGCGAAGCAATGTGAACACTTCTGCTTCCCAGGCACAGAGAAGGTGCTTGCAGGGAATTCTCTGCCTGCCTTTCCCCAGTGCTCTGCAAGCTCTCCAGGACAACATAGAATCTGGGGCTCTGTGCTTTCTTTCCTTCTGAACAAGTGTTAGTGTTTTCTGCACAAAAGCGATTCTTGCGAAGCAATGTGAACACTTCTGCTTCCCAGGCACAGAGAAGGTGCTAGCAAGGAATTCTCTGCCTGCCTTTCCCCAGTGCTCTGCAAGCTCTCCAGGACAACATAAAATCTGCGGCTCTGTGCTTTCTTTCCTTCTGAACAAGTGTTACTGTTTTCTGCACAAAAGCGATTCTGCGAAACAATGTGAACAGGCACAGAGAAGGTGCTAGCAAGGAATTCTCTGCCTGCCTTTCCCCAGTGCTCTGCAAGCTCTCCAGGACAAGATAAAATCTGGGGCTCTGTGCTTTCTTTCCTTCTGAACAAGTGTTACTGTTTTCTGCACAAAAGCGATTCTGCGAAGCAATGTGAACAGGCACAGAGAAGGTGCTAGCAGGGAATTCTCTGCCTGCCTTTCCCCAGTGCTCTGCAAGCTCTCCAGGACAACATAGAATCTGGGGCTCTGTGCTTTCTTTCCTTCTGAACAAGTGTTAGTGTTTTCTGCACAAAAGCGATTCTTGCGAAGCAATGTGAACACTTCTGCTTCCCAGGCACAGAGAAGGTGCTAGCAAGGAATTCTCTGCCTGCCTTTCCCCAGTGCTCTGCAATCTCTCCAGGACAACATAGAATCTGGGGCTCTGTGCTTTCTTTCCTTCTGAACAAGTGTTACTGTTTTCTGCACAAAAGCGATTCTGCGAAGCAATGTGAACACTTCTGCTTCCCAGGCACAGAGAAGGTGCTATCAGGGAATTCTCTGCCTGCCTTTCCCCAGTGCTCTTCAAGCTCTCCAGGACAACATAGAATCTGGGGCTCTGTGCTATCTTTCCTTCTGAACAACTGTTAGTGTTTTCTGCACAAAAGCGATTCTTGCGAAGCAATGTGAACACTTCTGCTTCCCAGGCACAGAGAAGGTGCTAGCAGGGAATTCTCTGCCTGCCTTTCCCCAGTGCTCTGCAAGCTCTCCAGGACAACATAGAATCTGGGGCTCTGTGCTTTCTTTCCTTCTGAACAAGTGTTACTGTTTTCTACACAAAAGCGATTCTGCGAAACAATGTGAACAGGCACAGAGAAGGTGCTATCAGGGAAACCTCTGCCTGCCTTTCCCCAGTGCTCTGCAAGCTCTCCAGGACAACATAAAATCTGGGGCTCTGTGCTTTCTTTCCTTCTGAACAAGTGTTACTGTTTTCTGCACAAAAGCGATTCTGCGAAGCAATGTGAACACTTCTGCGTCCCAGGCACAGAGAAGGTGCTAGCAGGGAATTCTCTGCCTGCCTTTCCCCAGTGCTCTGCAAGCTCTCCAGGACAACATAAAATCTGGGGCTCTGTACTTTCTTTCCTTCTGAACAAGTGTTACTGTTTTCTGCACAAAAGCGATTCTTGCGAAGCAATGTGAACACTTCTGCTTCCCAGGCACAGAGAAGGTGCTAGCAGGGAATTCTCTGCCTGCCTTTCCCCAGTGCTCTGCAAGCTCTCCAGGACAACATAGAATCTGGGGCTCTGTGCTTTCTTTCGTTCTGAACAAGTGTTAGTGTTTTCTGCACAAAAGCGATTCTGCGAAACAATGTGAACAGGCACAGAGAAGGTGCTAGCAGGGAATCCTCTGCCTGCCTTTCCCCAGTGCTCTGCAAGCTCTCCAGGACAACATAGAATCTGGGGCTCTGTGCTTTCTTTCGTTCTGAACAACTGTTACTGTTTTCTGCACAAAAGCGATTCTTGCGAAGCAATGTGAACACTTCTGCTTCCCAGGCACAGAGAAGGTGCTAGCAAGGAATTCTCTGCCTGCCGTTCCCCAGTGCTCTGCAAGCTCTCCAGGACAACATAAAATCTGGGGCTCTGTGCTTTCTTTCGTTCTGAACAAGTGTTACTGTTTTCTGCACAAAAGTGATTCTGCGAAGCAATGTGAACAGGCACAGAGAAGGTGCTATCAGGGAATTCTCTGCCTGCCTTTCCCCAGTGCTCTGCAAGCTCTCCAGGACAACAGCAAATCTGGGGCTCTGTGCTTTCTTTCGTTCTGAACAAGTGTTACTGTTTTCTGCACAAAAGTGATTCTGCGAAACAATGTGAACAGGCACAGAGAAGGTGCTAGCAGGGAATCCTCTGCCTGCCTTTCCCCAGTGCTCTGCAAGCTCTCCAGGACAACATAGAATCTGGGGCTCTGTGCTTTCTTTCGTTCTGAACAACTGTTACTGTTTTCTGCACAAAAGCGATTCTTGCGAAGCAATGTGAACACTTCTGCTTCCCAGGCACAGAGAAGGTGCTAGCAGGGAATTCTCTGCCTGCCTTTCCCCAGTGCTCTGCAAGCTCTCCAGGACAACATAGAATCTGGGGCTCTGTGCTTTCTTTCCTTCTGAACAAGTGTTACTGTTTTCTGCACAAAAGCGATTCTGCGAAGCAATGTGAACAGGAAGAGAGAAGGTGCTATCAGGGAATTCTCTGCCTGCCTTTCCCCAGTGCTCTGCAAGCTCTCCAGGACAACATAAAATCTGGGGCTCTGTGCTTTCTTTCCTTCTGAACAAGTGTTACTGTTTTCTGCACAAAAGCGATTCTGCGAAGCAATGTGAACACTTCTGCTTCCCAGGCACAGAGAAGGTGCTAGCAGGGAATTCTCTGCCTGCCTTTCCCCAGTGCTCTGCAAGCTCTCCAGGACAACATAGAATCTGGGGCTCTGTGCTTTCTTTCCTTCTGAACAAGTGTTACTGTTTTCTGCACAAAAGCGATTCTGCAAAGCAATGTGAACACTTCTTCCCAGGCACAGAGAAGGTGCTAGCAAGGAATTCTCTGCCTGCCTTTCCCCAGTGCTCTGCAAGCTCTCCAGGACAACATAAAATCTGGGGCTCTGTGCTTTCTTTCGTTCTGAACAAGTGTTACTGTTTTCTGCACAAAAGCGATTCTTGCGAAGCAATGTGAACACTTCTGCTTCCCAGGCACAGAGAAGGTGCTAGCAAGGAATTCTCTGCCTGCCTTTCCCCAGTGCTCTGCAAGCTCTCCAGGACAACATAAAATCTGGGGCTCTGTGCTTTCTTTCCTTCTGAACAAGTGTTACTGATTTCTGCACAAAAGCGACTCTTGCGAAGCAATGTGAACACTTCTGCTTCCCAGGCACAGAGAAGGTGCTTGCAGGGAATTCTCTGCCTGCCTTTCCCCAGTGCTCTGCAAGCTCTCCAGGACAACATAAAATCTGCGGCTCTGTGCTTTCTTTCCTTCTGAACAAGTGTTACTGTTTTCTGCACAAAAGCGATTCTGCGAAACAATGTGAACAGGCACAGAGAAGGTGCTAGCAGGGAATTCTCTGCCTGCCTTTCCGCAGTGCTCTGCAAGCTCTCCAGGACAACATAAAATCTGCGGCTCTCTGCTTTCTTTCATTCTGAACAAGTGTTACTGTTTTCTGCACAAAAGCGATTCTGCGAAGCAATGTGAACACATCTGCTTCCCAGGCACAGAGAAGGTGCTAGCAAGGAATTCTCTGCCTGCCTTTCCCCAGTGCTCTGCAAGATCTCCAGGACAACATAAAATCTGGGGCTCTGTGCTTTCTTTCCTTCTGAACAAGTGTTACTGTTTTCTGCACAAAAGCGATTCTGCAAAGCAATGTGAACACTTCTGCTTCCCAGGCACAGAGAAGGTGCTAGCAAGGAATTCTCTGCCTGCCTTTCCCCAGTGCTCTGCAAGCTCTCCAGGACAACATAGAATCTGGGGCTCTGTGCTTTCTTTCCTTCTGAACAAGTGTTAGTGTTTTCTGCACAAAAGCGATTCTTGCGAAGCAATGTGAACACTTCTGCTTCCCAGGCACAGAGAAGGTGCTAGCAGGGAATTCTCTGCCTGCCTTTCCCCAGTGCTCTGCAAGCTCTCCAGGACAACATAAAATCTGCGGCTCTCTGCTTTCTTTCGTTCTGAACAAGTGTTACTGTTTTCTGCACAAAAGCGATTCTGCGAAGCAATGTGAACACATCTGCTTCCCAGGCACAGAGAAGGTGCTAGCAAGGAATTCTCTGCCTGCCTTTCCCCAGTGCTCTGCAAGCTCTCCAGGACAACATAAAATCTGGGGCTCTGTGCTTTCTTTCCTTCTGAACAAGTGTTACTGTTTTCTGCACAAAAGCGATTCTGCGAAGCAATGTGAACAGGCACAGAGAAGGTGCTATCAGGGAATTCTTTGCCTGCCTTTCCCCAGTGCTCTGCAAGCTCTCCAGGACAACATAGAATCTGGGGCTCTGTGCTTTCTTTCCTTCTGAACAAGTGTTAGTGTTTTCTGCACAAAAGCGATTCTTGCGAAGCAATGTGAACACTTCTGCTTCCCAGGCAGAGAGAAGGTGCTAGCAAGGAATTCTCTGCCTACCTTTCCCCAGTGCTCTGCAAGCTCTCCAGGACAACATAAAATCTGGGGCTCTGTGCTTTCTTTCCTTCTGAACAAGTGTTACTGATTTCTGCACAAAAGCGACTCTTGCGAAGCAATGTGAACACTTCTGCTTCCCAGGCACAGAGAAGGTGCTAGCAGGGAATTCTCTGCCTGCCTTTCCGCAGTGCTCTGCAAGCTCTCCAGGACAACATAGAATCTGGGGCTCTGTGCTTTCTTTCCTTCTGAACAACTGTTACTGTTTTCTGCACAAAAGCGATTCTTGCGAAGCAATGTGAACACTTCTGCTTCCCAGGCACAGAGAAGGTGCTAGCAGGGAATTCTCTGCCTGCCTTTCCCCAGTGCTCTGCAAGCTCTCCAGGACAACATAGAATCTGGGGTTCTGTGCTTTCTTTCGTTCTGAACAAGTGTTAGTGTTTTCTGCACAAAAGTGATTCTTGCGAAGCAATGTGAACACATCTGCTTCCCAGGCACAGAGAAGGTGCTAGCAAGGAATTCTCTGCCTGCCTTTCCCCAGTGCTCTGCAAGCTCTCCAGGACAACATAAAATCTGGGGCTCTGTGCTTTCTTTCCTTCTGAACAAGTGTTACTGTTTTCTGCACAAAAGCGATTCTGCGAAGCAATGTGAACACTTCTGCTTCCCAGGCACAGAGAAGGTGCTAGCAGGGAATTCTCTGCCTGCCTTTCCCCAGTGCTCTGCAAGCTCTCCAGGACAACATAGAATCTGGGGTTCTGTGCTTTCTTTCGTTCTGAACAAGTGTTAGTGTTTTCTGCACAAAAGTGATTCTTGCGAAGCAATGTGAACACATCTGCTTCCCAGGCACAGAGAAGGTGCTAGCAAGGAATTCTCTGCCTGCCTTTCCCCAGTGCTCTGCAAGCTCTCCAGGACAACATAAAATCTGGGGCTCTGTGCTTTCTTTCCTTCTGAACAAGTGTTACTGTTTTCTGCACAAAAGCGATTCTGCGAAGCAATGTGAACACTTCTGCTTCCCAGGCACAGAGAAGGTGCTATCAGGGAATTCTCTGCCTGCCTTTCCCCAGTGCTCTGCAAGCTCTCCAGGACAACATAAAATCTGGGGCTCTGTGCTTTCTTTCCTTCTGAACAAGTGTTACTGTTTTCTGCACAACAGCGATTCTGCAAAGCAATGTGAACACTTCTGCTTCCCAGGCACAGAGAAGGTGCTAGCAGGGAATTCTCTGCCTGCCTTTCCCCAGTGCTCTGCAAGCTCTCCAGGACAACAGCAAATCTGGGGCTCTGTGCTTTCTTTCGTTCTGAACAAGTGTTACTGTTTTCTGCACAAAAGCGATTCTGCGAAGCAATGTGAACAGGGACAGAGAAGGTGCTATCAGGGAATTCTCTGCCTGCCTTTCCCCAGTGCTCTGCAAGCTCTCCAGGACAACATAAAATCTGGGGCTCTGTGCTTTCTTTCCTTCTGAACAAGTGTTACTGTTTTCTGCACAAAAGCGATTCTGCGAAGCAATGTGAACACTTCTGCTTCCCAGGCACAGAGAAGGTGCTAGCAAGGAATTCTCTGCCTGCCTTTCCCCAGTGCTCTGCAAGCTCTCCAGGACAACATAAAATCTGCGGCTCTCTGCTTTCTTTCGTTCTGAACAAGTGTTACTGTTTTCTGCACAAAAGCGATTCTGCGAAGCAATGTGAACACATCTGCTTCCCAGGCACAGAGAAGGTGCTAGCAAGGAATTCTCTGCCTGCCTTTCCCCAGTGCTCTGCAAGCTCTCCAGGACAACATAAAATCTGGGGCTCTGTGCTTTCTTTCGTTCTGAACAAGTGTTAGTGTTTTCTGCAGAAAAGTAATTCTGCGAAGCAATGTGAACAGGGACAGAGAAGGTGCTATCAGGGAATTCTCTGCCTGCATTTCCCCAGTGCTCTGCAAGCTCTCCAGGACAACATAAAATCTGGGGCTCTGTGCTTTCTTTCCTTCTGAACAACTGTTAGTGTTTTCTGCACAAAAGCGATTCTTGCAAAGCAATGTGAACACTTCTGCTTCCCAGGCACAGAGAAGGTGCTAGCAAGGAATTCTCTGCCTACCTTTCCCCAGTGCTCTGCAAGCTCTCCAGGACAACATAAAATCTGCAGCTCTGTGCTTTCTTTCCTTCTGAACAAGTGTTACTGTTTTCTGCACAAAAGCGATTCTGCGAAACAATGTGAACAGGCACAGAGAAGGTGCTAGCAAGGAATTCTCTGCCTGCCTTTCCCCAGTGCTCTGCAAGCTCTCCAGGACAAGATAAAATCTGGGGCTCTGTGCTTTCTTTCCTTCTGAACAAGTGTTACTGATTTCTGCACAAAAGCGACTCTTGCGAAGCAATGTGAACACTTGTGCTTCCCAGGCACAGAGAAGGTGCTAGCAGGGAATTCTCTGCCTGCCTTTCCCCAGTGCTCTGCAAGCTCTCCAGGACAACATAAAATCTGCGGCTCTGTGCTTTCTTTCCTTCTGAACAAGTGTTACTGTTTTCTGCACAAAAGCGATTCTGCGAAACAATGTGAACAGGCACAGAGAAGGTGCTAGCAGGGAATTCTCTGCCTGCCTTTCCCCAGTGCTCTGCAAGCTCTCCAGGACAACATAAAATCTGGGGCTCTCTGCTTTCTTTCCTTCTGAACAAGTGTTACTGTTTTCTGCACAAAAGCGATTCTGCGAAGCAATGTGAACACATCTGCTTCCCAGGCACAGAGAAGGTGCTATCAGGGAATTCTCTGCCTGCCTTTCCCCAGTGCTCTGCAAGCTCTCCAGGACAACATCAAATCTGGGGCTCTGTGCTTTCTTTCGTTGTGAACAAGTGTTACTGTTTTCTGCACAAAAGCGATTCTGCGAAGCAATGTGAACACTTCTGCTTCCCAGGCACAGAGAAGGTGCTATCAGGGAATTCTCTGCCTGCCTTTCCCCAGTGCTCTGCAAGCTCTCCAGGACAACATAAAATCTGGGGCTCTGTGCTTTCTTTCCTTCTGAACAAGTGTTACTGTTTTCTGCACAACAGCGATTCTGCAAAGCAATGTGAACACTTCTGCTTCCCAGGCACAGAGAAGGTGCTAGCAGGGAATTCTCTGCCTGCCTTTCCCCAGTGCTCTGCAAGCTCTCCAGGACAACATAAAATCTGGGGCTCTGTGCTTTCTTTCGTTCTGAACAAGTGTTACTGTTTTCTGCACAAAAGCGATTCTGCGAAGCAATGTGAACACTTCTGCTTCCCAGGCACAGAGAAGGTGCTAGCAGGGAATTCTCTGCCTGCCTTTCCCCAGTGCTCTGCAAGCTCTCCAGGACAACATAAAATCTCGGGCTCTGTGCTTTCTTTCCTTCTGAACAAGTGTTACTGTTTTCTGCACAAAAGCGATTCTGCGAAGCAATGTGAACACTTCTGCTTCCCAGGCACAGAGAAGGTGCTAGCAAGGAATTCTCTGCCTGCCTTTCCCCAGTGCTCTGCAAGCTCTCCAGGACAACATAGAATCTGGGGCTCTGTGCTTTCTTTCCTTCTGAACAAGTGTTAGTGTTTTCTGCACAAAAGCGATTCTTGCGAAGCAATGTGAACACTTCTGCTTCCCAGGCAGAGAGAAGGTGCTAGCAAGGAATTCTCTGCCTACCTTTCCCCAGTGCTCTGCAAGCTCTCCAGGACAACATAAAATCTGGGGCTCTGTGCTTTCTTTCCTTCTGAACAAGTGTTACTGATTTCTGCACAAAAGCGACTCTTGCGAAGCAATGTGAACACTTCTGCTTCCCAGGCACAGAGAAGGTGCTAGCAGGGAATTCTCTGCCTGCCTTTCCGCAGTGCTCTGCAAGCTCTCCAGGACAACATAGAATCTGGGGCTCTGTGCTTTCTTTCCTTCTGAACAACTGTTACTGTTTTCTGCACAAAAGCGATTCTTGCGAAGCAATGTGAACACTTCTGCTTCCCAGGCACAGAGAAGGTGCTAGCAGGGAATTCTCTGCCTGCCTTTCCGCAGTGCTCTGCAAGCTCTCCAGGACAACATAAAATCTGCGGCTCTCTGCTTTCTTTCGTTCTGAACAAGTGTTACTGTTTTCTGCACAAAAGCGATTCTGCGAAGCAATGTGAACACATCTGCTTCCCAGGCACAGAGAAGGTGCTAGCAAGGAATTCTCTGCCTGCCTTTCCCCAGTGCTCTGCAAGCTCTCCAGGACAAGATAAAATCTGGGGCTCTGTGCTTTCTTTCCTTCTGAACAAGTGTTAGTGTTTTCTGCACAAAAGCGATTCTTGCGAAGCAATGTGAACACTTCTGCTTCCCAGGCACAGAGAAGGTGCTAGCAGGGAATTCTCTGCCTGCCTTTCCCCAGTGCTCTGCAAGCTCTCCAGGACAACATAAAATCTGCGGCTCTCTGCTTTCTTTCGTTCTGAACAAGTGTTACTGTTTTCTGCACAAAAGCGATTCTGCGAAGCAATGTGAACACATCTGCTTCCCAGGCACAGAGAAGGTGCTAGCAAGGAATTCTCTGCCTGCCTTTCCCCAGTGCTCTGCAAGCTCTCCAGGACAACATAAAATCTGGGGCTCTGTGCTTTCTTTCCTTCTGAACAAGTGTTACTGTTTTCTGCACAAAAGCGATTCTGCGAAGCAATGTGAACAGGCACAGAGAAGGTGCTATCAGGGAATTCTTTGCCTGCCTTTCCCCAGTGCTCTGCAAGCTCTCCAGGACAACATAGAATCTGGGGCTCTGTGCTTTCTTTCCTTCTGAACAAGTGTTAGTGTTTTCTGCACAAAAGCGATTCTTGCGAAGCAATGTGAACACTTCTGCTTCCCAGGCAGAGAGAAGGTGCTAGCAAGGAATTCTCTGCCTACCTTTCCCCAGTGCTCTGCAAGCTCTCCAGGACAACATAAAATCTGGGGCTCTGTGCTTTCTTTCCTTCTGAACAAGTGTTACTGATTTCTGCACAAAAGCGACTCTTGCGAAGCAATGTGAACACTTCTGCTTCCCAGGCACAGAGAAAGTGCTAGCAGGGAATTCTCTGCCTGCCTTTCCGCAGTGCTCTGCAAGCTCTCCAGGACAACATAGAATCTGGGGCTCTGTGCTTTCTTTCCTTCTGAACAAGTGTTACTGTTTTCTGCACAAAAGCGATTCTTGCGAAGCAATGTGAACACTTCTGCTTCCCAGGCACAGAGAAGGTGCTATCAGGGAATTCTCTGCCTGCCTTTCCCCAGTGCTCTGCAAGCTCTCCAGGACAACATAGAATCTGGGGTTCTGTGCTTTCTTTCGTTCTGAACAAGTGTTAGTGTTTTCTGCACAAAAGTGATTCTTGCGAAGCAATGTGAACACATCTGCTTCCCAGGCACAGAGAAGGTGCTATCAGGGAATTCTCTGCCTGCCTTTCCCCAGTGCTCTGCAAGCTCTCCAGGACAACATAAAATCTGGGGCTCTGTGCTTTCTTTCCTTCTGAACAAGTGTTACTGTTTTCTGCACAACAGCGATTCTGCAAAGCAATGTGAACACTTCTGCTTCCCAGGCACAGAGAAGGTGCTAGCAGGGAATTCTCTGCCTGCCTTTCCCCAGTGCTCTGCAAGCTCTCCAGGACAACAGCAAATCTGGGGCTCTGTGCTTTCTTTCGTTCTGAACAAGTGTTACTGTTTTCTGCACAAAAGCGATTCTGCGAAGCAATGTGAACAGGGACAGAGAAGGTGCTATCAGGGAATTCTCTGCCTGCCTTTCCCCAGTGCTCTGCAAGCTCTCCAGGACAACATAAAATCTGGGGCTCTGTGCTTTCTTTCCTTCTGAACAAGTGTTACTGTTTTCTGCACAAAAGCGATTCTGCGAAGCAATGTGAACACTTCTGCTTCCCAGGCACAGAGAAGGTGCTAGCAAGGAATTCTCTGCCTGCCTTTCCCCAGTGCTCTGCAAGCTCTCCAGGACAACATAAAATCTGCGGCTCTCTGCTTTCTTTCGTTCTGAACAAGTGTTACTGTTTTCTGCACAAAAGCGATTCTGCGAAGCAAAGTGAACACATCTGCTTCCCAGGCACAGAGAAGGTGCTAGCAAGGAATTCTCTGCCTGCCTTTCCCCAGTGCTCTGCAAGCTCTCCAGGACAACATAAAATCTGGGGCTCTGTGCTTTCTTTCGTTCTGAACAAGTGTTAGTGTTTTCTGCAGAAAAGTAATTCTGCGAAGCAATGTGAACAGGGACAGAGAAGGTGCTATCAGGGAATTCTCTGCCTGCATTTCCCCAGTGCTCTGCAAGCTCTCCAGGACAACATAAAATCTGGGGCTCTGTGCTTTCTTTCCTTCTGAACAACTGTTAGTGTTTTCTGCACAAAAGCGACTCTTGCGAAGCAATGTGAACACTTGTGCTTCCCAGGCACAGAGAAGGTGCTATCAGGGAATTCTCTGCCTGCCTTTCCCCAGTGCTCTGCAAGCTCTCCAGGACAACATAAAATCTGCGGCTCTGTGCTTTCTTTCCTTCTGAACAAGTGTTACTGTTTTCTGCACAAAAGCGATTCTGCGAAACAATGTGAACAGGCACAGAGAAGGTGCTAGCAGGGAATTCTCTGCCTGCCTTTCCCCAGTGCTCTGCAAGCTCTCCAGGACAACATAAAATCTGGGGCTCTCTGCTTTCTTTCCTTCTGAACAAGTGTTACTGTTTTCTGCACAAAAGCGATTCTGCGAAGCAATGTGAACACATCTGCTTCCCAGGCACAGAGAAGGTGCTATCAGGGAATTCTCTGCCTGCCTTTCCCCAGTGCTCTGCAAGCTCTCCAGGACAACATCAAATCTGGGGCTCTGTGCTTTCTTTCGTTGTGAACAAGTGTTACTGTTTTCTGCACAAAAGCGATTCTGCGAAGCAATGTGAACACTTCTGCTTCCCAGGCACAGAGAAGGTGCTATCAGGGAATTCTCTGCCTGCCTTTCCCCAGTGCTCTGCAAGCTCTCCAGGACAACATAAAATCTGGGGCTCTGTGCTTTCTTTCCTTCTGAACAAGTGTTACTGTTTTCTGCACAACAGCGATTCTGCAAAGCAATGTGAACACTTCTGCTTCCCAGGCACAGAGAAGGTGCTAGCAGGGAATTCTCTGCCTGCCTTTCCCCAGTGCTCTGCAAGCTCTCCAGGACAACATAAAATCTGGGGCTCTGTGCTTTCTTTCGTTCTGAACAAGTGTTACTGTTTTCTGCACAAAAGCGATTCTGCGAAGCAATGTGAACACTTCTGCTTCCCAGGCACAGAGAAGGTGCTAGCAGGGAATTCTCTGCCTGCCTTTCCCCAGTGCTCTGCAAGCTCTCCAGGACAACATAAAATCTCGGGCTCTGTGCTTTCTTTCCTTCTGAACAAGTGTTACTGTTTTCTGCACAAAAGCGATTCTGCGAAGCAATGTGAACACTTCTGCTTCCCAGGCACAGAGAAGGTGCTAGCAAGGAATTCTCTGCCTGCCTTTCCCCAGTGCTCTGCAAGCTCTCCAGGACAACATAGAATCTGGGGCTCTGTGCTTTCTTTCCTTCTGAACAAGTGTTAGTGTTTTCTGCACAAAAGCGATTCTTGCGAAGCAATGTGAACACTTCTGCTTCCCAGGCAGAGAGAAGGTGCTAGCAAGGAATTCTCTGCCTACCTTTCCCCAGTGCTCTGCAAGCTCTCCAGGACAACATAAAATCTGGGGCTCTGTGCTTTCTTTCCTTCTGAACAAGTGTTACTGATTTCTGCACAAAAGCGACTCTTGCGAAGCAATGTGAACACTTCTGCTTCCCAGGCACAGAGAAGGTGCTAGCAGGGAATTCTCTGCCTGCCTTTCCGCAGTGCTCTGCAAGCTCTCCAGGACAACATAGAATCTGGGGCTCTGTGCTTTCTTTCCTTCTGAACAACTGTTACTGTTTTCTGCACAAAAGCGATTCTTGCGAAGCAATGTGAACACTTCTGCTTCCCAGGCACAGAGAAGGTGCTAGCAGGGAATTCTCTGCCTGCCTTTCCGCAGTGCTCTGCAAGCTCTCCAGGACAACAGCAAATCTGGGGCTCTGTGCTTTCTTTCGTTCTGAACAAGTGTTACTGTTTTCTGCACAAAAGCGATTCTGCGAAGCAATGTGAACAGGGACAGAGAAGGTGCTATCAGGGAATTCTCTGCCTGCCTTTCCCCAGTGCTCTGCAAGCTCTCCAGGACAACATAAAATCTGGGGCTCTGTGCTTTCTTTCCTTCTGAACAAGTGTTACTGTTTTCTGCACAAAAGCGATTCTGCGAAGCAATGTGAACACTTCTGCTTCCCAGGCACAGAGAAGGTGCTAGCAAGGAATTCTCTGCCTGCCTTTCCCCAGTGCTCTGCAAGCTCTCCAGGACAACATAAAATCTGCGGCTCTCTGCTTTCTTTCGTTCTGAACAAGTGTTACTGTTTTCTGCACAAAAGCGATTCTGCGAAGCAATGTGAACACATCTGCTTCCCAGGCACAGAGAAGGTGCTAGCAAGGAATTCTCTGCCTGCCTTTCCCCAGTGCTCTGCAAGCTCTCCAGGACAACATAAAATCTGGGGCTCTGTGCTTTCTTTCGTTCTGAACAAGTGTTAGTGTTTTCTGCAGAAAAGTAATTCTGCGAAGCAATGTGAACAGGGACAGAGAAGGTGCTATCAGGGAATTCTCTGCCTGCATTTCCCCAGTGCTCTGCAAGCTCTCCAGGACAACATAAAATCTGTGGCTCTGTGCTTTCTTTCCTTCTGAACAACTGTTAGTGTTTTCTGCACAAAAGCGATTCTTGCGAAGCAATGTGAACACTTCTGCTTCCCAGGCACAGAGAAGGTGCTAGCAAGGAATTCTCTGCCTACCTTTCCCCAGTGCTCTGCAAGCTCTCCAGGACAACATAAAATCTGCGGCTCTGTGCTTTCTTTCCTTCTGAACAAGTGTTACTGTTTTCTGCACAAAAGCGATTCTGCGAAACAATGTGAACAGGCACAGAGAAGGTGCTAGCAAGGAATTCTCTGCCTGCCTTTCCCCAGTGCTCTGCAAGCTCTCCAGGACAACATAAAATCTGCGGCTCTGTGCTTTCTTTCCTTCTGAACAAGTGTTACTGTTTTCTGCACAAAAGCGATTCTGCGAAACAATGTGAACAGGCACAGAGAAGGTGCTAGCAGGGAATTCTTTGCCTGCCTTTCCCCAGTGCTCTGCAAGCTCTCCAGGACAACAGCAAATCTGGGGCTCTGTGCTTTCTTTCCTTCTGAACAAGTGTTACTGTTTTCTGCACAAAAGCGATTCTTGCGAAGCAATGTGAACACTTCTGCTTCCCAGGCAGAGAGAAGGTGCTAGCAAGGAATTCTCTGCCTACCTTTCCCCAGTGCTCTGCAAGCTCTCCAGGACAACATAAAATCTGGGGCTCTGTGCTTTCTTTCCTTCTGAACAAGTGTTACTGATTTCTGCACAAAAGCGACTCTTGCGAAGCAATGTGAACACTTCTGCTTCCCAGGCACAGAGAAGGTGCTTGCAGGGAATTCTCTGCCTGCCTTTCCCCAGTGCTCTGCAAGCTCTCCAGGACAACATAGAATCTGGGGCTCTGTGCTTTCTTTCCTTCTGAACAAGTGTTAGTGTTTTCTGCACAAAAGCGATTCTTGCGAAGCAATGTGAACACTTCTGCTTCCCAGGCAGAGAGAAGGTGCTAGCAAGGAATTCTCTGCCTGCCTTTCCCCAGTGCTCTGCAAGCTCTCCAGGACAACATAAAATCTGCGGCTCTGTGCTTTCTTTCCTTCTGAACAAGTGTTACTGTTTTCTGCACAAAAGCGATTCTGCGAAACAATGTGAACAGGCACAGAGAAGGTGCTAGCAAGGAATTCTCTGCCTGCCTTTCCCCAGTGCTCTGCAAGCTCTCCAGGACAAGATAAAATCTGGGGCTCTGTGCTTTCTTTCCTTCTGAACAAGTGTTACTGTTTTCTGCACAAAAGCGATTCTGCGAAGCAATGTGAACAGGCACAGAGAAGGTGCTAGCAGGGAATTCTCTGCCTGCCTTTCCCCAGTGCTCTGCAAGCTCTCCAGGACAACATAGAATCTGGGGCTCTGTGCTTTCTTTCCTTCTGAACAAGTGTTAGTGTTTTCTGCACAAAAGCGATTCTTGCGAAGCAATGTGAACACTTCTGCTTCCCAGGCACAGAGAAGGTGCTAGCAAGGAATTCTCTGCCTGCCTTTCCCCAGTGCTCTGCAATCTCTCCAGGACAACATAGAATCTGGGGCTCTGTGCTTTCTTTCCTTCTGAACAAGTGTTACTGTTTTCTGCACAAAAGCGATTCTGCGAAGCAATGTGAACACTTCTGCTTCCCAGGCACAGAGAAGGTGCTATCAGGGAATTCTCTGCCTGCCTTTCCCCAGTGCTCTTCAAGCTCTCCAGGACAACATAGAATCTGGGGCTCTGTGCTATCTTTCCTTCTGAACAACTGTTAGTGTTTTCTGCACAAAAGCGATTCTTGCGAAGCAATGTGAACACTTCTGCTTCCCAGGCACAGAGAAGGTGCTAGCAGGGAATTCTCTGCCTGCCTTTCCCCAGTGCTCTGCAAGCTCTCCAGGACAACATAGAATCTGGGGCTCTGTGCTTTCTTTCCTTCTGAACAAGTGTTACTGTTTTCTACACAAAAGCGATTCTGCGAAACAATGTGAACAGGCACAGAGAAGGTGCTATCAGGGAAACCTCTGCCTGCCTTTCCCCAGTGCTCTGCAAGCTCTCCAGGACAACATAAAATCTGGGGCTCTGTGCTTTCTTTCCTTCTGAACAAGTGTTACTGTTTTCTGCACAAAAGCGATTCTGCGAAGCAATGTGAACACTTCTGCGTCCCAGGCACAGAGAAGGTGCTAGCAGGGAATTCTCTGCCTGCCTTTCCCCAGTGCTCTGCAAGCTCTCCAGGACAACATAAAATCTGGGGCTCTGTACTTTCTTTCCTTCTGAACAAGTGTTACTGTTTTCTGCACAAAAGCGATTCTTGCGAAGCAATGTGAACACTTCTGCTTCCCAGGCACAGAGAAGGTGCTAGCAGGGAATTCTCTGCCTGCCTTTCCCCAGTGCTCTGCAAGCTCTCCAGGACAACATAGAATCTGGGGCTCTGTGCTTTCTTTCGTTCTGAACAAGTGTTAGTGTTTTCTGCACAAAAGCGATTCTGCGAAACAATGTGAACAGGCACAGAGAAGGTGCTAGCAGGGAATCCTCTGCCTGCCTTTCCCCAGTGCTCTGCAAGCTCTCCAGGACAACATAGAATCTGGGGCTCTGTGCTTTCTTTCGTTCTGAACAACTGTTACTGTTTTCTGCACAAAAGCGATTCTTGCGAAGCAATGTGAACACTTCTGCTTCCCAGGCACAGAGAAGGTGCTAGCAAGGAATTCTCTGCCTGCCGTTCCCCAGTGCTCTGCAAGCTCTCCAGGACAACATAAAATCTGGGGCTCTGTGCTTTCTTTCGTTCTGAACAAGTGTTACTGTTTTCTGCACAAAAGTGATTCTGCGAAGCAATGTGAACAGGCACAGAGAAGGTGCTATCAGGGAATTCTCTGCCTGCCTTTCCCCAGTGCTCTGCAAGCTCTCCAGGACAACAGCAAATCTGGGGCTCTGTGCTTTCTTTCGTTCTGAACAAGTGTTAGTGTTTTCTGAACAAAAGTGATTCTGCGAAGCAATGTGAACAGGGACAGAGAAGGTGCTAGCAAGGAATTCTCTGCCTGCCTTTCCCCAGTGCTCTGCAAGCTCTCCAGGACAACATAAAATCTGGGGCTCTGTGCTTTCTTTCCTTCTGAACAAGTGTTAGTGTTTTCTGCACAAAAGCGATTCTGCGAAACAATGTGAACAGGCACAGAGAAGGTGCTAGCAGGGAATCCTCTGCCTGCCTTTCCCCAGTGCTCTGCAAGCTCTCCAGGACAACATAGAATCTGGGGCTCTGTGCTTTCTTTCGTTCTGAACAACTGTTACTGTTTTCTGCACAAAAGCGATTCTTGCGAAGCAATGTGAACACTTCTGCTTCCCAGGCACAGAGAAGGTGCTAGCAGGGAATTCTCTGCCTGCCTTTCCCCAGTGCTCTGCAAGCTCTCCAGGACAACATAGAATCTGGGGCTCTGTGCTTTCTTTCCTTCTGAACAAGTGTTACTGTTTTCTGCACAAAAGCGATTCTGCGAAGCAATGTGAACAGGAAGAGAGAAGGTGCTATCAGGGAATTCTCTGCCTGCCTTTCCCCAGTGCTCTGCAAGCTCTCCAGGACAACATAAAATCTGGGGCTCTGTGCTTTCTTTCCTTCTGAACAAGTGTTACTGTTTTCTGCACAAAAGCGATTCTGCGAAGCAATGTGAACACTTCTGCTTCCCAGGCACAGAGAAGGTGCTATCAGGGAATTCTCTGCCTGCCTTTCCCCAGTGCTCTGCAAGCTCTCCAGGACAACATAAAATCTGGGGCTCTGTGCTTTCTTTCCTTCTGAACAAGTGTTACTGTTTTCTGCACAAAAGCGATTCTGCAAAGCAATGTGAACACTTCTTCCCAGGCACAGAGAAGGTGCTAGCAAGGAATTCTCTGCCTGCCTTTCCCCAGTGCTCTGCAAGCTCTCCAGGACAACAGCAAATCTGGGGCTCTGTGCTTTCTTTCCTTCTGAACAAGTGTTACTGTTTTCTGCACAAAAGCGATTCTGCGAAGCAATGTGAACACTTCTGCTTCCCAGGCACAGAGAAGGTGCTAGCAGGGAATTCTCTGCCTGCCTTTCCCCAGTGCTCTGCAAGCTCTCCAGGACAACATAAAATCTGGGGCTCTGTGCTTTCTTTCCTTCTGAACAAGTGTTACTGATTTCTGCACAAAAGCGACTCTTGCGAAGCAATGTGAACACTTCTGCTTCCCAGGCACAGAAAAGGTGCTTGCAGGGAATTCTCTGCCTGCCTTTCCCCAGTGCTCTGCAAGCTCTCCAGGACAACATAAAATCTGCGGCTCTGTGCTTTCTTTCCTTCTGAACAAGTGTTACTGTTTTCTGCACAAAAGCGATTCTGCGAAACAATGTGAACAGGCACAGAGAAGGTGCTAGCAGGGAATTCTCTGCCTGCCTTTCCGCAGTGCTCTGCAAGCTCTCCAGGACAACATAAAATCTGCGGCTCTCTGCTTTCTTTCGTTCTGAACAAGTGTTACTGTTTTCTGCACAAAAGCGATTCTGCGAAGCAATGTGAACACATCTGCTTCCCAGGCACAGAGAAGGTGCTAGCAAGGAATTCTCTGCCTGCCTTTCCCCAGTGCTCTGCAAGCTCTCCAGGACAACATAAAATCTGGGGCTCTGTGCTTTCTTTCCTTCTGAACAAGTGTTACTGTTTTCTGCACAAAAGCGATTCTGCAAAGCAATGTGAACACTTCTGCTTCCCAGGCACAGAGAAGGTGCTAGCAAGGAATTCTCTGCCTGCCTTTCCCCAGTGCTCTGCAAGCTCTCCAGGACAAGATAAAATCTGGGGCTCTGTGCTTTCTTTCCTTCTGAACAAGTGTTAGTGTTTTCTGCACAAAAGCGATTCTTGCGAAGCAATGTGAACACTTCTGCTTCCCAGGCACAGAGAAGGTGCTAGCAGGGAATTCTCTGCCTGCCTTTCCCCAGTGCTCTGCAAGCTCTCCAGGACAACATAAAATCTGCGGCTCTCTGCTTTCTTTCGTTCTGAACAAGTGTTACTGTTTTCTGCACAAAAGCGATTCTGCGAAGCAATGTGAACACATCTGCTTCCCAGGCACAGAGAAGGTGCTAGCAATCAATTCTCTGCCTGCCTTTCCCCAGTGCTCTGCAAGCTCTCCAGGACAACATAAAATCTGGGGCTCTGTGCTTTCTTTCCTTCTGAACAAGTGTTACTGTTTTCTGCACAAAAGCGATTCTGCGAAGCAATGTGAACAGGCACAGAGAAGGTGCTATCAGGGAATTCTTTGCCTGCCTTTCCCCAGTGCTCTGCAAGCTCTCCAGGACAACATAGAATCTGGGGCTCTGTGCTTTCTTTCCTTCTGAACAAGTGTTAGTGTTTTCTGCACAAAAGCGATTCTTGCGAAGCAATGTGAACACTTCTGCTTCCCAGGCACAGAGAAGGTGCTAGCAAGGAATTCTCTGCCTACCTTTCCCCAGTGCTCTGCAAGCTCTCCAGGACAACATAAAATCTGGGGCTCTGTGCTTTCTTTCCTTCTGAACAAGTGTTACTGATTTCTGCACAAAAGCGACTCTTGCGAAGCAATGTGAACACTTCTGCTTCCCAGGCACAGAGAAGGTGCTAGCAGGGAATTCTCTGCCTGCCTTTCCGCAGTGCTCTGCAAGCTCTCCAGGACAACATAGAATCTGGGGCTCTGTGCTTTCTTTCCTTCTGAACAACTGTTACTGTTTTCTGCACAAAAGCGATTCTTGCGAAGCAATGTGAACACTTCTGCTTCCCAGGCACAGAGAAGGTGCTAGCAGGGAATTCTCTGCCTGCCTTTCCCCAGTGCTCTGCAAGCTCTCCAGGACAACATAGAATCTGGGGCTCTGTGCTTTCTTTCGTTCTGAACAAGTGTTAGTGTTTTCTGCACAAAAGTGATTCTTGCGAAGCAATGTGAACACATCTGCTTCCCAGGCACAGAGAAGGTGCTAGCAAGGAATTCTCTGCCTGCCTTTCCCCAGTGCTCTGCAAGCTCTCCAGGACAACATAAAATCTGGGGCTCTGTGCTTTCTTTCCTTCTGAACAAGTGTTACTGTTTTCTGCACAAAAGCGATTCTGCGAAGCAATGTGAACACTTCTGCTTCCCAGGCACAGAGAAGGTGCTATCAGGGAATTCTCTGCCTGCCTTTCCCCAGTACTCTGCAAGCTCTCCAGGACAACATAAAATCTGGGGCTCTGTGCTTTCTTTCGTTCTG
This sequence comes from Strix aluco, assembly GCF_031877795.1. Taxonomy (NCBI): domain Eukaryota; kingdom Metazoa; phylum Chordata; class Aves; order Strigiformes; family Strigidae; genus Strix; species Strix aluco. Next base: position 1,847,759 of record NC_133966.1, read on the forward strand.
AACAAGTGTTACTGTTTTCTGCACAAAAGCGATTCTGCGAAGCAATGTGAACACTTCTGCTTCCCAGGCACAGAGAAGGTGCTATCAGGGAATTCTCTGCCTGCCTTTCCCCAGTGCTCTGCAAGCTCTCCAGGACAACATAAAATCTGGGGCTCTGTGCTTTCTTTCGTTCTGAACAAGTGTTAGTGTTTTCTGCAGAAAAGTAATTCTGCGAAGCAATGTGAACAGGGACAGAGAAGGTGCTATCAGGGAATTCTCTGCCTGCATTTCCCCAGTGCTCTGCAAGCTCTCCAGGACAACATAAAATCTGGGGCTCTGTGCTTTCTTTCCTTCTGAACAACTGTTAGTGTTTTCTGCACAAAAGCGATTCTTGCGAAGCAATGTGAACACTTCTGCTTCCCAGGCACAGAGAAGGTGCTAGCAAGGAATTCTCTGCCTACCTTTCCCCAGTGCTCTGCAAGCTCTCCAGGACAACATAAAATCTGCGGCTCTGTGCTTTCTTTCCTTCTGAACAAGTGTTACTGTTTTCTGCACAAAAGCGATTCTGCGAAACAATGTGAACAGGCACAGAGAAGGTGCTAGCAAGGAATTCTCTGCCTGCCTTTCCCCAGTGCTCTGCAAGCTCTCCAGGACAAGATAAAATCTGGGGCTCTGTGCTTTCTTTCCTTCTGAACAAGTGTTACTGATTTCTGCACAAAAGCGACTCTTGCGAAGCAATGTGAACACTTGTGCTTCCCAGGCACAGAGAAGGTGCTATCAGGGAATTCTCTGCCTGCCTTTCCCCAGTGCTCTGCAAGCTCTCCAGGACAACATAAAATCTGCGGCTCTGTGCTTTCTTTCCTTCTGAACAAGTGTTACTGTTTTCTGCACAAAAGCGATTCTGCGAAACAATGTGAACAGGCACAGAGAAGGTGCTAGCAGGGAATTCTCTGCCTGCCTTTCCGCAGTGCTCTGCAAGCTCTCCAGGACAACATAGAATCTGGGGCTCTGTGCTTTCTTTCCTTCTGAACAACTGTTACTGTTTTCTGCACAAAAGCGATTCTTGCGAAGCAATGTGAACACTTCTGCTTCCCAGGCACAGAGAAGGTGCTAGCAAGGAATTCTCTGCCTGCCTTTCCCCAGTGCTCTGCAAGCTCTCCAGGACAACATAAAATCTGGGGCTCTGTGCTTTCTTTCCTTCTGAAAAAGTGGTACTGTTTTCTGCACAAAAGCGATTCTTGCGAAGCAATGTGAACACTTCTGCTTCCCAGGCACAGAGAAGGTGCTAGCAAGGAATTCTCTGCCTGCCTTTCCCCAGTGCTCTGCAAGCTCTCCAGGACAACATAGAATCTGGGGCTCTGTGCTTTCTTTAGTTCTGAACAAGTGTTACTGTTTTCTGCACAAAAGCGATTCTGCGAAGCAATGTGAACACTTCTGCTTCCCAGGCACAGAGAAGGTGCTTGCAGGGAATTCTCTGCCTGCCTTTCCCCAGTGCTCTGCAAGCTCTCCAGGACAACATAAAATCTGGGGCTCTGTGCTTTCTTTCCTTCTGAACAAGTGTTACTGTTTTCTGCACAAAAGCGATTCTGCGAAGCAATGTGAACAGGCACAGAGAAGGTGCTAGCAGGGAATTCTCTGCCTGCCTTTCCCCAGTGCTCTGCAATCTCTCCAGGACAACATAAAATCTGGGGCTCTGTGCTTTCTTTCCTTCTGAACAAGTGTTACTGTTTTCTGCACAAAAGCAATTCTGCGAAGCAATGTGAACACTTCTGCGTCCCAGGCAAAGAGAAGGTGCTAGCAAGGAATTCTCTGCCTGCCTTTCCCCAGTGCTCTGCAAGCTCTCCAGGACAACATAAAATCTGGGGCTCTGTGCTTTCTTTCCTTCTGAACAAGTGTTACTGTTTTCTGCACAAAAGCGATTCTTGCGAAGCAATGTGAACACTTCTGCTTCCCAGGCACAGAGAAGGTGCTAGCAAGGAATTCTCTGCCTGCCTTTCCCCAGTGCTCTGCAAGCTCTCCAGGACAACATAAAATCTGGGGCTCTGTGCTTTCTTTCCTTCTGAACAAGTGTTACTGTTTTCTGCACAAAAGCGATTCTTGCGAAGCAATGTGAACACTTCTGCTTCCCAGGCACAGAGAAGGTGCTAGCAAGGAATTCTCTGCCTGCCTTTCCCCAGTGCTCTGCAAGCTCTCCAGGACAACATAAAATCTGGGGCTCTGTGCTTTCTTTCGTTCTGAACAAGTGTTAGTGTTTTCTGCACAAAAGCAATTCTGCGAAGCAATGTGGACAGGCACAGAGAAGGTGCTAGCAGGGAATTCTCTGCCTGCCTTTCCCCAGTGCTCTGCAATCTCTCCAGGACAACATAAAATCTGGGGCTCTGTGCTTTCTTTCGTTCTGAACAAGTGTTACTGTTTTCTGCACAAAAGCGATTCTGCTAAGCAATGTGAACAGGCACAGAGAAGGTGCTATCAGGGAATTCTCTGCCTGCCTTTCCCCAGTGCTCTGCAAGCTCTCCAGGACAACATAGAATCTGGGGCTCTGTGCTTTCTTTCGTTCTGAACAACTGTTACTGTTTTCTGCACAAAAGCGATTCTGCGAAGCAATGTGAACACTTCTGCTTCCCAGGCACAGAGAAGGTGCTATCAGGGAATTCTCTGCCTGCCTTTCCCCAGTGCTCTGCAAGCTCTCCAGGACAACATAGAATCTGGGGCTCTGTGCTTTCTTTCGTTCTGAACAAGTGTTAGTGTTTTCTGCACAAAAGCGATTCTTGCGAAGCAATGTGAACAGGCACAGAGAAGGTGCTATCAGGGAATTCTCTGCCTGCCTTTCCCCAGTGCTCTGCAAGCTCTCCAGGACAACATAGAATCTGGGGCTCTGTGCTTTCTTTCCTTCTGAACAAGTGTTAGTGTTTTCTGCACAAAAGCGATTCTGCGAAGCAATGTGAACACTTCTGCTTCCCAGGCACAGAGAAGGTGCTAGCAGGGAATTCTCTGCCTGCCTTTCCCCAGTGCTCTGCAAGCTCTTCAGGACAACATAGAATCTGGGGCTCTGTGCTTTCTTTCGTTCTGAACAAGTGTTACTGTTTTCTGCACAAAAGCGATTCTGCGAAGCAATGTGAACAGGCACAGAGAAGGTGCTAGCAGGGAATTCTCTGCCTGCCTTTCCCCAGTGCTCTGCAAGCTCTCCAGGACAACATAGAATCTGGGGCTCTGTGCTTTCTTTCGTTCTGAACAACTGTTACTGTTTTCTGCACAAAAGCGATTCTGCGAAGCAATGTGAACACTTCTGCTTCCCAGGCACAGAGAAGGTGCTAGCAGGGAATTCTCTGCCTGCCTTTCCCCAGTGCTCTGCAAGCTCTCCAGGACAACATAGAATCTGGGGCTCTGTGCTTTCTTTAGTTCTGAACAAGTGTTACTGTTTTCTGCACAAAAGCGATTCTGCGAAGCAATGTGAACAGGCACAGAGAAGGTGCTATCAGGGAATTCTCTGCCTGCCTTTCCCCAGTGCTCTGCAAGCTCTCCAGGACAACATAAAATCTGGGGCTCTGTGCTTTCTTTCCTTCTGAACAAGTGTTACTGTTTTCTGCACAAAACCGATTCTTGCGAAGCAATGTGAACACTTCTGCTTCCCAGGCACAGAGAAGGTGCTAGCAGGGAATTCTCTGCCTGCCTTTCCCCAGTGCTCTGCAAGCTCTCCAGGACAACATAGAATCTGGGGCTCTGTGCTTTCTTTAGTTCTGAACAAGTGTTACTGTTTTCTGCACAAAAGCGATTCTTGCGAAGCAATGTGAACAGGCACAGAGAAGGTGCTATCAGGGAATTCTCTGCCTGCCTTTCCCCAGTGCTCTGCAAGCTCTCCAGGACAACATAGAATCTGGGGCTCTGTGCTTTCTTTCCTTCTGAACAAGTGTTAGTGTTTTCTGCACAAAAGCGATTCTGCGAAGCAATGTGAACACTTCTGCTTCCCAGGCACAGAGAAGGTGCTTGCAGGGAATTCTCTGCCTTTCTTTCCCCAGTGCTCTGCAAGCTCTCCAGGACAACATAAAATCTGGGGCTCTGTGCTTTCTTTCGTTCTGAACAAGTGTTACTGTTTTCTGCACAAAAGCGATTCTTGCGAAGCAATGTGAACACTTCTGCTTCCCAGGCACAGAGAAGGTGCTAGCAAGGAATTCTCTGCCTGCCTTTCCCCAGTGCTCTGCAAGCTCTCCAGGACAACATAAAATCTGGGGCTCTGTGCTTTCTTTCGTTCTGAACAAGTGTTACTGTTTTCTGCACAAAAGCGATTCTGCGAAGCAATGTGAACAGGCACAGAGAAGGTGCTAGCAGGGAATTCTCTGCCTGCCTTTCCCCAGTGCTCTGCAAGCTCTCCAGGACAACATAGAATCTGGGGCTCTGTGCTTTCTTTAGTTCTGAACAAGTGTTACTGTTTTCTGCACAAAAGCGATTCTGCGAAGCAATGTGAACAGGCACAGAGAAGGTGCTATCAGGGAATTCTCTGCCTGCCTTTCCCCAGTGCTCTGCAAGCTCTCCAGGACAACATAAAATCTGGGGCTCTGTGCTTTCTTTCCTTCTGAACAAGTGTTACTGTTTTCTGCACAAAAGCGATTCTTGCGAAGCAATGTGAACACTTCTGCTTCCCAGGCACAGAGAAGGTGCTAGCAGGGAATTCTCTGCCTGCCTTTCCCCAGTGCTCTGCAAGCTCTCCAGGACAACATAGAATCTGGGGCTCTGTGCTTTCTTTAGTTCTGAACAAGTGTTACTGTTTTCTGCACAAAAGCGATTCTTGCGAAGCAATGTGAACAGGCACAGAGAAGGTGCTATCAGGGAATTCTCTGCCTGCCTTTCCCCAGTGCTCTGCAAGCTCTCCAGGACAACATAGAATCTGGGGCTCTGTGCTTTCTTTCCTTCTGAACAAGTGTTAGTGTTTTCTGCACAAAAGCGATTCTGCGAAGCAATGTGAACACTTCTGCTTCCCAGGCACAGAGAAGGTGCTTGCAGGGAATTCTCTGCCTGCCTTTCCCCAGTGCTCTGCAAGCTCTCCAGGACAACATAAAATCTGGGGCTCTGTGCTTTCTTTCCTTCTGAACAAGTGTTACTGTTTTCTGCACAAAAGCGATTCTTGCGAAGCAATGTGAACACTTCTGCTTCCCAGGCACAGAGAAGGTGCTAGCAAGGAATTCTCTGCCTGCCTTTCCCCAGTGCTCTGCAAGCTCTCCAGGACAACATAAAATCTGGGGCTCTGTGCTTTCTTTCCTTCTGAAAAAGTGGTACTGTTTTCTGCACAAAAGCGATTCTGCGAAGCAATGTGAACACTTCTGCTTCCCAGGCACAGAGAAGGTGCTAGCAAGGAATTCTCTGCCTGCCTTTCCCCAGTGCTCTGCAAGCTCTCCAGGACAACATAAAATCTGGGGCTCTGTGCTTTCTTTCGTTCTGAACAAGTGTTACTGTTTTCTGCACAAAAGCGATTCTGCGAAGCAATGTGAACAGGCACAGAGAAGGTGCTAGCAGGGAATTCTCTGCCTGCCTTTCCCCAGTGCTCTGCAATCTCTCCAGGACAACATAAAATCTGGGGCTCTGTGCTTTCTTTCCTTCTGAACAAGTGTTACTGTTTTCTGCACAAAAGCGATTCTGCGAAGCAATGTGAACACTTCTGCGTCCCAGGCACAGAGAAGGTGCTAGCAAGGAATTCTCTGCCTGCCTTTCCCCAGTGCTCTGCAAGCTCTCCAGGACAACATAAAATCTGGGGCTCTGTGCTTTCTTTCCTTCTGAAAAAGTGGTACTGTTTTCTGCACAAAAGCGATTCTTGCGAAGCAATGTGAACACTTCTGCTTCCCAGGCACAGAGAAGGTGCTAGCAAGGAATTCTCTGCCTGCCTTTCCCCAGTGCTCTGCAAGCTCTCCAGGACAACATAAAATCTGGGGCTCTGTGCTTTCTTTCCTTCTGAACAAGTGTTACTGTTTTCTGCACAAAAGCGATTCTTGCGAAGCAATGTGAACACTTCTGCTTCCCAGGCACAGAGAAGGTGCTAGCAAGGAATTCTCTGCCTGCCTTTCCCCAGTGCTCTGCAAGCTCTCCAGGACAACATAGAATCTGGGGCTCTGTGATTTTTTTTGTTCTGAACAACTGTTACTGTTTTCTGCACAAAAGCGATTCTGCGAAGCAATGTGAACACTTCTGCTTCCCAGGCACAGAGAAGGTGCTAGCAGGGAATTCTCTGCCTGCCTTTCCCCAGTGCTCTGCAAGCTCTCCAGGACAACATAGAATCTGGGGCTCTGTGCTTTCTTTCGTTCTGAACAAGTGTTAATGTTTTCTGCACAAAAGCGATTCTTGCGAAGCAATGTGAACAGGCACAGAGAAGGTGCTATCAGGGAATTCTCTGCCTGCCTTTCCCCAGTGCTCTGCAAGCTCTCCAGGACAACATAGAATCTGGGGCTCTGTGCTTTCTTTCCTTCTGAACAAGTGTTACTGTTTTCTGCACAAAAGCGATTCTTGCGAAGCAATGTGAACACTTCTGCTTCCCAGGCACAGAGAAGGTGCTAGCAAGGAATTCTCTGCCTGCCTTTCCCCAGTGCTCTGCAAGCTCTCCAGGACAACATAAAATCTGGGGCTCTGTGCTTTCTTTCGTTCTGAACAAGTGTTAGTGTTTTCTGCACAAAAGCGATTCTGCGAAGCAATGTGAACAGGCACAGAGAAGGTGCTAGCAGGGAATTCTCTGCCTGCCTTTCCCCAGTGCTCTGCAATCTCTCCAGGACAACATAAAATCTGGGGCTCTGTGCTTTCTTTCGTTCTGAACAAGTGTTACTGTTTTCTGCACAAAAGCGATTCTGCTAAGCAATGTTAACAGGCACAGAGAAGGTGCTATCAGGGAATTCTCTGCCTGCCTTTCCCCAGTGCTCTGCAAGCTCTCCAGGACAACATAGAATCTGGGGCTCTGTGCTTTCTTTCGTTCTGAACAACTGTTACTGTTTTCTGCACAAAAGCGATTCTGCGAAGCAATGTGAACACTTCTGCTTCCCAGGCACAGAGAAGGTGCTAGCAGGGAATTCTCTGCCTGCCTTTCCCCAGTGCTCTGCAAGCTCTCCAGGACAACATAGAATCTGGGGCTCTGTGCTTTCTTTCGTTCTGAACAAGTGTTAATGTTTTCTGCACAAAAGCGATTCTTGCGAAGCAATGTGAACAGGCACAGAGAAGGTGCTATCAGGGAATTCTCTGCCTGCCTTTCCCCAGTGCTCTGCAAGCTCTCCAGGACAACATAGAATCTGGGGCTCTGTGCTTTCTTTCCTTCTGAACAAGTGTTAGTGTTTTCTGCACAAAAGCGATTCTGCGAAGCAATGTGAACACTTCTGCTTCCCAGGCACAGAGAAGGTGCTTGCAGTGAATTCTCTGCCTGCCTTTCCCCAGTGCTCTGCAAGCTCTCCAGGACAACATAGAATCTGGGGCTCTGTGCTTTCTTTCCTTCTGAACAAGTGTTAGTGTTTTCTGCACAAAAGCGATTCTGCGAAGCAATGTGAACACTTCTGCTTCCCAGGCACAGAGAAGGTCCTAGCAGGGAATTCTCTGCCTGCCTTTCCCCAGTGCTCTGCAAGCTCTCCAGGACAACATAGAATCTGGGGCTCTGTGCTTTCTTTCCTTCTGAACAAGTGTTACTGTTTTCTGCACAAAAGCGATTCTGCGAAGCAATGTGAACAGGCACAGAGAAGGTGCTATCAGGGAATTCTCTGCCTGCCTTTCCCCAGTGCTCTGCAAGCTCTCCAGGACAACATAAAATCTGGGGCTCTGTGCTTTCTTTCCTTCTGAACAAGTGTTACTGTTTTCTGCACAAAAGCGATTCTTGCGAAGCAATGTGAACACTTCTGCTTCCCAGGCACAGAGAAGGTGCTAGCAAGGAATTCTCTGCCTGCCTTTCCCCAGTGCTCTGCAAGCTCTCCAGGACAACATAGAATCTGGGGCTCTGTGCTTTCTATAGTTCTGAACAAGTGTTACTTTTTTCTGCACAAAAGCGATTCTTGCGAAGCAATGTGAACAGGCACAGAGAAGGTGCTATCAGGGAATTCTCTGCCTGCCTTTCCCCAGTGCTCTGCAAGCTCTCCAGGACAACATAGAATCTGGGGCTCTGTGCTTTCTTTCCTTCTGAACAAGTGTTACTGTTTTCTGCACAAAAGCGATTCTGCGAAGCAATGTGAACACTTCTGCTTCCCAGGCACAGAGAAGGTGCTAGCAAGGAATTCTCTGCCTGCCTTTCCCCAGTGCTCTGCAAGCTCTCCAGGACAACATAAAATCTGGGGCTCTGTGCTTTCTTTCCTTCTGAACAAGTGTTACTGTTTTCTGCACAAAAGCGATTCTTGCGAAGCAATGTGAACACTTCTGCTTCCCAGGCACAGAGAAGGTGCTAGCAGGGAATTCTCTGCCTGCCTTTCCCCAGTGCTCTGCAAGCTCTCCAGGACAACATAGAATCTGGGGCTCTGTGCTTTCTTTCCTTCTGAACAAGTGTTACTGTTTTCTGCACAAAAGCGATTCTGCGAAGCAATGTGAACACTTCTGCTTCCCAGGCACAGAGAAGGTGCTAGCAGGGAATTCTCTGCCTGCCTTTCCCCAGTGCTCTGCAAGCTCTCCAGGACAACATAGAATCTGGGGCTCTGTGCTTTCTTTCGTTCTGAACAAGTGTTAATGTTTTCTGCACAAAAGCGATTCTGCGAAGCAATGTGAACAGGCACAGAGAAGGTGCTATCAGGGAATTCTCTGCCTGCCTTTCCCCAGTGCTCTGCAAGCTCTCCAGGACAACATAGAATCTGGGGCTCTGTGCTTTCTTTCGTTCTGAACAAGTGTTACTGTTTTCTGCACAAAAGCGATTCTGCGAAGCAATGTGAACACTTCTGCTTCCCAGGCACAGAGAAGGTGCTAGCAAGGAATTCTCTTCCTGCCTTTCCCCAGTGCTCTGCAAGCTCTCCAGGACAACATAGAATCTGGGGCTCTGTGCTTTCTTTCCTTCTGAACAAGTGTTACTGTTTTCTGCACAAAAGCGATTCTGCGAAGCAATGTGAACACTTCTGCTTCCCAGGCACAGAGAAGGTGCTAGCAGGGAATTCTCTGCCTGCCTTTCCCCAGTGCTCTGCAAGCTCTCCAGGACAACATAGAATCTGGGGCTCTGTGCTTTCTTTCGTTCTGAACAAGTGTTACTGTTTTCTGCACAAAAGCGATTCTGCGAAGCAATGTGAACAGGCACAGAGAAGGTGCTATCAGGGAATTCTCTGCCTGCCTTTCCCCAGTGCTCTGCAAGCTCTCCAGGACAACATAGAATCTGGGGCTCTGTGCTTTCTTTCGTTCTGAACAACTGTTACTGTTTTCTGCACAAAAGCGATTCTTGCGAAGCAATGTGAACACTTCTGCTTCCCAGGCACAGAGAAGGTGCTAGCAGGGAATTCTCTGCCTGCCTTTCCCCAGTGCTCTGCAAGCTCTCCAGGACAACATAGAATCTGGGGCTCTGTGCTTTCTTTAGTTCTGAACAAGTGTTACTGTTTTCTGCACAAAAGCGATTCTACGAAGCAATGTGAACAGGCACAGAGAAGGTGCTATCAGGGAATTCTCTGCCTGCCTTTCCCCAGTGCTCTGCAAGCTCTCCAGGACAACATAGAATCTGGGGCTCTGTGCTTTCTTTCCTTCTGAACAAGTGTTAGTGTTTTCTGCACAAAAGCGATTCTGCGAAGCAATGTGAACACTTCTGCTTCCCAGGCACAGAGAAGGTGCTATCAGGGAATTCTCTGCCTGCCTTTCCCCAGTGCTCTGCAAGCTCTCCAGGACAACATAAAATCTGGGGCTCTGTGCTTTCTTTCCTTCTGAAAAAGTGTTACTGTTTTCTGCACAAAAGCGATTCTGCGAAGCAATGTGAACACTTCTGCTTCCCAGGCACAGAGAAGGTGCTAGCAAGGAATTCTCTGCCTGCCTTTCCCCAGTGCTCTGCAAGCTCTCCAGGACAACATAAAATCTGGGGCTCTGTGCTTTCTTTCCTTCTGAACAAGTGTTACTGTTTTCTGCACAAAAGCGATTCTGCGAAGCAATGTGAACAGGCACAGAGAAGGTGCTAGCAGGGAATTCTCTGCCTGCCTTTCCCCAGTGCTCTGCAAGCTCTCCAGGACAACATAAAATCTGGGGCTCTGTGCTTTCTTTCCTTCTGAACAAGTGTTACTGTTTTCTGCACAAAAGCGATTCTGCGAAGCAATGTGAACACTTCTGCGTCCCAGGCACAGAGAAGGTGCTAGCAAGGAATTCTCTGCCTGCCTTTCCCCAGTGCTCTGCAAGCTCTCCAGGACAACATAGAATCTGGGGCTCTGTGCTTTCTTTCCTTCTGAACAAGTGTTACTGTTTTCTGCACAAAAGCGATTCTTGCGAAGCAATGTGAACACTTCTGCTTCCCAGGCACAGAGAAGGTGCTAGCAAGGAATTCTCTGCCTGCCTTTCCCCAGTGCTCTGCAAGCTCTCCAGGACAACATAAAATCTGGGGCTCTGTGCTTTCTTTCCTTCTGAACAAGTGTTACTGTTTTCTGCACAAAAGCGATTCTTGCGAAGCAATGTGAACACTTCTGCTTCCCAGGCACAGAGAAGGTGCTAGCAAGGAATTCTCTGCCTGCCTTTCCCCAGTGCTCTGCAAGCTCTCCAGGACAACATAAAATCTGGGGCTCTGTGCTTTCTTTCGTTCTGAACAAGTGTTAGTGTTTTCTGCACAAAAGCGATTCTGCGAAGCAATGTGAACAGGCACAGAGAAGGTGCTAGCAGGGAATTCTCTGCCTGCCTTTCCCCAGTGCTCTGCAATCTCTCCAGGACAACATAAAATCTGGGGCTCTGTGCTTTCTTTCGTTCTGAACAAGTGTTACTGTTTTCTGCACAAAAGCGATTCTTCTAAGCAATGTGAACAGGCACAGAGAAGGTGCTATCAGGGAATTCTCTGCCTGCCTTTCCCCAGTGCTCTGCAAGCTCTCCAGGACAACATAGAATCTGGGGCTCTGTGCTTTCTTTCCTTCTGAACAAGTGTTACTGTTTTCTGCACAAAAGCGATTCTTGCGAAGCAATGTGAACACTTCTGCTTCCCAGGCACAGAGAAGGTGCTAGCAGGGAATTCTCTGCCTGCCTTTCCCCAGTGCTCTGCAAGCTCTCCAGGACAACATAGAATCTGGGGCTCTGTGCTTTCTTTCGTTCTGAACAAGTGTTACTGTTTTCTGCACAAAAGCGATTCTTGCGAAGCAATGTGAACAGGCACAGAGAAGGTGCTATCAGGGAATTCTCTGCCTGCCTTTCCCCAGTGCTCTGCAAGCTCTCCAGGACAACATAGAATCTGGGGCTCTGTGCTTTCTTTCCTTCTGAACAAGTGTTACTGTTTTCTGCAGAAAAGCGATTCTTGCGAAGCAATGTGAACACTTCTGCTTCCCAGGCACAGAGAAGTTGCTAGCAAGGAATTCTCTGCCTGCCTTTCCCCAGTGCTCTGCAAGCTCTCCAGGACAACATAAAATCTGGGGCTCTGTGCTTTCTTTCCTTCTGAACAAGTGGTACTGTTTTCTGCACAAAAGCGATTCTGCGAAGCAATGTGAACACTTCTGCTTCCCAGCCACAGAGAAGGTGCTAGCAAGGAATTCTCTGCCTGCCTTTCCCCAGTGCTCTGCAAGCTCTCCAGGACAACATAAAATCTGGGGCTCTGTGCTTTCTTTCCTTCTGAACAAGTGTTACTGTTTTCTGCACAAAAGCGATTCTGCGAAGCAATGTGAACAGGCACAGAGAAGGTGCTAGCAGGGAATTCTCTGCCTGCCTTTCCCCAGTGCTCTGCAATCTCTCCAGGACAACATAAAATCTGGGGCTCTGTGCTTTCTTTCCTTCTGAACAAGTGTTACTGTTTTCTGCACAAAAGCGAATCTGCGAAGCAATGTGAACACTTCTGCTTCCCAGGCACAGAGAAGGTGCTAGCAAGGAATTCTCTGCCTGCCTTTCCCCAGTGCTCTGCAAGCTCTCCAGGACAACATAAAATCTGGGGCTCTGTGCTTTCTTTCCTTCTGAACAAGTGTTACTGTTTTCTGCACAAAAGCTAATCTGCGATGCAATGTGAACACTTCTGCTTCCCAGGCACAGAGAAGGTGCTAGCAAGGAATTCTCTGCCTGCCTTTCCCCAGTGCTCTGCAAGCTCTCCAGGACAACATAAAATCTGGGGCTCTGTGCTTTCTTTCCTTCTGAACAAGTGTTACTGTTTTCTGCACAAAAGCGATTCTGCGAAGCAATGTGAACAGGCACAGAGAAGGTGCTAGCAGGGAATTCTCTGCCTGCCTTTCCCCAGTGCTCTGCAAGCTCTCCAGGACAACATAAAATCTGGGGCTCTGTGCTTTCTTTCCTTCTGAACAAGTGTTAATGTTTTCTGCACAAAAGCGATTCTTGCGAAGCAATGTGAACAGGCACAGAGAAGGTGCTATCAGGGAATTCTCTGCCTGCCTTTCCCCAGTGCTCTGCAAGCTCTCCAGGACAACATAGAATCTGGGGCTCTGTGCTTTCTTTCCTTCTGAACAAGTGTTAGTGTTTTCTGCACAAAAGCGATTCTGCGAAGCAATGTGAACACTTCTGCTTCCCAGGCACAGAGAAGGTGCTTGCAGGGAATTCTCTGCCTGCCTTTCCCCAGTGCTCTGCAAGCTCTCCAGGACAACATAAAATCTGGGGCTCTGTGCTTTCTTTCCTTCTGAACAAGTGTTACTGTTTTCTGCACAAAAGCGATTCTGCGAAGCAATGTGAACACTTCTGCTTCCCAGGCACAGAGAAGGTGCTAGCAGGGAATTCTCTGCCTGCCTTTCCCCAGTGCTCTGCAAGCTCTCCAGGACAACATAGAATCTGGGGCTCTGTGCTTTCTTTCGTTCTGAACAACTGTTACTGTTTTCTGCACAAAAGCGATTCTTGCGAAGCAATGTGAACACTTCTGCTTCCCAGGCACAGAGAAGGTGCTAGCAGGGAATTCTCTGCCTGCCTTTCCCCAGTGCTCTGCAAGCTCTCCAGGACAACATAGAATCTGGGGCTCTGTGCTTTCTTTCCTTCTGAACAAGTGTTACTGTTTTCTGCACAAAAGCGATTCTGCGAAGCAATGTGAACAGGCACAGAGAAGGTGCTATCAGGGAATTCTCTGCCTGCCTTTCCCCAGTGCTCTGCAAGCTCTCCAGGACAACATAAAATCTGGGGCTCTGTGCTTTCTTTCCTTCTGAACAAGTGTTACTGTTTTCTGCACAAAAGCGATTCTTGCGAAGCAATGTGAACACTTCTGCTTCCCAGGCACAGAGAAGGTGCTAGCAGGGAATTCTCTGCCTGCCTTTCCCCAGTGCTCTGCAAGCTCTCCAGGACAACATAGAATCTGGGGCTCTGTGCTTTCTTTAGTTCTGAACAAGTGTTACTGTTTTCTGCACAAAAGCGATTCTACGAAGCAATGTGAACAGGCACAGAGAAGGTGCTATCAGGGAATTCTCTGCCTGCCTTTCCCCAGTGCTCTGCAAGCTCTCCAGGACAACATAGAATCTGGGGCTCTGTGCTTTCTTTCCTTCTGAACAAGTGTTAGTGTTTTCTGCACAAAAGCGATTCTGCGAAGCAATGTGAACACTTCTGCTTCCCAGGCACAGAGAAGGTGCTTGCAGGGAATTCTCTGCCTGCCTTTCCCCAGTGCTCTGCAAGCTCTCCAGGACAACATAAAATCTGGGGCTCTGTGCTTTCTTTCCTTCTGAACAAGTGTTACTGTTTTCTGCACAAAAGCGATTCTGCGAAGCAATGTGAACACTTCTGCTTCCCAGGCACAGAGAAGGTGCTAGCAGGGAATTCTCTGCCTGCCTTTCCCCAGTGCTCTGCAAGCTCTCCAGGACAACATAGAATCTGGGGCTCTGTGCTTTCTTTCCTTCTGAACAAGTGTTACTGTTTTCTGCACAAAAGCGATTCTGCGAAGCAATGTGAACAGGCACAGAGAAGGTGCTATCAGGGAATTCTCTGCCTGCCTTTCCCCAGTGCTCTGCAAGCTCTCCAGGACAACATAAAATCTGGGGCTCTGTGCTTTCTTTCCTTCTGAACAAGTGTTACTGTTTTCTGCACAAAAGCGATTCTTGCGAAGCAATGTGAACACTTCTGCTTCCCAGGCACAGAGAAGGTGCTAGCAGGGAATTCTCTGCCTGCCTTTCCCCAGTGCTCTGCAAGCTCTCCAGGACAACATAGAATCTGGGGCTCTGTGCTTTCTTTAGTTCTGAACAAGTGTTACTGTTTTCTGCACAAAAGCGATTCTACGAAGCAATGTGAACAGGCACAGAGAAGGTGCTATCAGGGAATTCTCTGCCTGCCTTTCCCCAGTGCTCTGCAAGCTCTCCAGGACAACATAGAATCTGGGGCTCTGTGCTTTCTTTCCTTCTGAACAAGTGTTACTGTTTTCTGCACAAAAGCGATTCTGCGAAGCAATGTGAACACTTCTGCTTCCCAGGCACAGAGAAGGTGCTAGCAGGGAATTCTCTGCCTGCCTTTCCCCAGTGCTCTGCAAGCTCTCCAGGACAACATAGAATCTGGGGCTCTGTGCTTTCTTTCGTTCTGAACAACTGTTACTGTTTTCTGCACAAAAGCGATTCTTGCGAAGCAATGTGAACACTTCTGCTTCCCAGGCACAGAGAAGGTGCTAGCAGGGAATTCTCTGCCTGCCTTTCCCCAGTGCTCTGCAAGCTCTCCAGGACAACATAGAATCTGGGGCTCTGTGCTTTCTTTCCTTCTGAACAAGTGTTACTGTTTTCTGCACAAAAGCGATTCTGCGAAGCAATGTGAACAGGCACAGAGAAGGTGCTATCAGGGAATTCTCTGCCTGCCTTTCCCCAGTGCTCTGCAAGCTCTCCAGGACAACATAAAATCTGGGGCTCTGTGCTTTCTTTCCTTCTGAACAAGTGTTACTGTTTTCTGCACAAAAGCGATTCTTGCGAAGCAATGTGAACACTTCTGCTTCCCAGGCACAGAGAAGGTGCTAGCAGGGAATTCTCTGCCTGCCTTTCCCCAGTGCTCTGCAAGCTCTCCAGGACAACATAGAATCTGGGGCTCTGTGCTTTCTTTAGTTCTGAACAAGTGTTACTGTTTTCTGCACAAAAGCGATTCTACGAAGCAATGTGAACAGGCACAGAGAAGGTGCTATCAGGGAATTCTCTGCCTGCCTTTCCCCAGTGCTCTGCAAGCTCTCCAGGACAACATAGAATCTGGGGCTCTGTGCTTTCTTTCCTTCTGAACAAGTGTTAGTGTTTTCTGCACAAAAGCGATTCTGCGAAGCAATGTGAACACTTCTGCTTCCCAGGCACAGAGAAGGTGCTTGCAGGGAATTCTCTGCCTGCCTTTCCCCAGTGCTCTGCAAGCTCTCCAGGACAACATAAAATCTGGGGCTCTGTGCTTTCTTTCCTTCTGAACAAGTGTTACTGTTTTCTGCACAAAAGCGATTCTGCGAAGCAATGTGAACACTTCTGCTTCCCAGGCACAGAGAAGGTGCTAGCAGGGAATTCTCTGCCTGCCTTTCCCCAGTGCTCTGCAAGCTCTCCAGGACAACATAGAATCTGGGGCTCTGTGCTTTCTTTCCTTCTGAACAAGTGTTACTGTTTTCTGCACAAAAGCGATTCTGCGAAGCAATGTGAACAGGCACAGAGAAGGTGCTATCAGGGAATTCTCTGCCTGCCTTTCCCCAGTGCTCTGCAAGCTCTCCAGGACAACATAAAATCTGGGGCTCTGTGCTTTCTTTCCTTCTGAACAAGTGTTACTGTTTTCTGCACAAAAGCGATTCTTGCGAAGCAATGTGAACACTTCTGCTTCCCAGGCACAGAGAAGGTGCTAGCAGGGAATTCTCTGCCTGCCTTTCCCCAGTGCTCTGCAAGCTCTCCAGGACAACATAGAATCTGGGGCTCTGTGCTTTCTTTAGTTCTGAACAAGTGTTACTGTTTTCTGCACAAAAGCGATTCTACGAAGCAATGTGAACAGGCACAGAGAAGGTGCTATCAGGGAATTCTCTGCCTGCCTTTCCCCAGTGCTCTGCAAGCTCTCCAGGACAACATAGAATCTGGGGCTCTGTGCTTTCTTTCCTTCTGAACAAGTGTTAGTGTTTTCTGCACAAAAGCGATTCTGCGAAGCAATGTGAACACTTCTGCTTCCCAGGCACAGAGAAGGTGCTAGCAGGGAATTCTCTGCCTGCCTTTCCCCAGTGCTCTGCAAGCTCTCCAGGACAACATAAAATCTGGGGCTCTGTGCTTTCTTTCCTTCTGAACAAGTGTTACTGTTTTCTGCACAAAAGCGATTCTGCGAAGCAATGTGAACACTTCTGCTTCCCAGGCACAGAGAAGGTGCTAGCAGGGAATTCTCTGCCTGCCTTTCCCCAGTGCTCTGCAAGCTCTCCAGGACAACATAGAATCTGGGGCTCTGTGCTTTCTTTCGTTCTGAACAACTGTTACTGTTTTCTGCACAAAAGCGATTCTTGCGAAGCAATGTGAACACTTCTGCTTCCCAGGCACAGAGAAGGTGCTAGCAGGGAATTCTCTGCCTGCCTTTCCCCAGTGCTCTGCAAGCTCTCCAGGACAACATAGAATCTGGGGCTCTGTGCTTTCTTTCCTTCTGAACAAGTGTTACTGTTTTCTGCACAAAAGCGATTCTGCGAAGCAATGTGAACAGGCACAGAGAAGGTGCTATCAGGGAATTCTCTGCCTGCCTTTCCCCAGTGCTCTGCAAGCTCTCCAGGACAACATAAAATCTGGGGCTCTGTGCTTTCTTTCCTTCTGAACAAGTGTTACTGTTTTCTGCACAAAAGCGATTCTTGCGAAGCAATGTGAACACTTCTGCTTCCCAGGCACAGAGAAGGTGCTAGCAGGGAATTCTCTGCCTGCCTTTCCCCAGTGCTCTGCAAGCTCTCCAGGACAACATAGAATCTGGGGCTCTGTGCTTTCTTTAGTTCTGAACAAGTGTTACTGTTTTCTGCACAAAAGCGATTCTACGAAGCAATGTGAACAGGCACAGAGAAGGTGCTATCAGGGAATTCTCTGCCTGCCTTTCCCCAGTGCTCTGCAAGCTCTCCAGGACAACATAAAATCTGCGGCTCTGTGCTTTCTTTCCTTCTGAACAAGTGTTACTGTTTTCTGCACAAAAGCGATTCTGCGAAGCAATGTGAACAGGCACAGAGAAGGTGCTAGCAGGGAATTCTCTGCCTGCCTTTCCCCAGTGCTCTGCAATCTCTCCAGGACAACATAAAATCTGGGGCTCTGTGCTTTCTTTCCTTCTGAACAAGTGTTACTGTTTTCTGCACAAAAGCGAATCTGCGAAGCAATGTGAACACTTCTGCTTCCCAGGCACAGAGAAGGTGCTAGCAAGGAATTCTCTGCCTGCCTTTCCCCAGTGCTCTGCAAGCTCTCCAGGACAACATAAAATCTGGGGCTCTGTGCTTTCTTTCCTTCTGAACAAGTGTTACTGTTTTCTGCACAAAAGCTAATCTGCGATGCAATGTGAACACTTCTGCTTCCCAGGCACAGAGAAGGTGCTAGCAAGGAATTCTCTGCCTGCCTTTCCCCAGTGCTCTGCAAGCTCTCCAGGACAACATAAAATCTGGGGCTCTGTGCTTTCTTTCCTTCTGAACAAGTGTTACTGTTTTCTGCACAAAAGCGATTCTGCGAAGCAATGTGAACAGGCACAGAGAAGGTGCTAGCAGGGAATTCTCTGCCTGCCTTTCCCCAGTGCTCTGCAAGCTCTCCAGGACAACATAGAATCTGGGGCTCTGTGCTTTCTTTCCTTCTGAACAAGTGTTAATGTTTTCTGCACAAAAGCGATTCTGCGAAGCAATGTGAACACTTCTGCTTCCCAGGCACAGAGAAGGTGCTTGCAGGGAATTCTCTGCCTGCCTTTCCCCAGTGCTCTGCAAGCTCTCCAGGACAACATAAAATCTGGGGCTCTGTGCTTTCTTTCCTTCTGAACAAGTGTTACTGTTTTCTGCACAAAAGCGATTCTGCGAAGCAATGTGAACACTTCTGCTTCCCAGGCACAGAGAAGGTGCTAGCAGGGAATTCTCTGCCTGCCTTTCCCCAGTGCTCTGCAAGCTCTCCAGGACAACATAGAATCTGGGGCTCTGTGCTTTCTTTCGTTCTGAACAACTGTTACTGTTTTCTGCACAAAAGCGATTCTTGCGAAGCAATGTGAACACTTCTGCTTCCCAGGCACAGAGAAGGTGCTAGCAGGGAATTCTCTGCCTGCCTTTCCCCAGTGCTCTGCAAGCTCTCCAGGACAACATAGAATCTGGGGCTCTGTGCTTTCTTTCCTTCTGAACAAGTGTTACTGTTTTCTGCACAAAAGCGATTCTGCGAAGCAATGTGAACAGGCACAGAGAAGGTGCTATCAGGGAATTCTCTGCCTGCCTTTCCCCAGTGCTCTGCAAGCTCTCCAGGACAACATAAAATCTGGGGCTCTGTGCTTTCTTTCCTTCTGAACAAGTGTTACTGTTTTCTGCACAAAAGCGATTCTTGCGAAGCAATGTGAACACTTCTGCTTCCCAGGCACAGAGAAGGTGCTAGCAGGGAATTCTCTGCCTGCCTTTCCCCAGTGCTCTGCAAGCTCTCCAGGACAACATAGAATCTGGGGCTCTGTGCTTTCTTTAGTTCTGAACAAGTGTTACTGTTTTCTGCACAAAAGCGATTCTACGAAGCAATGTGAACAGGCACAGAGAAGGTGCTATCAGGGAATTCTCTGCCTGCCTTTCCCCAGTGCTCTGCAAGCTCTCCAGGACAACATAGAATCTGGGGCTCTGTGCTTTCTTTCCTTCTGAACAAGTGTTAGTGTTTTCTGCACAAAAGCGATTCTGCGAAGCAATGTGAACACTTCTGCTTCCCAGGCACAGAGAAGGTGCTTGCAGGGAATTCTCTGCCTGCCTTTCCCCAGTGCTCTGCAAGCTCTCCAGGACAACATAAAATCTGGGGCTCTGTGCTTTCTTTCCTTCTGAACAAGTGTTACTGTTTTCTGCACAAAAGCGATTCTGCGAAGCAATGTGAACACTTCTGCTTCCCAGGCACAGAGAAGGTGCTAGCAGGGAATTCTCTGCCTGCCTTTCCCCAGTGCTCTGCAAGCTCTCCAGGACAACATAGAATCTGGGGCTCTGTGCTTTCTTTAGTTCTGAACAAGTGTTACTGTTTTCTGCACAAAAGCGATTCTACGAAGCAATGTGAACAGGCACAGAGAAGGTGCTATCAGGGAATTCTCTGCCTGCCTTTCCCCAGTGCTCTGCAAGCTCTCCAGGACAACATAGAATCTGGGGCTCTGTGCTTTCTTTCCTTCTGAACAAGTGTTACTGTTTTCTGCACAAAAGCGATTCTGCGAAGCAATGTGAACACTTCTGCTTCCCAGGCACAGAGAAGGTGCTAGCAGGGAATTCTCTGCCTGCCTTTCCCCAGTGCTCTGCAAGCTCTCCAGGACAACATAGAATCTGGGGCTCTGTGCTTTCTTTCGTTCTGAACAACTGTTACTGTTTTCTGCACAAAAGCGATTCTTGCGAAGCAATGTGAACACTTCTGCTTCCCAGGCACAGAGAAGGTGCTAGCAGGGAATTCTCTGCCTGCCTTTCCCCAGTGCTCTGCAAGCTCTCCAGGACAACATAGAATCTGGGGCTCTGTGCTTTCTTTCCTTCTGAACAAGTGTTACTGTTTTCTGCACAAAAGCGATTCTGCGAAGCAATGTGAACAGGCACAGAGAAGGTGCTATCAGGGAATTCTCTGCCTGCCTTTCCCCAGTGCTCTGCAAGCTCTCCAGGACAACATAAAATCTGGGGCTCTGTGCTTTCTTTCCTTCTGAACAAGTGTTACTGTTTTCTGCACAAAAGCGATTCTTGCGAAGCAATGTGAACACTTCTGCTTCCCAGGCACAGAGAAGGTGCTAGCAGGGAATTCTCTGCCTGCCTTTCCCCAGTGCTCTGCAAGCTCTCCAGGACAACATAGAATCTGGGGCTCTGTGCTTTCTTTAGTTCTGAACAAGTGTTACTGTTTTCTGCACAAAAGCGATTCTACGAAGCAATGTGAACAGGCACAGAGAAGGTGCTATCAGGGAATTCTCTGCCTGCCTTTCCCCAGTGCTCTGCAAGCTCTCCAGGACAACATAGAATCTGGGGCTCTGTGCTTTCTTTCCTTCTGAACAAGTGTTAGTGTTTTCTGCACAAAAGCGATTCTGCGAAGCAATGTGAACACTTCTGCTTCCCAGGCACAGAGAAGGTGCTTGCAGGGAATTCTCTGCCTGCCTTTCCCCAGTGCTCTGCAAGCTCTCCAGGACAACATAAAATCTGGGGCTCTGTGCTTTCTTTCCTTCTGAACAAGTGTTACTGTTTTCTGCACAAAAGCGATTCTGCGAAGCAATGTGAACACTTCTGCTTCCCAGGCACAGAGAAGGTGCTAGCAGGGAATTCTCTGCCTGCCTTTCCCCAGTGCTCTGCAAGCTCTCCAGGACAACATAGAATCTGGGGCTCTGTGCTTTCTTTCCTTCTGAACAAGTGTTACTGTTTTCTGCACAAAAGCGATTCTGCGAAGCAATGTGAACAGGCACAGAGAAGGTGCTATCAGGGAATTCTCTGCCTGCCTTTCCCCAGTGCTCTGCAAGCTCTCCAGGACAACATAAAATCTGGGGCTCTGTGCTTTCTTTCCTTCTGAACAAGTGTTACTGTTTTCTGCACAAAAGCGATTCTTGCGAAGCAATGTGAACACTTCTGCTTCCCAGGCACAGAGAAGGTGCTAGCAGGGAATTCTCTGCCTGCCTTTCCCCAGTGCTCTGCAAGCTCTCCAGGACAACATAGAATCTGGGGCTCTGTGCTTTCTTTAGTTCTGAACAAGTGTTACTGTTTTCTGCACAAAAGCGATTCTACGAAGCAATGTGAACAGGCACAGAGAAGGTGCTATCAGGGAATTCTCTGCCTGCCTTTCCCCAGTGCTCTGCAAGCTCTCCAGGACAACATAGAATCTGGGGCTCTGTGCTTTCTTTCCTTCTGAACAAGTGTTAGTGTTTTCTGCACAAAAGCGATTCTGCGAAGCAATGTGAACACTTCTGCTTCCCAGGCACAGAGAAGGTGCTAGCAGGGAATTCTCTGCCTGCCTTTCCCCAGTGCTCTGCAAGCTCTCCAGGACAACATAAAATCTGGGGCTCTGTGCTTTCTTTCCTTCTGAACAAGTGTTACTGTTTTCTGCACAAAAGCGATTCTGCGAAGCAATGTGAACACTTCTGCTTCCCAGGCACAGAGAAGGTGCTAGCAGGGAATTCTCTGCCTGCCTTTCCCCAGTGCTCTGCAAGCTCTCCAGGACAACATAGAATCTGGGGCTCTGTGCTTTCTTTCGTTCTGAACAACTGTTACTGTTTTCTGCACAAAAGCGATTCTTGCGAAGCAATGTGAACACTTCTGCTTCCCAGGCACAGAGAAGGTGCTAGCAGGGAATTCTCTGCCTGCCTTTCCCCAGTGCTCTGCAAGCTCTCCAGGACAACATAGAATCTGGGGCTCTGTGCTTTCTTTCCTTCTGAACAAGTGTTACTGTTTTCTGCACAAAAGCGATTCTGCGAAGCAATGTGAACAGGCACAGAGAAGGTGCTATCAGGGAATTCTCTGCCTGCCTTTCCCCAGTGCTCTGCAAGCTCTCCAGGACAACATAAAATCTGGGGCTCTGTGCTTTCTTTCCTTCTGAACAAGTGTTACTGTTTTCTGCACAAAAGCGATTCTTGCGAAGCAATGTGAACACTTCTGCTTCCCAGGCACAGAGAAGGTGCTAGCAGGGAATTCTCTGCCTGCCTTTCCCCAGTGCTCTGCAAGCTCTCCAGGACAACATAGAATCTGGGGCTCTGTGCTTTCTTTAGTTCTGAACAAGTGTTACTGTTTTCTGCACAAAAGCGATTCTACGAAGCAATGTGAACAGGCACAGAGAAGGTGCTATCAGGGAATTCTCTGCCTGCCTTTCCCCAGTGCTCTGCAAGCTCTCCAGGACAACATAGAATCTGGGGCTCTGTGCTTTCTTTCCTTCTGAACAAGTGTTAGTGTTTTCTGCACAAAAGCGATTCTGCGAAGCAATGTGAACACTTCTGCTTCCCAGGCACAGAGAAGGTGCTTGCAGGGAATTCTCTGCCTGCCTTTCCCCAGTGCTCTGCAAGCTCTCCAGGACAACATAAAATCTGGGGCTCTGTGCTTTCTTTCCTTCTGAACAAGTGTTACTGTTTTCTGCACAAAAGCGATTCTGCGAAGCAATGTGAACACTTCTGCTTCCCAGGCACAGAGAAGGTGCTAGCAAGGAATTCTCTGCCTGCCTTTCCCCAGTGCTCTGCAAGCTCTCCAGGACAACATAAAATCTGGGGCTCTGTGCTTTCTTTCCTTCTGAAAAAGTGGTACTGTTTTCTGCACAAAAGCGATTCTGCGAAGCAATGTGAACACTTCTGCTTCCCAGGCACAGAGAAGGTGCTAGCAAGGAATTCTCTGCCTGCCTTTCCCCAGTGCTCTGCAAGCTCTCCAGGACAACATAAAATCTGGGGCTCTGTGCTTTCTTTCGTTCTGAACAAGTGTTACTGTTTTCTGCACAAAAGCGATTCTGCGAAGCAATGTGAACAGGCACAGAGAAGGTGCTAGCAGGGAATTCTCTGCCTGCCTTTCCCCAGTGCTCTGCAAGCTCTCCAGGACAACATAAAATCTGGGGCTCTGTGCTTTCTTTCCTTCTGAACAAGCGTTACTGTTTTCTGCACAAAAGCGATTCTGCGAAGCAATGTGAACACTTCTGCGTCCCAGGCACAGAGAAGGTGCTAGCAAGGAATTCTCTGCCTGCCTTTCCCCAGTGCTCTGCAAGCTCTCCAGGACAACATAGAATCTGGGGCTCTGTGCTTTCTTTCCTTCTGAACAAGTGTTACTGTTTTCTGCACAAAAGCGATTCTGCGAAGCAATGTGAACACTTCTGCGTCCCAGGCACAGAGAAGGTGCTAGCAAGGAATTCTCTGCCTGCCTTTCCCCAGTGCTCTGCAAGCTCTCCA
This sequence comes from Strix aluco, assembly GCF_031877795.1. Taxonomy (NCBI): domain Eukaryota; kingdom Metazoa; phylum Chordata; class Aves; order Strigiformes; family Strigidae; genus Strix; species Strix aluco. Next base: position 1,870,748 of record NC_133966.1, read on the forward strand.
GGACAACATAAAATCTGGGGCTCTGTGCTTTCTTTCCTTCTGAACAAGTGTTACTGTTTTCTGCACAAAAGCGATTCTTGCGAAGCGATGTGAACACTTCTGCTTCCCAGGCACAGAGAAGGTGCTAGCAAGGAATTCTCTGCCTGCCTTTCCCCAGTGCTCTGCAAGCTCTCCAGGACAACATAAAATCTGGGGCTCTGTGCTTTCTTTCGTTCTGAACAAGTGTTACTGTTTTCTGCACAAAAGCGATTCTTCTAAGCAATGTGAACAGGCACAGAGAAGGTGCTATCAGGGAATTCTCTGCCTGCCTTTCCCCAGTGCTCTGCAAGCTCTCCAGGACAACATAGAATCTGGGGCTCTGTGCTTTCTTTCCTTCTGAACAAGTGTTACTGTTTTCTGCACAAAAGCGATTCTTGCGAAGCAATGTGAACACTTCTGCTTCCCAGGCACAGAGAAGGTGCTAGCAGGGAATTCTCTGCCTGCCTTTCCCCAGTGCTCTGCAAGCTCTCCAGGACAACATAGAATCTGGGGCTCTGTGCTTTCTTTCGTTCTGAACAAGTGTTATTGTTTTCTGCACAAAAGCGATTCTTGCGAAGCAATGTGAACAGGCACAGAGAAGGTGCTATCAGGGAATTCTCTGCCTGCCTTTCCCCAGTGCTCTGCAAGCTCTCCAGGACAACATAGAATCTGGGGCTCTGTGCTTTCTTTCCTTCTGAACAAGTGTTAGTGTTTTCTGCACAAAAGCGATTCTGCGAAGCAATGTGAACACTTCTGCTTCCCAGGCACAGAGAAGGTGCTTGCAGGGAATTCTCTGCCTGCCTTTCCCCAGTGCTCTGCAAGCTCTCCAGGACAACATAAAATCTGGGGCTCTGTGCTTTCTTTCCTTCTGAACAAGTGTTACTGTTTTCTGCAGAAAAGCGATTCTTGCGAAGCAATGTGAACACTTCTGCTTCCCAGGCACAGAGAAGGTGCTAGCAAGGAATTCTCTGCCTGCCTTTCCCCAGTGCTCTGCAAGCTCTCCAGGACAACATAAAATCTGGGGCTCTGTGCTTTCTTTCCTTCTGAACAAGTGGTACTGTTTTCTGCACAAAAGCGATTCTGCGAAGCAATGTGAACACTTCTGCTTCCCAGGCACAGAGAAGGTGCTAGCAAGGAATTCTCTTCCTGCCTTTCCCCAGTGCTCTGCAAGCTCTCCAGGACAACATAAAATCTGGGGCTCTGTGCTTTCTTTCCTTCTGAACAAGTGTTACTGTTTTCTGCACAAAAGCGATTCTTGCGAAGCAATGTGAACACTTCTGCTTCCCAGGCACAGAGAAGGTGCTAGCAAGGAATTCTCTGCCTGCCTTTCCCCAGTGCTCTGCAAGCTCTCCAGGACAACATAAAATCTGGGGGTCTGTGCTTTCTTTCCTTCTGAACAAGTGTTACTGTTTTCTGCACAAAAGCGATTCTGCGAAGCAATGTGAACACTTCTGCTTCCCAGGCACAGAGAAGGTGCTAGCAGGGAATTCTCTGCCTGCCTTTCCCCAGTGCTCTGCAAGCTCTCCAGGACAACATAAAATCTGGGGCTCTGTGCTTTCTTTCCTTCTGAACAAGTGTTACTGTTTTCTGCACAAAAGCGATTCTGCGAAGCAATGTGAACAGGCACAGAGAAGGTGCTAGCAGGGAATTCTCTCCCTGCCTTTCCCCAGTGCTCTGCAATCTCTCCAGGACAACATAAAATCTGGGGCTCTGTGCTTTCTTTCCTTCTGAACAAGTGTTACTGTTTTCTGCACAAAAGCGAATCTGCGAAGCAATGTGAACACTTCTGCTTCCCAGGCACAGAGAAGGTGCTAGCAAGGAATTCTCTGCCTGCCTTTCCCCAGTGCTCTGCAAGCTCTCCAGGACAACATAAAATCTGGGGCTCTGTGCTTTCTTTCCTTCTGAACAAGTGTTACTGTTTTCTGCACAAAAGCGAATCTGCGATGCAATGTGAACACTTCTGCTTCCCAGGCACAGAGAAGGTGCTAGCAAGGAATTCTCTGCCTGCCTTTCCCCAGTGCTCTGCAAGCTCTCCAGGACAACATAAAATCTGGGGCTCTGTGCTTTCTTTCCTTCTGAACAAGTGTTAGTGTTTTCTGCACAAAAGCGATTCTGCGAAGCAATGTGAACAGGCACAGAGAAGGTGCTAGCAGGGAATTCTCTGCCTGCCTTTCCCCAGTGCTCTGCAATCTCTCCAGGACAACATAAAATCTGGGGCTCTGTGCTTTCTTTCCTTCTGAACAAGTGTTAATGTTTTCTGCACAAAAGCGATTCTTGCGAAGCAATGTGAACAGGCACAGAGAAGGTGCTATCAGGGAATTCTCTGCCTGCCTTTCCCCAGTGCTCTGCAAGCTCTCCAGGACAACATAGAATCTGGGGCTCTGTGCTTTCTTTCCTTCTGAACAAGTGTTAGTGTTTTCTGCACAAAAGCGATTCTGCGAAGCAATGTGAACACTTCTGCTTCCCAGGCACAGAGAAGGTGCTTGCAGGGAATTCTCTGCCTGCCTTTCCCCAGTGCTCTGCAAGCTCTCCAGGACAACATAAAATCTGGGGCTCTGTGCTTTCTTTACTTCTGAACAAGTGTTACTGTTTTCTGCACAAAAGCGATTCTGCGAAGCAATGTGAACACTTCTGCTTCCCAGGCACAGAGAAGGTGCTAGCAGGGAATTCTCTGCCTGCCTTTCCCCAGTGCTCTGCAAGCTCTCCAGGACAACATAGAATCTGGGGCTCTGTGCTTTCTTTCGTTCTGAACAAGTGTTACTGTTTTCTGCACAAAAGCGATTCTGCGAAGCAATGTGAACAGGCACAGAGAAGGTGCTATCAGGGAATTCTCTGCCTGCCTTTCCCCAGTGCTCTGCAAGCTCTCCAGGACAACATAGAATCTGGGGCTCTGTGCTTTCTTTCCTTCTGAACAAGTGGTACTGTTTTCTGCACAAAAGCGATTCTGCGAAGCAATGTGAACACTTCTGCTTCCCAGGCACAGAGAAGGTGCTAGCAGGGAATTCTCTGCCTGCCTTTCCCCAGTGCTCTGCAAGCTCTCCAGGACAACATAGAATCTGGGGCTCTGTGCTTTCTTTAGTTCTGAACAAGTGTTACTGTTTTCTGCACAAAAGCGATTCTGCGAAGCAATGTGAACAGGCACAGAGAAGGTGCTATCAGGGAATTCTCTGCCTGCCTTTCCCCAGTGCTCTGCAAGCTCTCCAGGACAACATAGAATCTGGGGCTCTGTGCTTTCTTTCCTTCTGAACAAGTGTTAGTGTTTTCTGCACAAAAGCGATTCTGCGAAGCAATGTGAACACTTCTGCTTCCCAGGCACAGAGAAGGTGCTTGCAGGGAATTCTCTGCCTGCCTTTCCCCAGTGCTCTGCAAGCTCTCCAGGACAACATAAAATCTGGGGCTCTGTGCTTTCTTTCCTTCTGAACAAGTGTTACTGTTTTCTGCAGAAAAGCGATTCTTGCGAAGCAATGTGAACACTTCTGCTTCCCAGGCACAGAGAAGGTGCTAGCAAGGAATTCTCTGCCTGCCTTTCCCCAGTGCTCTGCAAGCTCTCCAGGACAACATAAAATCTGGGGCTCTGTGCTTTCTTTCCTTCTGAACAAGTGTTACTGTTTTCTGCACAAAAGCGATTCTTGCGAAGCAATGTGAACACTTCTGCTTCCCAGGCACAGAGAAGGTGCTAGCAAGGAATTCTCTGCCTGCCTTTCCCCAGTGCTCTGCAAGCTCTCCAGGACAACATAAAATCTGGGGCTCTGTGCTTTCTTTCGTTCTGAACAAGTGTTAGTGTTTTCTGCACAAAAGCGATTCTGCGAAGCAATGTGGACAGGCACAGAGAAGGTGCTAGCAGGGAATTCTCTGCCTGCCTTTCCCCAGTGCTCTGCAATCTCTCCAGGACAACATAAAATCTGGGGCTCTGTGCTTTCTTTCGTTCTGAACAAGTGTTACTGTTTTCTGCACAAAAGCGATTCTGCTAAGCAATGTGAACAGGCACAGAGAAGGTGCTATCAGGGAATTCTCTGCCTGCCTTTCCCCAGTGCTCTGCAAGCTCTCCAGGACAACATAGAATCTGGGGCTCTGTGCTTTCTTTCCTTCTGAACAAGTGTTAGTGTTTTCTGCACAAAAGCGATTCTGCGAAGCAATGTGAACACTTCTGCTTCCCAGGCACAGAGAAGGTGCTAGCAGGGAATTCTCTGCCTGCCTTTCCCCAGTGCTCTGCAAGCTCTCCAGGACAACATAGAATCTGGGGCTCTGTGCTTTCTTTCGTTCTGAACAAGTGTTACTGTTTTCTGCACAAAAGCGATTCTGCGAAGCAATGTGAACACTTCTGCTTCCCAGGCACAGAGAAGGTGCTAGCAGGGAATTCTCTGCCTGCCTTTCCCCAGTGCTCTGCAAGCTCTCCAGGACAACATAGAATCTGGGGCTCTGTGCTTTCTTTCGTTCTGAACAAGTGTTACTGTTTTCTGCACAAAAGCGATTCTTTCGAAGCAATGTGAACAGGCACAGAGAAGGTGCTATCAGGGAATTCTCTGCCTGCCTTTCCCCAGTGCTCTGCAAGCTCTCCAGGACAACATAAAATCTGGGGCTCTGTGCTTTCTTTCCTTCTGAACAAGTGTTACTGTTTTCTGCACAAAAGCGATTCTTGCGAAGCAATGTGAACACTTCTGCTTCCCAGGCACAGAGAAGGTGCTAGCAGGGAATTCTCTGCCTGCCTTTCCCCAGTGCTCTGCAAGCTCTCCAGGACAACATAGAATCTGGGGCTCTGTGCTTTCTTTCCTTCTGAACAAGTGTTAGTGTTTTCTGCACAAAAGCGATTCTGCGAAGCAATGTGAACACTTCTGCTTCCCAGGCACAGAGAAGGTGCTTGCAGGGAATTCTCTGCCTGCCTTTCCCCAGTGCTCTGCAAGCTCTCCAGGACAACATAAAATCTGGGGCTCTGTGCTTTCTTTCCTTCTGAACAAGTGTTACTGTTTTCTGCACAAAAGCGATTCTTGCGAAGCAATGTGAACACTTCTGCTTCCCAGGCACAGAGAAGGTGCTAGCAAGGAATTCTCTGCCTGCCTTTCCCCAGTGCTCTGCAAGCTCTCCAGGACAACATAAAATCTGGGGCTCTGTGCTTTCTTTCGTTCTGAACAAGTGTTACTGTTTTCTGCACAAAAGCGATTCTGCGAAGCAATGTGAACAGGCACAGAGAAGGTGCTAGCAGGGAATTCTCTGCCTGCCTTTCCCCAGTGCTCTGCAAGCTCTCCAGGACAACATAGAATCTGGGGCTCTGTGCTTTCTTTAGTTCTGAACAAGTGTTACTGTTTTCTGCACAAAAGCGATTCTGCGAAGCAATGTGAACAGGCACAGAGAAGGTGCTAGCAGGGAATTCTCTGCCTGCCTTTCCCCAGTGCTCTGCAAGCTCTCCAGGACAACATAAAATCTGGGGCTCTGTGCTTTCTTTCCTTCTGAACAAGTGTTACTGTTTTCTGCACAAAACTGATTCTTGCGAAGCAATGTGAACACTTCTGCTTCCCAGGCACAGAGAAGGTGCTAGCAGGGAATTCTCTGCCTGCCTTTCCCCAGTGCTCTGCAAGCTCTCCAGGACAACATAGAATCTGGGGCTCTGTGCTTTCTTTAGTTCTGAACAAGTGTTACTGTTTTCTGCACAAAAGCGATTCTTGCGAAGCAATGTGAACAGGCACAGAGAAGGTGCTATCAGGGAATTCTCTGCCTGCCTTTCCCCAGTGCTCTGCAAGCTCTCCAGGACAACATAAAATCTGGGGCTCTGTGCTTTCTTTCCTTCTGAACAAGTGTTACTGTTTTCTGCACAAAAGCGATTCTTGCGAAGCAATGTGAACACTTCTGCTTCCCAGGCACAGAGAAGGTGCTAGCAGGGAATTCTCTGCCTGCCTTTCCCCAGTGCTCTGCAAGCTCTCCAGGACAACATAGAATCTGGGGCTCTGTGCTTTCTTTCCTTCTGAACAAGTGTTAGTGTTTTCTGCACAAAAGCGATTCTGCGAAGCAATGTGAACACTTCTGCTTCCCAGGCACAGAGAAGGTGCTTGCAGGGAATTCTCTGCCTGCCTTTCCCCAGTGCTCTGCAAGCTCTCCAGGACAACATAAAATCTGGGGCTCTGTGCTTTCTTTCCTTCTGAACAAGTGTTACTGTTTTCTGCACAAAAGCGATTCTTGCGAAGCAATGTGAACACTTCTGCTTCCCAGGCACAGAGAAGGTGCTAGCAAGGAATTCTCTGCCTGCCTTTCCCCAGTGCTCTGCAAGCTCTCCAGGACAACATAAAATCTGGGGCTCTGTGCTTTCTTTCCTTCTGAAAAAGTGGTACTGTTTTCTGCACAAAAGCGATTCTTGCGAAGCAATGTGAACACTTCTGCTTCCCAGGCACAGAGAAGGTCCTAGCAGGGAATTCTCTGCCTGCCTTTCCCCAGTGCTCTGCAAGCTCTCCAGGACAACATAAAATCTGGGGCTCTGTGCTTTCTTTCGTTCTGAACAAGTGTTACTGTTTTCTGCACAAAAGCGATTCTGCGAAGCAATGTGAACAGGCACAGAGAAGGTGCTAGCAGGGAATTCTCTGCCTGCCTTTCCCCAGTGCTCTGCAAGCTCTCCAGGACAACATAGAATCTGGGGCTCTGTGCTTTCTTTAGTTCTGAACAAGTGTTACTGTTTTCTGCACAAAAGCGATTCTGCGAAGCAATGTGAACAGGCACAGAGAAGGTGCTAGCAGGGAATTCTCTGCCTGCCTTTCCCCAGTGCTCTGCAAGCTCTCCAGGACAACATAAAATCTGGGGCTCTGTGCTTTCTTTCCTTCTGAACAAGTGTTACTGTTTTCTGCACAAAACCGATTCTTGCGAAGCAATGTGAACACTTCTGCTTCCCAGGCACAGAGAAGGTGCTAGCAGGGAATTCTCTGCCTGCCTTTCCCCAGTGCTCTGCAAGCTCTCCAGGACAACATAGAATCTGGGGCTCTGTGCTTTCTTTAGTTCTGAACAAGTGTTACTGTTTTCTGCACAAAAGCGATTCTTGCGAAGCAATGTGAACAGGCACAGAGAAGGTGCTATCAGGGAATTCTCTGCCTGCCTTTCCCCAGTGCTCTGCAAGCTCTCCAGGACAACATAGAATCTGGGGCTCTGTGCTTTCTTTCCTTCTGAACAAGTGTTAGTGTTTTCTGCACAAAAGCGATTCTGCGAAGCAATGTGAACACTTCTGCTTCCCAGGCACAGAGAAGGTGCTTGCAGGGAATTCTCTGCCTTTCTTTCCCCAGTGCTCTGCAAGCTCTCCAGGACAACATAAAATCTGGGGCTCTGTGCTTTCTTTCCTTCTGAACAAGTGTTACTGTTTTCTGCACAAAAGCGATTCTGCGAAGCAATGTGAACAGGCACAGAGAAGGTGCTAGCAGGGAATTCTCTGCCTGCCTTTCCCCAGTGCTCTGCAAGCTCTCCAGGACAACATAAAATCTGGGGCTCTGTGCTTTCTTTCGTTCTGAACAAGTGTTACTGTTTTCTGCACAAAAGCGATTCTGCGAAGCAATGTGAACAGGCACAGAGAAGGTGCTAGCAGGGAATTCTCTGCCTGCCTTTCCCCAGTGCTCTGCAAGCTCTCCAGGACAACATAGAATCTGGGGCTCTGTGCTTTCTTTCGTTCTGAACAAGTGTTACTGTTTTCTGCACAAAAGCGATTCTGCGAAGCAATGTGAACAGGCACAGAGAAGGTGCTATCAGGGAATTCTCTGCCTGCCTTTCCCCAGTGCTCTGCAAGCTCTCCAGGACAACATAAAATCTGGGGCTCTGTGCTTTCTTTCCTTCTGAACAAGTGTTACTGTTTTCTGCACAAAAGCGATTCTTGCGAAGCAATGTGAACACTTCTGCTTCCCAGGCACAGAGAAGGTGCTAGCAGGGAATTCTCTGCCTGCCTTTCCCCAGTGCTCTGCAAGCTCTCCAGGACAACATAGAATCTGGGGCTCTGTGCTTTCTTTAGTTCTGAACAAGTGTTACTGTTTTCTGCACAAAAGCGATTCTTGCGAAGCAATGTGAACAGGCACAGAGAAGGTGCTATCAGGGAATTCTCTGCCTGCCTTTCCCCAGTGCTCTGCAAGCTCTCCAGGACAACATAGAATCTGGGGCTCTGTGCTTTCTTTCCTTCTGAACAAGTGTTAGTGTTTTCTGCACAAAAGCGATTCTGCGAAGCAATGTGAACACTTCTGCTTCCCAGGCACAGAGAAGGTGCTTGCAGGGAATTCTCTGCCTGCCTTTCCCCAGTGCTCTGCAAGCTCTCCAGGACAACATAAAATCTGGGGCTCTGTGCTTTCTTTCCTTCTGAACAAGTGTTACTGTTTTCTGCACAAAAGCGATTCTTGCGAAGCAATGTGAACACTTCTGCTTCCCAGGCACAGAGAAGGTGCTAGCAAGGAATTCTCTGCCTGCCTTTCCCCAGTGCTCTGCAAGCTCTCCAGGACAACATAAAATCTGGGGCTCTGTGCTTTCTTTCCTTCTGAAAAAGTGGTACTGTTTTCTGCACAAAAGCGATTCTGCGAAGCAATGTGAACACTTCTGCTTCCCAGGCACAGGGAAGGTGCTAGCAAGGAATTCTCTGCCTGCCTTTCCCCAGTGCTCTGCAAGCTCTCCAGGACAACATAAAATCTGGGGCTCTGTGCTTTCTTTCCTTCTGAACAAGTGTTACTGTTTTCTGCACAAAAGCGATTCTGCGAAGCAATGTGAACAGGCACAGAGAAGGTGCTAGCAGGGAATTCTCTGCCTGCCTTTCCCCAGTGCTCTGCAATCTCTCCAGGACAACATAAAATCTGGGGCTCTGTGCTTTCTTTCCTTCTGAACAAGTGTTACTGTTTTCTGCACAAAAGCGATTCTGCGAAGCAATGTGAACACTTCTGCGTCCCAGGCACAGAGAAGGTGCTAGCAAGGAATTCTCTGCCTGCCTTTCCCCAGTGCTCTGCAAGCTCTCCAGGACAACATAAAATCTGGGGCTCTGTGCTTTCTTTCCTTCTGAAAAAGTGGTACTGTTTTCTGCACAAAAGCGATTCTTGCGAAGCAATGTGAACACTTCTGCTTCCCAGGCACAGAGAAGGTGCTAGCAAGGAATTCTCTGCCTGCCTTTCCCCAGTGCTCTGCAAGCTCTCCAGGACAACATAAAATCTGGGGCTCTGTGCTTTCTTTCCTTCTGAACAAGTGTTACTGTTTTCTGCACAAAAGCGATTCTTGCGAAGCAATGTGAACACTTCTGCTTCCCAGGCACAGAGAAGGTGCTAGCAGGGAATTCTCTGCCTGCCTTTCCCCAGTGCTCTGCAAGCTCTCCAGGACAACATAAAATCTGGGGCTCTGTGCTTTCTTTCGTTCTGAACAAGTGTTAGTATTTTCTGCACAAAAGCGATTCTGCGAAGCAATGTGAACAGGCACAGAGAAGGTGCTAGCAGGGAATTCTCTGCCTGCCTTTCCCCAGTGCTCTGCAATCTCTCCAGGACAACATAAAATCTGGGGCTCTGTGCTTTCTTTCGTTCTGAACAAGTGTTACTGTTTTCTGCACAAAAGCGATTCTGCTAAGCAATGTTAACAGGCACAGAGAAGGTGCTATCAGGGAATTCTCTGCCTGCCTTTCCCCAGTGCTCTGCAAGCTCTCCAGGACAACATAGAATCTGGGGCTCTGTGATTTTTTTCGTTCTGAACAACTGTTACTGTTTTCTGCACAAAAGCGATTCTGCGAAGCAATGTGAACACTTCTGCTTCCCAGGCACAGAGAAGGTGCTAGCAGGGAATTCTCTGCCTGCCTTTCCCCAGTGCTCTGCAAGCTCTCCAGGACAACATAGAATCTGGGGCTCTGTTCTTTCTTTCGTTCTGAACAAGTGTTAATGTTTTCTGCACAAAAGTGATTCTTGCGAAGCAATGTGAACAGGCACAGAGAAGGTGCTATCAGGGAATTCTCTGCCTGCCTTTCCCCAGTGCTCTGCAAGCTCTCCAGGACAACATAGAATCTGGGGCTCTGTGCTTTCTTTCCTTCTGAACAAGTGTTAGTGTTTTCTGCACAAAAGCGATTCTGCGAAGCAATGTGAACACTTCTGCTTCCCAGGCACAGAGAAGGTGCTTGCAGGGAATTCTCTGCCTGCCTTTCCCCAGTGCTCTGCAAGCTCTCCAGGACAACATAAAATCTGGGGCTCTGTGCTTTCTTTCCTTCTGAACAAGTGTTACTGTTTTCTGCACAAAAGCGATTCTGCTAAGCAATGTGAACAGGCACAGAGAAGGTGCTATCAGGGAATTCTCTGCCTGCCTTTCCCCAGTGCTCTGCAAGCTCTCCAGGACAACATAGAATCTGGGGCTCTGTGCTTTCTTTCGTTCTGAACAACTGTTACTGTTTTCTGCACAAAAGCGATTCTGCGAAGCAATGTGAACACTTCTGCTTCCCAGGCACAGAGAAGGTGCTAGCAGGGAATTCTCTGCCTGCCTTTCCCCAGTGCTCTGCAAGCTCTCCAGGACAACATAGAATCTGGGGCTCTGTGCTTTCTTTCGTTCTGAACAAGTGTTAATGTTTTCTGCACAAAAGCGATTCTTGCGAAGCAATGTGAACAGGCACAGAGAAGGTGCTATCAGGGAATTCTCTGCCTGCTTTTCCCCAGTGCTCTGCAAGCTCTCCAGGACAACATAGAATCTGGGGCTCTGTGCTTTCTTTCCTTCTGAACAAGTGTTAGTGTTTTCTGCACAAAAGCGATTCTGCGAAGCAATGTGAACACTTCTGCTTCCCAGGCACAGAGAAGGTGCTTGCAGGGAATTCTCTGCCTGCCTTTCCCCAGTGCTCTGCAAGCTCTCCAGGACAACATAGAATCTGGGGCTCTGTGCTTTCTTTCCTTCTGAACAAGTGTTAGTGTTTTCTGCACAAAAGCGATTCTGCGAAGCAATGTGAACACTTCTGCTTCCCAGGCACAGAGAAGGTCCTAGCAGGGAATTCTCTGCCTGCCTTTCCCCAGTGCTCTGCAAGCTCTCCAGGACAACATAGAATCTGGGGCTCTGTGCTTTCTTTCCTTCTGAACAAGTGTTACTGTTTTCTGCACAAAAGCGATTCTGCGAAGCAATGTGAACAGGCACAGAGAAGGTGCTATCAGGGAATTCTCTGCCTGCCTTTCCCCAGTGCTCTGCAAGCTCTCCAGGACAACATAAAATCTGGGGCTCTGTGCTTTCTTTCCTTCTGAACAAGTGTTACTGTTTTCTGCACAAAAGCGATTCTTGCGAAGCAATGTGAACACTTCTGCTTCCCAGGCACAGAGAAGGTGCTAGCAAGGAATTCTCTGCCTGCCTTTCCCCAGTGCTCTGCAAGCTCTCCAGGACAACATAGAATCTGGGGCTCTGTGCTTTCTTTAGTTCTGAACAAGTGTTACTGTTTTCTGCACAAAAGCGATTCTGCGAAGCAATGTGAACAGGCACAGAGAAGGTGCTAGCAGGGAATTCTCTGCCTGCCTTTCCCCAGTGCTCTGCAAGCTCTCCAGGACAACATAAAATCTGGGGCTCTGTGCTTTCTTTCCTTCTGAACAAGTGTTACTGTTTTCTGCACAAAACCGATTCTTGCGAAGCAATGTGAACACTTCTGCTTCCCAGGCACAGAGAAGGTGCTATCAGGGAATTCTCTGCCTGCCTTTCCCCAGTGCTCTGCAAGCTCTCCAGGACAACATAGAATCTGGGGCTCTGTGCTTTCTTTAGTTCTGAACAAGTGTTACTGTTTTCTGCACAAAAGCGATTCTTGCGAAGCAATGTGAACAGGCACAGAGAAGGTGCTATCAGGGAATTCTCTGCCTGCCTTTCCCCAGTGCTCTGCAAGCTCTCCAGGACAACATAGAATCTGGGGCTCTGTGCTTTCTTTCCTTCTGAACAAGTGTTAGTGTTTTCTGCACAAAAGCGATTCTGCGAAGAAATGTGAACACTTCTGCTTCCCAGGCACAGAGAAGGTGCTTGCAGGGAATTCTCTGCCTTTCTTTCCCCAGTGCTCTGCAAGCTCTCCAGGACAACATAAAATCTGGGGCTCTGTGCTTTCTTTCCTTCTGAACAAGTGTTACTGTTTTCTGCACAAAAGCGATTCTTGCGAAGCAATGTGAACACTTCTGCTTCCCAGGCACAGAGAAGGTGCTAGCAAGGAATTCTCTGCCTGCCTTTCCCCAGTGCTCTGCAAGCTCTCCAGGACAACATAGAATCTGGGGCTCTGTGCTTTCTTTCGTTCTGAACAAGTGTTACTGTTTTCTGCACAAAAGCGATTCTGCGAAGCAATGTGAACAGGCACAGAGAAGGTGCTAGCAGGGAATTCTCTGCCTGCCTTTCCCCAGTGCTCTGCAAGCTCTCCAGGACAACATAAAATCTGGGGCTCTGTGCTTTCTTTCGTTCTGAACAAGTGTTACTGTTTTCTGCACAAAAGCGATTCTGCGAAGCAATGTGAACAGGCACAGAGAAGGTGCTAGCAGGGAATTCTCTGCCTGCCTTTCCCCAGTGCTCTGCAAGCTCTCCAGGACAACATAGAATCTGGGGCTCTGTGCTTTCTTTAGTTCTGAACAAGTGTTACTGTTTTCTGCACAAAAGCGATTCTGCGAAGCAATGTGAACAGGCACAGAGAAGGTGCTATCAGGGAATTCTCTGCCTGCCTTTCCCCAGTGCTCTGCAAGCTCTCCAGGACAACATAAAATCTGGGGCTCTGTGCTTTCTTTCCTTCTGAACAAGTGTTACTGTTTTCTGCACAAAAGCGATTCTTGCGAAGCAATGTGAACACTTCTGCTTCCCAGGCACAGAGAAGGTGCTAGCAGGGAATTCTCTGCCTGCCTTTCCCCAGTGCTCTGCAAGCTCTCCAGGACAACATAGAATCTGGGGCTCTGTGCTTTCTTTAGTTCTGAACAAGTGTTACTGTTTTCTGCACAAAAGCGATTCTTGCGAAGCAATGTGAACAGGCACAGAGAAGGTGCTATCAGGGAATTCTCTGCCTGCCTTTCCCCAGTGCTCTGCAAGCTCTCCAGGACAACATAGAATCTGGGGCTCTGTGCTTTCTTTCCTTCTGAACAAGTGTTAGTGTTTTCTGCACAAAAGCGATTCTGCGAAGCAATGTGAACACTTCTGCTTCCCAGGCACAGAGAAGGTGCTTGCAGGGAATTCTCTGCCTGCCTTTCCCCAGTGCTCTGCAAGCTCTCCAGGACAACATAAAATCTGGGGCTCTGTGCTTTCTTTCCTTCTGAACAAGTGTTACTGTTTTCTGCACAAAAGCGATTCTGCTAAGCAATGTGAACAGGCACAGAGAAGGTGCTATCAGGGAATTCTCTGCCTGCCTTTCCCCAGTGCTCTGCAAGCTCTCCAGGACAACATAGAATCTGGGGCTCTGTGCTTTCTTTCGTTCTGAACAACTGTTACTGTTTTCTGCACAAAAGCGATTCTGCGAAGCAATGTGAACACTTCTGCTTCCCAGGCACAGAGAAGGTGCTAGCAGGGAATTCTCTGCCTGCCTTTCCCCAGTGCTCTGCAAGCTCTCCAGGACAACATAGAATCTGGGGCTCTGTGCTTTCTTTCCTTCTGAACAAGTGTTACTGTTTTCTGCACAAAAGCGATTCTTGCGAAGCAATGTGAACAGGCACAGAGAAGGTGCTATCAGGGAATTCTCTGCCTGCCTTTCCCCAGTGCTCTGCAAGCTCTCCAGGACAACATAGAATCTGGGGCTCTGTGCTTTCTTTCCTTCTGAACAAGTGTTAGTGTTTTCTGCACAAAAGCGATTCTGCGAAGCAATGTGAACACTTCTGCTTCCCAGGCACAGAGAAGGTGCTATCAGGGAATTCTCTGCCTGCCTTTCCCCAGTGCTCTGCAAGCTCTCCAGGACAACATAAAATCTGGGGCTCTGTGCTTTCTTTCCTTCTGAACAAGTGTTACTGTTTTCTGCACAAAAGCGATTCTTGCGAAGCAATGTGAACACCTCTGCTTCCCAGGCACAGAGAAGGTGCTAGCAAGGAATTCTCTGCCTGCCTTTCCCCAGTGCTCTGCAAGCTCTCCAGGACAACATAAAATCTGGGGCTCTGTGCTTTCTTTCCTTCTGAACAAGTGTTACTGTTTTCTGCACAAAAGCGATTCTGCGAAGCAATGTGAACAGGCACAGAGAAGGTGCTAGCAGGGAATTCTCTGCCTGCCTTTCCCCAGTGCTCTGCAATCTCTCCAGGACAACATAAAATCTGGGGCTCTGTGCTTTCTTTCGTTCTGAACAAGTGTTACTGTTTTCTGCACAAAAGCGATTCTGCTAAGCAATGTTAACAGGCACAGAGAAGGTGCTATCAGGGAATTCTCTGCCTGCCTTTCCCCAGTGCTCTGCAAGCTCTCCAGGACAACATAGAATCTGGGGCTCTGTGCTTTCTTTCGTTCTGAACAACTGTTACTGTTTTCTGCACAAAAGCGATTCTGCGAAGCAATGTGAACACTTCTGCTTCCCAGGCACAGAGAAGGTGCTAGCAGGGAATTCTCTGCCTGCCTTTCCCCAGTGCTCTGCAAGCTCTCCAGGACAACATAGAATCTGGGGCTCTGTGCTTTCTTTCGTTCTGAACAAGTGTTAATGTTTTCTGCACAAAAGCGATTCTTGCGAAGCAATGTGAACAGGCACAGAGAAGGTGCTATCAGGGAATTCTCTGCCTGCCTTTCCCCAGTGCTCTGCAAGCTCTCCAGGACAACATAGAATCTGGGGCTCTGTGCTTTCTTTCCTTCTGAACAAGTGTTAGTGTTTTCTGCACAAAAGCGATTCTGCGAAGCAATGTGAACACTTCTGCTTCCCAGGCACAGAGAAGGTGCTTGCAGGGAATTCTCTGCCTGCCTTTCCCCAGTGCTCTGCAAGCTCTCCAGGACAACATAGAATCTGGGGCTCTGTGCTTTCTTTCCTTCTGAACAAGTGTTAGTGTTTTCTGCACAAAAGCGATTCTGCGAAGCAATGTGAACACTTCTGCTTCCCAGGCACAGAGAAGGTCCTAGCAGGGAATTCTCTGCCTGCCTTTCCCCAGTGCTCTGCAAGCTCTCCAGGACAACATAGACTCTGGGGCTCTGTGCTTTCTTTCCTTCTGAACAAGTGTTAGTGTTTTCTGCACAAAAGCGATTCTGCGAAGCAATGTGAACAGGCACAGAGAAGGTGCTATCAGGGAATTCTCTGCCTGCCTTTCCCCAGTGCTCTGCAAGCTCTCCAGGACAACATAAAATCTGGGGCTCTGTGCTTTCTTTCCTTCTGAACAAGTGTTACTGTTTTCTGCACAAAAGCGATTCTTGCGAAGCAATGTGAACACTTCTGCTTCCCAGGCACAGAGAAGGTGCTAGCAAGGAATTCTCTGCCTGCCTTTCCCCAGTGCTTAGCAAGCTCTCCAGGACAACATAGAATCTGGGGCTCTGTGCTTTCTATAGTTCTGAACAAGTGTTACTTTTTTCTGCACAAAAGCGATTCTTGCGAAGCAATGTGAACAGGCACAGAGAAGGTGCTATCAGGGAATTCTCTGCCTGCCTTTCCCCAGTGCTCTGCAAGCTCTCCAGGACAACATAGAATCTGGGGCTCTGTGCTTTCTTTAGTTCTGAACAAGTGTTACTGTTTTCTGCACAAAAGCGATTCTGCGAAGCAATGTGAACACTTCTGCTTCCCAGGCACAGAGAAGGTGCTAGCAAGGAATTCTCTGCCTGCCTTTCCCCAGTGCTCTGCAAGCTCTCCAGGACAACATAAAATCTGGGGCTCTGTGCTTTCTTTCCTTCTGAACAAGTGTTACTGTTTTCTGCACAAAAGCGATTCTTGCGAAGCAATGTGAACACTTCTGCTTCCCAGGCACAGAGAAGGTGCTAGCAGGGAATTCTCTGCCTGCCTTTCCCCAGTGCTCTGCAAGCTCTCCAGGACAACATAGAATCTGGGGCTCTGTGCTTTCTTTCCTTCTGAACAAGTGTTACTGTTTTCTGCACAAAAGCGATTCTGCGAAGCAATGTGAACACTTCTGCTTCCCAGGCACAGAGAAGGTGCTAGCAGGGAATTCTCTGCCTGCCTTTCCCCAGTGCTCTGCAAGCTCTCCAGGACAACATAGAATCTGGGGCTCTGTGCTTTCTTTCGTTCTGAACAAGTGTTAATGTTTTCTGCACAAAAGCGATTCTGCGAAGCAATGTGAACAGGCACAGAGAAGGTGCTATCAGGGAATTCTCTGCCTGCCTTTCCCCAGTGCTCTGCAAGCTCTCCAGGACAACATAGAATCTGGGGCTCTGTGCTTTCTTTCGTTCTGAACAAGTGTTACTGTTTTCTGCACAAAAGCGATTCTGCGAAGCAATGTGAACACTTCTGCTTCCCAGGCACAGAGAAGGTGCTAGCAAGGAATTCTCTTCCTGCCTTTCCCCAGTGCTCTGCAAGCTCTCCAGGACAACATAGAATCTGGGGCTCTGTGCTTTCTTTCCTTCTGAACAAGTGTTACTGTTTTCTGCACAAAAGCGATTCTGCGAAGCAATGTGAACACTTCTGCTTCCCAGGCACAGAGAAGGTGCTAGCAGGGAATTCTCTGCCTGCCTTTCCCCAGTGCTCTGCAAGCTCTCCAGGACAACATAGAAT
This sequence comes from Strix aluco, assembly GCF_031877795.1. Classification (NCBI taxonomy): domain Eukaryota; kingdom Metazoa; phylum Chordata; class Aves; order Strigiformes; family Strigidae; genus Strix; species Strix aluco. The sequence goes on from NC_133966.1 coordinate 1,887,318, forward strand.
CTGGGGCTCTGTGCTTTCTTTCGTTCTGAACAAGTGTTACTGTTTTCTGCACAAAAGCGATTCTGCGAAGCAATGTGAACAGGCACAGAGAAGGTGCTATCAGGGAATTCTCTGCCTGCCTTTCCCCAGTGCTCTGCAAGCTCTCCAGGACAACATAGAATCTGGGGCTCTGTGCTTTCTTTCGTTCTGAACAACTGTTACTGTTTTCTGCACAAAAGCGATTCTTGCGAAGCAATGTGAACACTTCTGCTTCCCAGGCACAGAGAAGGTGCTAGCAGGGAATTCTCTGCCTGCCTTTCCCCAGTGCTCTGCAAGCTCTCCAGGACAACATAGAATCTGGGGCTCTGTGCTTTCTTTAGTTCTGAACAAGTGTTACTGTTTTCTGCACAAAAGCGATTCTACGAAGCAATGTGAACAGGCACAGAGAAGGTGCTATCAGGGAATTCTCTGCCTGCCTTTCCCCAGTGCTCTGCAAGCTCTCCAGGACAACATAGAATCTGGGGCTCTGTGCTTTCTTTCCTTCTGAACAAGTGTTAGTGTTTTCTGCACAAAAGCGATTCTGCGAAGCAATGTGAACACTTCTGCTTCCCAGGCACAGAGAAGGTGCTTGCAGGGAATTCTCTGCCTGCCTTTCCCCAGTGCTCTGCAAGCTCTCCAGGACAACATAAAATCTGGGGCTCTGTGCTTTCTTTCCTTCTGAACAAGTGTTACTGTTTTCTGCACAAAAGCGATTCTTGCGAAGCAATGTGAACACTTCTGCTTCCCAGGCACAGAGAAGGTGCTAGCAAGGAATTCTCTGCCTGCCTTTCCCCAGTGCTCTGCAAGCTCTCCAGGACAACATAAAATCTGGGGCTCTGTGCTTTCTTTCCTTCTGAAAAAGTGGTACTGTTTTCTGCACAAAAGCGATTCTGCGAAGCAATGTGAACACTTCTGCTTCCCAGGCACAGAGAAGGTGCTAGCAAGGAATTCTCTGCCTGCCTTTCCCCAGTGCTCTGCAAGCTCTCCAGGACAACATAAAATCTGGGGCTCTGTGCTTTCTTTCCTTCTGAACAAGTGTTACTGTTTTCTGCACAAAAGCGATTCTGCGAAGCAATGTGAACAGGCACAGAGAAGGTGCTAGCAGGGAATTCTCTGCCTGCCTTTCCCCAGTGCTCTGCAAGCTCTCCAGGACAACATAAAATCTGGGGCTCTGTGCTTTCTTTCCTTCTGAACAAGTGTTACTGTTTTCTGCACAAAAGCGATTCTGCGAAGCAATGTGAACACTTCTGCGTCCCAGGCACAGAGAAGGTGCTAGCAAGGAATTCTCTGCCTGCCTTTCCCCAGTGCTCTGCAAGCTCTCCAGGACAACATAGAATCTGGGGCTCTGTGCTTTCTTTCCTTCTGAACAAGTGTTACTGTTTTCTGCACAAAAGCGATTCTTGCGAAGCAATGTGAACACTTCTGCTTCCCAGGCACAGAGAAGGTGCTAGCAAGGAATTCTCTGCCTGCCTTTCCCCAGTGCTCTGCAAGCTCTCCAGGACAACATAAAATCTGGGGCTCTGTGCTTTCTTTCCTTCTGAACAAGTGTTACTGTTTTCTGCACAAAAGCGATTCTTGCGAAGCAATGTGAACACTTCTGCTTCCCAGGCACAGAGAAGGTGCTAGCAAGGAATTCTCTGCCTGCCTTTCCCCAGTGCTCTGCAAGCTCTCCAGGACAACATAAAATCTGGGGCTCTGTGCTTTCTTTCGTTCTGAACAAGTGTTAGTGTTTTCTGCACAAAAGCGATTCTGCGAAGCAATGTGAACAGGCACAGAGAAGGTGCTATCAGGGAATTCTCTGCCTGCCTTTCCCCAGTGCTCTGCAAGCTCTCCAGGACAACATAGAATCTGGGGCTCTGTGCTTTCTTTCCTTCTGAACAAGTGTTACTGTTTTCTGCACAAAAGCGATTCTTGCGAAGCAATGTGAACACTTCTGCTTCCCAGGCACAGAGAAGGTGCTAGCAGGGAATTCTCTGCCTGCCTTTCCCCAGTGCTCTGCAAGCTCTCCAGGACAACATAGAATCTGGGGCTCTGTGCTTTCTTTCGTTCTGAACAAGTGTTAATGTTTTCTGCACAAAAGCGATTCTTGCGAAGCAATGTGAACAGGCACAGAGAAGGTGCTATCAGGGAATTCTCTGCCTGCCTTTCCCCAGTGCTCTGCAAGCTCTCCAGGACAACATAGAATCTGGGGCTCTGTGCTTTCTTTCGTTCTGAACAAGTGTTAGTGTTTTCTGCACAAAAGCGATTCTGCGAAGCAATGTGAACACTTCTGCTTCCCAGGCACAGAGAAGGTGCTTGCAGGGAATTCTCTGCCTGCCTTTCCCCAGTGCTCTGCAAGCTCTCCAGGACAACATAAAATCTGGGGCTCTGTGCTTTCTTTCCTTCTGAACAAGTGTTACTGTTTTCTGCACAAAAGCGATTCTTGCGAAGCAATGTGAACACTTCTGCTTCCCAGGCACAGAGAAGGTGCTAGCAAGGAATTCTCTGCCTGCCTTTCCCCAGTGCTCTGCAAGCTCTCCAGGACAACATAAAATCTGGGGGTCTGTGCTTTCTTTCGTTCTGAACAAGTGTTACTGTTTTCTGCACAAAAGCGATTCTGCGAAGCAATGTGAACACTTCTGCTTCCCAGGCACAGAGAAGGTGCTAGCAAGGAATTCTCTGCCTGCCTTTCCCCAGTGCTCTGCAAGCTCTCCAGGACAACATAAAATCTGGGGCTCTGTGCTTTCTTTCCTTCTGAACAAGTGTTACTGTTTTCTGCACAAAAGCGATTCTGCGAAGCAATGTGAACAGGCACAGAGAAGGTGCTAGCAGGGAATTCTCTGCCTGCCTTTCCCCAGTGCTCTGCAATCTCTCCAGGACAACATAAAATCTGGGGCTCTGTGCTTTCTTTCCTTCTGAACAAGTGTTACTGTTTTCTGCACAAAAGCGAATCTGCGAAGCAATGTGAACACTTCTGCTTCCCAGGCACAGAGAAGGTGCTAGCAAGGAATTCTCTGCCTGCCTTTCCCCAGTGCTCTGCAAGCTCTCCAGGACAACATAAAATCTGGGGCTCTGTGCTTTCTTTCCTTCTGAACAAGTGTTACTGTTTTCTGCACAAAAGCGATTCTGCGAAGCAATGTGAACAGGCACAGAGAAGGTGCTAGCAGGGAATTCTCTGCCTGCCTTTCCCCAGTGCTCTGCAAGCTCTCCAAGACAACATAAAATCTGGGGCTCTGTGCTTTCTTTCGTTCTGAACAAGTGTTAATGTTTTCTGCACAAAAGCGATTCTTGCGAAGCAATGTGAACAGGCACAGAGAAGGTGCTATCAGGGAATTCTCTGCCTGCCTTTCCCCAGTGCTCTGCAAGCTCTCCAGGACAACATAGAATCTGGGGCTCTGTGCTTTCTTTCCTTCTGAACAAGTGTTAGTGTTTTCTGCACAAAAGCGATTCTGCGAAGCAATGTGAACACTTCTGCTTCCCAGGCACAGAGAAGGTGCTTGCAGGGAATTCTCTGCCTGCCTTTCCCCAGTGCTCTGCAAGCTCTCCAGGACAACATAAAATCTGGGGCTCTGTGCTTTCTTTCCTTCTGAACAAGTGTTACTGTTTTCTGCACAAAAGCGATTCTGCGAAGCAATGTGAACACTTCTGCTTCCCAGGCACAGAGAAGGTGCTAGCAGGGAATTCTCTGCCTGCCTTTCCCCAGTGCTCTGCAAGCTCTCCAGGACAACATAGAATCTGGGGCTCTGTGCTTTCTTTCGTTCTGAACAAGTGTTACTGTTTTCTGCACAAAAGCGATTCTTTCGAAGCAATGTGAACAGGCACAGAGAAGGTGCTATCAGGGAATTCTCTGCCTGCCTTTCCCCAGTGCTCTGCAAGCTCTCCAGGACAACATAAAATCTGGGGCTCTGTGCTTTCTTTCCTTCTGAACAAGTGTTACTGTTTTCTGCACAAAAGCGATTCTTGCGAAGCAATGTGAACACTTCTGCTTCCCAGGCACAGAGAAGGTGCTAGCAAGGAATTCTCTGCCTGCCTTTCCCCAGTGCTCTGCAAGCTCTCCAGGACAACATAGAATCTGGGGCTCTGTGCTTTCTTTCCTTCTGAAAAAGTGGTACTGTTTTCTGCACAAAAGCGATTCTGCGAAGCAATGTGAACACTTCTGCTTCCCAGGCACAGAGAAGGTGCTAGCAAGGAATTCTCTGCCTGCCTTTCCCCAGTGCTCTGCAAGCTCTCCAGGACAACATAAAATCTGGGGCTCTGTGCTTTCTTTCCTTCTGAACAAGTGTTACTGTTTTCTGCACAAAAGCGATTCTGCGAAGCAATGTGAACAGGCACAGAGAAGGTGCTAGCAGGGAATTCTCTGCCTGCCTTTCCCCAGTGCTCTGCAAGCTCTCCAGGACAACATAAAATCTGGGGCTCTGTGCTTTCTTTCCTTCTGAACAAGTGTTACTGTTTTCTGCACAAAAGCGATTCTGCGAAGCAATGTGAACACTTCTGCGTCCCAGGCACAGAGAAGGTGCTAGCAAGGAATTCTCTGCCTGCCTTTCCCCAGTGCTCTGCAAGCTCTCCAGGACAACATAGAATCTGGGGCTCTGTGCTTTCTTTCCTTCTGAACAAGTGTTACTGTTTTCTGCACAAAAGCGATTCTTGCGAAGCAATGTGAACACTTCTGCTTCCCAGGCACAGAGAAGGTGCTAGCAAGGAATTCTCTGCCTGCCTTTCCCCAGTGCTCTGCAAGCTCTCCAGGACAACATAAAATCTGGGGCTCTGTGCTTTCTTTCCTTCTGAACAAGTGTTACTGTTTTCTGCACAAAAGCGATTCTTGCGAAGCAATGTGAACACTTCTGCTTCCCAGGCACAGAGAAGGTGCTAGCAAGGAATTCTCTGCCTGCCTTTCCCCAGTGCTCTGCAAGCTCTCCAGGACAACATAAAATCTGGGGCTCTGTGCTTTCTTTCGTTCTGAACAAGTGTTAGTGTTTTCTGCACAAAAGCGATTCTGCGAAGCAATGTGAACAGGCACAGAGAAGGTGCTAGCAGGGAATTCTCTGCCTGCCTTTCCCCAGTGCTCTGCAATCTCTCCAGGACAACATAAAATCTGGGGCTCTGTGCTTTCTTTCGTTCTGAACAAGTGTTACTGTTTTCTGCACAAAAGCGATTCTTCTAAGCAATGTGAACAGGCACAGAGAAGGTGCTATCAGGGAATTCTCTGCCTGCCTTTCCCCAGTGCTCTGCAAGCTCTCCAGGACAACATAGAATCTGGGGCTCTGTGCTTTCTTTCCTTCTGAACAAGTGTTACTGTTTTCTGCACAAAAGCGATTCTTGCGAAGCAATGTGAACACTTCTGCTTCCCAGGCACAGAGAAGGTGCTAGCAGGGAATTCTCTGCCTGCCTTTCCCCAGTGCTCTGCAAGCTCTCCAGGACAACATAGAATCTGGGGCTCTGTGCTTTCTTTCGTTCTGAACAAGTGTTAATGTTTTCTGCACAAAAGCGATTCTTGCGAAGCAATGTGAACAGGCACAGAGAAGGTGCTATCAGGGAATTCTCTGCCTGCCTTTCCCCAGTGCTCTGCAAGCTCTCCAGGCCAACATAGAATCTGGGGCTCTGTGCTTTCTTTCCTTCTGAACAAGTGTTAGTGTTTTCTGCACAAAAGCGATTCTGCGAAGCAATGTGAACACTTCTGCTTCCCAGGCACAGAGAAGGTGCTTGCAGGGAATTCTCTGCCTGCCTTTCCCCAGTGCTCTGCAAGCTCTCCAGGACAACATAAAATCTGGGGCTCTGTGCTTTCTTACCTTCTGAACAAGTGTTACTGTTTTCTGCACAAAAGCGATTCTTGCGAAGCAATGTGAACACTTCTGCTTCCCAGGCACAGAGAAGGTGCTAGCAAGGAATTCTCTGCCTGCCTTTCCCCAGTGCTCTGCAAGCTCTCCAGGACAACATAAAATCTGGGGCTCTGTGCTTTCTTTCCTTCTGAACAAGTGTTACTGTTTTCTGCACAAAAGCGATTCTGCGAAGCAATGTGAACAGGCACAGAGAAGGTGCTTGCAGGGAATTCTCTGCCTGCCTTTCCCCAGTGCTCTGCAATCTCTCCAGGACAACATAAAATCTGGGGCTCTGTGCTTTCTTTCCTTCTGAACAAGTGTTACTGTTTTCTGCACAAAAGCGAATCTGCGAAGCAATGTGAACACTTCTGCTTCCCAGGCACAGAGAAGGTGCTAGCAAGGAATTCTCTGCCTGCCTTTCCCCAGTGCTCTGCAAGCTCTCCAGGACAACATAAAATCTGGGGCTCTGTGCTTTCTTTCCTTCTGAACAAGTGTTACTGTTTTCTGCACAAAAGCGATTCTGCGAAGCAATGTGAACAGGCACAGAGAAGGTGCTAGCAGGGAATTCTCTGCCTGCCTTTCCCCAGTGCTCTGCAAGCTCTCCAGGACAACATAAAATCTGGGGCTCTGTGCTTTCTTTCGTTCTGAACAAGTGTTAATGTTTTCTGCACAAAAGCGATTCTTGCGAAGCAATGTGAACAGGCACAGAGAAGGTGCTATCAGGGAATTCTCTGCCTGCCTTTCCCCAGTGCTCTGCAAGCTCTCCAGGACAACATAGAATCTGGGGCTCTGTGCTTTCTTTCCTTCTGAACAAGTGTTAGTGTTTTCTGCACAAAAGCGATTCTGCGAAGCAATGTGAACACTTCTGCTTCCCAGGCACAGAGAAGGTGCTTGCAGGGAATTCTCTGCCTGCCTTTCCCCAGTACTCTGCAAGCTCTCCAGGACAACATAAAATCTGGGGCTCTGTGCTTTCTTTCCTTCTGAACAAGTGTTACTGTTTTCTGCACAAAAGCGATTCTGCGAAGCAATGTGAACACTTCTGCTTCCCAGGCACAGAGAAGGTGCTAGCAGGGAATTCTCTGCCTGCCTTTCCCCAGTGCTCTGCAAGCTCTCCAGGACAACATAGAATCTGGGGCTCTGTGCTTTCTTTCGTTCTGAACAAGTGTTACTGTTTTCTGCACAAAAGCGATTCTGCGAAGCAATGTGAACAGGCACAGAGAAGGTGCTAGCAGGGAATTCTCTGCCTGCCTTTCCCCAGTGCTCTGCAAGCTCTCCAGGACAACATAGAATCTGGGGCTCTGTGCTTTCTTTCGTTCTGAACAACTGTTACTGTTTTCTGCACAAAAGCGATTCTTGCGAAGCAATGTGAACACTTCTGCTTCCCAGGCACAGAGAAGGTGCTAGCAGGGAATTCTCTGCCTGCCTTTCCCCAGTGCTCTGCAAGCTCTCCAGGACAACATAGAATCTGGGGCTCTGTGCTTTCTTTAGTTCTGAACAAGTGTTACTGTTTTCTGCACAAAAGCGATTCTGCGAAGCAATGTGAACAGGCACAGAGAAGGTGCTATCAGGGAATTCTCTGCCTGCCTTTCCCCAGTGCTCTGCAAGCTCTCCAGGACAACATAAAATCTGGGGCTCTGTGCTTTCTTTCCTTCTGAACAAGTGTTACTGTTTTCTGCACAAAAGCGATTCTTGCGAAGCAATGTGAACACTTCTGCTTCCCAGGCACAGAGAAGGTGCTAGCAAGGAATTCTCTGCCTGCCTTTCCCCAGTGCTCTGCAAGCTCTCCAGGACAACATAGAATCTGGGGCTCTGTGCTTTCTTTCCTTCTGAACAAGTGTTAGTGTTTTCTGCACAAAAGCGATTCTGCGAAGCAATGTGAACACTTCTGCTTCCCAGGCACAGAGAAGGTGCTTGCAGGGAATTCTCTGCCTGCCTTTCCCCAGTGCTCTGCAAGCTCTCCAGGACAACATAAAATCTGGGGCTCTGTGCTTTCTTTCCTTCTGAAAAAGTGGTACTGTTTTCTGCACAAAAGCGATTCTTGCGAAGCAATGTGAACACTTCTGCTTCCCAGGCACAGAGAAGGTGCTAGCAAGGAATTCTCTGCCTGCCTTTCCCCAGTGCTCTGCAAGCTCTCCAGGACAACATAGAATCTGGGGCTCTGTGCTTTCTTTCCTTCTGAACAAGTGTTACTGTTTTCTGCACAAAAGCGATTCTGCGAAGCAATGTGAACACTTCTGCTTCCCAGGCACAGAGAAGGTGCTAGCAAGGAATTCTCTGCCTGCCTTTCCCCAGTGCTCTGCAAGCTCTCCAGGACAACATAAAATCTGGGGCTCTGTGCTTTCTTTCCTTCTGAACAAGTGTTACTGTTTTCTGCACAAAAGCGATTCTTGCGAAGCAATGTGAACACTTCTGCTTCCCAGGCACAGAGAAGGTGCTAGCAAGGAATTCTCTGCCTGCCTTTCCCCAGTGCTCTGCAAGCTCTCCAGGACAACATAAAATCTGGGGCTCTGTGCTTTCTTTCCTTCTGAACAAGTGTTACTGTTTTCTGCACAAAAGCGATTCTGCGAAGCAATGTGAACACTTCTGCGTCCCAGGCACAGAGAAGGTGCTAGCAAGGAATTCTCTGCCTGCCTTTCCCCAGTGCTCTGCAAGCTCTCCAGGACAACATAGAATCTGGGGCTCTGTGCTTTCTTTCCTTCTGAACAAGTGTTACTGTTTTCTGCACAAAAGCGATTCTGCGAAGCAATGTGAACAGGCACAGAGAAGGTGCTAGCAGGGAATTCTCTGCCTGCCTTTCCCCAGTGCTCTGCAAGCTCTCCAGGACAACATAGAATCTGGGGCTCTGTGCTTTCTTTCGTTCTGAACAAGTGTTACTGTTTTCTGCACAAAAGCGATTCTGCGAAGCAATGTGAACACTTCTGCTTCCCAGGCACAGAGAAGGTGCTTGCAGGGAATTCTCTGCCTGCCTTTCCCCAGTGCTCTGCAAGCTCTCCAGGACAACATAAAATCTGGGGCTCTGTGCTTTCTTTCCTTCTGAACAAGTGTTACTGTTTTCTGCACAAAAGCGATTCTGCGAAGCAATGTGAACAGGCACAGAGAAGGTGCTAGCAGGGAATTCTCTGCCTGCCTTTCCCCAGTGCTCTGCAATCTCTCCAGGACAACATAAAATCTGGGGCTCTGTGCTTTCTTTCCTTCTGAACAAGTGTTACTGTTTTCTGCACAAAAGCGAATCTGCGAAGCAATGTGAACACTTCTGCTTCCCAGGCACAGAGAAGGTGCTAGCAAGGAATTCTCTGCCTGCCTTTCCCCAGTGCTCTGCAAGCTCTCCAGGACAACATAAAATCTGGGGCTCTGTGCTTTCTTTCCTTCTGAACAAGTGTTACTGTTTTCTGCACAAAAGCGAATCTGCGATGCAATGTGAACACTTCTGCTTCCCAGGCACAGAGAAGGTGCTAGCAAGGAATTCTCTGCCTGCCTTTCCCCAGTGCTCTGCAAGCTCTCCAGGACAACATAAAATCTGGGGCTCTGTGCTTTCTTTCCTTCTGAACAAGTGTTACTGTTTTCTGCACAAAAGCGATTCTGCGAAGCAATGTGAACAGGCACAGAGAAGGTGCTAGCAGGGAATTCTCTGCCTGCCTTTCCCCAGTGCTCTGCAAGCTCTCCAGGACAACATAAAATCTGGGGCTCTGTGCTTTCTTTCATTCTGAACAAGTGTTAATGTTTTCTGCACAAAAGCGATTCTTGCGAAGCAATGTGAACAGGCACAGAGAAGGTGCTATCAGGGAATTCTCTGCCTGCCTTTCCCCAGTGCTCTGCAAGCTCTCCAGGACAACATAGAATCTGGGGCTCTGTGCTTTCTTTCGTTCTGAACAAGTGTTACTGTTTTCTGCACAAAAGCGATTCTGCGAAGCAATGTGAACACTTCTGCTTCCCAGGCACAGAGAAGGTGCTTGCAGGGAATTCTCTGCCTGCCTTTCCCCAGTGCTCTGCAAGCTCTCCAGGACAACATAAAATCTGGGGCTCTGTGCTTTCTTTCCTTCTGAACAAGTGTTACTGTTTTCTGCACAAAAGCGATTCTGCGAAGCAATGTGAACACTTCTGCTTCCCAGGCACAGAGAAGGTGCTAGCAGGGAATTCTCTGCCTGCCTTTCCCCAGTGCTCTGCAAGCTCTCCAGGACAACATAGAATCTGGGGCTCTGTGCTTTCTTTCGTTCTGAACAAGTGTTACTGTTTTCTGCACAAAAGCGATTCTGCGAAGCAATGTGAACAGGCACAGAGAAGGTGCTATCAGGGAATTCTCTGCCTGCCTTTCCCCAGTGCTCTGCAAGCTCTCCAGGACAACATAAAATCTGGGGCTCTGTGCTTTCTTTCCTTCTGAACAAGTGTTACTGTTTTCTGCACAAAAGCGATTCTGCGAAGCAATGTGAACACTTCTGCTTCCCAGGCACAGAGAAGGTGCTAGCAAGGAATTCTCTGCCTGCCTTTCCCCAGTGCTCTGCAAGCTCTCCAGGACAACATAAAATCTGGGGCTCTGTGCTTTCTTTCCTTCTGAACAAGTGTTACTGTTTTCTGCACAAAAGCGATTCTGCGAAGCAATGTGAACAGGCACAGAGAAGGTGCTAGCAGGGAATTCTCTGCCTGCCTTTCCCCAGTGCTCTGCAAGCTCTCCAGGACAACATAAAATCTGGGGCTCTGTGCTTTCTTTCCTTCTGAACAAGTGTTACTGTTTTCTGCACAAAAGCGATTCTGCGAAGCAATGTGAACACTTCTGCGTCCCAGGCACAGAGAAGGTGCTAGCAAGGAATTCTCTGCCTGCCTTTCCCCAGTGCTCTGCAAGCTCTCCAGGACAACATAGAATCTGGGGCTCTGTGCTTTCTTTCCTTCTGAACAAGTGTTACTGTTTTCTGCACAAAAGCGATTCTTGCGAAGCAATGTGAACACTTCTGCTTCCCAGGCACAGAGAAGGTGCTAGCAAGGAATTCTCTGCCTGCCTTTCCCCAGTGCTCTGCAAGCTCTCCAGGACAACATAAAATCTGGGGCTCTGTGCTTTCTTTCCTTCTGAACAAGTGTTACTGTTTTCTGCACAAAAGCGATTCTTGCGAAGCAATGTGAACACTTCTGCTTCCCAGGCACAGAGAAGGTGCTAGCAAGGAATTCTCTGCCTGCCTTTCCCCAGTGCTCTGCAAGCTCTCCAGGACAACATAAAATCTGGGGCTCTGTGCTTTCTTTCGTTCTGAACAAGTGTTAGTGTTTTCTGCACAAAAGCGATTCTGCGAAGCAATGTGAACAGGCACAGAGAAGGTGCTAGCAGGGAATTCTCTGCCTGCCTTTCCCCAGTGCTCTGCAATCTCTCCAGGACAACATAAAATCTGGGGCTCTGTGCTTTCTTTCGTTCTGAACAAGTGTTACTGTTTTCTGCACAAAAGCGATTCTTCTAAGCAATGTGAACAGGCACAGAGAAGGTGCTATCAGGGAATTCTCTGCCTGCCTTTCCCCAGTGCTCTGCAAGCTCTCCAGGACAACATAGAATCTGGGGCTCTGTGCTTTCTTTCCTTCTGAACAAGTGTTACTGTTTTCTGCACAAAAGCGATTCTTGCGAAGCAATGTGAACACTTCTGCTTCCCAGGCACAGAGAAGGTGCTAGCAGGGAATTCTCTGCCTGCCTTTCCCCAGTGCTCTGCAAGCTCTCCAGGACAACATAGAATCTGGGGCTCTGTGCTTTCTTTCGTTCTGAACAAGTGTTAATGTTTTCTGCACAAAAGCGATTCTTGCGAAGCAATGTGAACAGGCACAGAGAAGGTGCTATCAGGGAATTCTCTGCCTGCCTTTCCCCAGTGCTCTGCAAGCTCTCCAGGACAACATAGAATCTGGGGCTCTGTGCTTTCTTTCGTTCTGAACAAGTGTTAGTGTTTTCTGCACAAAAGCGATTCTGCGAAGCAATGTGAACACTTCTGCTTCCCAGGCACAGAGAAGGTGCTTGCAGGGAATTCTCTGCCTGCCTTTCCCCAGTGCTCTGCAAGCTCTCCAGGACAACATAAAATCTGGGGCTCTGTGCTTTCTTTCCTTCTGAACAAGTGTTACTGTTTTCTGCACAAAAGCGATTCTTGCGAAGCAATGTGAACACTTCTGCTTCCCAGGCACAGAGAAGGTGCTAGCAAGGAATTCTCTGCCTGCCTTTCCCCAGTGCTCTGCAAGCTCTCCAGGACAACATAAAATCTGGGGGTCTGTGCTTTCTTTCGTTCTGAACAAGTGTTACTGTTTTCTGCACAAAAGCGATTCTGCGAAGCAATGTGAACACTTCTGCTTCCCAGGCACAGAGAAGGTGCTAGCAAGGAATTCTCTGCCTGCCTTTCCCCAGTGCTCTGCAAGCTCTCCAGGACAACATAAAATCTGGGGCTCTGTGCTTTCTTTCCTTCTGAACAAGTGTTACTGTTTTCTGCACAAAAGCGATTCTGCGAAGCAATGTGAACAGGCACAGAGAAGGTGCTAGCAGGGAATTCTCTGCCTGCCTTTCCCCAGTGCTCTGCAATCTCTCCAGGACAACATAAAATCTGGGGCTCTGTGCTTTCTTTCCTTCTGAACAAGTGTTACTGTTTTCTGCACAAAAGCGATTCTGCGAAGCAATGTGAACAGGCACAGAGAAGGTGCTAGCAAGGAATTCTCTGCCTGCCTTTCCCCAGTGCTCTGCAAGCTCTCCAAGACAACATAAAATCTGGGGCTCTGTGCTTTCTTTCGTTCTGAACAAGTGTTAATGTTTTCTGCACAAAAGCGATTCTTGCGAAGCAATGTGAACAGGCACAGAGAAGGTGCTATCAGGGAATTCTCTGCCTGCCTTTCCCCAGTGCTCTGCAAGCTCTCCAGGACAACATAGAATCTGGGGCTCTGTGCTTTCTTTCCTTCTGAACAAGTGTTAGTGTTTTCTGCACAAAAGCGATTCTGCGAAGCAATGTGAACACTTCTGCTTCCCAGGCACAGAGAAGGTGCTTGCAGGGAATTCTCTGCCTGCCTTTCCCCAGTGCTCTGCAAGCTCTCCAGGACAACATAAAATCTGGGGCTCTGTGCTTTCTTTCCTTCTGAACAAGTGTTACTGTTTTCTGCACAAAAGCGATTCTGCGAAGCAATGTGAACACTTCTGCTTCCCAGGCACAGAGAAGGTGCTAGCAGGGAATTCTCTGCCTGCCTTTCCCCAGTGCTCTGCAAGCTCTCCAGGACAACATAGAATCTGGGGCTCTGTGCTTTCTTTCGTTCTGAACAAGTGTTACTGTTTTCTGCACAAAAGCGATTCTTTCGAAGCAATGTGAACAGGCACAGAGAAGGTGCTATCAGGGAATTCTCTGCCTGCCTTTCCCCAGTGCTCTGCAAGCTCTCCAGGACAACATAAAATCTGGGGCTCTGTGCTTTCTTTCCTTCTGAACAAGTGTTACTGTTTTCTGCACAAAAGCGATTCTTGCGAAGCAATGTGAACACTTCTGCTTCCCAGGCACAGAGAAGGTGCTAGCAAGGAATTCTCTGCCTGCCTTTCCCCAGTGCTCTGCAAGCTCTCCAGGACAACATAGAATCTGGGGCTCTGTGCTTTCTTTCCTTCTGAAAAAGTGGTACTGTTTTCTGCACAAAAGCGATTCTGCGAAGCAATGTGAACACTTCTGCTTCCCAGGCACAGAGAAGGTGCTAGCAAGGAATTCTCTGCCTGCCTTTCCCCAGTGCTCTGCAAGCTCTCCAGGACAACATAAAATCTGGGGCTCTGTGCTTTCTTTCCTTCTGAACAAGTGTTACTGTTTTCTGCACAAAAGCGATTCTGCGAAGCAATGTGAACAGGCACAGAGAAGGTGCTAGCAGGGAATTCTCTGCCTGCCTTTCCCCAGTGCTCTGCAAGCTCTCCAGGACAACATAAAATCTGGGGCTCTGTGCTTTCTTTCCTTCTGAACAAGTGTTACTGTTTTCTGCACAAAAGCGATTCTGCGAAGCAATGTGAACACTTCTGCGTCCCAGGCACAGAGAAGGTGCTAGCAAGGAATTCTCTGCCTGCCTTTCCCCAGTGCTCTGCAAGCTCTCCAGGACAACATAGAATCTGGGGCTCTGTGCTTTCTTTCCTTCTGAACAAGTGTTACTGTTTTCTGCACAAAAGCGATTCTTGCGAAGCAATGTGAACACTTCTGCTTCCCAGGCACAGAGAAGGTGCTAGCAAGGAATTCTCTGCCTGCCTTTCCCCAGTGCTCTGCAAGCTCTCCAGGACAACATAAAATCTGGGGCTCTGTGCTTTCTTTCCTTCTGAACAAGTGTTACTGTTTTCTGCACAAAAGCGATTCTTGCGAAGCAATGTGAACACTTCTGCTTCCCAGGCACAGAGAAGGTGCTAGCAAGGAATTCTCTGCCTGCCTTTCCCCAGTGCTCTGCAAGCTCTCCAGGACAACATAAAATCTGGGGCTCTGTGCTTTCTTTCGTTCTGAACAAGTGTTAGTGTTTTCTGCACAAAAGCGATTCTGCGAAGCAATGTGAACAGGCACAGAGAAGGTGCTATCAGGGAATTCTCTGCCTGCCTTTCCCCAGTGCTCTGCAAGCTCTCCAGGACAACATAGAATCTGGGGCTCTGTGCTTTCTTTCCTTCTGAACAAGTGTTACTGTTTTCTGCACAAAAGCGATTCTTGCGAAGCAATGTGAACACTTCTGCTTCCCAGGCACAGAGAAGGTGCTAGCAGGGAATTCTCTGCCTGCCTTTCCCCAGTGCTCTGCAAGCTCTCCAGGACAACATAGAATCTGGGGCTCTGTGCTTTCTTTCGTTCTGAACAAGTGTTAATGTTTTCTGCACAAAAGCGATTCTTGCGAAGCAATGTGAACAGGCACAGAGAAGGTGCTATCAGGGAATTCTCTGCCTGCCTTTCCCCAGTGCTCTGCAAGCTCTCCAGGCCAACATAGAATCTGGGGCTCTGTGCTTTCTTTCCTTCTGAACAAGTGTTAGTGTTTTCTGCACAAAAGCGATTCTGCGAAGCAATGTGAACACTTCTGCTTCCCAGGCACAGAGAAGGTGCTTGCAGGGAATTCTCTGCCTGCCTTTCCCCAGTGCTCTGCAAGCTCTCCAGGACAACATAAAATCTGGGGCTCTGTGCTTTCTTACCTTCTGAACAAGTGTTACTGCTTTCTGCACAAAAGCGATTCTTGCGAAGCAATGTGAACACTTCTGCTTCCCAGGCACAGAGAAGGTGCTAGCAAGGAATTCTCTGCCTGCCTTTCCCCAGTGCTCTGCAAGCTCTCCAGGACAACATAAAATCTGGGGCTCTGTGCTTTCTTTCCTTCTGAACAAGTGTTACTGTTTTCTGCACAAAAGCGATTCTGCGAAGCAATGTGAACAGGCACAGAGAAGGTGCTAGCAGGGAATTCTCTGCCTGCCTTTCCCCAGTGCTCTGCAATCTCTCCAGGACAACATAAAATCTGGGGCTCTGTGCTTTCTTTCCTTCTGAACAAGTGTTACTGTTTTCTGCACAAAAGCGAATCTGCGAAGCAATGTGAACACTTCTGCTTCCCAGGCACAGAGAAGGTGCTAGCAAGGAATTCTCTGCCTGCCTTTCCCCAGTGCTCTGCAAGCTCTCCAGGACAACATAAAATCTGGGGCTCTGTGCTTTCTTTCCTTCTGAACAAGTGTTACTGTTTTCTGCACAAAAGCGATTCTGCGAAGCAATGTGAACAGGCACAGAGAAGGTGCTAGCAGGGAATTCTCTGCCTGCCTTTCCCCAGTGCTCTGCAAGCTCTCCAGGACAACATAAAATCTGGGGCTCTGTGCTTTCTTTCGTTCTGAACAAGTGTTAATGTTTTCTGCACAAAAGCGATTCTTGCGAAGCAATGTGAACAGGCACAGAGAAGGTGCTATCAGGGAATTCTCTGCCTGCCTTTCCCCAGTGCTCTGCAAGCTCTCCAGGACAACATAGAATCTGGGGCTCTGTGCTTTCTTTCCTTCTGAACAAGTGTTAGTGTTTTCTGCACAAAAGCGATTCTGCGAAGCAATGTGAACACTTCTGCTTCCCAGGCACAGAGAAGGTGCTTGCAGGGAATTCTCTGCCTGCCTTTCCCCAGTACTCTGCAAGCTCTCCAGGACAACATAAAATCTGGGGCTCTGTGCTTTCTTTCCTTCTGAACAAGTGTTACTGTTTTCTGCACAAAAGCGATTCTGCGAAACAATGTGAACACTTGTGCTTCCCAGGCACAGAGAAGGTGCTAGCAGGGAATTCTCTGCCTGCCTTTCCCCAGTGCTCTGCAAGCTCTCCAGGACAACATAGAATCTGGGGCTCTGTGCTTTCTTTCGTTCTGAACAAGTGTTACTGTTTTCTGCACAAAAGCGATTCTGCGAAGCAATGTGAACAGGCACAGAGAAGGTGCTAGCAGGGAATTCTCTGCCTGCCTTTCCCCAGTGCTCTGCAAGCTCTCCAGGACAACATAGAATCTGGGGCTCTGTGCTTTCTTTCGTTCTGAACAACTGTTACTGTTTTCTGCACAAAAGCGATTCTTGCGAAGCAATGTGAACACTTCTGCTTCCCAGGCACAGAGAAGGTGCTAGCAGGGAATTCTCTGCCTGCCTTTCCCCAGTGCTCTGCAAGCTCTCCAGGACAACATAGAATCTGGGGCTCTGTGCTTTCTTTAGTTCTGAACAAGTGTTACTGTTTTCTGCACAAAAGCGATTCTGCGAAGCAATGTGAACAGGCACAGAGAAGGTGCTATCAGGGAATTCTCTGCCTGCCTTTCCCCAGTGCTCTGCAAGCTCTCCAGGACAACATAAAATCTGGGGCTCTGTGCTTTCTTTCCTTCTGAACAAGTGTTACTGTTTTCTGCACAAAAGCGATTCTTGCGAAGCAATGTGAACACTTCTGCTTCCCAGGCACAGAGAAGGTGCTAGCAAGGAATTCTCTGCCTGCCTTTCCCCAGTGCTCTGCAAGCTCTCCAGGACAACATAGAATCTGGGGCTCTGTGCTTTCTTTCCTTCTGAACAAGTGTTACTGTTTTCTGCACAAAAGCGATTCTGCGAAGCAATGTGAACACTTCTGCTTCCCAGGCACAGAGAAGGTGCTAGCAAGGAATTCTCTGCCTGCCTTTCCCCAGTGCTCTGCAAGCTCTCCAGGACAACATAAAATCTGGGGCTCTGTGCTTTCTTTCCTTCTGAACAAGTGTTACTGTTTTCTGCACAAAAGCGATTCTGCGAAGCAATGTGAACACTTCTGCGTCCCAGGCACAGAGAAGGTGCTAGCAAGGAATTCTCTGCCTGCCTTTCCCCAGTGCTCTGCAAGCTCTCCAGGACAACATAGAATCTGGGGCTCTGTGCTTTCTTTCCTTCTGAACAAGTGTTACTGTTTTCTGCACAAAAGCGATTCTTGCGAAGCAATGTGAACACTTCTGCTTCCCAGGCACAGAGAAGGTGCTAGCAAGGAATTCTCTGCCTGCCTTTCCCCAGTGCTCTGCAAGCTCTCCAGGACAACATAAAATCTGGGGCTCTGTGCTTTCTTTCCTTCTGAACAAGTGTTACTGTTTTCTGCACAAAAGCGATTCTTGCGAAGCGATGTGAACACTTCTGCTTCCCAGGCACAGAGAAGGTGCTAGCAAGGAATTCTCTGCCTGCCTTTCCCCAGTGCTCTGCAAGCTCTCCAGGACAACATAAAATCTGGGGCTCTGTGCTTTCTTTCGTTCTGAACAAGTGTTACTGTTTTCTGCACAAAAGCGATTCTTCTAAGCAATGTGAACAGGCACAGAGAAGGTGCTATCAGGGAATTCTCTGCCTGCCTTTCCCCAGTGCTCTGCAAGCTCTCCAGGACAACATAGAATCTGGGGCTCTGTGCTTTCTTTCCTTCTGAACAAGTGTTACTGTTTTCTGCACAAAAGCGATTCTTGCGAAGCAATGTGAACACTTCTGCTTCCCAGGCACAGAGAAGGTGCTAGCAGGGAATTCTCTGCCTGCCTTTCCCCAGTGCTCTGCAAGCTCTCCAGGACAACATAGAATCTGGGGCTCTGTGCTTTCTTTCCTTCTGAACAAGTGTTAGTGTTTTCTGCACAAAAGCGATTCTGCGAAGCAATGTGAACACTTCTGCTTCCCAGGCACAGAGAAGGTGCTTGCAGGGAATTCTCTGCCTGCCTTTCCCCAGTGCTCTGCAAGCTCTCCAGGACAACATAAAATCTGGGGCTCTGTGCTTTCTTTCCTTCTGAACAAGTGTTACTGTTTTCTGCAGAAAAGCGATTCTTGCGAAGCAATGTGAACACTTCTGCTTCCCAGGCACAGAGAAGGTGCTAGCAAGGAATTCTCTGCCTGCCTTTCCCCAGTGCTCTGCAAGCTCTCCAGGACAACATAAAATCTGGGGCTCTGTGCTTTCTTTCCTTCTGAACAAGTGGTACTGTTTTCTGCACAAAAGCGATTCTGCGAAGCAATGTGAACACTTCTGCTTCCCAGGCACAGAGAAGGTGCTAGCAAGGAATTCTCTGCCTGCCTTTCCCCAGTGCTCTGCAAGCTCTCCAGGACAACATAAAATCTGGGGCTCTGTGCTTTCTTTCCTTCTGAACAAGTGTTACTGTTTTCTGCACAAAAGCGATTCTTGCGAAGCAATGTGAACACTTCTGCTTCCCAGGCACAGAGAAGGTGCTAGCAAGGAATTCTCTGCCTGCCTTTCCCCAGTGCTCTGCAAGCTCTCCAGGACAACATAAAATCTGGGGGTCTGTGCTTTCTTTCCTTCTGAACAAGTGTTACTGTTTTCTGCACAAAAGCGATTCTGCGAAGCAATGTGAACACTTCTGCTTCCCAGGCACAGAGAAGGTGCTAGCAAGGAATTCTCTGCCTGCCTTTCCCCAGTGCTCTGCAAGCTCTCCAGGACAACATAAAATCTGGGGCTCTGTGCTTTCTTTCCTTCTGAACAAGTGTTACTGTTTTCTGCACAAAAGCGATTCTGCGAAGCAATGTGAACAGGCACAGAGAAGGTGCTAGCAGGGAATTCTCTGCCTGCCTTTCCCCAGTGCTCTGCAATCTCTCCAGGACAACATAAAATCTGGGGCTCTGTGCTTTCTTTCCTTCTGAACAAGTGTTACTGTTTTCTGCACAAAAGCGAATCTGCGAAGCAATGTGAACACTTCTGCTTCCCAGGCACAGAGAAGGTGTTAGCAAGGAATTCTCTGCCTGCCTTTCCCCAGTGCTCTGCAAGCTCTCCAGGACAACATAAAATCTGGGGCTCTGTGCTTTCTTTCCTTCTGAACAAGTGTTACTGTTTTCTGCACAAAAGCGATTCTTGCGAAGCAATGTGAACAGGCACAGAGAAGGTGCTAGCAGGGAATTCTCTGCCTGCCTTTCCCCAGTGCTCTGCAAGCTCTCCAGGACAACATAGAATCTGGGGCTCTGTGCTTTCTTTCCTTCTGAACAAGTGTTAATGTTTTCTGCACAAAAGCGATTCTTGCGAAGCAATGTGAACAGGCACAGAGAAGGTGCTATCATGGAATTCTCTGCCTGCCTTTCCCCAGTGCTCTGCAAGCTCTCCAGGACAACATAGAATCTGGGGCTCTGTGCTTTCTTTCTTTCTGAACAAGTGTTAGTGTTTTCTGCACAAAAGCGATTCTGCGAAGCAATGTGAACACTTCTGCTTCCCAGGCACAGAGAAGGTGCTTGCAGGGAATTCTCTGCCTGCCTTTCCCCAGTGCTCTGCAAGCTCTCCAGGACAACATAAAATCTGGGGCTCTGTGCTTTCTTTCCTTCTGAACAAGTGTTACTGTTTTCTGCACAAAAGCGATTCTGCGAAGCAATGTGAACACTTCTGCTTCCCAGGCACAGAGAAGGTGCTAGCAGGGAATTCTCTGCCTGCCTTTCCCCAGTGCTCTGCAAGCTCTCCAGGACAACATAGAATCTGGGGCTCTGTGCTTTCTTTCGTTCTGAACAAGTGTTACTGTTTTCTGCACAAAAGCGATTCTGCGAAGCAATGTGAACAGGCACAGAGAAGGTGCTATCAGGGAATTCTCTGCCTGCCTTTCCCCAGTGCTCTGCAAGCTCTCCAGGACAACATAAAATCTGGGGCTCTGTGCTTTCTTTCCTTCTGAACAAGTGTTACTGTTTTCTGCACAAAAGCGATTCTGCTAAGCAATGTTAACAGGCACAGAGAAGGTGCTATCAGGGAATTCTCTGCCTGCCTTTCCCCAGTGCTCTGCAAGCTCTCCAGGACAACATAGAATCTGGGGCTCTGTGCTTTCTTTCGTTCTGAACAAGTGTTAGTGTTTTCTGCACAAAAGCGATTCTGCGAAGCAATGTGAACACTTCTGCTTCCCAGGCACAGAGAAGGTGCTATCAGGGAATTCTCTGCCTGCCTTTCCCCAGTGCTCTGCAAGCTCTCCAGGACAACATAGAATCTGGGGCTCTGTGCTTTCTTTCGTTCTGAACAAGTGTTAATGTTTTCTGCACAAAAGCGATTCTTGCGAAGCAATGTGAACAGGCACAGAGAAGGTGCTATCAGGGAATTCTCTGCCTGCCTTTCCCCAGTGCTCTGCAAGCTCTCCAGGACAACATAGAATCTGGGGCTCTGTGCTTTCTTTCCTTCTGAACAAGTGTTAGTGTTTTCTGCACAAAAGCGATTCTGCGAAGCAATGTGAACACTTCTGCTTCCCAGGCACAGAGAAGGTGCTAGCAGGGAATTCTCTGCCTGCCTTTCCCCAGTGCTCTGCAAGCTCTTCAGGACAACATAAAATCTGGGGCTCTGTGCTTTCTTTCCTTCTGAACAAGTGTTACTGTTTTCTGCACAAAAGCGATTCTTGCGAAGCAATGTGAACACTTCCGCTTCCCAGGCACAGAGAAGGTGCTAGCAAGGAATTCTCTGCCTGCCTTTCCCCAGTGCTCTGCAAGCTCTCCAGGACAACATAAAATCTGGGGCTCTGTGCTTTCTTTCCTTCTGAACAAGTGTTAGTGTTTTCTGCACAAAAGCGATTCTGCGAAGCAATGTAAACAGGCACAGAGAAGGTGCTAGCAGGGAAATCTCTGCCTGCCTTTCCCCAGTGCTCTGCAATCTCTCCAGGACAACATAAAATCTGGGGCTCTGTGCTTTCTTTCGTTCTGAACAAGTGTTACTGTTTTCTGCACAAAAGCGATTCTGCTAAGCAATGTTAACAGGCACAGAGAAGGTGCTATCAGGGAATTCTCTGCCTGCCTTTCCCCAGTGCTCTGCAAGCTCTCCAGGACAACATAGAATCTGGGACTCTGTGCTTTCTTTCGTTCTGAACAACTGTTACTGTTTTCTGCACAAAAGCGATTCTGCGAAGCAATGTGAACACTTCTGCTTCCCAGGCACAGAGAAGGTGCTAGCAGGGAATTCTCTGCCTGCCTTTCCCCAGTGCTCTGCAAGCTCTCCAGGACAACATAGAATCTGGGGCTCTGTGCTTTCTTTCGTTCTGAACAAGTGTTAATGTTTTCTGCACAAAAGCGATTCTTGCGAAGCAATGTGAACAGGCACAGAGAAGGTGCTATCAGGGAATTCTCTGCCTGCCTTTCCCCAGTGCTCTGCAAGCTCTCCAGGACAACATAGAATCTGGGGCTCTGTGCTTTCTTTCCTTCTGAACAAGTGTTAGTGTTTTCTGCACAAAAGCGATTCTGCGAAGCAATGTGAACACTTCTGCTTCCCAGGAACAGAGAAGGTGCTTGCAGGGAATTCTCTGCCTGCCTTTCCCCAGTGCTCTGCAAGCTCTCCAGGACAACATAAAATCTGGGGCTCTGTGCTTTCTTTCCTTCTGAACAAGTGTTACTGTTTTCTGCACAAAAGCGATTCTGCGAAGCAATGTGAACACTTCTGCTTCCCAGGCACAGAGAAGGTCCTAGCAGGGAATTCTCTGCCTGCCTTTCCCCAGTGCTCTGCAAGCTCTCCAGGACAACATAGAATCTGGGGCTCTGTGCTTTCTTTCGTTCTGAACAAGTGTTACTGTTTTCTGCACAAAAGCGATTCTGCGAAGCAATGTGAACAGGCACAGAGAAGGTGCTATCAGGGAATTCTCTGCCTGCCTTTCCCCAGTGCTCTGCAAGCTCTCCAGGACAACATAAAATCTGGGGCTCTGTGCTTTCTTTCCTTCTGAACAAGTGTTACTGTTTTCTGCACAAAAGCGATTCTTGCGAAGCAATGTGAACACTTCTGCTTCCCAGGCACAGAGAAGGTGCTAGCAAGGAATTCTCTGCCTGCCTTTCCCCAGTGCTCTGCAAGCTCTCCAGGACAACATAGAATCTGGGGCTCTGTGCTTTCTATAGTTCTGAACAAGTGTTACTTTTTTCTGCACAAAAGCGATTCTTGCGAAGCAATGTGAACAGGCACAGAGAAGGTGCTATCAGGGAATTCTCTGCCTGCCTTTCCCCAGTGCTCTGCAAGCTCTCCAGGACAACATAGAATCTGGGGCTCTGTGCTTTCTTTCCTTCTGAACAAGTGTTACTGTTTTCTGCACAAAAGCGATTCTGCGAAGCAATGTGAACACGTCTGCTTCCCAGGCACAGAGAAGGTGCTAGCAAGGAATTCTCTGCCTGCCTTTCCCCAGTGCTCTGCAAGCTCTCCAGGACAACATAAAATCTGGGGCTCTGTGCTTTCTTTCCTTCTGAACAAGTGTTACTGTTTTCTGCACAAAAGCGATTCTTGCGAAGCAATGTGAACACTTCTGCTTCCCAGGCACAGAGAAGGTGCTATCAGGGAATTCTCTGCCTGCCTTTCCCCAGTGCTCTGCAAGCTCTCCAGGACAACATAGAATCTGGGGCTCTGTGCTTTCTTTCCTTCTGAACAAGTGTTACTGTTTTCTGCACAAAAGCGATTCTGCGAAGCAATGTGAACAGGCACAGAGAAGGTGCTATCAGGGAATTCTCTGCCTGCCTTTCCCCAGTGCTCTGCAAGCTCTCCAGGACAACATAGAATCTGGGGCTCTGTGCTTTCTTTCGTTCTGAACAAGTGTTACTGTTTTCTGCACAAAAGCGATTCTGCGAAGCAATGTGAACACTTCTGCTTCCCAGGCACAGAGAAGGTGCTAGCAAGGAATTCTCTGCCTGCCTTTCCCCAGTGCTCTGCAAGCTCTCCAGGACAACATAGAATCTGGGGCTCTGTGCTTTCTTTCCTTCTGAACAAGTGTTACTGTTTTCTGCACAAAAGCCATTCTTGCGAAGCAATGTGAACACTTCTGCTTCCCAGGCACAGAGAAGGTGCTAGCAAGGAATTCTGTGCCTGCCTTTCCCCAGTGCTCTGCAAGCTCTCCAGGACAACATAAAATCTGGGGCTCTGTGCTTTCTTTCCTTCTGAAAAAGTGGTACTGTTTTCTGCACAAAAGCGATTCTGCGAAGCAATGTGAACACTTCTGCTTCCCAGGCACAGAGAAGGTGCTAGCAAGGAATTCTCTGCCTGCCTTTCCCCAGTGCTCTGCAAGCTCTCCAGGACAACATAAAATCTGGGGCTCTGTGCTTTCTTTCCTTCTGAACAAGTGTTACTGTTTTCTGCACAAAAGCGATTCTTGCGAAGCAATGTGAACACTTCTGCTTCCCAGGCACAGAGAAGGTGCTAGCAAGGAATTCTCTGCCTGCCTTTCCCCAGTGCTCTGCAAGCTCTCCAGGACAACATAAAATCTGGGGCTCTGTGCTTTCTTTCCTTCTGAACAAGTGGTACTGTTTTCTGCACAAAAGCGATTCTGCGAAGCAATGTGAACACTTCTGCTTCCCAGGCACAGAGAAGGTGCTAGCAAGGAATTCTCTGCCTGCCTTTCCCCAGTGCTCTGCAAGCTCTCCAGGACAACATAAAATCTGGGGCTCTGTGCTTTCTTTCCTTCTGAACAAGTGTTACTGTTTTCTGCACAAAAGCGATTCTGCGAAGCAATGTGAACAGGCACAGAGAAGGTGCTAGCAGGGAATTCTCTGCCTGCCTTTCCCCAGTGCTCTGCAATCTCTCCAGGACAACATAAAATCTGGGGCTCTGTGCTTTCTTTCCTTCTGAACAAGTGTTACTGTTTTCTGCACAAAAGCGATTCTGCGAAGCAATGTGAACACTTCTGCTTCCCAGGCACAGAGAAGGTGCTAGCAAGGAATTCTCTGCCTGCCTTTCCCCAGTGCTCTGCAAGCTCTCCAGGACAACATAAAATCTGGGGCTCTGTGCTTTCTTTCCTTCTGAACAAGTGTTAATGTTTTCTGCACAAAAGCGATTCTTGCGAAGCAATGTGAACAGGCACAGAGAAGGTGCTATCAGGGAATTCTCTGCCTGCCTTTCCCCAGTGCTCTGCAAGCTCTCCAGGACAACATAGAATCTGGGGCTCTGTGCTTTCTTTCCTTCTGAACAAGTGTTAGTGTTTTCTGCACAAAAGCGATTCTGCGAAGCAATGTGAACACTTCTGCTTCCCAGGCACAGAGAAAGTGCTTGCAGGGAATTCTCTGCCTGCCTTTCCCCAGTGCTCTGCAAGCTCTCCAGGACAACATAAAATCTGGGGCTCTGTGCTTTCTTTCCTTCTGAACAAGTGTTACTGTTTTCTGCACAAAAGCGATTCTGCGAAGCAATGTGAACACTTCTGCTTCCCAGGCACAGAGAAGGTGCTTGCAGGGAATTCTCTGCCTGCCTTTCCCCAGTGCTCTGCAAGCTCTCCAGGACAACATAGAATCTGGGGCTCTGTGCTTTCTTTCGTTCTGAACAAGTGTTACTGTTTTCTGCACAAAAGCGATTCTGCGAAGCAATGTGAACAGGCACAGAGAAGGTGCTAGCAGGGAATTCTCTGCCTGCCTTTCCCCAGTGCTCTGCAATCTCTCCAGGACAACATAGAATCTGGGGCTCTGTGCTTTCTTTCCTTCTGAACAAGTGTTACTGTTTTCTGCACAAAAGCGATTCTGCGAAGCAATGTGAACACTTCTGCTTCCCAGGCACAGAGAAGGTGCTAGCAAGGAATTCTCTGCCTGCCTTTCCCCAGTGCTCTGCAAGCTCTCCAGGACAACATAAAATCTGGGGCTCTGTGCTTTCTTTCCTTCTGAACAAGTGTTACTGTTTTCTGCACAAAAGCGATTCTTGCGAAGCAATGTGAACACTTCTGCTTCCCAGGCACAGAGAAGGTGCTATCAGGGAATTCTGTGCCTGCCTTTCCCCAGTGCTCTGCAAGCTCTCCAGGACAACATAGAATCTGGGGCTCTGTGCTTTCTTTCCTTCTGAACAAGTGTTAGTGTTTTCTGCACAAAAGCGATTCTGCGAAGCAATGTGAACACTTCTGCTTCCCAGGCACAGAGAAGGTGCTATCAGGGAATTCTCTGCCTGCCTTTCCCCAGTGCTCTGCAAGCTCTCCAGGACAACATAGAATCTGGGGCTCTGTGCTTTCTTTCGTTCTGAACAAGTGTTAATGTTTTCTGCACAAAAGCGATTCTGCGAAGCAATGTGAACAGGCACAGAGAAGGTGCTATCAGGGAATTCTCTGCCTGCCTTTCCCCAGTGCTCTGCAAGCTCTCCAGGACAACATAGAATCTGGGGCTCTGTGCTTTCTTTCGTTCTGAACAAGTGTTACTGTTTTCTGCACAAAAGCGATTCTGCGAAGCAATGTGAACACTTCTGCTTCCCAGGCACAGAGAAGGTGCTAGCAAGGAATTCTCTTCCTGCCTTTCCCCAGTGCTCTGCAAGCTCTCCAGGACAGCATAGAATCTGGGGCTCTGTGCTTTCTTTCCTTCTGAACAAGTGTTACTGTTTTCTGCACAAAAGCGATTCTTGCGAAGCAATGTGAACACTTCTGCTTCCCAGGCACAGAGAAGGTGCTAGCAGGGAATTCTCTGCCTGCCTTTCCCCAGTGCTCTGCAAGCTCTCCAGGACAACATAGAATCTGGGGCTCTGTGCTTTCTTTCGTTCTGAACAAGTGTTACTGTTTTCTGCACAAAAGCGATTCTGCGAAGCAATGTGAACAGGCACAGAGAAGATGCTATCAGGGAATTCTCTGCCTGCCTTTCCCCAGTGCTCTGCAAGCTCTCCAGGACAACATAAAATCTGGGGCTCTGTGCTTTCTTTCCTTCTGAACAAGTGTTACTGTTTTCTGCACAAAAGCGATTCTTGCGAAGCAATGTGAACACTTCTGCTTCCCAGGCACAGAGAAGGTGCTAGCAAGGAATTCTCTGCCTGCCTTTCCCCAGTGCTCTGCAAGCTCTCCAGGACAACATAGAATCTGGGGCTCTGTGCTTTCTATAGTTCTGAACAAGTGTTACTTTTTTCTGCACAAAAGCGATTCTTGCGAAGCAATGTGAACAGGCACAGAGAAGGTGCTATCAGGGAATTCTCTGCCTGCCTTTCCCCAGTGCTCTGCAAGCTCTCCAGGACAACATAGAATCTGGGGCTCTGTGCTTTCTTTCCTTCTGAACAAGTGTTACTGTTTTCTGCACAAAAGCGATTCTGCGAAGCAATGTGAACACTTCTGCTTCCCAGGCACAGAGAAGGTGCTAGCAAGGAATTCTCTGCCTGCCTTTCCCCAGTGCTCTGCAAGCTCTCCAGGACAACATAAAATCTGGGGCTCTGTGCTTTCTATAGTTCTGAACAAGTGTTACTTTTTTCTGCACAAAAGCGATTCTTGCGAAGCAATGTGAACAGGCACAGAGAAGGTGCTATCAGGGAATTCTCTGCCTGCCTTTCCCCAGTGCTCTGCAAGCTCTCCAGGACAACATAGAATCTGGGGCTCTGTGCTTTCTTTCCTTCTGAACAAGTGTTACTGTTTTCTGCACAAAAGCGATTCTGCGAAGCAATGTGAACACTTCTGCTTCCCAGGCACAGAGAAGGTGCTAGCAAGGAATTCTCTGCCTGCCTTTCCCCAGTGCTCTGCAAGCTCTCCAGGACAACATAAAATCTGGGGCTCTGTGCTTTCTTTCCTTCTGAACAAGTGTTACTGTTTTCTGCACAAAAGCGATTCTTGCGAAGCAATGTGAACACTTCTGCTTCCCAGGCACAGAGAAGGTGCTATCAGGGAATTCTCTGCCTGCCTTTCCCCAGTGCTCTGCAAGCTCTCCAGGACAACATAGAATCTGGGGCTCTGTGCTTTCTTTCCTTCTGAACAAGTGTTAGTGTTTTCTGCACAAAAGCGATTCTGCGAAGCAATGTGAACACTTCTGCTTCCCAGGCACAGAGAAGGTGCTAGCAGGGAATTCTCTGCCTGCCTTTCCCCAGTGCTCTGCAAGCTCTCCAGGACAACATAGAATCTGGGGCTCTGTGCTTTCTTTCGTTCTGAACAAGTGTTAATGTTTTCTGCACAAAAGCGATTCTGCGAAGCAATGTGAACAGGCACAGAGAAGGTGCTATCAGGGAATTCTCTGCCTGCCTTTCCCCAGTGCTCTGCAAGCTCTCCAGGACAACATAGAATCTGGGGCTCTGTGCTTTCTTTAGTTCTGAACAAGTGTTACTGTTTTCTGCACAAAAGCGATTCTACGAAGCAATGTGAACAGGCACAGAGAAGGTGCTATCAGGGAATTCTCTGCCTGCCTTTCCCCAGTGCTCTGCAAGCTCTCCAGGACAACATAGAATCTGGGGCTCTGTGCTTTCTTTCCTTCTGAACAAGTGTTACTGTTTTCTGCACAAAAGCGATTCTTGCGAAGCAATGTGAACACTTCTGCTTCCCAGGCACAGAGAAGGTGCTAGCAAGGAATTCTCTGCCTGCCTTTCCCCAGTGCTCTGCAAGCTCTCCAGGACAACATAAAATCTGGGGCTCTGTGCTTTCTTTCCTTCTGAAAAAGTGGTACTGTTTTCTGCACAAAAGCGATTCTGCGAAGCAATGTGAACACTTCTGCTTCCCAGGCACAGAGAAGGTGCTAGCAAGGAATTCTCTGCCTGCCTTTCCCCAGTGCTCTGCAAGCTCTCCAGGACAACATAAAATCTGGGGCTCTGTGCTTTCTTTCGTTCTGAACAAGTGTTACTGTTTTCTGCACAAAAGCGATTCTGCGAAGCAATGTGAAGAGGCACAGAGAAGGTGCTATCAGGGAATTCTCTGCCTGCCTTTCCCCAGTGCTCTGCAAGCTCTCCAGGACAACATAAAATCTGGGGCTCTGTGCTTTCTTTCCTTCTGAACAAGTGTTACTGTTTTCTGCACAAAAGCGATTCTGCGAAGCAATGTGAACACTTCTGCGTCCCAGGCACAGAGAAGGTGCTAGCAAGGAATTCTCTGCCTGCCTTTCCCCAGTGCTCTGCAAGCTCTCCAGGACAACATAAAATCTGGGGCTCTGTGCTTTCTTTCCTTCTGAACAAGTGTTACTGTTTTCTGCACAAAAGCGATTCTGCGAAGCAATGTGAACACTTCTGCTTCCCAGGCACAGAGAAGGTGCTAGCAAGGAATTCTCTGCCTGCCTTTCCCCAGTGCTCTGCAAGCTCTCCAGGACAACATAAAATCTGGGGCTCTGTGCTTTCTATAGTTCTGAACAAGTGTTACTTTTTTCTGCACAAAAGCGATTCTTGCGAAGCAATGTGAACAGGCACAGAGAAGGTGCTATCAGGGAATTCTCTGCCTGCCTTTCCCCAGTGCTCTGCAAGCTCTCCAGGACAACATAGAATCTGGGGCTCTGTGCTTTCTTTCCTTCTGAACAAGTGTTACTGTTTTCTGCACAAAAGCGATTCTGCGAAGCAATGTGAACACTTCTGCTTCCCAGGCACAGAGAAGGTGCTAGCAAGGAATTCTCTGCCTGCCTTTCCCCAGTGCTCTGCAAGCTCTCCAGGACAACATAAAATCTGGGGCTCTGTGCTTTCTTTCCTTCTGAACAAGTGTTACTGTTTTCTGCACAAAAGCGATTCTTGCGAAGCAATGTGAACACTTCTGCTTCCCAGGCACAGAGAAGGTGCTATCAGGGAATTCTCTGCCTGCCTTTCCCCAGTGCTCTGCAAGCTCTCCAGGACAACATAGAATCTGGGGCTCTGTGCTTTCTTTCCTTCTGAACAAGTGTTAGTGTTTTCTGCACAAAAGCGATTCTGCGAAGCAATGTGAACACTTCTGCTTCCCAGGCACAGAGAAGGTGCTAGCAGGGAATTCTCTGCCTGCCTTTCCCCAGTGCTCTGCAAGCTCTCCAGGACAACATAGAATCTGGGGCTCTGTGCTTTCTTTCGTTCTGAACAAGTGTTAATGTTTTCTGCACAAAAGCGATTCTGCGAAGCAATGTGAACAGGCACAGAGAAGGTGCTATCAGGGAATTCTCTGCCTGCCTTTCCCCAGTGCTCTGCAAGCTCTCCAGGACAACATAGAATCTGGGGCTCTGTGCTTTCTTTAGTTCTGAACAAGTGTTACTGTTTTCTGCACAAAAGCGATTCTACGAAGCAATGTGAACAGGCACAGAGAAGGTGCTATCAGGGAATTCTCTGCCTGCCTTTCCCCAGTGCTCTGCAAGCTCTCCAGGACAACATAGAATCTGGGGCTCTGTGCTTTCTTTCCTTCTGAACAAGTGTTACTGTTTTCTGCACAAAAGCGATTCTTGCGAAGCAATGTGAACACTTCTGCTTCCCAGGCACAGAGAAGGTGCTAGCAAGGAATTCTCTGCCTGCCTTTCCCCAGTGCTCTGCAAGCTCTCCAGGACAACATAAAATCTGGGGCTCTGTGCTTTCTTTCCTTCTGAAAAAGTGGTACTGTTTTCTGCACAAAAGCGATTCTGCGAAGCAATGTGAACACTTCTGCTTCCCAGGCACAGAGAAGGTGCTAGCAAGGAATTCTCTGCCTGCCTTTCCCCAGTGCTCTGCAAGCTCTCCAGGACAACATAAAATCTGGGGCTCTGTGCTTTCTTTCGTTCTGAACAAGTGTTACTGTTTTCTGCACAAAAGCGATTCTGCGAAGCAATGTGAAGAGGCACAGAGAAGGTGCTATCAGGGAATTCTCTGCCTGCCTTTCCCCAGTGCTCTGCAAGCTCTCCAGGACAACATAAAATCTGGGGCTCTGTGCTTTCTTTCCTTCTGAACAAGTGTTACTGTTTTCTGCACAAAAGCGATTCTGCGAAGCAATGTGAACACTTCTGCGTCCCAGGCACAGAGAAGGTGCTAGCAAGGAATTCTCTGCCTGCCTTTCCCCAGTGCTCTGCAAGCTCTCCAGGACAACATAAAATCTGGGGCTCTGTGCTTTCTTTCCTTCTGAACAAGTGTTACTGTTTTCTGCACAAAAGCGATTCTTGCGAAGCAATGTGAACACTTCTGCTTCCTAGGCACAGAGAAGGTGCTAGCAAGGAATTCTCTGCCTGCCTTTCCCCAGTGCTCTGCAAGCTCTCCAGGACAACATAAAATCTGGGGCTCTGTGCTTTCTTTCGTTCTGAACAAGTGTTAGTGTTTTCTGCACAAAAGCGATTCTGCGAAGCAATGTGAACAGGCACAGAGAAGGTGCTAGCAGGGAATTCTCTGCCTGCCTTTCCCCAGTGCTCTGCAATCTCTCCAGGACAACATAAAATCTGGGGCTCTGTGCTTTCTTTCGTTCTGAACAAGTGTTACTGTTTTCTGCACAAAAGCGATTCTGCGAAGCAATGTGAACAGGCACAGAGAAGGTGCTAGCAGGGAATTCTCTGCCTGCCTTTCCCCAGTGCTCTGCAAGCTCTCCAGGACAACATAGAATCTGGGGCTCTGTGCTTTCTTTCCTTCTGAACAAGTGTTACTGTTTTCTGCACAAAAGCGATTCTTGCGAAGCAATGTGAACACTTCTGCTTCCCAGGCACAGAGAAGGTGCTAGCAGGGAATTCTCTGCCTGCCTTTCCCCAGTGCTCTGCAAGCTCTCCAGGACAACATAGAATCTGGGGCTCTGTGCTTTCTTTCGTTCTGAACAAGTGTTACTGTTTTCTGCACAAAAGCGATTCTTGCGAAGCAATGTGAACAGGCACAGAGAAGGTGCTATCAGGGAATTCTCTGCCTGCCTTTCCCCAGTGCTCTGCAAGCTCTCCAGGACAACATAGAATCTGGGGCTCTGTGCTTTCTTTCCTTCTGAACAAGTGTTAGTGTTTTCTGCACAAAAGCGATTCTGCGAAGCAATGTGAACACTTCTGCTTCCCAGGCACAGAGAAGGTGCTAGCAAGGAATTCTCTGCCTGCCTTTCCCCAGTGCTCTGCAAGCTCTCCAGGACAACATAAAATCTGGGGCTCTGTGCTTTCTTTCCTTCTGAACAAGTGGTACTGTTTTCTGCACAAAAGCGATTCTGCGAAGCAATGTGAACACTTCTGCTTCCCAGGCACAGAGAAGGTGCTAGCAAGGAATTCTCTGCCTGCCTTTCCCCAGTGCTCTGCAAGCTCTCCAGGACAACATAAAATCTGGGGCTCTGTGCTTTCTTTCCTTCTGAACAAGTGTTACTGTTTTCTGCACAAAAGCGATTCTGCGAAGCAATGTGAACAGGCACAGAGAAGGTGCTAGCAGGGAATTCTCTGCCTGCCTTTCCCCAGTGCTCTGCAATCTCTCCAGGACAACATAAAATCTGGGGCTCTGTGCTTTCTTTCCTTCTGAACAAGTGTTACTGTTTTCTGCACAAAAGCGAATCTGCGAAGCAATGTGAACACTTCTGCTTCCCAGGCACAGAGAAGGTGCTAGCAAGGAATTCTCTGCCTGCCTTTCCCCAGTGCTCTGCAAGCTCTCCAGGACAACATAAAATCTGGGGCTCTGTGCTTTCTTTCCTTCTGAACAAGTGTTACTGTTTTCTGCACAAAAGCGAATCTGCGATGCAATGTGAACACTTCTGCTTCCCAGGCACAGAGAAGGTGCTAGCAAGGAATTCTCTGCCTGCCTTTCCCCAGTGCTCTGCAAGCTCTCCAGGACAACATAAAATCTGGGGCTCTGTGCTTTCTTTCCTTCTGAACAAGTGTTACTGTTTTCTGCACAAAAGCGATTCTGCGAAGCAATGTGAACAGGCACAGAGAAGGTGCTATCAGGGAATTCTCTGCCTGCCTTTCCCCAGTGCTCTGCAAGCTCTCCAGGACAACATAAAATCTGGGGCTCTGTGCTTTCTTTCCTTCTGAACAAGTGTTAGTGTTTTCTGCACAAAAGCGATTCTGCGAAGCAATGAGAACACTTCT